>NW_028317807.1:7808125-8426250 GCF_062004578.1 Staurois parvus
TGTACGTAATGCATTCCTGAATCCTGCACTCTGTATGAAACGCACTCCTGAATACTGCACTCTGTACGTAAGGCATTCCTGAATCCTGCACTCTGTGCATAATGCATTCCTGAATCCTGCACTCTGTACGGAATTCATTCCTGAATCCTGCACTCTGTACGGAATTCATTCCTGAATCCTGCACTCTGTACGTAACGCATCCCTGAATCCTGCACTCTGTATGTAACGCATCCCTGAATCCTGCACTCTGTACGGAATTCATTCCTGAATCCTGCACTCTGTATGGAATTCATTCCTGAATCCTGCACTCTGTATGAGACGTACTTCTGAATCCTGCACTCTATATGAAACACACTCCTGAATCCTACACTCTGTATGAAATGCGCTCCTGAATTCTGTACTCTGTATGAGATGCACTCCTGAATCCTGCACTCTGTGCATAATACATTCCTGAATCCTTCCACACTTTGTGTAATGCTCTCTTCCACAGGTTGTGTGAAACCATTTGTAATGGAAGCTTTTTATTCTTTTTTTTAAATGATTGTGCTGGGGTTTGTGTCCATGAGACTCTTGCTTGTGGTACAAGGAAGCCTGGGGTTTGTTTAGCCACGCCTCTTAGGACCCTCCCACTGTTAAGCATTTGGCCACGCTCATTTTTGCCACAACGTGCGTAGCACCACAGGCCTTTTCAGGCGTGGGTGTTTTTGTTTTAGCCAATGGAAAGTTAGGTGGGAGGAGGAGGAGGAGAGGCAAGAAATCATGTGAAAATGGTGCTCCCACTGAGATCTATGTGGCGAAAAATGCTCAACTCTGCCCAAAGAAGCTCATGTACTTTTTTTGAGTGACAAGCTTCAAGTGACACAAAGCTCAGCTGTAGAAGGAATTTTGATGTTGTGCATTGACACACTTCAGTAAAAGCTTCAAATTGTGTGAATGGAGTCTAAGATTGGCCATACATGGATCATTTTTTTTTCAATTAGTCAGCGGCCTGATAAAAAAAAAACTTAACAGATTTCCCTATCCACAAAAGCAAGGTGTGTGGCATCCTCTCTGCTGTGTTATTGTATTCTGACAGTGGGGAATCCTCCACTGTCAGAATGCAATGTTCAGCACCGCTGCAAATTGGCAGCAGTGCTGATCAAAGGAAAAATTCCCAACAAGCCAGTTAAAGAGAAGTCGATCATTAGACTTCTCTGGAACGGGAATTGCCATAGGTGGATAGAAATTCAGCAGGTCCCTGCTGAGCCAGCATTTCGATCCATCTATGGCCAGTTTGATACATGGAGTTGTTGTAAATATTAAATATAACATATTAAATAGGATATTAAAGAGACCCTGTTACACCCTGTGCACCTCAGCTGATAAATGTAGTCACACATACTGGTAAGTCAGTGCACTACACTGTACAAATATCAGAGCTTATATTTTGAATCACCTCTGACACTTTCAGGAGTGTTAAAGGCTGTTCTTGCTAGAAAACGGCAGCTGGTCCCCCATCCTTTTTCTCACGTCAGCCAAGAACTAGCAGCAAGTCCTGCATTGACATTGTTTGTTTGACCACTTGCCCTCCGGAAGATTTACCTTAATGACCAGGTCTGCTATTCGGCACTACGCTATTTCAATTGGTAATTGCGCAGTCATGCAATGCTACACCCAAACTAAATTTCTGTCCTTTTTCACATAAATAGAGCTTTCTTTTGGTGGTATTTGATCACCACTGGGTCTTTTATTTTTTGGGGTTTTTTTGTGATATAAACGAAAAAAGACAGAAAATTTTGCAAAAAAATATTTTATACTTTCAGTTATAAAAAATATCCAGTAATCTCAAAGTTAGTCATAAATGTAGGCCAAAATATATTCTGCTACATGTCTTTGGTAAAAAAAAAATCCCAATATATGTATACCAATTTGTTCGTGTGAAAGTTATAGCGTCTACAAACTATGGTGTATATATAAATTAGAATTTAATTAATTTAAGCACCTTTTACTTTCTGACTGCCTATCACATTTCTTGAGGAGCTAAAATGCCAGGGAAGTGCAAACCCTCCAAATTACCCCTTTTGTGGAAAATAGATACCCCAAGGAATTTGCTGAAGGGCATGTTGAGTCCATGGAAGATTTTATTTTTTGCCACAAACTTTTGGAATATGACTTTTTTTTTCACAAAAAGTTCTCATTTAAATTATAGTTTGCTCGTGTATGCCATGGGTATATGTGGAAGAATAACACCCCAAAACACATTCTGCTACATCTCCTGAGTGTGGGGATATCGCATGTGAGAGACTTTTTGGCAGCCTAGCTACATACAGGCCCCCAAAATCCAATTACCACCTCCAGGCTTTCAAAGGACATATTTACTCATGTCACTTTCTCACTAGCTATCAGTTTCAGAGGACCTAAAATGCAAGGATAGTACAAACACCTTCCCAAACGACCCCTTTTTGGGAAGTTGACAACCCAAGGAATTTGATAAGAGGCATGGTGAGTATTTTGCTGATCTAATTTTTGTCACAGGGTTCTGAAAAATAAAAAAATAAGATCTGCAAAATACTCACCATGCCCCTTAGCAAATACCTTGGAGTGTCTGCTTTCCAAAAAGGAATAATTTGGGGGGGTGTACTTCTGTAGCAGGGCCAACATTAGAGGTTGCTTGTAAAAGCAATCCAGTGGCTAATTAGCCACTAGGACTATTTTGCCTTGAAAGCCAACTGCCAACTGAAAAAAAAGATATCAGGATGATGCCTGTAGCTGCAGGCATCATCCCAGTATAACCACACAAGGTCCAGCGACAAACAAGTACATTGCTGGTCCATGGGCATATGCTGAATCAGGTCTGTGGATCAATATGTCCGTAATTTTTTTGTAATGCCCATTTTGAGAGTTAGGCTCAAAAAAGTTTTAAATTCAGAAACCATGATAGATTTCCATGTGAATTGTCTGGCAAGAGCTGAATTTGGGTGGGCGGTGATGTATCGTTGTGTGTATAAATTGCTTTGGCCCACAATCCACTGATACAAATCTTCTGTGAGAAACAGCTGAGGGGCTAAACTCTAGTGCTGGCAGCGAACGGGGCTGATCCTGCTAACACTGCATTTTTGGGAACACTATACTATGTAGACACTGGTATAGTTCTGTTCGTGATCTATATTGATCCGTACAAACACTATACTAGTAATGGTAGTGATTAGCGATCTATAGCATGAGTGCGATAATGTGCGGGCAATCTAATGCTAGCTGACCCTGGCTGGGAGAGGAGCTTACAGATGCTTTCTGATGTCGCTAATGACAGCAATACAGTGGTCAGTGAAAAATTCTGTATACTGACACTGTTCTAATGGTACTGGCTGGGTGACAGGATGATCAAAGAGGTAATAAGTGTGATCAAAAATAATAAATAAAAAAAAACATTACACTCCATATTTAAATTTTTTTTAAATATTATTTTTCTACTATTTAAAAAAAATTATTTCATCAGAGTAGTACAATATTACCATAGTAACACTGTACTACTCTGGGGGGTGATCAGGGATTTTTTTTTCCTACACTTTGCATTGCAGGAGCAATAAAGATTGTTGCATTATTGCACCTCAAATGCAATGTTTGCTTTGCACTGTCACAAAGTGGTTAAGTACATGACAGCTCAAAATGTAGTGATTTGTGATTGGCTCCAGCTGGTCACATGGCACAGGGTGCTGTGATTGGTTCCATGTATCATGTGAGAGCTGTGGGCCAATCACAGCTCCCCAGGAAGAGAAGCAGAGCTGCTGTGAATCAGATTGATTCATAACAGCTTTGTTGTCATTGTGTTCATGTGATCGCATAGCAATCAAATAACCACCGGGTCCCGTTCACCAGGATCTTCATTCTGCTGTGTCAGGTGGACACAGCAGATGAAGGGGGGGATACAGGAGCAGCAGGCACTGTGTCCCAATTGACATAAATGGGACTGCTTGCACAGGGATGATGGAAACCCTATGCATGCCCTTGCAGGCAAACATGGTCCTCGCACAGGTGTACTCTGCAGTCCACCCATGTGAACGAGACCTAAATGCTACTCAGTACAACAAAATAATAGAAATAATAAATAATGCCAAAAAAAATTGCACTGAAAACTCAAGTATACACTGAGCACTGGACACAGATTGCAGTGTAAACATGCAGCATCAGATTGTCAGGATTGTATCTTGAACTCTTCCATAGTCTGGAATCTGTGAAAGAGTGATAATGTACAATAGTACAGAGAAGTGTAATATATTGCAGCCTTTTTTTTTTTTTCAACCAGGGTGCCTTCAGGTTTCCTTGGGTGCCTTGGCAAAATGCCTAAAAATTTCCCAGAAATTGCAAACAAGTCAGCAGGTGGATCAAATCTGCCTTTTAATTACACAAAATCATAGATTTTCAGTGTGCACCATTAGAACCTTCCAGCTACCAGCATCCTAACAACCAAAGGTGTCATCAGCTGATAAGGAGGATGTTGGGTGCATTCTTGTTTGCCCCTCCTCGCTCCTTTCCATCAGCACTGTTGTCACATTAGTTGAGTGAGGTAGAGAAACATTGCAATGCTAGTCAGTACCAGTGTGCAAAGAATAAAGCAAGTTGAGTGTTCTACATATGAAGATGTTGCTGCATTATGTAAAACTATTAGTTTAGTTTTTTACATTTTAGAATGGGGTGCTTTGAGTTTTTCATACCTTTAAAGGGTGTGTAGCACTACCCCCTTGGGGGTTGCTAAGAATTTGGGTCCCCCTATAGTCCTAAATAGCCAGGCAATCTGCATTCTCCACACAAGCTTACATCCAGAGCCATAAATCAGTCCTTGAGCTTTGTTTTTAAAGTTTATTAAGGGGATTTAGAACTGGGATAGGGTAAGGGGGGTATAGGATGCCCAAGGGAACTGACAACTGAGGACAAAAAGCCAGCAACTCCTTGATGCACCACCCCAGACTCTAGATGAACTGCTTTTCACCCAACAATCTGAAGGAATTCCTGAGCAGGGGAACTGGTTCCTGTACCTTTAAATAGATGATCGGTCACAGGTAGAGAGCCAATTCAGTTTCCCACCAGAATGCTCCTTTCCTATCCACCCAGGGGGTGCAGGTGTATTCACTCAGATCCTCTCCTGTACTGCGTGTGGGTTGGCTGCTGCTACCAAGCCTATCAGCTAGGCTGCTCCTTCTCTGCTATACAGGTTGCCCTCTTTCAGGGGGCTAGTGAGTTCCACATTTTCCACCTTTCCAACTCCAGGCTTGCAGGCAGGCCCCATCCCACTAGGCCTCCTTCCTCGGCCTCATATCTTCCACTCTCCTTCTTCCACTCGACTCCTCTCCCACACTCCACACTGCTGTCTCTGAGCAGGCTCCAACACTTTTTAAGGATATCCAGCCCCTTGCCAACCTCCTGATGGGAGTTGGCTAGGACCCTTCAAGAGTGCACCCAGCCACTTCTCAGATCCACCTACTGCCTCTAAGGCCTTCCTCCAAAAGCCCTAGAGCAGGGGGAAACTCCAGAGGGACTGGCCTGCAGAGCCTCCCAGCCCTGACCACAATTTGACCCCTCTGGCTATTACACCTGGGCTTCTGCTCATCCGCTGTCTAACCATTGGAGTCTATCTCCATCTAGCTAATCTTGGAGGGTGCTACAGGTGCCTTGACTGAAAAAAGGTTGAGAAACTCTGATATAGTCAGTATGAGGGATGTGTATCTGATGTTCTTTTTTCTGTTCATTTTTGAACTGTAAAAAGTCTGTTATTTATTTTTGCATATTTATAAGATGCAGAGGAAGTACAATAAAAATCTGCTTGTGCTTGTCGGATCAGTCATTACTCATGGCGATATCAATTTTCATACTGCAGTGGAAATAATCTGTCTTTTCTAGAGCAGTATTTATCTTGAAAGAATACAGCATTATTTAAAAATACAATTTATATTTTGTAATATATAAGCATCTGTATACAAAAAGTAAACCTTTATCTGTCAATAATTCTTAGGCCGCCTTACATTAAGCTAAGAAAAATGGCTAAATCGCATGAAGTGACAAGATAAGCACTCAAGAATTACTTTAAAAATAATATTAGCTGCTAACAAAGATGGTAATCACTGCTAAGAACTGAGCGCCATCAAATAAAGCGCTTTTATTGGTAATGATCCTGCAGAACCAGTTTAGGAAAGTACAGACAGAGTGATAAAATTCTATTGAGGCGGCCTTTGTTAAGCTACTGTAACTGGGTTTGAACTTGTCTTTTTCAGTTAGAAGCTGTCAAAGTACATGAAATATGCCAAACAACCCCCCAAATCAAGTTTCAATGTCTGGACATTATATCCAGTAAAATACGCACATACTGAGGCTGTTTTTTCAGATCATTTAACCTTTTAGATCAGCATTTTTTTTCAGACTGGGCAATTATCAAAGCATTTGTCATTCCTGTTCACCTCTTTAATCAGATGAGCGTGTCACCATTTCTGTGAAGCACTGATTATTTTGTTATGGTGTGCTCCTGAAACATGTCTAACTGGATGCTTGACTAAGCACAACCTGAACTTACCTCCAAGGCCTGACACATATGATTATTACAAGTGATATGCCTAACTGTGTTTAATCCAAGAGACAATGCTATTTCTGATACTTCATCAGCAAGCACACTCCTACTGTTAGCCCAGTCTTCGATTTCTTCCGGTGTGCAGTGGATGATGAACATTTCTTGCAAATTAATAACCTCCAATGCCCATCTTTCGGCCTGGGAAGGGGGAGGGGCAGGAGTTGGGGGTTAGGGTGGGTTCTGAAAATCATCAGGACCAGCTCTCTCAGACACATCCAATTTTTGGGGTTCCCTTGACAAAATGTTGTTGGTTGACATTCTGAGTTTGATTTACTAAAACTAGAGAGTGCAAAATCTGGTGCAGCTGTGCATGGTAGCCAATCAGCTTCTAACTTCAGCTTGTTCAACTAAGCTTTGACAAAAAAAAAAAATGGAAGCTGATTGGTTTCTATGCAGAGCTGCACCAGATTTTGCACTCTCCAGTTTTAGTAAATCAACCCGTCTGTGTCAACATAGACACAGATCAGGGGTGTCAAACGCAATTTCATCACGGACTGTATCAGCATGGTTGCCCTCCAAGGGTTGGTTGTATCTGTAAGACTATATAAATGTATCTACTCTTTATCACATTAAATTATTGCCTCTGCATTTGATTACTGTGTTTAGTAAAAATCGAATACTCTAATACGGCTGAACGCAAATGTGCGGCCTCCCAGCGTCTGGGCCTAGACGCCAAGCGGCCACACATTAAAAAAAAGCATATGCGCTGAGAGTGCGCACCCTGCGCGCTTCCAGCACACATGTCCGGTACTTACAGAAAGGTTCCGAACTCATCTTTCGATCGGGAACTTTCCCGATCATGTGACCGCCGTGACGGCGTGTCATAGAATAGTATTATTCTCATAATATTTATAGACAGATGTCCAGAGCACCCTCCCTTACATTAGAAGTCAAGAGCCCCCCCACCCTCCCTTACATTACAATGTACTCCCCTGACCTTGTGCAGCTGCCAGGAAGAAGCTGGGGGTGGAGCTGGGAAGCAGAAACGAGAAAGACCAGAGGAGGGCTGGAGTCAGCTGCCGGAGTCTGCTGAAGGCTGAGACCAGGGGAGGCGGAGATGAGGGGGTGCTTTGGTTGCACAGAGAGGTGCAGGATCTGTAGGAGGAGTTCTGTCCTCCTTTCTGCTGCCAACTGGTGAGACAAAGGGGCCAGAGATTAGCTTCTCCGAGGCTCCATGAAGAACAGGATTTGACGGAAGAGTTCTGTCCTCCTTTCAGCTGCCAACTGGTGAGACAAAGGGGCCAGAGATGAGCTTCTCCGAGGCTCCATGGAGAACAGGATTTGGTGGAGGAGTTCTGTCCTCCTTTCTGCTGTCGACTGCTGAGACAAGGTGGGGGAGGAGATGAGGGGGTGCCGCAGTTGCAGGAGAGGTGCGAGGGCCACATGAAATGGACTGGCGGGCCAGATTCAGCCTGTGGGCCTTGTGTTTAACACATGTGACATAGATCTTAAGCAAACCTTGATAAATGCATCATTTGTGCTATCTTCTGTTACTTGCTAAATTACTTGCGCCTCATCTAGACTTTATTGTTGGGTGTCAAGTTGGAATAAGCAGCATAGTTTAAAAAGCGTTGAGAGAATTGTTAAAAAATGTGTGTCCAATGACTCCTTTATAATCCGGAGATGGATTTCAGTAGAAGTAGGTGCTAATACTAAAAGGCTATGTTGCACCATAATTGTCCTTGATAGGGAAAACTGCTAATCTACATGTGAAGACTGCACTGTGTGAAATGGTTTTGTGTTTCCGCTGAGGAAAAAAAAAACATTTTTATCAGCTATTATACTGTGTCCACCGGAGGTGAATGTCCTTCATGGGACACCATTTGTTCTCATGGAGATTTACAGCTCTGCTTATCAAGACAAGTTCCAATTATATGATAGACACAGACACAGTTGTGCAATGCAAAATGCATTGGTAGGATTTCCAGCAATCTGCTGTTCATTGGAAACTGTGGATGTAATGGAAAGTTATCTGCAAGTCTTCTAAAATTGGCCATACACTGGTAGATTTATGAACAGAGCCCCTATAAACATTTTTGTATGAAAAATCTCTCATCAGTACTTTAAAAAACATTTGCCTTGAACAGTCCTTTTAGGAGTAAATGAACTTTGTCAAATAAAAGCCACATTCGCTGTTAGAAATCAGTTAGTGGAAGAAATATTTTACCTTTTCTGAAATGCTCATTTTCAAAACAAAATTCTACAAGTGTATGGTCAGGTTAACACAAATCACTGTGCACATTTTGTTCCTGTATAAAAGTATACAAACAAGACTGCAAATAATACTGTGTTCTTAGCTCCTGATCACGTCTTTATGTTGTTTCAAAAGAATGCCAATTTATTCCTGTACTGGCAGCAGGGAACAATTATAAATTGGTAAATAAAAAACAACTGAGTACTGTTAGTGATACTTTTTTACTTGTACTAACATCCAAATTTTTAGGACAAGCTTTCGGGCTGTACCCCCCTCCTTCAAGGACCAAGCAGTACTAATACATAAAGTTTTAGCAGAATATATAGGTACTGTTTATATCTTGAAGGAGGGGGTACACCGCAAAAGCTTGTCCTGAAATTTGGATGTTAGAGCAAATAAAAAAAAAAAAGTACCACGGACAGTACTCAATTGTTTTTGTTACAATACAGCTACAATCACCTTAATAATTAGTGAATAAATTCCATTAATGTTAGTCTTGAAACAGCGTAGTCAGTGTGCAGACCACTTGCCATAGACCTGAACTGAGATAATGAGCACAACAGGCCACATGCTGAGCACTGGCAAGCTGCACATGGCCGGCAGGTCAAATGCTGGGTACCAGGGCGTTAGGTCGTCCCCTGATCAGGGTAGAACAAGGAAACTGTCATCTAATGGCTTCACAAAGAACTCTTTGCAAAAAAAACTAGAAAAATAGGCACTATGCCCTGGAGCAGGATGCAAAGTGCAACATCCTTCTTTTGGCCTACTTCTCCTGGGGATGCACTTTGTTCTGCACTCCTGTGTTCCGTATTCAGCCCTCAAATGAATGGGCAGCAAAATTTCACTGCACAGGAATACACATGAATCCTGATGTGAACAGACCCTAAACAAAATTCAGCTGGTTCAGCAGGGACTGGCCCAATTTCAATCAGTGTGTAGCCATCCCTTCTCAACAGATGCCAATTGCTTGACTGACTTCTCTTGAAGAGACGTGCTGCAAAAATTCTCCATCAGCATTTGCATCCAATAATCAGCGTCTTCTGACAGCAACGGGTACCGCTGTCAGAATGCAATGATCCAGCAGGGGGCAATCCTTAATTCACCTCCTCGATGTTTTTTTCAGTCACCAAAAAACTAACACTAGTTAGTTGAAGTGATTCTAAAGGAAATAATTACAAAAAAATAACAAATATGTTATACACACCTGCTCTGTGCAATGGTTTTGCACAGAGCAGTCCCGATCCTCTTCTTTTTGGGTCTCCTGCCAGCTGTCCTGACTTCTTTCTTAGCTGATTGCCCTAAATAGCAAGCCTCTTGCTATGGGGCACTCCAGTAGGTTTGCTCCTGAGCCATGATCTGTGTGTCCATTCACACACAGAGTGTGGTTCAGTCTCACCCCTGCCAATGAGAAGAGAGAGACCTGGGAGAGCTGCTGCACTTATACACATGACAGGATCAAGATGGGGCTCGGGTAAGTTTTAGGGGGGCTGAAGGGAAAGCTGCACCCAGAAGGTTTTTTTATCTTAATGCATAGAATGCATTAAGGTAAAAACCTTGAGCCTTCAGAACCACTTTAAAGAATATTTGAACCCAACATTTCATATTCCAGATATTTGCCTGCTGTACTATGTACTTGTAAGAAAATCTATCCTGTTCTCATTGCATTGCTTCCTTTGTGTTAAATCCCTGATGTTCCTGCCAGTCCCTCTGCTTTCCTAATAAAAGCTGACCACACTAGGCATGATAGTACAGCATGGTCAGTTCTCTGGCTGTGCTGGGAGCTAAGCCAATGATCAGGCCTCTGCAGACCCCCCTCCCCTTGCAAAGCCATTCACTGAGAAGATCATTGTGCTTCTTTTTCTCCTCCCCCAGCTTCTTATGTAACTGAGAGCAGAGGATATGTGATCACTTAAATCAGTGGTTCTCAACCTTTCTAGCGCCGCGACCCCTTAATACAGTTCCTCATGTTGTGGTGACCCCCAACCATAAAATTATTTTCGTTGCTACTTCATAACTGTAATTTTGCAGTACGAGGAATAGTGCCACGTCATTGGTGTCATTGGGAGGAATAGTGCCCCATCATTGGTATCAGTGGGAGGAATAGTGCCCCGTCATTGGTGTCAGTGGGAGGAATAGTGCCCCCTTCATTGGTGTCAGTGGGAGGAATCGTGCCCCGTCATTGGTGTCAGTGGGAGGAATAGTGCCCCGTCATTGGTGTCAGTGGGAGGAATAGTGCTCCATCATCGGTGTCAGTGGGAGGAATAGTGCCCCATCATCGGTGTCAGTGGGAGGAATAGTGCCCCATCATCGGTGTCAGTGGGAGGAATAGTGCCTCATCATCGGTATCAGTGGGAGGAATAGTGTCCCATCATCGGTATCAGTGGGAGGAGGAATAGTGCCCCATCATAGGTGTCAGTGGGAGGAGGAATAGTGCCCCATCATAGGTGTCAGTGGGAGGAGGAATAGTGCCCCATCATTGGTGTCAGTGGGGGGAGGAATAGTGCCCCATCATTGGTGTCAGTGGGGGGAGGAATAGTGCCCCATCATAGGTGTCAGTGGGAGGAATAGTGCCCCATCATTGGTATCAGTGGGAGGAATAGTGCCCCATCATTGGTATCAGTGGGAGGAATAGTGCCCCATCATTGGTATCAGTGGGAGGAATAGTGCCCCATCATTGGTGTCAGTGGGAGGAATAGTGCCCCGTCATTGGTATCAGTGGGTGGAGGAATAGTGCCCCGTCATTGGTATCAGTGGGAGGAATAGTGCCTCGTCATCGGTGTCAGTGGGAGGAATAGTGCTTCGTCATCGGTATCAGTGTGAGGAATAGTGCCCCGTCATCGGTATCAGTGGGAGGAATAGTGCCCCGTCATCGGTATCAGTGGGAGGAATAGTGCCCCATCATCGGTGTCAGTGGGAGGAATAGTGCCCCATCATCGGTATCAGTGGGAGGAATAGTGCCCCTTCATCGGTGTCAGTGGGAGGAATAGTGCCCCATCATCGGTGTCAGTGGGAGGAATAGTGCCCCATCATCGGTGTCAGTGGGAGGAATAGTGCCTCATCATTGGTATCAGTGGGAGGAATAGTGCCCCATCATTGGTATCAGTGGGAGGAATAGTGCCCCATCATTGCTGTCAGTGGGAGGAATAGTGCCCCATCATTGGTGTCAGTGGGAGGAGGAATAGTGCCCCATCATTGGTGTCAGTGGGGGGAGGAATAGTGCCCCATCATAGGTGTCAGTGGGGGGAATAGTGCCCCATCATTGGTGTCAGTGGGGGGAATAGTGCCCCATCATAGGTGTCAGTGGGGGGAGGAATAGTGCCCCATCATAGGTGTCAGTGGGGGGAGGAATAGTGCCCCATCCTTGGTGTCAGTGGGGGGAGGAATAGTGCCCCATCCTTGGTGTCAGTGGGGGGAGGAATAGTGCCCCATCCTTGGTGTCAGTGGGGGGAGGAATAGTGCCCCATCCTTGGTGTCAGTGGGGGGAGGAATTGTGCCCCATCGTTGGTGTCAGTGGGGGGAGGAATCGTGCCCCATCCTTGGTGTCAGTGGGGGAGGAATAGTGCCCCATCGTTGGTGTCATTTGGGGGAGGAATAGTGCCCCATCGTTGGTGTCAGTGGGAGGAATAGTGCCCCATCATTGGTGTCAGTGGGAGGAATAGTGTCCCATCGTTGGTGTCAGTGGGAGGAATAGTGCCCCATCATTGGTATTAGTGACACCAATGATGGGGCACTATTCCCACTGACACCAATGATACTTACCTTGCAGACCCCTGCTCCAGCCTGGGCTCGCTCGCTCCCTCCCTCTCCCATGGTACCGACACTTACCTGTCAGATGTCTTCCTTCTCCGGCCGCTCTCCTCCTCTTCACTCGCTCGATCTTCGCGGTGCCGCTCGGCTCCTCCTCTCCAAGCTCTACCTCCTTGCCGGTGATTGGCCGCCTGTGTGCCTCTCCTGAGCTACAGTGCCGGTGGCCAATCACAGGCGAGGATTGATCTCGAGGTGTGTCCAGATGACAGGGGCGGCATGTCATCCCGCCCACACCTGGAGACGGCGGTGGCGGCGGCGGCGGCGAGGAGCGGTGTCTCGGTTCCTAAGACCATCGGAAATATGTGTTTTCCGATGGTCTTAGGCGACCCCTGTGGAAGCGTCGTTCGACCCCCAAAGGGGTCGCGACCCCCAGGTTGAGAACCGCTGACTTAAATAAAAGGAGAAAAGGTATTTATAATTTCTTTTATATGTATACACAAATGTTTTGCCTTTCATTTCTATTTTATACTTTAACTCCTGGAGTTGATAAAGCAAAATGAGCAATCATGAAAAATAGTTTAGAGTTTCTTTATGCAATATCTCACATTCGTCCTGTAAACACCAAAATCATATCATTTGACCTTGTTGTTGTTTTTGACATGTAATGGAATTGATATGTGTGTATGACTTCTGTTTCAGAAGGTAAGTCTGTATTACACTTGACCCTGAAAACACAGTTTAGCTCTGCTCTACTGGCTGAAGTTAGTATATTTTTGGCTGGTATATTTTTGCCTTTTAGTATATTTCTGTATTTATTTTTAGCATATTTTAAGTAAGTATATTTTTGCCTTTTGATCCTCCTTGTACAGCTACCAATTGGATATGCTCTTTAAATATTGTAGAGTAACACAACAGACTGTAAACAGATAGGCCACATTCTCTAAGTATGGGATAATCTTGCACAATCGCCAACAACGTCTGCTACTATAAGAAATGAAAAGACAGCTTCTGTCCGGGTCAACAACTTAACAAGTAGACCAGCAGCAGCATTAATAGAAAGTAATCATGAGAGACTGGTCTGTCTGCCTTTTATGAGCCGAAGCCTGCCCTGACAGACTTGAGACTGTACAGTGATTAGAAACAGTAAAAGACATCCCTTTGATGTACATGTCTGGGAGGTTCCAAAGTCAGAAGCACAATTAACCACCAAAGGCTAGGAGGTGCCAGCCATGGGCTCCTGGTGTGCTGCCAAACACTGCCAGCAATATCTGTTCAATTACACACTGATAGTAATACACTAATAACCTAAAATATCTGTATATTTCAAAGGGAACTACAGTATGTTTCAGTAACTACGTTATCAATATTGTTGGAACACTAACTTTAAAGGAACTTTTGATATCATTTTTGAGCTTTACAAGCTTGGTGCTTCATATTTTCATTACTATTGTATGTCAATTTGCAGATTCTCCCTCTAATCTTCATATCAAACCATGTACAGTATTCACATCCCCTCAGATTTGCTGAAATTTTCATTAGAACATAAGATTTACTGTATATAGCACCAACAGTTTGTGTAGCGCTTTACAAAAAAAAGGGAGACAGTACAGTTTACATTGTAAGACCAGAGGGTTAGGAGGTCCCAGTCTAAAAGAGAAGGAAAGAAAAAGTGAGATTGCAGGAAAAATATTAAAAAAGACTCTCTTTACAGGCTGTGATATTATGCATATGCATTTGTTGCATTTCCATGGTAAGGAAGAAATAAACTAGATTATATACATTGTATACTGTATATACAGTAGATGTATGTATAAAAAATTTAACAGAACACCAGGGTTGGGTCCTGGATAAAAGATACATGTCCCTATTATTTGGGCTGTGTTGGGGGATGATGTGAACTCAATTTGGTTACTCAGGGGTTCTTACCCATGTAGGGTAAGTGGTCCCAATGTAGTCTGATTATTGAGAAGAGGATTGACTTTCAGTTCTTTCAGGATTGGTAAATCCTTTTTGGCAAATGGGATTGAAGACTCAAGGAGACTTTGGGTAGGAAAGAGCCTTCTATCCTGATTACAGGGACTTTAGTCCCGAAAGGGTTAACCCACCTGCAGGGAAGGCTTGAAAAGAAGCAGGAGGGGTCAGCACTTGTATGTGAGGTGGAGTATGAAGAAGGCCACAATTGTGAGAAAGTATGAACTGTCTGGTGACTGAGACAGTGTTTGCTGAGCTCCTGTGGCCTTTGTGACACCCTGAAACATGGGAACTGTAAACCCTGGTGCGGGACTTGTATACTGGCAGTTAGCAATCGTGTTATATTTCATTGTGCCAGGATTATGACCTGTTTGCAATTACTTTGGCTGAAGAAATCTCTTTTGTGTGCTTAATTTTAAAAAATGATAAAGACTGTCTTACATTTATAAGTGGCTGCCTGGTGGTGCCGGCCTGAGACCATATTATGATACTCTATATACTGTATATAAAGGGGTGAGACAAAAAAAAAGAAGGAAACACTACATGATTTGCAGGTGTGAGTGTGACGACATGTTTTGCGTTGAAAGCAGAGGTGATGTGACATTCTTTTGCTTCTGCTGTGTGATGGGACACCTAGCTAACAGGTCGGAAGCCTCACTTTCGTCATTGACTGTATGCGCTTCTAGTAAGTAGCATGTCAGAGCTTACTCTTTAAAGAGGGCAAATTGTTGGTGCCCGCTTAGCTGGTGCCTCTGTGACTGAAGGTGCCGAGCTCAATCTCAATCCCATGAAGACTGAGATTGAGCTCTGCAGTCACTTTTTCAGCAGTTGTTTTCTTATTCTGGGTCACAATCCTGCACAATGTCCTTTTGTCTCTTTTGGTCAGTTGACAATGTAGAACACGGATGTCAAACTGACAGCCCTCCAGCTGTTGCCAAACTACAAGTCCCATGAGGCATTGCAAGATTGACAGTTACCAGCATGACTCCCAAAGGCAGAGGCCTGATGGCACTTGTAGTTTCACAACAGTTGGAGGGCCACCAGTTTGACACCCCTGATGTAGAATATACACAACAAGTCTACAAACAGGACCTTGCTACTTAGGTTTTTATAGGTTTTTGTATAATCTCCTCATGCATCAAGGACAACCATCCCTGGACCAGAAGTCTACATGGAGACAAGCACTTCAAGTGGAATTTCAGTCAAAGATAAAAAAAAAATAAATGTCAGCAACTACAAAAACTGTAGCTGTTGACTTTTAAAAAACAGCCACTTACCTGTCCCTCGGTCCAGTGGTGTACTCACTGCAGCCAGTTTCACCGGCTATCCTCACTCCCTGGCACAGGCAGCTTAAGTGTGGGCACTCGGCTGTGACAGGTTGCGGCTTCACAGCCGGGTTCCCACTGTGCATGCGTGAGTAGAACTGTGCTTTGTGAATGGTCTCGTAGTCTTCTGGGACCTGTAAGCTGTTCCAGAAGACTACAGGAAGGGGAGGGGGACAACTTCTGATTGCCCAGGCGATCGCAGCAGAAGTGGGAGCGTTATCAGTCCCCCTGCTCCCCAAAGGTGCCAATTCTTCACAGGGAGCGGGGGGGGGGGGACTGTACTTCAAAACAGAATTCCCCTTTTGGGTGGAGCTCTGCTTTAATATTCTCCACGGGTCAATAGTTGCTGATTCCTTGTGGTTTCAAATTAAGCATTCAATGAATTTCTCACCCAGCTTTTCCATGTCTACACCTACAGAAGCTTTCCAGCACTATTACATTAGAAGTCCCCCCCATGTTGTATCCTTCTTTTTGTCTTTTCTCATTTTTGGAGTAGTCTTCTATAATGAATACAGACAAACCTAGATTCCCACAAGTTTCACTCCAACAATCACTTTTTTTGCTGACCATGCACATAGCAATTTAAAATTTGGAACTTCACTCCAAAAGCGAGGTATGGCCCATTCTCTCCATCTCCCCAATCCTTGCCTACGTGAAGTTGACTTTGCCTGATCTTACCCCCTTCTCCACCAAAATGTAATGTGTCCCAGGAGGCTTCCACCAGTCCCCCTGTACCACACAATCTCGCTCTTGCACAGTGGGGAGCCAGCTGCGATTCATCAGGAAGGCACAGCCGGCTCCCAAATCCAAAATGCTGTATCTTTTTAGCTTCGTAGTTCTGATTTCGGAGACTCATCATTTTTAACAGCATTCTGAGGCTGGCGCTGTACATGAGTAAAAAAAAAATCAAGCCACTCTGAGTAACCTTTGAACTTGCTTTTCTAATGCTGAGAAAGGCTGATCAGCAGACGTCTGAGGTGAGTAATGTTTGCTTTTCCTTTATGAGCATCAATGAAAACCCTTTATGGGAGGTGTTTAGACATGTCCTAAGCATTAAATGTTTTTATTTATTATAGGTATATACTGTATATAGTACCAACAATTTACACAGCATTTTACAAAGTGTATGTTCAGACCAGTGCTATTTTTGTGATACTCATTGCCTTACTTTCAGTCATCCACAGTTGTACAGGCCCCTCTCCTGCACAAAAGCAGCTTACTCAGATTTCACTGCACACTGTGAGCTTACCACAGTGTGCATTAGAAGCTGAAACAAGTCTGACAGAGCCTTCCTCATTACCTGCCTGAAGGACTCCAGCTCTCTACTCCCCAGCCTTACTGTCCCTAGCCCACCTATGGATTTTAGTTCTTTCAGTGGGCTTTCCCACAGCTTCCTGGTTTTAGGAACCTATATACAGCACCCTGCTGGCCCCTCCCACCACTATGATTTGCCTGCATTGCATAGAGAAGCACAGATACCATATGATGGTGGTTCCACTACATCTAAAATATGCTATGTAATGAAAAAAATTTTTTTTTTAATAAAACCCTAGAACTAAAAATTATGTTCAACGGTGTATTGAATTACTTAAAAAAAAAAAAAATCTGTAGGGAACGTGAAGGCAGGGGGGTGGTAGAGCTTTTGTACAAGTGAGCTTCATGTTCTCAGTCTGGCATCACATGCTTTAGGTCTTCTGGAGACTATGCTGATTAACAAAATCATAGGTTTGCCAAACCCCTCATGCAACAACAGTTACCATAATGATTCAACCAAGAGTTCCTTTAGTATTCAGGCCTGGCTAATGCTTCTCATATGGTAATGAGATCCATTTAGTGTAATTCAAGCTTTTTTTTACCCAACAGTGCTGTTTGCTTGTAGAAGCTATAATTAACCCATTTTAATGTTGATCCATCAAGAATTTACTCCTAGAGGCCTTCAAAAATGTAGGCAGTATTTGCACATGATTAATGCACTAATGCGTTATCAGTATGACAAAGCTAGTAATAAGAGACAACAACATTATGCCGACACATAGAGAATGTGCTATCATGTATAGGTGCCTTCACCTACTTAACCCTAACATTCAACAATATGTATAATAACTGTTTGCTAACAGAGGCCCAGCTGTTCATCTTCACCATCACAGAAGTGAGCTCTATCTCTGATTCAAAGCCCCTCACATGCACTTTCTCTACCCTGATATAGTAGTGCTGAGCTCAGCATTTGAGAGCTGGCTCCTGTGATGGTGTAGGAAAGCAGTAACGACTAGGCCTCACTTAGCAATGTACTAGGAGTAATTTCCTAGGACTGATTCTAGAGCTTCATGAGGTATGTAAATGGCCTACACCTATAGCAAGGGAATTATTCAACTTTAGTCAGAGCTGCAGTTTGTTTTTATCTACATGGACCCCTTATCTGCATAAGCAGTTTTTGGTAAAGGTGAGCTAACCCTTTAACCTCCCCGGCGGTATGATTATTTCCGATTTTTGGTGCTGAAAGCGGTACCATTATTCTGCATAGAAATATGTAGTTTTTTTATTGTAGGCTGTAATTTAGGAATAACTCACTGAAATCTGTCCGAACAAGAGTCTAGTAAACATTCCGGATATGATAAAATTTGAAACACAAAATCATAAATTATAATTTAATAAATAATCATAAAAAATAATAATATAATAATATTACATTTAATTCAATAATATAATCAAACCAAAAACACTGAAATTTGAAATATAGCGCCAAGTTCGCACATTGCTGAGCAAAGTCGCAAAATTGTTTTCAGTGTCTGATGACGAATTTCTCCACGAATCATTATCACTCAATTCTGCAAGTGGTTCTGATTTACTATCGCTGTTCTCTAGCTGATCTAAACCTGCTTTTGACCTAAAGGGACGCTTTTTGGACGCCGTGGACTTTTCTAAGTTCCCAGGCAGAAAGAACATTCAAAATGCAGACGGGGACAGGACAAAGCACTAGGGACAAAATGTATGTGAAATGGGTTGAAACAGCAATGTTTTACTATGAAAACTCGTTTTGAAAAAAATGACTTTTTTTTTAAATTTTCAAATTTCCCGCCGGCGCCCGTACGTCCCGACGTCACAGGGACCGGAACACAGGAGCCGGATGCCGGCATCTGCCGGAGGAGATGGCCGGGGACGCTGCAGGGGACACACCGCGGGAGCGAAGGACAAGGTAAGTGCTGCAGGGACTCCCTATGCAGCGCTGCATGGTAAGCCCAAGTGTAGCTCGGGGTTACCGCTTTTGGTACAGACATTCTACCCCGAGCTACACTCGGGAATACCGCTAGGGAGGTTAAATAAAAGGATTACCTGAAAAATTTAAAAAACAAATCTTAAAAAGTTTTAAATCCTTTACATTGGAACTAAAATCTAGAGATAAAAAAACGTCCTTATCCAATTTTCATAATTACAGATTTTTTCTTAGGATGCAACTGGTAAGAATGAAATGGATTCTAAAATATTATATAGACCAGGAGATTTTTGATTGAAGAGATGCTGTATGATGTCAAGAGTAGAGCCAGGTGTTGGGAATGGAATGGAATTTCAGCATGTATGCCCAATGACCAAAGAAAGAAAACACTGCCTGAAAAAGAAGTCAAGAAGATTGCAGGGGTGGCCACCTGAGCGATGAAGGGGGAACACAGAACTGCTATCATTGGAGGAGACCAAACTTGGAGGTAAGTTTGCTATAATGGGCAAGCACAGTTGCTAAATGGTTAGCACTTCCACCTGGCAGTACAAGGGTCGTTGGTTCAAATCTCAGCCACGGCACCTCCTGCCTGGAGTTTGCATGTTCTCCCTGTGCCTGCATGGGTTTCCTCCGGGTACGCCTGTTTCCTCCCACACTCCAAAGACATGCTGGTAGGTTAATTGGATCCTGTCTCAATTGGCCCTAATATATGAATGTGAGTTAGGGACCTTTAGATTGTATGCCCCTTGAGGGTCAGGGACTGATGTGAATGTATAATATCTCCTAGATTGTAAGCTCGAAAGAGCAGGGCCCTCGAACCCCTCGTGTTATTGTTTTGTTACTGTATTGTCTCATGTTCTGTCCCCCACTATAATGTACAGCGCTGAGCAAACCTTTTGGCACTATATAAATACTGTATAATAATAATAATAATACATGTAAAGTGCTGCATAAATTGACAGCGCTATATAAGTACCTGAAATAAATAAATAATGTGCCATGCTCCTGGGACCCCTGATTAAAGCAGTATTAAACCCCAAAAGCAAACATTTCGTATATTGCAGCTCACTATTGTTTAGATGTGATAGCTGTATTAGTTTCCATTTTTTGCCTATCTTTCTTCTATTTTCATCTTATGATTCAGCCAGCAACTCTGCTGTTTTTCAGTAGTTCAAGCTCTAGCAGAATGTATCAGTTTACATGGATGAGACCATCCATTTACCACTGGCAGGGGTGATTAAAATGATCAGCTTTTATTTATTCATGCAAAACCATAATCCCAACAGAACAAAAATGTTGCTGTAACGGGTCAGAAAGTGTGAGCTTAAGTTTGGCTTCAATTTGTTATTTGTATTCAAATCTGCTAATATATTTAACACTCCTCCAAGACTGCCAATGCTGATGTCTGCTGTGTCCTGGCTCAGTCCTCCAAAGTGGTGTCACATTAATACAAGTGGTATGTTACTGGCCAGATCACCAGATGAAAACAGAGGGAAAAAAGCCAAAATAAAGTAAAACTGATGCAGCCACATCTAATGATAGGTGAGCTGAAATAATAGAATACATAATACATTTTTGGTTTTGGGTTTAATACCATTTATATTAATTTCTGCTTGAATTGATTTTAAAGGTAACCTGTACCTCCTCCTGTAAATAAACAAAACATGGGAGCTGCCACTGCTAAACTGTTGAAAATGCTAGCTGCTTGGCTGTCTTTTGCTGAGGTTTCCTGTAATCCCTTAGGAAATGCAAAATAGAATGCAACCAAAGCTGGGCTGAGGCATGTCACATTTTATCCAAGCTACCAGCGGGAGCATTGTTCTGAGCACATGGGTGTGAGGTTTATACAATATAGGATTTACAAAATATAGAACCAATTATTTATTTAAAACAGTTAGCTTTCTGACCACAATACAACATTTTAGGCCAAAGAAGAGTCAAAACCATTCTAATACACACACGCCAAGTGATGATATAGCTATAATTCAGAGATTTTCAGATTTTCTTTTCTTTTCATTTCATTAGGGTAATCTGCATATGGAAAAAACATCTAGCATAAAGTGTACTTTTATAAATGCAGGTTTGATGGCTCTTAGTTGTCAAGAGTTTGTAGGCACAGATCTGGAAATGCTGGATCATTGAGACCTGTCGTGGACCTTTAGTACATACCTATGTGCATGGCATGGTCTCACATGTGTGCAGAAACACACACATGTGCTCATAGTTTTTAAAATCCCTTTATCGGTACACTTGCAACACTACAAACCAAAATTGGGATTGATGACCCATCAAGTGCACCTTCAGCTCTAATAAATCAGGCCCAATGCATCATGCGTAATAAAGATCAGTGTGCATCAGTGTGCAGCATTTGCCAAGATGGCTGCTTCCAGTTAACGCTTTAAAAAACTGATGTAATAGCAATAAAAGGGAACTGTTCTAAATCTATCTATATCCCAAGTAGCGTTTATTTCACAGTCACAAATAATACTATAGAATAGGATGAGAATACAAAGTGACGTGATGGGACAGCATCTCTGCCAATGCAACAATAAGGCCACATTGTGTAGTAGCACACTGGAAACACAATACTGTCAGCAGTGTCATTTCAGGTACAAGGAGAATGAACCTCCATTAAGCAATGAGAAAACCCCAAGTATCAGACCAATCGCTCTTTATTATCGTTATTGTAACTAAATTGTTCTTACACAAAAGATTCCTTATAGTGTAAAAACCTATCATATTTACTGACAATATCATAGTAGAGAACATTCAATACATAGTGACAAATGTGGAGAGCATGGCTTTTGACCCTTTGCTTTCTCTAGAATAGAAATGTGAGCTGTCTGCAATTCCTCTGCTCTGCGGCTATTGAGGTGCCCACTAGCTGTCACTCCCACCCAATCTTCAGCAACATGCTGTATTGTACATGATCTCAGACAAGGGGAGACATGCTGCATTCTTTGCAATGCCAGCCCAATATCTCTACCATTTATATTTCCATATTGTATAACAGACATTTCATGGCTACCAAAAGAACCTTTGCGGTATAAAAACTGGCAACATCAATCAACAATGCAGACGATGATGGGTTTCTGCTGACTCAAATGATTTTACATGATCCATGACTCGGCCAATCATTTCCCGTAAGAACTCCACTCCTAACAGGCAGGCAAATTCCCACCGCAACTACAGATCTGTTACTTTAAAATGCACATTTTTTAAAACATTGCTCCCCCCAAATTACTGAATCTTTCTTACAGATTCCATATCGTCATGCAAAGTATGATTAGGGTAATGAGGGCCCATTTAGACCTATGCGTGTGCGTAGAGGGGTGTTTTTTTGTAGCGTTAGGTGCATTTTTAAATGTCACTTGACGCATGTTTTCAATTTTTTTTTACTTTAGAATTTGGGAGTGTTTAGAGTTAACCTTTTCCCGCTGGCATCACACATATATGTGGCAGCACAGAGGTAGGCCTCAATGCTGAGCTGATGCATACATGCGTCGCTATGTTGTTTAGCAGACTTGCTTGACTGGCACCCCAGAAGAGTGACAAGCTGTCACAAACAGCTCACTGTCAAGTAGTGATGAACAAGAGCCGGTAGGTGCGCCAGGCACAGTGAGTGCATAATAGCCAGCCCCGCCTACTGGCCTCTAGCATCACTGGCTAGTTAAAGGGCCAACAGTAAGGGGTTAACAACCATAGATCCCAGGCTTTCTAATATCCACTGGCAACACATTAAACCTGTGTTGTAATTTATTGCCATTGGCCTCTGAGCCCCCCAATGTACTATGACATAGGAAAAAAAGAACATGTATTTGTAGAAATGGGAAATTGGACACATGCATTTTAGTGTGTTGCAACACGTGCATTGCTGTAAATGGGCCCTGAAGATCCCTGAAATGGACCCTGAAGAAGATCCCTGAAATGGACCCTGAAGAAGATCCCTGAAATGGACCCTGAAGAAGATCCCTGAAACGGACCCTGAAGAAGATCCCTGAACCAGGGGCGGACTGACCATTTGGAAACTCGGGCACTGCCCGAAGGCCCGGGGTTAGTAGTGGGCCCCATGAGATGCCCCTGGTACCTTTTTCATAGGCTTTTTTTAGTGTGGGCAAGGACACAGGGGCCCCATGATCCCCTATTGCCCGGGGGCCCCATAGATTGTCAGTCCGCCCCTGCCCTGAACCCTTATTTGAATCCTGACAGTATCGAATGTGAAAATAATAAACCTACGAATAAAAAGCCATCGACATGGCATGCAAGTCAGCACACGTTGTCCCCATTATGATCGTAATAAGAAGACTAGCCTCTTCGTCATATGAAGATCTGAAGGCTGAAGATCGATATCTTCCCCGGAGCGGAAAACAAAGTGTGTCAAATGAAAAGTGACTTACCAGCAGCTGTGGCCAGCAGCAGGGTGGAATGGAAGCCAAGGAGCAGAAGAAGCACACTCTGATTTGAAGCCATAACCCTCAGTAATCCCAAAGAAATCGGACAGCGAGAAGACACGGGAAGGAGACGGGAAAAAAACCAAACAACCGAGTGTGTCTCTAATCCGATTTCACAATAAATGTGATTTCTAATCCATGGGAGGCCCTTCTAGCGCAGGATCCTCAGTGGGCTAGACTGCCTTCTCCCATCAGATAACGCTCATTCCAGCGAAGGGAGTCAGCGATTTCACAGCATCAGAAAGTCCTGACAAGGTCCCACTAATACCATTTCCCAATGCACAGTATTACACGGGGGACACGGCCCTTCCCTTCCCCTCCTCATACGGGGAACTAGAAACGCCGAAAGCCATTAAAAACGATCAGTTGTCGCCCTCGCTGCACAAAATTCCAGGGCGACACCGCGGAGGACTGCCTAATATTGTGACCCACAACAGAGAGCTCCTTCCTTCAAAATGGTCCTTGCGTTGGCCGGAGTCCTCCCATGTCTTCTGACACTGTGCCCATGGACCGCTTCCAGAAGAAGGTTTTTTTTTCCTGAGTTAATTTTCTTCGTGGCAGTGAAATGATTGTTTTCTACACTCCATTGGTTATACATGTAGATGTCCCATGTGAGGGGGATGTGAATGGTGTCAGCCTCCAGCATCAATGGATATCCTCTATATGCAGCTGTCTGTCCCAGGTCCAAGGTATCCCCAGCTTGCCTGGAGTTCTCCTTCCAAGATGAGGCCCTGCGCGGGCAGCACAAGAATGTCTCCTGCTCCTGTGGTTTAAGGAGAGCCTTGAAGCGTTAAGGAGGCACCCTCAGCCAAGGCAGCAGCCCCCCTCTCTTCTCCTGGGGAAGCCATCTCAAGGGGTGTTGTACTAATGGGAGAGGGTTGAGGAGGAGGGGAACTGGAGACAGAAGTGTTGATGAGGAAGGCACCGGATCGCCTCCCCTCTCTTTCTCTCTCACACATACACAAACCTCCTCCTCCTCCTCCTCCTCCTGAGCTGCTCCTGTGTCACAGCCAGACACAAAGAGGCCTCTCACACCGCCCAGACTGAGGAGGGGAGTGAAGGGAGGGAGACGAGGGAGGGCAGAGTCTAGGCCTGCAAGGCTTTTTTTTAACCTTCTTTTAAATCAACTTTATTCCACACAAACAAAAAAAAACCCTCATTGCACCGTATATGTTTTTACAGTTGTG
Organism: Staurois parvus; assembly: GCF_062004578.1. Lineage (NCBI taxonomy): Eukaryota > Metazoa > Chordata > Amphibia > Anura > Ranidae > Staurois > Staurois parvus. Next base: position 7,832,807 of record NW_028317807.1, read on the forward strand.
TGTTGCCTGCAATGGCCTTCATAGCATAAAGCTGGCCACAGATGGCCTGAACTGCTGAACTGGCTGTATTTTGATCTATGTATGGCCATTGCCATTCATGAGAAGTCCATCTATCCTTCAACTTTTCATTATTATTATTATACAGTATTTATATAGTGCCAAAAAGTTTGCTCAGCGCTGTACATTATAGTGGGGGGACAGTACATGAGACAATACAGTAACAATACAATACATGAGGGGGTCGAGGGCCCTGCTCCTTGGAGCTTACAATCTAGGAGGGAGGGGATAGTGGTACAGGAGGAAATGGCTGTGGGGGATGGAGTGGTAGGAGGATTGGAGGAGATCGGCTGTTAGGTGAGGGTGGGGAAGGCTTCCCTGAAGAGATGGGTTTTCAGGGTGCGCCTAAAGGTGAGGAGGGTAGGTGACAGTCTGTTGGATTGGGGTAGTGAGTTCCAGAGGATGGAGGAAGTCCTGGAGAAGTCCTGCAGTCGGGCGTGGGAGGAGGAGACCAGGGAGCTAGAAAGTAGGAGGTCTTGTGATGAGCGAAGAGTACGTGTTGGGTGGTATTTGGGTATCAGGTCGGTGAGGTAGTTCGGGGCAGTGTTATGAATGGCTTTGTATGTCAATAATAGTAGTTTGAATTTTATGCGTTGGGCAATCGGAAGCCAGTGGAGGGAATGACAGAGGGGGGGGGGGGGTGGCGGATACAGAGTGGTTGGTAAGGTGGATGAGTCTGGCTGCTGAGTTCAGGATAGACTGAAGTGGGGATAGTCTGTGATGAGGTAGGCCCGTGAGGAGGGAGATGCAGTAGTCGAGTCGTGAGATAATAAGGGAGGGAACGAGTTGTTTAGTAGTGTCTGGGGTTAGGAACGTACGTATTTTGGAGATGTTTGCGAAGGTGGAGCCTGCATGAGTTTGCCAATGATTGGATATGGGGTTGGAAGGACAGGTTTGAGTCTAGAGTGACACCTAGGACTTTGGCTTGCGGGGTGGGACTGGTGGCGTTGTTGGTCGTGATGGAGAGGGTGGGGGGGCACGGACTGGGGGGAAAATTAGGAGCTCGGTTTTGGAAAGGTTTAATTTGAGGAAGTGGAGTGACATCTAGTCTGATATGTCGTTCAGTAGGCAGATGATTCGGGCGGAGACTGAAGGGGTGAGGCGAGGGGTAGAGAGGTAGATTTGCGTGTCATCGGTGTAGAGGTGGTAGTTGAAGCCGTTTCATGAACTTGTTTTGATCAGCCCATGCAACTAATCGGCTGAACGAAAAAAAATGAATCATGTATGGTCAGTTTAATGGGAATCCCACTGTATGTGGTCTCTGTTATAGGACACCACGCTTCCTTCTTCCCTCACATCCCTCAGCTGCAGCTTCATAAGCCTAGTACACAGTAAATCGGACAAACGATCGTCTGATTTTCCACGAAGGTGCGTATCATGATGTAACCAACAAGAGTATTAACTTGTGCGAAAATTCTCAACCAACAAAGGCAAACATAGCTATGTATTAGCATAGTAGAAAAGGAAGTATAGGGTTGTTCTTTGCTTCTGATCATGCATGTTTTTTTCTATTCGATTATTTACGTACAATTACTGTTAAAAGAAAATCAGATGCTGTGTTCATGTGCAATAAAAATTTTCTAGCTTGCACCTTTTGTGTTTTGTCATCCAAAAAGTCAGAATCGGCTGTCAAAAGCACTGTACTAACGATCAGATAATCAAGCGATCGTTCCTTGCATGGAAATTTTCCTACGATTTTATAATTGTGTGTGTGGGCCAATAGACCCGTATTAAAGCTAAAGTCAACCATACATGGTTAGAATCTCATTTGAATGTTCATAGAAACATCGTTCTTTAGAACATTTTTTCTTGCCATCATTAAGTCAACTAATTTAATCCGAAAGCCCTTTAAATTTCATCTGTACCTGTTTTAATGGAATCCCAGACATATTAAACAGGTTTCATTACAATATGTATGATATTTCCCAAATGAAAACCACATTCACGGTTAGAATTTTGTTTGCTCAAGACAAAGAATTTCCATCCCACTCCTTTGAATTTTTCTCATCACTACAGTCAAAAACTAAAGTTGATTTGACCCTAATAACCATTAGAAAATTGCGCCTTCAGAAAACAAAAATTTTGATACAAAATTCTAGTGATGTATGACCAGCTTTAGTCTTTAAATATTTTTCACACTTATAACACACGTAATAGGATATTACAAATGTAAACACATTTTTGGTGCCCTTCCAGAAAAAAAATTAAACCTCCTAGATTGTAAACTCCGAGGAGCAGGGCCCTCCTAACCCTCTTGTATTGAACTGTATTGTTGCTGTATTGTCTCCCGTTATATTGTAAAGTGCTGAGCAAATTGTTGGTGCTATATAATCCTGTATAATAATAATAATAAACCTCCACAAACCGTTCACAAAAGGCAATCAGGAGCAATGTTTGTATGAAGTACCAATTAAGGATGGTGTATAAACCAGCAAACAATTGAATATAGATACCACAGTTGTAGTAAAAGTATAAACTAATTGCTCTTCTACACCTCAAAAGGAGTTCAGCAAAGGCACCAATCTGGTTCAGCTTGTATATCTTTGGACGTTTTCCTTGGCTCTTTGCTATTTTCACTATCCTTCTGTTCAATCTGGGATCAATTTTTCCTCTTGTAGCCACATCCAGGGAGATTGGCTATAGTCCCATGAACATACACCAACAGATTTCTTTAATTTAGCCTGAAAGGAAATGTAACAAATCCCTCAATCAACACTAAAGCCTAGAACTCAGGATGAGAGTATCGGACGAATGACCATCCATTTTTTCTTTTTCATGCTAATCTCATATTGAAAACAAATAGTTTACTAGGATACTTTCTGAGCATGCACAGTCTTGGTCACTCGATTTTTTACAAATACTGTACTGATTAAACAAAAATTGTTTGTTCTGTTATCGTAGAAGAAAACGTTTCGGTGTTGTCCCTTTAGGTAATTTCCCATGACCTTTCATGATTGGCTCTCGAAAGCTGTGTACTAACTATGAGATTATTAGACAATCGCTCCGAAAGTGATATTTTGCACCCGATTTTCTCATTGTGTGTACTAGGCATAAGGTTGGCCATGCATGAATCAAAATTTAGCTGGCTCAGCAGGAACCGGATTAATTTCAATCCATGTTTGGCCATTTCTGTTCATGAAAACTAAATTTATCGATTGTCTTCTCATGAACCAACTTGTTGATACATTTTTGCTCTGTCAGGAAATTGGCTGCAGCACTGAATAATGTATTCTGACAGTAGGGGAGTCCCACTGTCAGAATACAATGTCACAGCAGGGAGGATTCTTGCATCCACATCGAATGTGTGGATGGGGGAATTGGTAGTTTTATTTTTTTTTTTTCGTTCAGCCAGCAGTACCATGTATGGCAAGCTTAACAGTGGTACTGCCCACTATCAGAATACCCTAACAATGTTGCATCTGAATGGATGCAGGTGCTGTTCGACTGACAACTGTTGTCACTAGAACAAGTGGCAGCATTGGAAGATTCCTGTTCAATTCCTGCTCAGGGGACAACCCAAAATGTGGTATTTTCCTTCACTGTCACTCTCGGTGATAACGGTAAACAGGTCAAATAGAGAGGGTGATTCTCTTTAACAGGGGCATAGACAGCTATACAAATGTGATGGGTGTTGTAATCCCTCTACACACTATCAAATTATTAAAAAAAAAAGTTTTGCCTTTAGTTACAGTTTAAGTTCATCACTTTTCAGGAGGAATTAAGTATTGTTTCAATGAGCTGTAAAGGTACCAACAAATTTGGTATTTAAGTATTGATACCAATCCAACGCTGTCTTGGTTGTAGCCCTGCTCTTCTCTCTTCCTGGACTCAAACAACACTCTAAGAGCAGCAGGAACCATAGGCTCCTGCTGTTGTCAGTCAAACGTCTGTGAGGAGGGAGAGAGGGTGTGGCTTGCTGGCAATGTGTGTGTCTATGGATGCACACAAGACAAGGTTGGGAGCGTGTCTGCACTGGTGACCCTTTAGCACCTGGCTTGCTGAGGGGGTACTTAGAAGAAGAAAGAGGTAAGGAATACAAAGGTATACTGCAGCCTGCATTTTATGAATGGGAAATTATATAAAGTAACTAGGAAGAAGAAAGAAGAAGGTAACTTGTAAGAACTTAGAAGAAGAAAGTGGAGGTAAGGGACTGCCCTGTGCAATATCATTGCACAACATAGGGAAATAAAACATCTTTTTATTAAATAATAATATTAATTAACCTTTAGATTAATTTAAAAGGGTTAATTCATATATATGGCCTTGCCGGGGCATGCTATACAAATATGTACTGCTGCCTGCATTTTATGAATGGGCAATAATATGAAGTAACCATGTAGAGCATGGGTGTCAAACTGGCGGCCCTCCAACTGTTGCAAAACTACAATTCCCATGAGGCATTGTAAGATTGACAGTTACAAGCATGACTCCCAAAGGCAGAGGTATGATGGGACTTGTAGTTTCGCAACAGCTGGAGGGCCGCCAGTTTGACACTCCTGATGTAGAGTATAATGGACAGTGGATGGTGATATGTTTTAAATGAGCCCCTTAGTTTTTTAGCGCACCACATACTAAAAACAAATACTTGTTTTCACCTTTTTTTCATTCTCTCAGTACTGCTGACCTCCTGCAGCCTCTTTGCAGCCCCTTCCTGCCTGCATGCATGCACTCCAGTGATGGCTATATAGCATTTCTCAGAGTGGACTTTGTAATTGTGACAACAGTGGCTCATGCATGTATTAAAACAGCTGCTGGTTGTCTCCATCGGAAGCCGATGTGAAAAGGCGAAATAGAGCAGCCTTTTTTAACCAGGGTGCCTTGAGGTTCCTTCAGGGGTGCTTTGGCAAAATACCTTAAAATTGCCCAAAAATTGCATTCAAGCTAGTGGGTGGATCAAGCCTGCTTTTTAGTTACACAAAGCCACAAGTTTATTGTGCAACATTGCAGCCACTGGCGTCCTACCAACCAATGATGCAGCAAAGGAGGATGTTGGGACCTGCACAGCATCTTTGTTTGCTCCTCCGCTGCCCCCCTCCATCGGCACTGAGGTAACATTAGCTGAGTGAGAGAGAGAAACATTAGAATACTAGTCAGTACCAGTGTCAAAGGTGTATTTGCTTTGGAAAAATAAATCATTAAGAATAAATCATCTCTAATATTGGGTGTTATATTAGTATAGTTTTTCACATTTTACAATGGGGTGCTTTGAGAATGTGCATAATTTTAAAGGGTGCCTTGACTGAAAAAAGGAGAAACACTGAAATAGAGGAGCCACGTGTCTTCGAAATGTGCATCACTGATTGCAGTTTTCAGTAAAAAGATCTGGGCTTTCTTCACGCTGATTCTCTAACAGTGCCACTGCTGGCTGTGAACCAAGGAACTTTGGAGGCATTAGGTCTGCGTAGGTAATGGATACATCTTTTTGTTAGGGTGACAGTGCAGGGACATAGTTTGGAGACAGGGACCATGCATTGTCACCCTATAACCGGAAGTACCTGGACAAGAACCTTCATGGCAGGATCACTTAGCAATAATTGAAAGCAGCAGATTTAAAAATATATAAACCAACTTTTGAAATTCTGATATACCTTAACTGCTTAAAGACTGCCCTATAGCAGATATACTGCTACAGGGCGGCACCTGTGCACAAAACCACATATATATACACGTGATTTTGCATTTCCGGGTAGGGGGCACGCACCCGAGCAGTGCGCGCCCCCTACCCGCATCGCCATTCGGTGCCGCGGATGTCAATCACCGTGTCCCGGTCGGTAATTACCTGCTGGCGCCCTGTGATTACCGAGCATCTCTGACGGGGAGGAAGATTGTTTTGTTTACAATCTTTCTCCCTGTCAGCTCGAGCACACTGCTCGGGATGGCTATGCACAGTACAGCCATCCCGATCAGTGTGCTTACAGTGAAGAACACACCCCCGCCCCCTAGTAAAACACCCACAGCACACAGTTAACCCTTTCATCACCCCTCACATTAACCCCTTCCTGTCCAGTGCCATTAGCACAGTGTTAGTGGGTTGTTTTTTTTTTGGCACTGATCACCCCCAGTGTCAGAATGTCTGCAGCAGTCCCGCTAATAGTTGCTGATCGCCACCATTACTAGTAGAAAAAAAAATCCCATTATTTATACCGCCATTTGTAAATGCTATAACTTTCACGTAAACCAATTAATTTACACGTATTGGGATTTTTTGTTCTTTTTTTAGCACTGATCACTGTATTGGTGTCACTGGAGATGTCAGTGACACCAAGTTAGTTCCCCCCCAGTGTCAGAATGTCTGCCGCAGTCCCGCTAAAAGTCGCTGATCGCCACCATTACTAGTAGAAAAAAAAAATCCCATTATTTATACCGCCATTTGTAAATGCTATAACTTTCACATAAACCAATTAATTTACACATATTGGGATTTTGTTTAAGCATAGATATATAGCAGAATACATTTTGGCCTAAATTTATGACGAAATTTGATTTTATAATTTTTTTACTGGACATGTTTAATAGCAAAAAGTCCAAAATATAGTTTTTTTCTCAAATTTTCTTATAGTGCAAAAAAATAAAAAACGCACAGGTGATCAAATACCACCAAAAGAAAGCTCAATTCGTGGGAAAAAAAGGGCGTAAATTTCATTTGGGTGCAGTGTTGCATGACCGTGCAATTGTCAGTTAAAGTAACGTAGTGCCGTAACTCATAAAATGGCCTGGTCAGGAAGGGGAGTAAATCCTCTGGAGGGCAAGTAGTTAAAATCCAGTAATACATTGTCTCACTCTTGTCTGCACATGTTCAGTTGCTCTCTATTTTTTGGCACTGTGTCTAAAATGTAGAGGTCGATCTGCTGACAACCTAAAAATTTACTGCTGCTCAGGGGCTCTAGGCTTTATAAAAATGACAGTCTCCAGCAAGAAGAAACAAGAACAATGCTGGAGGCAATATTCATCACACACATAGTTTGGTAGCATAATTAACCGCTTCCCGACTGCACTGTAGCAGAACTACTGCTACAGGGCAGCAGGGCTACTCAAAATCATATATATATACAGTGGGGATCGAAAGTTTGGGCACCCCAGCTAAAAATTTGTATTAATGTGCATAAAGAAGCCAAGGAAAGATGGAAAAATCTCCAAAATTACAGATTAGACATTCTTATAATATGTCAACAAAAGTTAGATTTTATTTCCATCATTTACACTTTCAAAATAACAGAAAACCAAAAAATGGCGTCTGCAAAAGTTTGGGCACCCTGCAGAGTTAATATCTTGTACTGCCCCCTTTGGCAAGTATCACAGCTTGTAAACGCTTTTTGTAGCCAGCCAAGAGTCTTTCAATTCTTGTTTGAGGTATCTTTGCCCATTCTTCCTTACAAAAGTCTTCCAGTTCTTTGAGATTTCTGGGCTGTCTGTCACGCACTGCTCTTTTAAGGTCTATCCATAGATTTTCAATTATGTTGAGGTCAGGAGATTGTGAAGGCCATGGCAAAACCTTCAGTTTACGCCTCTTGATGTAATCCCCTGTGGATTTCGAGGTGTGTTTAGGATCATTATCCATTTTTAGAAGCCATCCTCTCTTTAACTTCAGCTTTTTCACAGATGGCATCAAGTTACCATCCAAAATTTGCTGAAATTTGCTGAAATTTTATTGAATCCATTTTTCCTTCTACTCGTGAGATGTTCCCTGTGTTCCCTGTGCCACTGGCTGCAACACAACCCCAAAGCATGATTGATCCAACCCCATGCGTGGATAAAGTGTAACTAAAGGCAAAACTTTGTTTTCATTTAGGATAGAGTAATAAAAGGTTATAACCTTCGTAAAGGTTTTTTTACCACCTGTGTCTCATTGGGCAGATTTCACTTCCTGTCCCATTGCCAAACAAGAATTGAGGGGAAATCCCTCTAAAGTGAGGGAATCCCTGTTTTGCCTTTAGTTATACTTGAAAGTTTATATGAAATAATAATAATTGGGTTTACATATATTTACCCACAAATATGCAGAAAATGATAGCAGGGACAGAATCAAAATAATCAAATGCTTATAAAACAGCATCAACAAGCTGTACATTTGTTTCCAGGGAACTCATTTGAGTTCCCTGGAAAATGTAACCAAATGTATTATTAAGCTCAATTCAACATTCTAAAGGGTATTTTTGTGTTAAAGTATGTATTCTAGAATTATTTTATTATATATTTTTAAAAATAGTTGTAAAGGTTCAGATTACTTCCATTTTATTGCCTTTTTTATATATTATTTCTGCACATTGTTTTACAAGTACTGTATGATTTATTTGCAATAATAATAAATACAGCACTGACTTGCAGTTATTAAATGCATGTTGCCATCTACTGGTAGGATGTACCTCTTTATACTCTACATTATACTGTATAGGACTTCATTCTTTGGGCCCCCTACTGCCATAAACAAGCTTCCTTTCTTTGCATTAGTCAGGATGGCAGTAAATATTCAAATCATTTCAATGCTAATGATTACATAGATTACTTGATTATCTGGTAACTACATATACGTTTTAGAAAGAGTTTTTAATTGAACAAATGATAAACAAAAAAAAAAACAAAATAAGTGTAATGTATACATGTCAGAATAGAAAATAACATATTATGTATGTATTCACCCCAGTTAGGCTTTTCCATTTTCTGTTTAGTTGCATTACAGACTTGAATTAAATTGGATTAAAAAGGAATTGATTTAAATGTTATGACATGCATCTGTGCATATTAGTCCTAAAGTGGACGTAGCATCAAATATAGTATTTCCCTATGTAACTCTTGGCATTTTCTTTTTAGTTTTAGATAGAGTGGTCCTCTGTGAAGCTTTTATTGCTGTTTGTGTCCCCATTTATGAGCTTTGCCCCCCAGTTTGTACTGGAAACAATTGCCACCAAACTAAATACTCAATTGGAGAAGACCTAAGAGCACCATTTGTCAAGTTTATAGACTCAATAATGCTCAGCTGTGAAAAGCTTTACCATGTGACAGTGGAAAGCATGGCTTGATAATGCTTTAGCGTAGATTCCCTTTTGAAAACCTCCAAAAACTCCCATTTTGCTTTTGTAGTATATTTAAATAAGCAATATCGTCCTGTAAACCAGTGTTTCTTCACCTTTTTTCAGTCATGACACCCTCTAAAATGATGGACAGTCTTGAGGCACCCCATTCTAAATTGTAAGAAAAACTATTCTAATAGTTTCATGTAATGCAGCAAAATCCACACACGTAGGACACCCAACATTAGAGGGGATTTATTCTTCCAAAGCAAATACACTTTTACACACTGGTATTGACTAGTGTTCCAATGTTTCTCTTCTCCCTCAGTTTTTCTCCGTCACTGAGCTGATGTGACCCCAGCACTGACAGAGAGGGACAAGGAAGGGTCAAACAAGGATGCTGTGCAGGCAACCGACATACTCCTTATCAGCTGATGATATCATTAGTTGTCAGGTCACCGGCACCTACAATGTTGTAATGGTGTACAATGAAAACTTGTGGCTTTGTGTAACTAAAAGGAAGGCTTGTTCCACCCCATGGCTTGTATACAAGTTTTGGGCAATTTATAGGCATTTTGCCAAGGCACCCCTAAGGAAACCTTAAGGCACCCCAGGGTGCCTGGGCACCCTGCTTGAAAAAGGCTGTTCTAAACTCACTGGAAACTCACTGAACCTCAAAAGGAAAAATAAAATTTGCGCACATGATTATTAATCCCTTTATGATTATGGAGACATTTTGTTTTAATTGACGGTGATCAGATAGATTGACAAGAGATGTCAGTTTCCTTATCCAGGTGTAAGAAACAATTTAATGGACAGGGGCCTATATACAGAAGATAACGCCATTTTAAGCACTAAATTTGCTTCCCTATCTAACAATCTGACACCGATTTTGTAGATACCTTTACCATAATTATTGTACTGTGCATGCAAGTCAATTTAGTAATTTTAATCTTTTAATTACCAATTTATACATAACAGAGAGTGGTTGATTTATTACCCCAGCGTGGTGTATGTGCAGCCTTATCCCCCTCTGCACTGTGTTATAATGCAATCGCTCCAGGCTCCAGCCAGTCGCCTTAGAAAGCATTGCTGTGCATGTCACAGTGTCACACTCCCCTCTCTCTGCAGTTACTGTGAGCTGGAGGACTTTCACATTAGAATCTCCCCATTCACATCAGGAGCTCCCTACACATTAAGAGCCCCCTTAACATCAGAGTCCCCCCCCTTCACATCAGGGCCCACTCCTATTAGTGTCCTCTCACCCCTTCACATCAGTGTCCTACCTTAGGACTACTACAGCAGTGGCAGCATGGCACAGGGCGGGAGGTGGAGCAGTTCAGGATGGAGGCTGACTCCCATCCTCTGCTAAACAGTGAGCGCAGCGCTGGATACTACCCACTTTGGATCAGCACCATGCAGTTCCATAGATGATGGCATGTGATGCCATTAAGTAGAGAAATCCAGGAAACCTGGGATATCACAAGAAAATAAGGGTGCTTTCATCTGCTAATTTGATGAGTGTGCTAGCAGAATTTTTGGGCATGCTGTGGCATGGCCAAGAACCCCCTGGCCTCACCCCTGTATTGTGCCCCTCTTCAAATGGCACTCAGGGCATGTGCCATACATGCCATACCCTGGATATGACACTGTCAATGGAAGGTCCTTGATTTTGGTGTCTGTATAATCCCATTTCAGTCATTATTGTTGTGCTTGCCTCTTACTATTTCACACTGACAATGCTCGACATGAGGGCACATCTATTTAAGTGTGGTCAGTTTGTTGGATGTGCTGTAGGAACAGTTTGCTTGTCCTCCAAAGACTTCTGCTGACCTATCTAAGCCCCATAGGCTACAGGTACATTGGAACTGCTGTAGACGTTAAAGTGGTTGTAAGGGTCGAAGGTTTTTGCAAAATCACTGCACACCGCAAGAAAGTATAGACATGTTTGCTTTTTAAAAAAAAATAAAAAAATGAACCTTTAGAATCTCTTTAACTCTTCTGGCAGCAGAAAAATGCTAAATGTGGAAAAAACATTTGCGGTACCAATTTTAGCAGCGTTTACCCTTGTTTAGCTGCATTTAGCTGCCACTGAAGTGAATAAATGCCCAAGTGTTAAACACGGCTAGCACTTAGGCATGTTTACATGCGATTATCCTGCATTCTGGAGAGGGATGTTTAACTGCCCCTAAACTCTGCTGGTGCTAAACTCTGATAAAAGCCTATGTGTGCATGGACATATAGGCGTTTATTGAGTTGAGTTCAGGGCCTTCAAAAAAAAAAAATCTAAAGCTCCTAAACTCATGTTTAGGAGCAGCAGTGTACATGAGGCATTATCCAGCAGAGAACAAAGGTTATGTGCTCTTTATAGTTTTATATGTACTATATATATATATAATAAATTAACAGACATTTCTAAAATTTTGGTAAAGGGAGTCTGAATACTTTATAAATGCAATAAATAAATAAATACACACACACACACACAGTGCTAAACGTAAATGAGTACACCACAAAGATTTGTCAGAAAACCATTACTTTCTTCTCAGAATCAACATTTTCTATGGGACACTACACTATAAAGTACTCCCACAAATGCAGGCCATTGACTGCAAACAATATTTGTGAATTTGTACACACAAAAAAAGTATTTTTCCTAACAAATTCATTTAAGACCACATTGCGAAAATGAATACACCCCAATGAAAGTCTTAGGAGTAAAGCTAAATTTTAGACAGCAATCCTAATTAATAAGAATTCAACCACAGGTGAGTCTAATTGTTCATTAAACAGGTGTCCAGCAGACAGTTGATTATAAAAGGGCGTTACTTAACCGCCTCCCACCCGCCATATGAGGTAATGAGGGGTGCAAGGCGGTTCTTTCGTTCTGGGATGACGTCATATGAGTCCTCCCATTCTAATCGCGCATGTGCGCCTCCGGGAGAGCGCAGCGCGGCGATAGGTGGTGCGCTGTGTCCCTCGGACACAGCGGATCAACAGAAAGAGCCGAAGATGTCGACTCGGTCATGTGATCAGCTGTGTCCAATCTCAGCTGATCGCATGTAAATAGGGAAATGCTGGTTATCGGCATTTCTCTCCTCACGAGCCGTCATACTGACAGCTACAGAGGAGAGGAGAGCTGGTAATCAGTATCCTTCAGAGGAGACATGTGCACTGATCAGTGCCCATCAGTGCCGCCTAACAGTGTCAGTCAGTGCTGCCTATCAGTGCCATATATGAGTGCTACCTTTCAGTGCCCATCAGTGATGTCTGTCAATGCCCATCAGTGCCACCTATCAGTGCCCATCAGTGCAGCCTATAAGTGCCCATCACTGCAGCCTCATTAGCACACATCAGTGAAGGAAAAAAAATAACTTCTTTATAAAATTGTTACATTTCTAAAATTCTGGTAAAGGGAGTCTGAATACTTTATAAATGCAATAAATATATATATATATATATATATATATATATATATATATATATCACACACATACACACAGTGCTAAACATAAATGAGTACACCACAAAGATTTGTCAGAAAACCTTTACTTTCGTCTCAGAATCAACATTTTCTATGGGACACTACACTATAAAGTACTCCCACAAATGCAGGCCATTGACTGCAAACAAGATTTGTTAATTTGCACACACAAAAAAAGTATTTTTCCTAACAAATTAATTTAAGTCCACATTGCGAAAATGAATACACCCCAATGAAAGTCTTAGGAGCAAAGCTAAATTTTAGACAGCAAGATCCTAATGAACAGGAATTCAACTACAGGTGAGTCTAATTATTCATTAAACAGGTGTCCAGCAGACAGTTGATTATAAAAGGGAGTTACTTAACCCCTTGACGCCGACGTAACACAAATATGCGGCCTCACGGACTTGGGCTTTTATCCGTGGGGCCGCATATTTGCGTACCTGTCTTTGTGTTGGGAGCGCGCCCCTCAGCGCGCTCCCAGCACCGAGACCGCGGTGTCACTGAGAGCACCGGGTCCCGTTCTAACGATCGGGACCCGGGACTCCCGGTCCCGGGTCACATGATCGCTGTGATAGCCTCTGATTGGCTATCACAGTGATCAGTCACTGTGCAGCCCGGCCCCCTTGTTTTTTTTCTCTCTCTCTCTATGTATGGAGAAGAGAGATACATTGTATCTCTCGAACTCCTGTCAGAGAGAAGAAAAAAAAAGTTTGTAAAAAAAAAAAACCGATACATAAATAAATATTAAAAAAATAAAATAAAAAAAAATACCTAGATCAAGGTTTGATCTAGTTCAGTGCCAGGGTTAGTGTTTAGGTCAGGGTCAGGGTCAAAGGTCAAGGTCAGGATTTAAAAAAAAAAATTGGTATCAGTGTCAGTTAGTGTTAATGTCAGTGTCAGTTAGTGTTAGTGTGTTTTAGGTAAAAAAAAAAAAGACAAAAACAAAATGCGCACTATGGTTTCTGGGCTGTACTACGGGTACAAACAACAAATAACATACACATATATGGTATCGCTGCGATCGTCAAGAGCTGGAGAATTTATTTTGGGTTGCTCTTTGGTGGTAGGTTATGGTCATAACAAGAAACACATAGCTAAATAAAAAAAAGGATTTTTTTTACTATTTTTGGCCAGTTTTCCTTTGATAAAAAAAAAAATCAGGAGATATCCATTACCATTTACCATCAAATGAAAGGCCAATTTGTCCTGAAAAAATCAAGGTATAATCCACCTGGATGTGCAAAGTAGTTGTGATGATATGTACGGTTTTGCTATCACATGTCAACGGTGCAGAATTGTGCTTAGGCCTCTAGATTTGTTTTACCCTTAGGCGTGAAGGGGTTAACAAAGAAAACTCCTCCCATTTCATGCTGTCAGCAATGGCAACACATGGAAGAGAAATGTCACAAGGCCTGAGAAAGAAAATAATTTCTTTCCACAAGAAAGGTGAAGCCTACAAGAAGATCAGCAAAGCTTTGCTTATCAAGCAGAATATTGTAGCAAAAGCAATACAAACATTTAACAAAGATGGAACTGCAACCATTTCACAGAGATGTCCAGGCCGTCCATGGAAATTGACACCTCAACAGGAGCATCTTCTGATGAGAAGGGTTAAAGAAAATCGCCATGCAAGTTCACTGCAGTTAGCTAAAGAAGTAGAAAGCCAAACTGTGGTGATTGTTTCCCGTGATCCAATACAGCGTACACTGCAGAGGAATGGCATGCATGGGTGTTGTCGACGAAGGAAGACTCCCTTAAAGCCCATGCACAAAAAAGCCCACCTAGAATTTGCCAGGGCCCATGCTGAAAAACAAGAAGACTACTGGGACCAAGATAAATGGCTTTGGAACTGATGGCTTCAAAACTGTATGGCATCGCAAAGGTGAGACATAAAAAGAAACAAGCATGGTGCCTACAGTGAAACATGGTGGTGGCAGTGTCCTTCTGTGGGGCTGCATGAGTGCTCCTGGTGTCGGGGTGTTGCATTTCATTGATGGTATCATGAATTCACAAATGTACTGCTCTATATTGAAAGAGAAGATGCTAACATCACTCCGTGCCCTTGGTCGTCGTGCACTTTTCCAACATAACAATGATCCAAAACACACATCTAAGGCCACTGCTGCATTTCCGAAGAACAGGGTGAAAGTGATTCAGTGGCCAAGTATGTCTCCGGATCTGAACCCAATCGAACACCTATGGGGAATTCTGAAGAGACACGTTGAGCATTACTCTCCCTCCAACATCCAGGCTCTAAAAGAGTTAGTTCTTGAAGAATGGAAAAAGATCGATGTTGCAACGTTGCCAACTTGTCCATTCCATGCCTACAAGACTTGATGCTGTCCTTACAAATCATGGAGGCAATACAAAATACTAGATGCGCTAGTTTTTATTGTGGGGTGTATTCATTTTTGCATCAACTAATTCAAGTAAAACTGAAGATTTTGTAATCTGAGTTAACCTACCTTTCATGTAATGAGCTAAACCAGGGGTGGGCAAACTTTTTGACTTGAGGGCCGCAATGGGTTCATATATTGGACCCGGGGGCCGGACCAAGAGTAGATGAATGATGTGTATGTGTCATCCATAGTAAGCATAGTAATATTCCCCCATAGTAAGCATAGTAATTAATCCCCCATATAGTAATTCATCCCCCATATAGTAATTCATCCCCCATAGTAATTCATCCCCCATATAGTAATTCATCCCTCATAGTAATTCATCCCCCATATAGTAATTCATCCCCCATATAGTAATTCACCCCCCATAGTAATTCATCCCCCATATAGTAATTCATCCCCCATATAGTAATTCATCCCCCCTATAGTAATTAATTCCCCATATTAATTCATCCCCCATATTAAGTCCCCCCTGTGTCAATTCACTTGCCTTTGCTCCGCGCGTTCCTCTCGCCGTTCCGGTGTAGCATGAAAATCTGTCTCCTATGAGGATCTGTCCCCCTCGATGTATCTGCGCATGTGCCAGTTTCAGGCATTAGCAGCCGATCGGCGATCTCCGGCACATGCGCAGATACGTCGAGGGGGACAGATCCTCATAGGAGACAGATTTTCATGCTACACTGGAACGGCTCGGGAACAAGAGGAACAAGAGGAACGCGCGGAGCAAAGGTAAGTGAATTGACACGGGGGACTTGGGGACTTAATATGGGGGATGAATTAATAGGGGGGATGAATTACTATATGGGGGATGAATTACTATAGGGGGGATGAATTACTATGGGGGATGAATTACTATGGGGGATGAATTACTATGGGGGAATTAATTACTATATGGGGGATGAATTACTATATGGGGGATGAATTACTATAGGGGGGATGAATTACTATATGGGGGATTAATTACTATATGGGGGATTAATTACTATGGGGGATGAATTACTATGGGGGATGAATTACTATATGGGGGATGAATTACTATATGGGGGATTAATTACTATGGGGGATGAATTACTATGGGGGATTAATTACTATGCTTACTATGGGGGAATATTACTATACTTACTATGGATGACACATACACATCATTCATCTACTCTTGGTCCGGCCCCCGGGTTCAATATATGAACCCATTGCGGCCCTCAAGTCAAAAAGTTTGCCCACCCACCGGTCTTCAGGGCGGACTGTGAGAGGAGCCTAGCTCCCCTCGCGTTCGTCACGCTGCCCCGCCTACACACATCCTGACAGCCATCCTGACAGTATCACGCTCCGCGGGCCGGATTAAAAGGTCCGCCGGGCCGTAGTTTGCCCATTGCTGAGCTAAACAAATGTTCTACAAAACTCAGTTTTGTAAAAATTTTGGAAATTGTTCTTGTGTTTATTGAGATATTCTTGTGTTCATTGAGATATTAATTAAAATCTTACTTTTCAAAAGGGGTGTACTCATTTATGCTGAGCACGGTATCTATCTATCTATCTATCTATCTACACACTATATTGCTAAAAGTATTCAGATGCCTGCTTTTACACGCACATGAACTTTAATGGCATCCCAGTCTTAGTCCATAGGATTCAATATTGAGTTGGCCCACCCTTTGCAGCTATAACAGCTTCAACTCTTCTGGAAAGACTGTCCACAAGGTTTAGGAGTGTGTCTATGGCACGCAGTCATGTTGGAACAGGAAGGGGCCATCCTTAAACTGTTCCCACAAAGTTGAGAGCATGAAATTGTCCAAAATGTCTTGGTATGCTGACACCTTAAGAGTTCCCTTCACTTAAACTAAGGAACCAAGACCAACCCCTGGAAAACAACCCCACACCATAATCCCCCATCCACCAAACTTTACACTTGGCACAAGGCAGTCAGGCAAGTACCATTCTCCTGGCAACTGCCAAACCCAGACACGTCCATCAGATTGCCAGACAGAAAAGCATGATTCGTCACTCCAGAGAACACATCTCCACTGCTCTAGAGTCCAGTGACGGCATGCTTTACACCACTGCATCCAACGCTCTGCATTGCACTTGGTGATATAAGGCTTGGATGCAGCTGCTCGGCCATGGAAACCCATTCCACGAAGCTCTCTATGCACTGTTATTGTGCTAATCTGAAGGCCACATGAAGTTTGGAGGTCTTTAGCTATTGACTCTGCAGACAGTTGGTGACTTCTGCGCACTGTGCGCTTCAGCATGCACTGACCCGTTCTGTCATTTTACGTGGCCTACCACTTCATGGCTGAGTTGCTGTTCCCAGTTGCTTCCACTTTGTTATAATACCACTAACAGTTGACCGTGGAATATTTAGTAGCAAGGAAATTACACGGATTGACTTATTGCACAGGTGGCAACCTATCACGGTACCACACTTGTACGCTTGTAGTGTATATTGAATTCATAAAGTGTTCAGATCCCCTTCACCGGAATTTTAGAAATGTCTGTGAATTTATTAAAAAGAAAAAACTGAATATCACATGTACTTAAAATGACTGTCAGCCCTGGTTCACACCAGAGTTTTCTGTGCGAATTCCAGACCGCATCAGAATCGCACCCCGTTCATGCAAACTGCTCCGGGTGTGTATGTTAAGTTAACAATACCCCGAAAGTGGTCCGCAAAATGCGGTGCAATGTGCAGAATCGGATTGCATAGGTGTGAATACCCATGTGATCCGATTCTAGTGCGGACCCAAAAAAGGGTCCTGCACCTTTTTGGTGCGGGTGCGTCATGATTAGAGCCATACAAAATGTATGGCTCCAATCGCATTGCACACAAATCGCATGTGATTTGCACAGGAATGCCGCACCACATATATGTGAACCCAGGCTGGTGTGCAGCAGCCCCTCTCAATACTTACCTGAGCCCCCTCTGGATCCAGCGATGTGCACAAGAGCAGCAGCTCTCCTAGGACTTGTCTTCCTTGTTGGCTGAGACAAAGCAGCGGGAGCTATTGGCTCCTGCTACTGTAATTAACAGCTAGTAAGCCAATGAAGAGAGAGTGGGTGTGGGGCGGAGCCATGCTCTGTATGTTAATAGACATTGCAGAGCACTCGGCAGAGGGCCAGGAGCTCCTGCTAGTGACCCGAGAAGAGGAGGATTGGTCTGCTCTGTACAAAACCACTGCACAGAGCATGTAAGTATTACATGGCTGTTATTAATAAAAAAAAAATGAACCTTTAATATCACTTTAATGCACCAAAAAGGTGTGAATGTGGCCATAAGGTTACAAGAAGAGAATAAACTGCATAATACACAGAACATAAAATCGCAGTGAAAGCTCACGTTTTTTTTTTACCTTCATGCATTCTATGCATGAAGGTAAAAAACCTTTGGTATGCAGCAGCCCATCTCAATACTTACCTGAGCCCCCTCTGGACCCAGCGATGTGCACAAGACCAGAGGCTCTCCTAGGACTCTCCCTCCTCATTGGCTGAGACACAGGAGGGGTAGCCATTGGCTTCTGCTACTGTCAATCACAGCCAGTGAGCCAATGAGGAGAAAGCGGGGGTGGGGCTGAGCCACGCTCTGTATGTGAATGAACATGCAGGGCACTTGGCAGGGGGCCAGGAGCTCCTGCTGGGGACCCGAGAAGGGGAGGATTGGGGCTGCAGGTAAGTATTACATGTTTATTATTAAAATTAAAAAAATGTAATATTACTTTAAGTAGTTAGACCCTTTACTCAGTACTTTATTGGAGCACCTTTGGCAGCAATTACAGTCTCAAGTCTTTTTGGGTATCTTTTTGGCCATTTTAAGGTCTCTCCAGAGGTGTTTAATAGGGTTCAATTCAGGGCTCTGGCTGGGCTACTCTAGGACAGTCACAGAGTTGTCCCTAAGCCACTCTTGTGTTGTCTTGGCTGTGTGTGCTTAGGATCATTCGTTATATTGGAAGGTGAACCCTTGGCCTGGTCTGAGGTCCTGAGTACTGTGGAACAGGTTTTTCATTGAGGATACCTCTGTACTTTAATCAATTCAGCTTTCTCTCAACCCTGACCAGTCTCTGCTGATGAAAATACCCCCACAGCATGATGCTGCCGCCACCATGATTTACTGTTTGGATGGTCTTGGGGCAGGTGGTGAGCGGTGCCTGGTTTCCTCCAGACATAACGTTTAGAACCGAGGCCATACAGTTCAATCTTGGTTTCATCAGACCAGAGAATCTTGTTCCACACAGTCTGAGAGTCCTTCTGGTGCTTTTTTGCAAACTCCAATTGTGCTTTCATGTTTTTGCACTGAGGAGAGGCTTCTGTCTAGCCACTCTACCATAAAGCCCAGATCAGTGGAGGGCTGCAGTGATGGTTGTCCTGGAACTTTGCTAGAGTAACCATTGGGTTCTTGATCACCTCTGTTACTAAGGCCCCTCTCCCCCAAATGCTCAGTTTGGCCAGGCAACCAGCTCTTGGAAGAGTCCGGGTTGTGCCAAATGTTTTCCATTAGAGAATTATAGAGGCCACTCTGCTCCTGGGAACCTTCAGTGCAGCAGGAATGTTTTTGTTGCTCTTATACAGTATGCATGGTCAGCTTTGAGGCCTTTAATAGAGAGGTGTGTGCCTTTCCAAATCATGTCCAATCAATTTAATTTACCACAGGTGGACTGCCAATGTGATATTTCAGTTTTTCCTTTTTCACACATTTCCAATATTCTGTTTTCCCTTTGTCATTACGGGGTACTGAGTGTAGATTAATGAGAAAAAATAAATTTAAACAACTGCAGCATCAGGTTGCAACATAACAAAATTTAAAAAAGTGAATGGGGTCTGAATACTTTATGAATGCACTATATATATATATATATATATATATATATATATATATATATATATATATATATATATGTACACATACACACACAATCACACATACATACACACACATTATATTGCCAAAAGTATGGATTTGGAGTGAGTGTGGAGTTGCAAAATCATTGGATTCAGGTGTTCCAATCACCTCCATGGCCTCAGGTGTATAAAATCAAGCACCTAGGCATGCAGACTGCTTCTGCAAACATTTATGAAAGAATGGGTCGCTCTCAGGAGCTCAGTGAATTCAAGCGTGGTACCGTGAATCGTTGCCACCCATGCAATAAGTCCATCCGTGACATTTCCTAGCCACTAAATATTCCACGGTCAACTGTTAGTGGTATTATAACAAAGTGGAAGCAACTGGGAACAACAGCAACTCAGCCGCGAAGTGGTAGGTCGCATAAAATGACAGAGCAGGGTAAGCGCATGCTGAATGGCACAGTGTGCAGAAGTCGGCAACTGTCTGCAGAGTCAATAGCTAAAGACCTCCAAACTTCATGTGGTCTGCAGATTAGCACAACAACAGTGCATAGAGAGCTTCATGGAATGGGTTTCAATGGCTGACCAGCTGCATCCAAGCCTTACATCACCATGTGCAATGCAAAGTGTCAGATGCAGTGGTGTTAAGCACACCACCACTGGACTCTAGAGCAGTAGAGACATGTTCTCTAGAGTGACAAATCACGCTTCTCTGTCTGGCAATCCAATGGATGTGTCTGAGTTCGGCAGTTGCCTGTACTTGCATGACTGCATTGTGCCAAGTAAAAGTTTGGTAGGGGGGGATTATGGTGTGAGGTCATATTTGCAGGAGTTGGGTTTGGCTCCTTAGTTCCAGTGAAGGGGACTCAAACCGTCAGCATACCAAGACATTTTGGACAATTTCATTCTCCCAACTTTGTGGGAACAGTTTGGGGATTGCCCCTTCCTTTTCCAACATGCACCAGTGCACAAAGCAAGGTCCATAAAGATATAGATGAGCAAGTTTGGGGTGGAGGAACTTTTACTGGCCTGCACAGAGTCCTGACCTCAGCCTGATAGACCACCTTTGAGATGAATTAAAGCAGAGACTGCGAGCCAGGCCTTCTTGTCCTACATCATTGCCTGACCTCAGAAATGTGCTTCTGGAAGAATGTTCAAACATTGCCATAGACACACTCCTAAACCTTGTGGACAGACTTCCCTGATGAGTTGAAGCTGTTATAACTGCAAAGGATGGGCCAACTCAATATTGAACCCTACAAACTAAGACTGGGTAGCCATTAAAGTTCATGTGTGTGTAAAGGCAGACGTCCCAACTTTTGGCAATATGGCAATAGTGTGTGTGTATGTGTGTATGTATGTGTATGTTTATACACACACACACACACACACACACGTTTTACCTTTCATTTTTCTTTGAAATTGAATGAGTTGTTTTACAATGTAAGGGTTCACATTTTAGTCTGATTCTTACCAGCTTTGTTTAACTCTGATCTCTCTCCCAGCAGTGACTTGCAACCTTCTAATGTAAACGCAGCACAGATACTCTTTTTTCACATTAGAAGGCTGGAAGGTTTGCAAGTCACTGTGAAATCAGAGTGAAATAAAGCCAACAAGTATTAGGATTATAACCAGGCCATAATTCTTTTATTATGAGGATTAATAGCTCCTCAGTGCCTCCAGCTACAGAGGTCAGTGAAAGCTTGTTTTAAGGGTCATTTACTGCTTGTTAAGGATATTTAAATACTTGAATGTTCATAGCTTGGCCACAGGTTCATTTTAAAGTGCTAGTATACATAAACCTAAAGATTTCCTATTTTTGACAGGAAGACCCAAAGATCTGTAAGGGAGCATTTAGATTTAGAATGTCCCATACTATTTTAAGAAAATTAAGAAACTGGACCATGGGAAAAAAACATTTCCAGTTGCTTTTGTTTCCTTAAAATAAGGCAGATGAACTGTCTGATTATTATTACTACCTTGTTTCTTCATTGCGTGAACAACAACCAAAGTGTCCCTGCTAAAGTAGAACTCAAGGCTAAACTTTTTTTTATTTTGGATAGAGTAAGGGAGGACCATTTCCCCTTTCAGTTTTTGCCATCCGTGTCCCATTAGGGAGACGTGCCTTCAATTCCTGTCCCACAGCCAAAACAGGAAGTGAGAGTAAATCCCTGCTAAGAACTAGTGTCACCATTGAAAGATTTCCCCTCTACTCCTGTTTTGTAGCAACTCAATATTTGTGATTTTTTTTACTTTCACTCTCGGTGATAACAATCAACAGGACAAATCGGGAGCATGAATCTATGAATCTCCCTAACGGTGGGGGGGGGGGAGCTTCCCTTCAAGATCCTGTAAACAATCCTTCCTTTCTATTTAAAAAAAAACCCAACAGCTATCCAGCCTGTCCTGGGAGTGGTACACCAGCTCATGCCGTACTCCCGTGCAACATATGACGGGGGGGCACATCCAAAAGAAAGTAACTACAAAAAACCCCCAAAGAAAAGAAGGATATAGCACCTCAAAGGCTAATGAAGAGGATGTGTTTATTGGGCGTAACCAATGAACATAACAGTGCACATCCCATACATTCCCTCCCCTCTACCACCTGCCCCCACCCAAAAACCAGCCCCCACTATGGAACCCTCCAAAAGGTATGACCCCACCCCAACCAATCCCCCCCACCACCCCCCCCAGGACATCCCCAACCCCCAAAGCGGACCCCCCTCCCCCTCAATCCTTTCTATAGCCTTCCAGAGCCACCATGACCAGAACAAAGAAGGATGAAGCAGCAGCTGCTGAGCTACAAAATGGCGCCCAACAGCCACTTCTACGAGCGTGCCTCATGAGCTGCGGACAAAGCCAAAGACAGTGTGTCCAAAGTGGGTAAGTCCTCCAGGAAGGTGGCTCTGAGGAATATGCTGTATTATGCTGACAAGCTGCCAGACTCCTCTGAGCAGACCATCTCTGACTCTCTCTCAGATGTACAGGCAGCCACACTGCTGGACTCCCCCACCTTGAGCAAGCTGCGGCCCTGGATTTAGTGGAAAATATGTCCGAGGAGGACACAGCACAGCCAGAAGACTCTGAACAGCCTACTCTAGCTGCTATTCTTTGTGTTGTTTGCACTTGCACTGCCTCTGTGCAGGTTATACGTGACCAACTTGGGGGTCCGAAAGAGGAAGTCTCCTTTATCCTCCAGGATCTTCAAAAAATTTGTGAGAGAACAACGGCTGTGGAGAGTTAGATTAGCAATGTTGAGGATCAGCTACACCCCCTAACCCAGGACATGTAGTCAGCTATCTGGATGGCAAAAGCTAATTATCTGCACAATGAGGATCTTGAAAATCGGCTATACCGCAACAAGTCCGGGTTGTGGGGTCCCTTTGAAGTCTGAAGGCCAGGATCCCACAGATTTTGTGGAGAGATGGCTGCTTGAGATATTCGGTAGCTACTCCTTTACCTCTGCCTGCAGGCAGCTCACCTAGGCCTCTGTTGGCACGGCTTCTGAAATGGGATAGAGAAATTGTCCTATGTCTAGCCAGAAATCCGCCAAATATCCAATATGATGGAGTGAGAGTATCATTCTATCCTGACTACTCCACAGAGGTGCAGCAAAAGTGGGCACAATTCCAAGAGGTCAAGAAACACTTGCAACGGCTCCAAATCACCTGTGCTGTATTTTATCCTGCCTGCCTGCCTGCAATTTATGGCTGGTGATCGGGCCCATTTCTTTGGTACAGCCCAATATGCCACTGATTGGCTTGGTGACAATAAGGTCGACCTACATCTCAGACCTTGTCAAGTGCCTGAGGACTGAAGACCCAGTATCTTTGCTCTGCTTGACTTTTGTATTTCCAGGCTGTACTCTCTGAGGAGAACTCTATTGCTGGAACATTTATCATCCCTTTTGCAGGCTGTAGAACTGGCTCCATAGTTGCATGGGTACAAGTGGACTCACAATGCAACATCTCTTCTCTCCAGCTTGGACTCCCCCCAGGAGATCTGCATGAGGGAATTTCACTGGCTGTTTTTCTTGTTCTTTGCCCCAGTGGACTGGCAGTCCTGGACCCTTTTAAGGTTACTCCCCTGTTGGGAACTTTTTCTTGCTGCACCATTATGCTTTGTTACACAGTTGTCCCAGAAGCTTGATAGTTTGATTTTCCTCAGCTGTGATACACCCATTGGAAGCCGATCACTGGGAGGTTCTCCGGTAACACTGGTATGGTGTCTATCCTGCTATTTCCTGTATGAACTCTTGAATGGTGGACATACCAGTAATCTTTTGGAATGTGAGGGCTTTGCACAACCCTTTGAAAAGAACTATGATTATGTCCACCTTCCGCAAGTACCGACCTACCATCTGTAGACTTCAAGAAACTCACCTCACTAAGGACACGCTGAGTACTTCGCGATATTCCTGGATGGGATCTGTGTACCACTCTACTCACCCCTCCTTGTCCGGGGGGGGGGGGGGGTGTGAGTGTTTTGATTCACAGATCTATTGAGTTTTAAGAATATGCCTCAGTTATTGATTCAGTAGGTAGCTATGTTTTCTTATATTGTCGTATTTTTATGCTTACCTGTGTGCTGGCTATGGTTTACATACCTCAACCCTTCTCTATGGTTATTCAGAGATGTCTTCTCTCCTTTCTGTTGGATAAGCCCTTTAATTCTCATGGTCGATTTCAATGGGTTTCTGTGTCCCCGGCTAGCCAAACATCCGGCTCCAACTGTGGGGCCACGTTACAGTGGTACCATCCTTTCAAAATTTTTGATGGAGGTTAGGTGGATGGACGTGTGCAGACAGACACCCACAGGAACATCAATATTCCTGCTTTTCTAAATTCTGCATGTCACTGTCTAGAATTGACTTATGTTTGATGAACTCACAGGGTAACAGCTTATTTACCAAAGTTTACTATGCTCCTAGAGGGGTCTCCGATCATTCCCTCTTGGTGGCCTGGATGACCATCAGATCCCATACTACGTTGTCCAAAGCTACCTGGAAAATAAACGCCTTCTGGCTCAATTTATTTACATCCCACAAGAACAGCTTTCAAATGCTTCTTATTATTATTTCAGAAATCACAGCGGTCAAAAATGCCACCAGGGAAAAAGAATCCCAATTGGCCCTTCAGGTACAACAACTGGAAAGGGCTTATATCTCTGACCCCACCAATAATACTAGGGGAGTCTGGCTGTCGGCTCATGCTGTGTATAACTGGGTCCTCACCTCCGCGATGAAACGCAAGCTCTTTTTTCAAAGCGTTCTACGAGGAAGGAGAGCAAACTGATTGCCTCCTGGCCAAAATTGCCTAGGCACAGACCTTATCCCAGACAATTGCAGCCCTTAAAACTGCCTCTAGAGTCCTGGTCAACTCTACAGAACAAATTATGGCTGAACTAGTCCAGTTCTATACAAATCTATATCAATCTACAGTATGCCCCTCTGAGGACTGTCTTAAACAGTACCTTAGTTCCATAGCCTTACCTACTTTCAAGCCCTCATAAAAATGTTTATTAGACTCTCCTATTACTTTAGAGAAGATGCAGGAGGCGACCAGCTACTTCCTCGCATATATGGCCCCGGAGCGGACAGTCTACCTCTAGAGGTTTACAAGAAATATGCTGATAGTATTCTCCCATACCTGCATAAAGTATTCAATATCTCCTTGGATGTGGGGAGTCTTCGTGTCTGTTACCCACATTTTCTCCTTTTGAAACCAGACAAGCCCCTCACAGACCTGGGCCCTTACAGACCTATATCGCTACTAAAAACACATGTCAAAATCTTGTCTAAGGTTTTAGCCAAGAGGTTGAAAAAGGTAATCTCTAGCATTGTCCATCCAGATCAATCAGGCTTTATGCCACAAAAATTGACATCTCTATAATAATATGCGGCTCTCAGTCGAATAACACTGGAGACAGCTCACTGTTGTCAACAAGGCATTCAACAGCATTGAATGGTTATATCTCTGGAAAACCCTTGATCAGTTTGGATTCGGGGACAAATTTATATCTGGGGTACGGTTACTGTATCATGCATCATAGGCTTCTATTACAGAGGGAGGGCATGTGTCAGAGGCCTTTCAACTGTCAGGCGTGCCCGTTATCACCACTCCTTTTTGCCCTCTCCATTGAACTGTTGGTAGCTCTCATTAGATTGACTGAAGGCAACATAGGCTTCTGCTATGGCCCCTCGATTGAGGAAAAAATAATGCTTTACGCAGATGACATGCTTCTTCTTTTGAGGGACACTGGGCCCTCCCTATGAAATTATACACTATATTGCCAAAAGTATTGGGATAGCTGCCTTTACACGTACATGACCTTTAATGGCATCCCGGTCATAGTCCGTAGGGTTCAATATTGAGTTGGCCCACCCATTGCAACTATAACAGCTTTATCACTTCTGGGAAGGCTGTCCACAAGGTTTAGGAGTGTGTCTATGGGAATGTTTGACCATTCTTCCAGAAGCGCATTTGTGAGGTCAGGCACTGATGTTGGATGAAAAGGCCTAGCTCGCAGTCTCTGCTCTAATTCACTCCAAAAATGTTCTCTTGGGTTGAGGTCAGGATTCCCACGAAGTTGGGAGCATGACATTGTCCAAAATGTCTTGGCATGCTGATGCCTTAAGTGTTCCCTTCACTGGAACTAAGGGGCCAAGCCCAACCCCTGAAAAACAACCGCACACCATAATCCCCATTCCACCAAACTTTACACTTGGCACAATACAGTCAGACAAGTACCATTCTCCTGGCAACTGTCAAACCCAGACACGTTGATTGGATTGCCAGACAGAGAAGCGTGATTCATCACTTCAGAGAACATGTCTTTACTGCTCTAGAGTCCAGTTGCGGTGTGCTTTACAGCACTGCATCTGACACTTCGCATTGTTCGGCCATGGAAACCCATTCCATGAAGTTCTCTACACACTATTGTGCTAATCTGAAGGCCACATGAAGTTTGGAGGTCTTTGGCTATTGATTTAGCATGCGCTGACCCCGCTCTGTCATTTTATATGGCCTACCACTTCATGGCTGACTTGCTGTTGTTCGTAGTTGCTTTCACTTTGTTATAATACCACTAACAGTTGAGCATGGAATATTTTGTAGCAAGGAAATTTCACAGATGGACTTACTGCACAGGTGGCAACCTATCACGGTACCACGCTTGAATTCAAAGAGCTCCTGAGTCCATTCTTTCACCAATGTTTGTAGAAGCAGTCTGCATGCCTAGGTGCTTGATGTTATACACCTGTGGCCGTGGAGGTGATTTGAACACCTGAATCCAATGATTTGGAAGGGTGTCCCAATACCTTTGGCAGTATAGTGTATGTCTATTGATTCTAGCTTTGGCACTTACTCAGGACTTACTATCAATTGGTCTAAACCTACCGTGCTACCTTTGGACAGCCCTGTTGAACCCACACTCTCCTCTTTTTGTCCTATACAAATTACCTCCACGTTTAAGGGGTATGCATTGCACAGTCTCTGATTATTGCTAGGTTAATGTTTTCCCCCTACTACTCCTGTTTAGAGTGAAGGTCAAAATATGGGGGAATCTATGGCTCTCCCTCATTGGTATGGCCAATCTCATAAAAATGATTCTCATGCCTCAGCTGTTGTACTTACTTCACAACACCCCTATGGTAGTGCCCCTTTGCATTTTTCACACAGTAAACTATTTATCAGTCTTTACTTTGGAGGGACAGATTGCCCAGACTCAGATAAGAGCAAAAACAGAGGCCCAAAGATAATAGAGGCATTGCATTACCTAACCCCTGGCTCTATTACCTGGCTGCTCAACTACAGCACCTTCACACTGGCCTCCAGACAGGTTTCTCAGATCCTTCTTTGTGTAATGGCTCTATGGCTATAATGTTGTTTTTCCCCAAGGCTCAGGACTTGCCAAGTGGGCTGGAATCACTTAATTTCTGTAAATATAATAAGCTTTTCCCTACTTACGTCCTATTGCAAAAAATCTGGACCAAATTTAAACAATTAGACAAGGTCTAGGGGTTTACCAGTTATAACCCAATTTGGCATAATGAGGCCATACCTGAAATGGCTAAATTTCAACATGCTCCTAGATGGCTGGCGCAGGGCCTCACGCACCTTCATCAAAACTTTCAGGATGGTGTCTAGCTATCTTTTCAAGAGCTACAGACTAGGTTTCGCCTCCCGAATCCTATGCTTTTTTTACTAGATTGTGAAGAAGACCCATTGTACAGATTTTTTCCTAAAAGGGCTGTTATTGATGCCTGTACCCTCCTTGGAAGAGATTGTTCCCAATGAAACAAAGGGAAATAAGTGTAATACAAAAAAGTGTAATCAATAAAAACACATGCCAGATTCCAACCTTTTTCACAGTCTATATAAAAGGTTAGTTCACATTTACAGAAAAAATGTAAAGGTGAATACTGTATACCCTCCCTGTCCCTGCTGTACTTACCTCTGGTCATCCTGAGCTGTCAGGGCTCCCTCAGCCAGTCCAGTGGTCCAGGGATTTGAAATCCCTGTTCTTCTCCCTGTGCAGCACTTTTGAGATGGACCAGATCGATTCACTTTGACAGCGCTGACCAGATAAGAATCAATTTGGTTCCTCCCAGAAGCTCTGCACAGAGAACAGGGAGAAGAGTGGGGATTTAAAATTGCTAGACCAGCTGTCAAAAGGTGTAACAACTCAGCATCACTGAAGGTAAGTGCAATGGGGACCAGGTGGGTATGGAGGGTTTGCGGTGTTAGTTCACATTTACATTTTTTATGTAAAGGTGTACTAACACTTTGATCCCAATTACATCAATGTTTCGCATAGAATTCTACTGTATTATTTGCTTTTACAATAGATGGAAAGTAAACATACAAGTTGCAATTTCTAAATTGTACAAAAAAATTCTAAAATAAATGTATGGAGTAGAGGCCTCTGAAAATACAAATATGAGAGCTGCCACTGTTGACTTGGCTCTGGGAACATTACTCCAGGATCCAGGTCAATAACAGTAAACCTGTGTGTCCCCCCAACTCCCTTCCCGACTGGAACCTTAAAAATCATAGCCAGCAACCCCTTTAAATGTAATGATATAGTCAGTTTCGACAAATAGGACTGGATGTTAAATATGGCTGCTGTTCTCATCTTGGAGAAAGTTAATACATCTGAAAGGTTTACAAATACTTGCGCAGACAACAAACTGAAATCATCAATCATGACAGCTATGTCTGCTGTGCTTGTTCCACATAATAATCAATACCATTTTATTCTTTCAGAGACAAATATAATGGGCTATAAATGGAATATAAAGGAGACATTGCAGTTGGCATGCTTACAGAGTATTATAAAAATCATTCACCATTTTCCAATTAAAAGTATTTCCAAGATGGAATGAACGTTTATCGATTTGTTTTTTTTATGTAATTACATATATATATATATATATTTATATTTATTTCAGGTACTTATATAGTGCCATCAATTTACTCAGCGCTTTACATATATTATTATTATTATACAGTATTTATATAGCGCCAAAACGTTTGCTCAGCACTGTACATTATAGTGGGGGACAGTACATGAGACAATACAGTAACAATACAATACACGAGGGGTTCGAGGGCCCTGCTCTTTTGAGTTTACAATCTAGGAGGGAGGGGATAGTGGCACAGGAGGCAGTGGCTGTGGGGGACGGAGTGGTAGGAGGAGTGGAGATCGGCTGTTAGGTGAGGGTGGGGTAGGCTTCCCTGAAGAGATGGGTTTTCAGGGTGCGCCTAAAGGTGAGGAGGGTAGGTGACAATCTGATGGATTGGGGTAGTGAGTTCCAGAGGATGGGGGAAGTCCTGGAGAAGTCCTGTAGTCGGGCATGGGAGGAGGAGATCAGGGAGCTAGAAAGTAGGAGGTCTTGTGAGGGCGTAGGAGAAAGTAGGAGGTCCTTCAATATATATATATATATATATATATATATATATATATATATATATATGGAAGTATTTGATCCCCTGCTGATTTTGAATGTTTGCCTCCTCACAAAGAAATGATCAGTCTAAAAATCGAATGGTAGGTGTATTGTAACACTGAGAGACAGAATAGCAACAAAAAAAATCAAAAGAAATGCATGTCTAACACATTATGCACAGATTTGCATGTTCATGAGGGAAATAAGTATTTAATCCCCTATCATTCAGCAGAATTTCTGGCTACCAGGTGTCTTTCATACAGGTAACAAGCTGAGATTAGAAGAAGTCTCTTAAAGGGAGTGCTGCTAATCTAATTTTGTTACCTGTATAAAAAACACCTGTCCACATGAGCAGTCAAACAATCAGATTCCAAACTCTCCACCATGGCAAAGACCGAAGAGCTGTCCAAGGATGTCAGGGACAAGATCGTAGACCTACACAAGGCTGGACTGGGCTACAAAACTATCGCCAAGCAGCTTGGTGAGAACCTTCTGCAGCTGGTGCAATGATTCGCAAATGGAAGAAACACAAAACAACTGTCAGTCTCACTAGGTCTGGTGCACCATGCAAGATCTCATCTCGTGGAGTGTCAATGATCATGAGAACAGTGAGGAATCATCCTAGAACTACACGTGAGGATCTTGTCAATGATCTCCAGGCAGCTGGGACCACAATCACCAAGAAAATAATTGGTAACACACTACACTGACAAGGATTGAAATCATGCAGTCCCTGCAAGGTCCCTCTGCTCAAGAAAGCACATGTCCAGGCCCACCTGAAGTTTGCCACTGAACATCTGAATGATGCAGAGGAGGACTGGTAGAAAGTGTTGTGGTCAGATGAGACCAAAATCGAGCTCTTTGGCATCAACTCACCATGTTTGGAGGAGGAGGAATGCTGCCTATGACCCCAAGAACACCATCCCAACTGTCAAACATGATGGTGGAAACATTCTGCTTTGGGGGTGTTTTTCTGCTAAGGGGACAGGACAACTGCACTGCATCAAAGGGACGATGGATGGGGCAATGTACCATCAAATCTTGGGTGACAGCCTTCTTTACTCTGCCAGGGCATTAAAAATGGGTCGTGGATGGGTGTTCCAGCATGACAATGACCCAAAACACATGGCCAAGGCAACAAAGGGACTGACACGAATGTACCATATATATATATATGTAAAAGCACTGCATAAATTGATGGCGCTATATAAGTACCTGTGAATAAAAATAAATTATGGTTTTTTTTTGGCTTTTCTGTATATAAATCCCATTTCCTTTAGGCGATGTCTTACAGTTCAGTCACAGACATTGACTCCAGTTTCTGCCCATTTATTCATCGTGTGTTTTGTTGTGCATTTTCTGTTTTCAAGGCATATTGCTTATAGTTTTCTATCTTGAAGCTTTGATGTCTTCCTTGGTCTACAAGTATGCTTCTTGCCTTTTACAACCTTCCCATTTGATTTGTACTTGGTCCAGATTTTAGACACAGCTGATTGGGAACAACCAGCATCTTTTGCACCATTCCGTGATGATTTACCTTCTTATAGAAGTTTTATAATCCTCTCCTTTGTTTAACTGACATCTCTGGTGTTGGAGCCATGATTTATGTCAATCAGCTTGACAGCAGCGGAATCATGTCTGTGGTGATTCCATACTTTTTGCCAGGGGTTGTAATTAAAAAGTGTATATAAAATGCCACAGTTCATCTGTTGGCAAATAGTGCATACACCAAAAGTTGACTGTAATACCATTGACAGAAGCCTCTTACCAGATATGATGGACCATAAAATTATAAATGGTCAAACTTGCTTTGGTTGCATATTCCTATATAATGTATAATGCCTAACTGTGCATTAGACACTTTCTATTCAATGTATACTACCCCTTTACCATGTAACCTACAGTTACTGTTCATTGACCTTTTATTATGCTTTCCAATGCATGTAATGTGCAGTTTAAATTCTCTACACATTGAAGTAGTTCTAAACGCTCCAGCTTTTAAACTTTCTGTGTGTATCAGCCCCCCAGCCACTTACCTGAGCCCCATCCTGATCCAGTGTGCAACGCTGCTGTGTATTTCTACTGCAGAATGATTAGTGTTGTCACCCTAAAACAGGAAGAAAAGAGGGAGAAAAAAATACCAGCTCTACTAGCAGAAACACCAGGTAATAAATTGTCAGAGGGGGACTTAGAAAGACAAAAACAATTGTGTAAAAGTACACGTTTAGTAATAAAGAAAAAAAACAAAACAAAAAAACAACAAAAAAAACAGTCCAACTCCCAAGGCCCCTAAATACACTGAGTTGAACCATTCACCCAAAATTGTGCCAAGTTGAATGCACTGTCACCTCACCAACCGACAGACTTGAATAGGGCATTGCTTCTGCAGCGCGGACACAACCTTTTCTATATGACTGAGCAGGCCTGGCAGCCTGCCACTAGATTTTTACCAATTGGGTTATAGAAAATGTGGGAGGACGCAGTTGTCAGAAGAAGTAAGCACCTGTTGGGGGTTCTTTTTTTTATAATTATTGAACAGGTCTTTTAATGCTAGTGACAGACTGCATCATACATTATTTTTAATTTTACCCATAGCTCCACTTTAAGGCAAAATGAAAGTTATGAATAACAAGAAGCTTTCTAAAAATATCGTTTGCATATAATGTGTTTACAGTCCCATGGCACACATGTGAACTGGTATTTTACTGGGTATGTCACTGGCCTGGTTTTCTTCAATATGTCATTTATTTAAGAGGCTTTAAGTAACCTAGAAAACAAAGCATGAATCTTTTCTAATATGGGCAATTTCACTTGGGAGACAAAATTGGAGCATGCGGCTGTCTAACAGGTTAAAAATAGCTTCATTTCAACAATGTTATTAAAAGAAATCATCAATGTATGTATACTTTGTGTTTCACAAACTAGTATTTAGGTGGCAGCAGCACCAGCAATGAAACAGCAACATATTTAATGGTACCCCTCTGCCCTCTGCTGGATGATGAGATATTTTATTTCCAGGAACACTACGAAGCAGCCATTGTCAACCAGGGTTCCATGTAAATCTAGGTTTACTCCAGAAAATTTTGAGCTGTGTCTGACTGACCTCCCATCTGATGGTGTCAGTATAGTTCCAGGTCCAAAGCCACTTGGAAGAGCCAGCAGAATCACTCCAATGGTCTTTATAGCTGTTGTGCTCTGTTAAAGATTTTTAAGCTGTCTGTGATGGTGGCTTTGCGGCCACTACAGGACAGGGGGTATTATTATTATTATTATTATACAGGATTTATATAGCGCCAACAGTTTTCTCAGCGCTTCACAATATAACGAGAGACAATACAGTTCATTACAAGAGGGATAGGAGGGCCCTGCTCCTTGGAGCTTACACTCCCTGATCATTAATGTAAGGGCCATTCTTCCCAGTGACCCCCACCCCAAAGAATTAATCTAAGCGGGGGTTTCCTGGGACTGTAAAATTATTTCAAGGCTACTGTGGGATGTAAAGGTCAAGACAGGCTAGTATAAAATACGTCAAAATTATAACTATAAGTGTACTCTGAGCTGGGGTGTGCAACCACAACTAGTTTGTCCTCGTACGACAGCTGTGGTGCCTGATCAGTCAACTGAAATGCACCAGTGCTGTCTCTTTGAAGAAAGCGCTAGGTGAGGCATGATCTCCCAACCCTGGATGGACCGGGTATTTTACTTTGCTCCTGAAAGCAAAGAGAAGGCAAGTATAAGCTACCGCAGAAGGACCTAACATTAAAGTGAACTTGTTTCTTTATCCTGCATAGAAAATTACTTTTTTACTTACTTAGTAACGCTGAACTTACCACAGCCATATCCTGATAAGAGCTTAGTTCCACCACTTTCCGGACTGTACCTAGCTGAATCCATGGTCTGGTAAGCATTCGTTTGGTACAACCAGGACTCTTCCAAGAACTGGTCACCCAGCCAAACTGAGCAAATGGCAGAGAAGGGCCTTAGTAAGAGAGGTGACCAAGAACCCGATGGTCACTCTGACTGAGCTCCAGAGATCTTGTGCAAAGATGGGACAAAAGTTCCAGAAGGACAACCATCACTGCAGCCTTCCACCAATCTGGGCTCTATGGCAGAGTGACTAGACAGTAGCCTCTCCTCAGTGCAAAACACATGAAAGCCCACTAAGTCCTTCAGGTGCTTTTTTGCAAACTTCAAGCAGGCTGTGAATTAACAACACAGAAACAAACTGCCAAGCAAGATGGGAAGTATACAGTAAAAAGAATGACTATACCAATGGTAAAACAAAATTACGCAGTATCCAGTATATAGACCAGAGCTAGTAGCATTCCACAATCAATTATGCAAAGAAAGCATATCTGACATTCATAGTTTGGTATATAGAGAGCTAGGGAAGAAAAGGGCACAAACACTCAATCGATGGGGACCATATAGCATTACATTTTCACATAGACTTCCAGAGCTAATAGGTATGTTTTTCATAGGAGATGTATTTGTTAAAATCTATTACAGAATCTAAAAGTGTTCCTACTCTTTATGAAGAGATCTGGGGTCTATTAGATTCCTCCTCTGCCCTTCAAAGCATCAGATCTATCTATCTATATATATATATATATATATATATATATATATATATATATATATATATATATATACACACACACACATATATACAGTTGTGTTCAAAATAATAGCAGTCA
The DNA here is from genome assembly GCF_062004578.1 of Staurois parvus. Taxonomy (NCBI): domain Eukaryota; kingdom Metazoa; phylum Chordata; class Amphibia; order Anura; family Ranidae; genus Staurois; species Staurois parvus. The sequence continues at coordinate 7,867,237 of NW_028317807.1, forward strand.
GACATCATTAACCTGATCAGTTGCTGTTTTTAGTAGAAATGATATTTCTACATGGCAAATAATTTACTAGCAGGTGTAGTAGAGTAATAGAAATCCAACAGACCCAACAGTCATGACATGCATGCTGCTGATTCTGTGTAATTGAATCACTAATTGAAAGGGGCATGTTCAAAATAATAGCAGTGTGGAGTTCTATTAGTGAGGTCATTCATTCTTTGAAAAACAGGTGGCAATTATTGCCCTTATTTAAGGAAGGAAGGCAGCAAATGTTGTACATGCTGGTTACAGTGCATTTCTCTCTGAAATTATGAGGAAAATGGGTCGTTCCAGACATTGTTCAGAAGAACAGCGTACCTTGACTAAAAAGTTGATTGGAGAGGGGAAAACATATAAAGAAGTGCAGAAAATGATCGGCTGCTCAGCTAAAATGATCGCAAATGCTTTAAAATGGCAACCAAACCTGAAAGACGTGGAAGAAAGTGAAAAACTATCATTCGAATGGATAGAAGAATAACCAAAATGGCAAGGACTCAGCCAACAATCAGCTCCAGGAAGATCAAAGAAGGTCTAAAGTTACCTGTGAGTACTGTTACAATTAGAAGACACCTATGTGAAGCCAAGCTATCTGCAAGAAGCCCCCGCAAAGTCCCACTGTGGAAAAGACATGTGCTGAAGAGGTTACAATTTGCCAAAGAGCACATTGACTGGCCTAAAGAGAAATGGCGTAACATTTTGTGGACTGATGAAAGTAAGATTGTTCTTTTTGGGTCTAGTGGCCGGAGACAGTTTGTCAGACGACCCCCAAACACTGAATTCAAGCCACAGTACACTGTGAAGACAGTGAAGCATGGTTGCGCAAGCATCATGATATGGGGATGCTTCTCATACTATGGTGTTGGGCCTATTTATCGCATACCAGGGATCATGGATCAGTTTGAATACATCAGAATACTTGAAGAGGTCATGCTGCCTTATGCTGAAGAGGAAATGCCCTTGAAATGGGTGTTCCAACAAGACAACGACCCCAAACACACCAGTAAACGTGCAACATCTTGGTTCCAGGCCAACAAGATTGACGTTATGGAGTGGCAAGCCCAATCCCCGGATCTTAATCCAATAGAAAACTCAGTTTCTGAGGCAAAACCAAGAAATAGAGAAGAACTGTGGAATGTAGTCCAATCATCCTGGGCTGGAATACCTGTTCACAGGTGTCAGAAATTGGCTGACTCCATGCAACACAGATGTACAGCAGTTCTCAGAAACAGTGCTTATACAACTAAATATTAATTAAGTGATTCAAAGGAAAGCAAAATCTTCAAACATTTTTCAGTTTATATAGTGAATGTTTGAGTTTGTAAAGAAGAATACAAACACTGCTATTTTTTTTTTAACAGTCTAATATTCACTTTTCTTCAATTTTTTTTAGAGGAGCAACACAAATTTGATCTATTTTTCTTCATGTTTTGATTTGGAATAGAATGTGTAGTATTCCCAATGCATTTGTGTGTATGGAAATAAAAGCTATTAGAAGGATTTTGAGCTTTATTCACTTTTTTCAACACACTGCTATTATTTTGAACACAACTGTACATTATGATTGGAACTATTCCACAAATATCAGGTGTCCTGCCTGATGTTTGAAACCTGATTCCACTCCAACACCATTGTGTGCCTATTGGAACCGGTGAATGTTAAATTAAGCAGATCCCTGCTTACGGAGGTTAAGTCGATAGCAGCAACCGGACATTCATATTAGCTTGTTACATCATGTTCTGCACCAATCACACATCTAGCACTGTAATCTATCAGACCAGGTATACAGGTATACAGGTCTTATTGGTAAGTTCTGATACTTCAGGGTCATAATACTTCTATGGGAAGAACCACAAAAACTCTCATAAGGCAGAAATGCTGAAGGTACCCAATTAAGTAAATTCCATAACCTTCCTTCAATGCTACATGACTTAAATTATGTCCTATAACCCTATCAGTTTTCAGGCCCAGGGAGTCTCTCTGGTATGCTTGAATGTAAGGAACCGGCACCTGAAGTCTCCGCAGCCAGAATTCCTAGGCCCCCCACACATGAAACAAAATCGAGTGATATATGTATAATTAGTATCACACAAATACAGGTCATAGATTGTGTGTTACTGATGCACAGCACAAGACAATAGATTTACACCGAAAGGACACAAGCAGCGACTCCAATGTCGTGTATTTCTGGTGTGCTGCATGAGAAAATACATTGACAGAAAGAACGCACAAACTCCCATGTGGTGCATTTCTGATGTGCTGCAAAATAAGCCAACAAATAGAAAAGACACAACCAGGGGCGGACTGACAACTCATGGGGCCCCCGGGCAATAGGGGATTATGGGGCCCCTGTGTCCTCACCCACACTCAAACCACACCCAAAAAAGCCTATGAAAGGTACTAGGGGCATCTCAAGGGGCCCCCTACTGACCCCGGGCCCTCGGGCAGTGCCCAAGTTCCCAAATGGTCAGTCCGCCCCTGGACACAACTAACTTCCGTGTTGTGTGCTTCTGATGTGTGGCCAGTTAGGCAATCTAGCGTAAAAACAGAACATACACAAGATAAACCTCATTGGTGTATGCTCTTAATGTGCAGATATCAGTTACAGATCGAAAAGCCATAAGCATAACATCCCATGCTGTGCATTAAAGCGAAGTTCGACCTGAAAAAAAAAAAAAAAAAAAAAAGTCAGCAGCTACAAAAACTGTAGCTGCTGACTTTTAAAAAACAGCCACTTATCTGTCCCTTGGTCCAGTGGTGTCCTCTGCTCTCCCTGGTGCCGGCATCTTCAGTGTAGGCACCCGGCTGTGACAGCTTGTGGCTTCACAGCCGGGTGCCCACTGCGAATGCACGAGAAGCGCTGCGCTTTGTGAATGGCCCCGTAGCCTTCTGGGACCTGTCACATGTCCCAGAAGACTACGGGGGGGGGGGGGGGAGGGGAGGACAACTTCTGCTTCGATCAGCGGAAGTGGAAGCAGGTACCTGTCAAATTTGGGCACCTGCTCCCCAAAGGTGCCAATCCTTAATGGGGATCGGGGGACAAAGACTTAAGGTGGAACCTCCCCTTTTAGGTGGAGCTCTGCTTTAAGATGCCAAGATGGATAAACAGAAAAAAAAAAGTATTAAAAAAGAAAAAAAAAAAAAGTATGAGCCTAGGTGTTGTATTTTTCTGAAGTGCAACTAGATAAATGAATCAAATATCAGAGAATACACCTGTTGTCTCTGATGTGGGCCAGCTAAGGTAAAACAAGTATAGACAGAAATGACACACCTTCAATGTTGAGTATTTCTGATGTGTAGCAAGGATAGGCAATATAACCAATATGCCCAGCAAGGACACCAACAACCTTGACTGTTGTGTATTTTTGCTGTGCGGCTAAAGCAATAAAACAGAAAAGACACAACATAACCTTCACTGTTGTGTATACAGATGAGCCACAATATAAGGCAATGTATAAGTATAGAACAGAAAGACACAGACCTAAATGTTGTGTATTTCTGAGATCCCTATGCATGTCTGACATGCAGCTAGAGTAATATAACACATATAAATAGAATAGACACAGACAAACTTCAGTGTTGTGCAATTCTGATGCACCTCCAGCTAAGGTAATATAACAGATATAAACAGAAAGGCCACAAACAGATATCCAGGTTGTGCATTTCTGATGTGCAGCATATTAAAGTGATATAACACCTACAATCAGAAAAGACACAAACCTTTTTCAATGTTGTGTATTTCTGATGTACCGCCAGCTAAAATAATATAAAACACATACAGTATAACCAGAAAGGACACAAACAAACATCAATGTTGTGTGCATTTCTGATATGCAGGAAAATACTACAAACAGAAAAAAACAAACCTCAATGTTGTGTATTTCCAAGTGCAACTGGGTAAACAGGGACAAATGCTGTCGAAGCATAAAGTCCCCGGCATGGTGTATCTGTCTAAGAAATATCCCACAAATAGCACTTCCTATCATAGGTATGGCCTGGACACTCATCCTTTATCCCAGCCTCTCTCAACCAGGGTGCCCGGGCAGCCTGGGGTACCTTGTCAAAATGTCTAAAAATTGGTCAAAACTTGTCTACAAGCCAGCGGGTGGAACAAGCCTGTCTTTTAGTTACACAAAGCCACAGGTTTTCATTGTGCATCATTACGACCTTCTACCCACCGACATCCTGATAACCAATTATTGTTATTATACAGGATTTATACGACATCAGTTGATAAGGAGGATGTCGGTTGCCTGCACAGCATCCTTGTTTGCCCCTTCCCTTGCCCCTCTTCATCAGCGTTGGGGTCACATTAGCTCAGTGATGCATAAAAACTGTGTGGATGTTGCTGCGTTATATAAAACTATTAGAATAGTTTTTCACATTTTAGAACGGGGTGCCTCAAGACTGTCCATAAGTTTAAAGGGTGCCTCAAGACTGTCCATGATTTCAAAGGGTGCCTCAAGACTGTCCATGATTTTAAAGGGTGCCTCAAGACTGTCCATGATTTTAAAGGGTGCCTCAAGACTGTCCATGATTTTAAAGGGTGCCTCAAGACTGTCCATAATTTTAAAGGGTGCCTTGACTGAAAAAAGGTTGAGAAACACTGCTTTATCCATCCATCCAGTGGAGGGTCCTGGATGATGGAAATCTAAGATGAACGTACCACTATTGTAATAGCTGTTGGTAACCAGTAATAGATTATAGTTTCCAGCACTAGGCTTGAATCACACCAAAGGTTCTGGTTTGAAATAGGTGCAAAATAGGAGTCATCTGAATGCTGCATATTTAGTCATGCATCTCAGTGATTTCCCCCATCCACTGACACAGGTATGAGTAGGTTTAACTAGTCCATACACAGGTGGGAGCAAGTCCAAGCCTTCGCTGTGGTAAAGGCTGCTACTGTCCAAGAAGAGGTGAAAACCATATTAGCTTGGAGGGTGTAACCAGCAGGCCTTAACAAGCAATCATTAGGTACAAGTGTATGTAGTTAACTCCTGCATGGAGGTTTTCACCAGGAACCCAACAATTAAGGGCTGCAGTACCTTTTATTTTTCTAGTTCAGGGTAGGCTGTAGCACAAAAACAAACACCACCTGTCCTTACACACCATAAATTAGAAGAGCAGTGTAAAAGATCTAATAGGTTTGAGCTTGCACATCTCTGAGCTGCTCTACAGCCTGAGAGATGTTACCTGCAGCAAACAACCCCAGAAAGAAGACATGCTCTTAGGGGCAGGCAATACTCTGCCTCCACTACATATGGATGGAAGATCTCTAGCAACCCATGTTAGGAGGAAACTTGCCAGATCCATAGCAGCTGGCATAGTAGATTCAGATTGCCTGGTGTAGCACTGTTGACCAGAGGAAAAGCTGCTGTAATACTCCTGGAATGTCCAGGTTCCTGCACTCCTTTGAACCTCTCCTCTTTTTTTAGGTGTGTCAGGAGTTCGTTCAGTGACCAAAATAGCCTGTAAAAGACTCTCCCAGGGGAGCTAGTGTCTAGCACTTCACTAAATCCACCACTCTTAACCCCTGGCAGTATTCCCGAGTGTAGCTTGGGGTTAACTTTCAGTACCAAAAGCGGTAACCCCGAGCTACACTTGGAATTACCCTGCAGTATTGCTCTGGGATCCCTGTTTCACTTACCTTGTCCTGCACTCCTGCAATGTTCCCTCTGCAGTGTCCCCGGCCATCTCCTCTGGCCGATGCTGGCATCCATCTTCCGGGTTCCGTTCCCTGCGAGTGTGGGGACATACGGGGGCCGGAACAGGTGGGAAATTTAGAAATTTTAAAAAGTGACATTCACTAAATACACATAGTATAACATTACTGTTTCAAACCATATCACATACATTTTATCCTGAGTGCTTTGTCCTGTGTCCTGCCTGCATTTTTACTGTTCTTTCTGGTTTGAAACTGAGAAACGTCCATGGCATCCAAAAAGCGTCCCTTTAGGTCAAAAGCGGTTTTAGACCAGCTAGAAAACAGCAATAGTAAATTAGAACCACTTGCAGAATTGAGTGATGATTCGTGGGGAAATTCGTCATCAGACACCGAAAACGATTTTGCGAGCAAGCTCAGTGATGTGCGAACTTGGCGCTATATTTCAAATTTCAGTGTTTTTGGTTTGATTATATTATTGAATTAAATGTATTATTATATTATTTTTTATGATTATTTTTTATATTATAATTTATGATAAACAGGGATTTTTACTAGATTCTTGTTCGGACAGATTTCAGTGAGTTATTCCTAAAAATTACAGGCCTACCAGGGTGGACTGACCATTTGGAAACTTGGGCACTGCCCGAGAGCCCGGGGTCAGTAGGGGGCCCCATGAGATGCCCCTGGTACCTTTTTCATAGGCTTTTTTGAGTTTGGGCAAGGACACAGGGGCCCCATGAGTTGTCAGTCCACCCCTGAGGCCTACAATAAAAAAATGACATATTTCCATGCAAAAAAATGTACCGCTTTGAGCACAGAAATATTGACATAATCATACCGCTAGGGAGGTTAATATATCATAGTAGGGCTTAGAGTGAGAGGATAGTCACCTTATGTGGCAATGACTACAGCATCTACTGAAGTAAGAGGAAGCTATGGAAGATGGTTTAGCTGAAGCTTCTTGGCTATCTCCACACCAAAGGGTAGTAGCACCCTGCATTAAGGAAAGCGGATCATATCACAATGCCCAGAAACTACCTGGCTGCGATCAGAGATACTGCTGTTAAGCTCCCAAAGCAAAGGGAAGTACTCACTCCCTGTTTTCTTCCTCCTTTTTGCCACAGCCACAGGGCTCGCTTTTCTAGCCTCAGAGTGCACATGAGAGGAGGATAGCAGCCAAATTCACCCCTATTAATTTACCAGAGTAGGGTTTACATGAGGTTGGCAACATTATGTTCCAATAACCCCAGCATCTACCAAAGTAAGAGGAAGCTGTGGAAGGTGGTTTAGCAGAAGCTTCTGGCCTATTTATCTCCACATCATTGAGGGGAAGGATAGTAGCACCCTGCATTAAGAAAAGGGGTTTCTAACAAAGCCCGGGGACCACCTGGATGTTATTAGGGAGTCTGTTAAGCTCACAAGGCAAAGGGAAGTACTCACCGGCTGTTGTCTTCCACAGTGCTCGCTTATCCATTCACAGGGTCCCAAGAGGAGGATAGCAGCCAATTTGGTTTATTACCTTATTCCATAAAATATTTAGACAATAATTGATTAAATAATAGTTTCTAGTACAATATAATAAATATTTTATACAATAAGGTAATAGTAATGGATGTTAGATTATTAGTTTGTGTTTTAGAGTCTTTGTTCCATGTGTAATGGGCTATCCAGCAAATGATGCAGGCTCAGCAGAGCGGAACAGGTCCAGTAAGCTATGGTTACCGAGAGGTATATATGCGAGTGAACGTCACTGTGTGGGCTTTCCCACGTGGGTGGTGGCGTAACGTGTGGGGTGGAGCCTAGTGACGTCATTGCCAGTACACTCATGAACCAGAATTTTCTATGTAAAACTGATCTGTTTTATTCACCAATATGTGAGTGTTACTCTGGAACACGTTTTAATTTGAATTAAACGGTATTATGCTATAGGAGTTGTTCCTTTCTTCCTACATGTGGAGCTTAAAGTGGAGCTCCACCCAAAAGGGGAAGTCCTGTTTTAAGGACTGCTCCCCCGCTCCCCATTAAGGATTGGCACCTTTGGGGGTGGGAGCGGGTACCCAAATTTGACAGGTAATGGCTCCCAATTGTGGTCAGACCGCCTAGGTCAGGGGTCTGCAACCTTTAAGACATAAAGAGCCACTTGGACCCGTTTCCGAGAGGGAAAAAAAGACTGGGAGCCGCAAAACCATTGCAACATTTAAAACAAATCCGACACTGCATATATTGCAAAAAGCGCTCTGGTCATGAAGGGGGTTTAAGGGCCCAGTAAGCAAAGGGTTAATCAGGGCCACAGTGTATCGTCATAATCACAATCATAGCATTAGGTCAGTGGTGGGCAACCTTTTTTTTCAACTGAGCAAAATCTCGCCAAAACCACGATTGAAATTTATTTTGAGAGCCACATTTTTAAAACTGAAAATACATCCCCCATATAGTAATTCATCCCCCATATAGTAATTCATCCCCCATATAGTAATTCATCCCCCATATTAAGTCCCCAAGTCCCCCGTGTCAATTCACTTACCTTTGCTCCGCACGTTCCTCTCGCCGTGTTCCCATGCCGTTCTGGTGTAGAATGAAAATCTGTCTCCTATGAGGAACTGTCCTCCCCAACGTATCTGCGCATGTGCCAGTTTCAGGCATTAGCAGCCGATCGGCGATCTCCGGCACATGCGCAGATACGTCGAGGGGGACAGATCCTCATAGGAGACAGATTTTCATGCTACACCGGTCTTCAGGGCGGACTGTGAGAGGAGCCTAGCTCCGAGGGCCGGATTAAAAGGTTCCGCCGGGCCGGGGGGGGGGGTGGAGCCTGAACATGGCGGCTCGGGAGAGCGTGGAGTAAGTACTCCTCGCTCCCTTCCCCGAACATCTTCCCTATGAGGTCCCGGTCCCATAACTAGCTGCACTGGAGCAGCATTGGAGTCTGCTGGAGCTTACTGGAGTCTTACCCAGTCGGAGAGTGGTCGCGGGGATGGCGTGGCGGCGAGCCCAGAAGAGAGATGGCTGAGTTCCTCTTTCACTCGGCGTCTCTCGCGTTAGCTCCGGAGCAGGACTGGGGTTGCCCGGGAGACGAGCATAGCGGCTCCCACACGTGGGTAGCCGCGGAGGAGCTCTGGGAGCAGAAGAAACAGCGGGTTTCCCCGGCGTCCAGCAGCCCAGGGGAGACGAGTGAGCGATGTTTAGAGGTGTAAAGTGGAACGTTGCTACATACTTCTATACCACCTCCATCCCTCTAGCTTCCATACCTCCCCCAACCCAGAAGAATAAGAAAAGAAAGATAAAGGCTTAAAGAGACCCAAAGGAATCCCCCAAAGAAAGACAACTATAGGAGAGGACTGCATACTGAAAGGTACTCCAGTGTGGAGGGTGAGTGATAATATCGTATATACTGCAGGGGTTGTTATATACTCCCTATATATTCTCTATATCCTGGACTTATGTATTGGATTTTTCTTCTCTGTACATCAGATTTAAGCAATGCTTTCATTGGGCTCGCAATAGGAAATTGTATTTTCTAAGTTGAGAGAAGGAAACTGGGGATTCCCTGCAAGGGTCTGAAGGTTTGGAGGAGTTGAAGACATGAAAGGTAAAAATATAAAAGGGAGTGGGTCTAAGAACCCTCAAACTGGTTCGATTAAGAAGTATATACCACAAGGAAATTTGACCCCAGAAAGATCTCAAGGAGTGAATGAAAAAAGTGAACTGGAAATAAGTTTGAATAATAGTCCGAGACTTTCCCTGGGACCGGTATATAATAGTCAACAACCACCGGAAGGTATAGGGCCGAGAGAAACTGAAAGAGATCTGCAAATACCAAATAAAAAGGAAATGGCGGAGATGTTTAAAAATTTGGAATTATCAATAAAGCAAGAGATGGGCATAATCCGGGAAGAATTGGAACAACTGCTAACCAGGATGGAGGAAACAGAGGAAAAAGTTCAGGGTCATGCTCAAGTTATCCCAAAATTAGAGAGATGGATAATAGACAATAGAAAAGAACAAAAAAGATTGTTTTTTATGATGGAAGAACAAGAAAATAGAGAAAGGAGAAATAACTTAAGAGTAAGAGGAGTCCCAGAGCTGACCCAGGGGGAGGACTTAAAAGAGTTAATCTGCAAAATCTTGAACTCCATAGTGGATAAAGCGGAGGTGGTGATGTTTAAACTGGATGGAGTGTATAGGATAGGGAAGTACCAACAAGAAAAAGGATTTGAAAAACCAAGAGATATAATAGTTAAATTCCACAATTATGGAGATAAAGAGGAGATATGGAGAAAGATTAAAGGAAGAACAAATATTCCATATGGAGAGAAAAATATCCAAATTTTTGCGGACTTAACAGCAGAGACTTTGAGAAGAAAGAAAACATTGAAACCTTTATTAGAAGAGATGGGGTCAAGCAGCGAGTTTGATCGGTTGGAGGGATGGAATTTCGACAACTCTAAGATTTCCGGAAGATATGAAAAATTTTTGTGATAAATTTGGATTGCAGAGACTAGAGATACCGGGTTGGGAAGTGGAGGAGGGAGACTTATATACCAATAGGGAAGGAAAGTGGCAGCTAGTTGGAAGAGTAAATAGAGAGCTATCAGATAAAGGGACCCCGGGGAAGAGGGGGGGAAGGGGAGCGGCCATGAGCGGAGCCGAACCTCCAAGGTAGGGATCAGAGGTGGAGTATGATCCAAAGGCAAAGAAGGCCTTGGGGGTGGGTGGGTGGGGGGGAGTTAAGGGAGGGAGGAGATGGGGAGGGGACGGGAGTTGGGCGGGAGGGAGGGAGGGGGTATTGGGGTAATACTCTACATGACAGAAAGGATAAAGAGGAAGAGGCAATCTGGAAGAGGGATGGAGTTAATTGGGAATGATGGAAGAAATACAGTTTATAACCTATAATGTGAATGGGCTGAGTTGTCCAGGGAAGAGATTTAGGTTGTTTAATGAGTTACATCATAGGGCTACGTCAGTGGTATTTTTACACGAGACGCACTTTGAGATAGAGGCAAACGTGAAATTGAAATCCAAATACTATCCAACATGGTACTATGCAGATTCTCCAATTAAAAGAGCAAAAGGGGTTGCAATAGGTTTGGCAAAGAATATGAGATTTGAGCTGGAGGATAGAAGGACCGACCCGGAGGGGAGGTTTTTGTTCTTAAAAGGTAGACTTCAGGGGATTGAGTGTACTTTAGCCAATATATACTGCCCTAATAAAAATCCGGAGATGTATATGAAGGGCCTGTTGAAAAAATTAATGGAATTTAAAAAAGGGCGCTTGATTGTAGCTGGAGACCTAAATCTCTGTATGGACCCACAAAAGGATAATACCTCTTCCGTGCAAAGAGAGGGGAGTAGGTCTCTGAGAGCTTTGAAAAAAGCGATGCATGAATATCAACTAGTGGACACCTGGAGAATAACGCATATGAAAGACAGAGACTATACCTTCTTCTCTAATGCACATGAGATATACTCGAGATTAGATTACATCTTAATAGACCATCAACTTATAGATCATCTGGTTAAAATTGACATAGAGACAAGGACGTTCTCGGACCATGCCCCGGTCGTAATGAAAATGGGATGGGGAAGAAGGTGGACTGGAGGATTAGGGTGGAGGTTAAATGAGCTTCTTCTTCTGGATGAGGATGTAGTTCAGAAAATCGAGAAAGAGATTAAGGTATACTTTAAGGAGAATGAAACTGAGGAAGTATCGATAGCTACAGTCTGGGAAAGCCACAAGGTATTCATAAGAGGAATCTTGATTGCGGCAGGAGCAAGGAAGAAAAAGGAAAGAAGAGAGAGGGTTAGTGGGCTTTTAAAAGAAATATTGGACTTGGAGCAGATCCATAAGAAGAAAATAACAAAAGATACGAGACAGAAGTTATTGGATAAAAAAGATGAGCTAGAGAGGTTGATGGATGAGGAGAAGAGAAGAGTATACAACAGGGTTTTGAATGAGAGATATAGATGGGGAGACAGACCAGGAAGATATCTAATGAGAGCTTTGAATAAAAAGAAAAATAGGAACTATATAGAAAAGATAAAAAGTTCAAAGGGGGAGCTGGTCCACTCAAATAAAGAGATTATTAAAGTGTTTACGGAGTATTACAAAAAGTTATATAATATTAGTCCCCAAGGCCCTCTAAAAGAAGCTCAAGAGGGAATTAATGAAATAAAGATGACATACTTAAAAAATGCGGGATTACCAAAACTAAGTGAAGCACAGTTGAATGCCCTAGACGCAGAAATCTCCCAGGAAGAAATTAAAATAGCATTAAGAAGCACAGCGGGGGGAAAAAGCCCAGGCCCGGATAGCTATACAGTTTAGTACTATAAGAAATTTAGTGAAGTACTGTTACCCAAGCTGGAGAAATATATGAATGCTCTGGGAGGTGGGATGGAAGTGAGGAGAGAATCCCTACAGGCCCATGTAGTACTTATTCACAAGGAAGGAAAAGATCCATCTCAATGCTCCAGCTATAGACTTATCTCATTATTGAACACAGACACTAAACTGTATGCAAAGGTGTTAGCAAACAGGTTGAGGGATCTGATGCCTGAATGGATCCATGGAGACCAGGTGGGCTTTGTACCGGGGAGAGAAGGTAGAAACAACGGCTTGAGAACCCTGATGCTTATTCAGAAAAGTAGAAAAGGGAAAGCCCCAGTGGTGCTCTTGTCAATTGATGCAGAGAAGGCATTTGATAGAGTGGACTGGGGCTTTATGATGGACAACTTAAAAGTGCTGGGGATAGGTGATAGAATGCGAGAGTGGATAAGTAAATTATATAGGGAGCCTACTGCAATCATCACGGTAAATGGGGAGAGATCAGAACCCATTGGAATGTCTAATGGTACAAGACAGGGCTGTCCACTGTCCCCTCTACTATATGTATTATCACTTGAACCTCTGCTGTCAATAATAAGAAATAGTGGATCGGTAAAGGGAATTCAGATAGAATCCATAGAACATAGAGTAGCGGCCTTTGCGGACGACTTGTTGTTCTATGTGGGGAATCCCCGAATAACTCTCCCAAATATAATGAAGATTCTGAAGGAGTATGGTGAACTATCAAATCTAAAAATTAATCCAACGAAAACGGAGATCCTGAATATTAATATATCAAAGAATGAAAAAGAAAAACTACAAAAAGAATTTCCCTTTATATGGAGAGAAAAAGAGATAAAATACCTAGGAATAAAACTCACTCCCTCATCTAAGCATTTGTATAGATTAAACTATATCTCTTTGATAAACGAGATCAGGGAAGATTTAAAAAGACTAGAAGGAGGAAATCCATCCTGGATAGGACGTATAAACTTAGTCAAAATGGTAATTATGCCTAAAATACTGTATAGATTTCAAATGGTACCAATTAAAATTCCAGAAGCCTTCTTTAAGATAATGAAAAAAATGTTAACAAGATACATATGGAAGAATAAAAAACCTAGAATAGCATATGAAACATTGAGTAGGACTAAAGAGAAAGGGGGATTGGGTCTACCAGATGTCAAGAGATACTATAAAGCAGTGGTTTTAGCAAGACTATATGACTGGACATTTAACCATAAGGGGAAAAGCTGGGTAACAATTGAAAATGATCTTAGTGGCATTAGATTGGGTCAGATGATATGGGTTCCACCACAGTTTAGGGGAATTAAAGAAAGCACAAGTATCTACACTTTAAATGTCTTTAGGGTATGGGACAATTTACACAAAAACATGAAATGGGAATTCAATTCTATATTAATGCCTCTCACAAATACTGAGTACTTTCCCCCGGGAAAGAATAAGATATCAGGGAGATGGTTTAGAAAGGAGGATACCCAACTGAGAGATGTTTTGGTGGAGGGGGAATTGAGATCACTTAAAGATTTAATAGAGAAGAAGGGAGATATTTTTATTAGAATAGATGAGTGGAAATATCATCAATTGAAGTGTTTTGTTGGAAATCTACCGAAACCCCTGAGAATAAAACAGGAGTGGAATATGTTTGAAAAGTTGTTAGAGACACGAAGGGATGGGAAGCACGGTATTTCAAAAGTGTATAGAATACTCACAGAATTAGACACAAACACAAAGTTAATTTTTATAACAAAATGGGAAAGAGATATGGGAGTTGGGTTTGACGAAGATAGACAGAGAAAGATGTTTAGATTGATACACGATAATATTAGTATGAGAGAGGTTGAGGTTAATTATAAGTGTGTGACACGATGGCACATCACACCGAGTGTAGAGCACAAGATGAATGGGGAAAATTCAAATATGTGTTGGAGAGGATGTGGAGAGATAGCCACGGTGTTTCACATATGGTGGGAATGTCCGAAAATCCAGGCTTTTTGGAAGATAATAGTCAAATTGATTAAAGAAATAACTGAAATTGACATAGGGTTAGACCCAACGACGTGCCTCCTACACAATGTGGAGACATCTGTAAATAAATATAAAGATTCAGGTATATGGTACTTCTTGAATGCGGCGAAAGGGTTGATACCCAAGTTTTGGCGGAAATCGGAGGTACCGAAGGAGGAAGACTGGATTAATAGAGTAAACCAGATAGGTAGAATGGAAAGATCATACCATATGCAGGAAGATAGGATGAGAGTTTATTCTAGGAGATGGGAAAAGTGGGAAAGAGCACGATTGAAACAGAAATATAGGAAAATATAAACTAGGATGTTAGAAAAAAATTAATAAGCCTCAAGAGATTAGAATGGGCTAGAGTTTGCAGAGGGGGAGGAGGGGGGATGAGGGGGTAGTGGGATGGGGAAGAAAAGAGCTTTTAGTAAGGGAAAGGTAGAAATGTCATAAATGTTTAAATGTTTATTTGTATAAGAATTTTTTCCCTTTTTGTATTAATATGAAAAAATTTAATAAATATTTAAATTAAAAAAAAAAATAAAAAAAAAAAAAGGTCCACCGGGCCGTAGTTTGCCCATTGCTGCCCTATTGCCTGTCACCTGGTGGGCAGTGTGCTCCAGAGCCGCAGCCAAGGTGAAAAAGAGCCGCATGCGGCTCTGGAGCCACGGGTTGCCGACACCCGGCCTAGGTGATCGGAAACGGAAGGTGTCCTCCCTCCTTCCCTCCCCGAAGTCTTCTGGGACACGTGACAGGTCCCAGAAGACTACAGGACCATTCATGAAGCGCAGCGCTACTCGCGCATGCACAGTAGGCACCTGGCTGTGAGGCCGCAAGCTGTCACAGCCGGGTGCCCACACTCAAGATGCCGGCCTCCAGGAATCCAGGACAGCAGGTGCAACGGGCTGCGGTGGACACACCACGAGACAGAGGGACAGCTAAGTGGCTGTTTTTTTAAAAGGCATCAGCTACAGTTTTTGTAGATGCTTTTATTTTTTTGGCTGGTGAGTGGAACTTTGCTTTAAGGCTGAGATTTCCATATAGAGTGTTATCAGAGGTGGTGCCTGTTATCAGTTCTTTGCTGCCATCTGGAGCCTCTTCGATGGAACTACTATGCTTGGTTGACCTACATTAATGTATAGGTCCACTGTACGAGGTGAGCGGCCATCCTTACCGATAAGGTGGAGGTGCACCAAGTCACAGTGGAGCACTGCCGCTTTAACGTTTCAGCTTTTTGGAACACATTGCATATAACAAGCACTTTTTCAAGCACCATGGTTTGATTGCATTGTCACAATAATAAAGACTTTTTAATTTTCAATTTCATATGCTAATGTATTTGAGTTAGCACAACACTTATTTATCTTTCAGGTGTGCCGTCCTGGAAGGTGAGAGGAGAAATATACATTACCCGTGAAGCAAACTGACATCAGATTGCTGTTTTCATATATTTCAATATTTTATCATGAAAACTTTTCATGTGTTAATAAAAGAAAACCAGCCATTTTTCCATTCTGTACTAGAGACGAAGTAAAGCACCTTTTGTGAAATAACCTGCACCAAAGAAAATAACACACAATCCAACAATGCTGCTGCAATGGAAAAAACATCAAAATACACTAAACAAAAAAAACAAACAGCGCAAACCAATTAAAGACAAAAAATCAAATAAAGTCCCAAATAAAGAAAGTTTCATGTTTCAAAAGAAACTTTAATAAAATAAACTAAAAATAAATATAACTGGGAATTATATTGTTTATTTTATTGAAGTTTCTTTTGAAACAGGAGACTCTTTATTTGGGACTTTGTTTTTTTGTATTTTTAATTGGTTTGCGCTGTTTTTTTTAGTGTATTTTGAAGTAAAGCACCTGCCTGTACTCTGAGTCCTCATGCACACTGGATGTTTTTACAGCGGCTGTTTTAGGCTTTTGACATTTTTTTTCTACAGCTAGTAAACCCCCCAGCATGCTATCCTATGGGTCCATGCACACAGACTGTAATCGTTTTCGTGGCAGGGATTTTTTTTAGCTGGAAAAAAAAAACAGGACTAGTGGGTTTCTAGAGGAGTTTTTTAGCTGTAAAAACGCTCCAATGCTGAAAAACGCAGTAAAACACCGCAAACCAACATTTTTGGATTTTTTTTTCACCAAAAAAAACCAACAAAAAAAATGCGGAAAAAACACTGATAAACGCTAATGCAAAAACCGCTAAAAATAAAGCTGAAAAACTCATGTTTTTAACATAACTTTACACAGCTAACGTTATCAAAACACCCCATGTGCATGGAGCCTGAGAATTAGGAGACCACAAATAACACAGCAGTGTAATACAGTCCAGCAGCAAGACAATTTTAAATAGTAAACATAGGTCCAATTTAGTGGAAGGTGTATACAATTATTTTATTTAGAAAGCTTATTTATATTTATTTTGTTAGTTGTTTTCCAATGTAAGACTACCCCTGTCCTGGTGAAAGAAACACAGGCAGGGACAGAAAAACAGACTGGAAGTACCAGGTCTAAATCCTGCCTTGTCCCAAGGAAAAAATAAAAAAGGTGGTCCTCCCATTTACAATACAGGGGAAACAGGCAGCAGTAAATGGAGGGGAGAAACTTACAACCAGGACGAGAGGCAAACAAAAGCATAGAATCCTAGGGCCATAGCCTACCAGTCCTTCCTCAAACTACCAGACTTAGTTATGTATGCTGTGATTGTGGCTGTTATATACATATAAATTTACAGGTACTTCAAAATTCTTACTTTTTATACAGTACAGGCTACAGGAATCAATTCATAGACCGCAGGATATCCCCAAGTAATAATTGAGGGGTAGGCAATAAAACAGCAGCACCAGACCCACAGATAAAAAACAGAAAGGGTGAACATACAATCTAATAACAGTAAAGGCACTTTGCTGCTGGAGCAAGCGACAGCAAAAACGCAACAACGTGCCCAAGGAGGGGTCATGCAGCTACCAAATCTACCATTTCTTGATGGATCCATTGGCTTATTTCTCAAGCTGATGGCTTAAAAGGCAATGTTCCACCTTTGGTGGTGATAGTGTAGTCTACCAGGAGTGTTGGAGTTTCCTGGGCAATACCAGGCTTCAGTAGCTCAAGGTTTTAAGGCAGCTACCTGAACTTTGGTTCATGCTTTTACAACGTTTTACCAAGTAGATGTTTGGGCCTATGAGGATACAACATTGGTCAAAATGTTTTACAGGTGGCTGTGAGGTTATACCTGTTCTAGTTTGGTTGTTTGGGGCTTGTTGCTCACCTCATTCTTTGCTTTGGGATAGAACTATCGTAACGGATATGAAGTTACCCCGGGTCCTAGGATCTACGATAAAGAAAATTAGATTCTTGGTTTACCTGTAAAATTCTTTTCTTGGCGCTTATCATAGGACACAGGGATTCCCCCCTTTTCCTTTGTTTATGGATTACTAGAAAACTGAAGCTATGCCTGGCTGGGTGCATGAAATAGAAGAGGAGGAAAGTGGGGGACAGGCACAATGTCATCCACCATCAGAATGCAGAAGAGTGGAGAGGGCAGCTGTCTTATTTCACCGAATGAAAGAACTACACATGTGCAAAGCAATATTTCCCCTGGAGATGAGCCATATGGGCTAGGTATTAAAAATTCATGTGTCTCACCATACTTGTGGTACTAAATGACCAATGGTATTGCTAAACTTAAGGCAGACTGCAAACAACTACAGCACACGTTGAAAAAGACCCACACAGCATAGATCTCAAGAGCAGATTGGGAGATACAACAGTGCCCAGATGTTTAGCAGAATAGGCCAGCTGCACCCGCCATTCCTCTGTGTCCTGCCTCTCGGAGATATCCTTCCTCACTGATGTTGAGCCTCTTCATGTTCCTCCTCTGCTGTCTCTGTCGGTCAAGTATGGTCAGAGATCTCAGCCATAACCCCCTTATCACTGGGGCAACTTGGCAGTAGGCTGCAGGAACGTGTGTGCAAAATGGTTCTCCTTGCCTGTTGGCACCTCCCTCTATACAACCTCAGATGCAATTAAAAAGTGGATTTAAAGCTTTTTTTTTTAATTTTTTTTAACACAAACAATAAAAAAGTTATACTTACCTGCTCTGTGCAAGCAGTCCCTTAACTGCTCATCTGCATTTTCAGCTTCTCCAAGTGCCCCCTCAGCAAGCTGGCTGTTGCAGGGGCACTTGTGTAATGTAAACAACTCTTATGATAACAAGCAGTGACAGGATCTCTTTACTAAGACATCTGGGGTCTATTAGACCCCAGATGTCTCCCCTGCCCTTGAAAGCATCAGATCAAACTCCGATCGGTTTGTTCTGAAGCTTTCCTAAGCCAGCAATGGCCAGTAAACAACAGTCAGAAACTAAAAGTGACTAAATCCTGCCATTGTCTGTACACTGTAGTAGGTGTCTAAGTGCCTGACAGCTTAAACAGTGAAAACCATTTAGTGACAGGCATGCCCCAAGCAGTGACATAGAATTGCTGATTGGCTGTTAGAATTCCATTTAAGGGCAATTGCTGATACCCGTATATTGTTAGTGATTCAAATACCAGTGAGACATTCCCTACATCAGGGGTGTCAAACTCCATTTCATCACAGGCCGTATCAGCATTATGGTTGCCCTCAAAGGGCCGATTGTATCTGTAAGACTAGATGTCCAGAGCACCTCATCCTCCATTACATCAGATGTCAAGAATCCCACACTCTCCCTAATATTACCATACACCCCCTTTTTGGGGGCAGAGCTGGAAAGCAGAAAGTGCAGGGTCTGGAAGAGTGGAGTCAGTTACCAGAATCTGCTGAATGCTGAGACCAGGGGAGGCAGAGATGAGGGGGTACTGCACTGAGAGGTGCAGGATTTGGCAGAGGAGTTCTATTCTCCTCTCTGTTGCCAACTGCTGAGACAAGGTGGGGGCAGAGACCAGGGGGTACCTGCAGGAGAGGTGCAAGGACCACATGAAATGGCCTGGAGGGCCAGATTCGGCCCATGTGCCTTGGTGTTTGACACCTGTGCCCTAGCTTGTAACCATTGTTCATTAAGAATTCAAATCTACATGTAAATAGGTACATGTCCCTGCTTCTGGTATACTGTGATTTTATGAGTAATTGTATTAGCTGAAGAGGCCAACTCCAAATAACTCCACCTTCATATCCCCCACCCACCCTGTTCCCTTTACATGTAATGATGTTTATGTTTACCTTTGACCCAGTACAGGAGGAAACCAATAACTTTCAACAAGCCTTAGGCTCCATGCACACTGGGCGTTTTAAGAACACTGGTAACGTTAGCTGTGTTAAGTCATGTGGGTTTTTCAACGTTTTTTGCATTAGCGTTTAGCTGCGTTTTTTAGCTTTTTTTTCTGTTTTTAGTAAACTCTAGGCATGTATCAAACAAAAATGCACACAGCACATGAAAATGAACTAAACTGCTGGTATGTGTACCAACAGAAGAATTCAAGACTCATGTCATTGCTCAAAGACACAATCATCAGGTAAATGCAATATGCCTTTTTGAAGGACTTCCAGGTAAAACGTGACTGATATTACTGAAAATAGTGTCCGAAATATGACATTTGGGTGATCATAGAACTTGGATGAAACTTTGTATCAATAGTGAATTCTCCATGAGATATCCGCCATCTGATGTCACTATTGGTACCATACACCAAGTCCTGGTGGGGACACGGAAATACACGCTCTTGCTGGGCATTCATCAATCCACGTGTACCTGGAGGGAAGCGGAGCCCATTCATCATAAGTCCTGATGCTGGCGGCTGTCTCCAGGCTTGACCCTAACAATAGGAGAAATCGTGCACGGTCTCTTATTCACTGCACAGGTGATGAGTGAAACTTTATTCATACAGAAACTATATCACGGCCCCAGGGCCTTCTCTACTTGAAGCTTTATAGCAACTGCCATATTGACTTTCTTTTATGTCACTTCTCTTATCACAGGATGGGGTAACAACATCATACTTCGTGGATATTCACAGTTTCCATGTCAGCTATACATTAAGGGAGGCATTTAGGCTGCATGTCGGCGGTGAATTACATTTATATCATTATTGGCAGGGCCCTGCTACTCCAACTTCTGATGGCGGATGTCTCATGGAGAATTCACTATTGATACAAAGTTCTGTCTAAGTTCCATGATCACCCAAATGTCATATTTCAGACACTATTCTCAGCAGTATCAGTCACGTTTAACCTGGAAGCCCTTCAAAAAGGCATATTGCATTTACCCGATGATTGTGTCCTTGAGCAATGACATTATGCGTCTCGAAAATTTCTCTTGGCGCACATACCAGCAGTTTAGTTCATATTCATGCCTAGAGTTGAATTTTTACCAGATCTCTAGCACTCTCTAGTTGGGCTCCTCAATCCATATATCTCATTGGTGCAAATGTAATGTTTTTACATTATTGATGCACAGCCTTATATATATCAATATTTATCGTATATATCCCCAACATGGTGGTGTGCCCCATGTGCCTGTGCTGTTCATACCTAAGACCTAGGGGCATTGTCTTTACAGCATAACTACATACATGACTGGTCATGACATCCTCCTTTTATTATTATTTTTGTTTTAGGTTGTTTCTTTTGGTATTGTCTCTTCTTGTGGTCTTTACCTAAGTGTCTAAATATGTGCAATTTTTGCAATAAAGCATAATTTTTTTATGACTTCCTGGGTATCGCTTTCTGTCCATAATGTAACCGCTTTCTCTTTGTGAATTCCTTTTCAGTTTTTTTGCTGTCTGGTTTTGGTTACTGGGCAGATAAAACACATTCAGCGATACAAGTTGATATTAAACGGCCTCAATCTCTTTTGTAGTTATTCAGTATTGAGTTGGCCCACCCTTTGTAGCTATAACAGCTTCAACTCTTCTGGAAAGGCCATCCACAAGGTTTAGGAGTGTGTCTATGAGAATGTTTGACCATTCTTCCAGAAGCACATTTACGAGGTCAAGCACTGATGTCGGACGGGAAGGCCTGGCTCGCAGTCTCTGCTCTAATTCATCCCAAAGGTGTTCTGTCGGGTTGAGGTCAGGACTGTGCAGGCCAGTCAAGTTCCTCCACCCCAAACTTGCTCACCCATGTCTTCAAGGACCTTACTTTGTGCACTGGTATGCAGTCATGTTGGAACAGGAAGGAGCCATCCCTAAACTGTTCCCACAAAGTTGAGAGCATGAAATTGTCCAAAATGTCTCAGTATGCTGACGTCTTAAGACATCCCTTCACTGGAACTAAGGGGCCAAGATCAACCCCTGAAAAACAACCCCACACCATAACCCCCCTCCACCAAACTTTACACATGGCACAATGCAGTCAGGCAAGTACCGTTCTCTTGGCAAGCACCAAACCCAACACATCCACCGGATTGCCAGACAGAGAAGTGTGATTCGTCACTCCAGAGAACACGTCTCCACTGCTCTAGAGTCCAGTAGCAGCATGCTTTACACCGCTGCATCTTTCAATGCACTTGGTCATGTAAGGCTTGGATGCAGCTGCTTTGTCATGGAAACCCATTCAATGAAACTCTCTATGTACTGTTGTGCTATTCTGAAGGGCGACACGAAGTTTGGAGGTCTTTAGCTATTGACTTTGCAGACAGTTGGCGACTTCTACACACTATGCACTTCAGCCTGCGCTGACCCCGCTCTGTCATTTTACGTGGCCTACCACATCGTGGCTGTTGTTCCTAGTTGCTTCCACTTTGTTATAATACCACTAACTGTTGACTGTGAAAAATTTAGTAGCAAGGAAATTTCATGGATGGACTTACTGCACAGGTGGCAACCTATCACGGTACCACGTTTGAATTCACTAAGCTTCTTTCACAAAAATTGTAGAAGCAGTCTGCATGCCTATGTGCTTGAGTTTATATACCTGTGGCCATGGAGAGGATTGGAACACCTGAGTTCAATGATTTAAAGGGGTGTACCAATACTTTTGGCAATACAACGTATAAACAGCTTGTGACTGATATAAAAAGTCCTTGTTTGGGGTGGAAACACTGTGCCAGTCGCCTGCCTGAAAATCACACTGTCAAATGCCTTCCCAAAAAGGGGAAAAAAAAAAATAAGCATCTATGCTAAAGCAGGAATATTACACTAATTTTAATAAAGAAAAGGCCTAAAAAAAAAAACCAAAAACGTGCAGCCAGTGACAAAAGCCCAGTACACAAAAAAAGGTAAATTCAGCCAGTCCAGTTATGTGCATGTGTACAGCAACAGGCTTTGAAAAATTTCACGGACAGCAAAAAGGAGGAAATATGCCCTGTGAAACAAAAATTCATACGCAGCCTGTTATGATTATAGATGGTGCATGTTGAGAGGCGGTAAAAAAGCTGCAGGACACAGCAGGAATAAGATGTAAAAATTCTTGCCTCCCAATTTCCCAAGACACACAGCATTTTGCTATCTAAAAAGGACCTTGCATAAGGTTATACAACCAATTTAAGAAACCAATTCCTGTGAGAGCCCAACACAAATCTAACTTAGGCACTTCATCGGCAGAACTCCCTACGCTTTCTCTAGCATACCTAATGCACATTGTTATTAGGGCCACTGGGAAACCTAGCTTTTTATAGTGAGGGGCTAGTACATAAAGTCCCCATTATTGACCAGTCTAAACCAAAAGACCCAAACACAAAGGCCAGGAAGTACATTACTGGTAGTTTGCCATTTCTTCAAAATGAAACAAGTTAGATTCGCCTCAAACCAATGCTCAACCCAAACCTGATTCTTACCAAGACCTATCAATATACTAAACCTGTTTCAACACAGAAACAGTGAAAAGCTTAAGCGCCAGAAGCAGTGAAATAAGAGCCAAAGGTCATATTAATTAGTGATATATAAAATGTAAGCATGTGGGAAACCTCTGATCTTTATTGTTAGGAAATGTAAAGATCTACTTTAAAAGTCACTTCAGTGAAAATTTTAGCAAGTCACATTTGCTTTAATATATTAGAGGCAAGTATACTATGGATGATGAAGCATTTTGTAATTTTTTTCCCTTTTTTCTTTTAAATGGCAAAAGTATAGCAACAAAACTGCACAAAGATTCCTCAATTCTGCCTGGGCTTTCCAATTTATGTAAACCTTGGTGATAAGGTCTCCATTGTATAAATGAAAGTGGGACCCTAAAAAGGTTCTGTACATACAGGTTGGGAGCCTCATTAAAGGAAATCTGAGGAAATAAAGGGTTGAAGTTATCGTCATACTAATGCTTTATCTTCAATGTTATCTTAGCCAGAGACCTGGGAAAAGCAAAGACTAAGAATTTTACACTGACTCAAATACAGCATGATTTGCGGCAGGTCTCTGGCCTAAAAGAAAGTCAGGCAACTAGTATTTCCAGAAGGAAATCAACAATGGCAGATCTCAATTTTCTCATTGCAGAGTCACTTTAAACAAAGGGCAAACGGGAGGTATAGCTGTGCTGTCCTCTGCATATATGCCTCATTTTACCAGTTTATTCCAAGGTGATTTTACTGATCACAGCAAACTAGCTAGTTTTACCATAGAATGTGACTATGTAAAGCAACCCTGACCTACAGATAAAAAAATATATCCCAAAATGTTTTATTCTACCTTGACAAAAGGTATATGTTCTAAAAATGGTGTGGGACAAAAGCATATTGCTGAAAATCTATACACATGCACAAAAAGTGCAGCCATCCAAAATAGAATTAGGTTAGGCAAAGAGCTCAAACAGAAATTGTTTATAAAGTAACATTTTGTGAAGATGCCGTCTTACACAAAATAGGAAATGTTTACAAAGTTTTTTGAAAATTGCAGCATCTGTATTGCACTGCACAAGAAAACAGATCCAATTGGATGGTGAGCTATAAAACTAACCGAGGTATTTGTAAATAAAAACAAAAAAACGGTATTTTTTGAGAACCATGCCATAATTTTTAGCATGTATGAAGACATATAGAGAAGTGCCTTTAGTCCCATTTCCAGGGTCTTCTCCAGCATACTGGCAGCAGTTCATAAGAAAAAAAGTCCATAATAATCTTTAATCTTCCTCTTCCTCCTCTTGCTTCACCTTCTTTTTCTTCTTCTTCTTTTTGGAAGGCTTTTAAAAGGAAGCAGTGTAGGAAATAAGTATAAACAATGCTAAAAGTCAACACAAACTTATCAATGTGTAAAAACTTGGGCTACTTTCACACTGAGGAGTTTTTGCAATAAAAAAAGTACCTGAAAAGCTCAAGAAAAATACTTCCCTATGTATGTGAATGTATATCTATGTATGTTTTCACACTGAGGCGTTGCGCTTGTGGTGCTGTGTAAAAACTCCTGTTTGCAGCATCTTTGGGGCATGTTTGGTGTGTTGGAAAAAAAAAAAATGCCCAAAAATGCCTCTTCCCATTGAAATCAATGCCTGAAAAGTGCCTCAAAAAATGCCTCTGAGAAGCATTTTTGGTGCCGTTTTTAAGTCACGTGTCCTTTAAAAAAAATGTTCAGAAAGCGTGACAAAAGCGCCTATGTGTTTTTGTAGCGGATCAGTGTAAAAGTAGCCTAGGTGTACGCTTATATTTAGACTAGCCATGTAATGTACATGATGTAGCAGACCTCAGCATCACATGCAAAAAAAAAAAAATACAGTGTGTAAATATAAAGCAACTGCTTCAACCACTTCCCGACCGCCCTATAGCAGAAATATTGGTACAGGGCGGCACGGGTGCGTAAAACCATATATATATATAATGTGATTTTGCATTTCCAGATAGGGGGCGCCATTTGCGGAGGTGGCTGTCAATCACCAGGTCCAGGCCAGTGATTAGTCGCCGGCGCCTGCTGATTGCCGAGCATCTCCAACAGGGAGAACTGTTTGTAAACAAAACAGTTCTCCTCCCTGTCAGCTCGTGCACACTGCATGATTGTGCTGTGTACAGCCATCCAAAGCAAAGCAGTGTGCTTACAGTGAAGCACAGGGACATAGCTTGTAGAAAAACAGCACACAGTTAACCCTTTGATTGCCCCTCATGTTAACCCCTTCTTGCCCAGTGCCATTAGTAGTCTCAGTGCTTATTTTTAGCACTGATCACTGTATTGGTGTCACTTTTCCCCCCCAGTGTCAGAATTTCCACCGCATTCCCGCTATGAGTCGTTGATCGCCGCCATTACTAGTAAAAATAATAAATAAAATATCCCAGTGTATATACCACCATTCGTAAACGCTATAACTTTGACGTAAACCAATTAATTTACATGTATTGGAATTTTTTTTAGCCACATATAGCAGAATACATTTTGATCTAAATTTATGACGAAATTTGTTTTTTTGTTTTTTTTTTTCAAATTTTGCTGGACATGTTTAAAAGCAAAAAGTTAAAATATTTTTTTTTTCTCAAAATTGTTGGTCTTATTTTTTATAGCACAAAAAATTAACGCACAGGCAAAAGAAAGCTCAATTCGTGGGAAAAAAAAGGGACGTAAATTTCATTTGGGTGCAGTGTTTCATAACCGCGCAATTGCCAGTTAAAGTAACGCAGCACCGTATTGCAAAAAAATAGCCTGGTCAGGAAGGGGGGTAAATCCTCTGGAGGGCAAGTGGTTAAAGGGCAGGTTCACCTTTTTGACAAAAATTATAGAAATACACTTTTTTTGCACGTAAAAAAATGTGCATTTATTATTTAAATACGGCAGCCTGGAAAGCATTGCACCAGTGATCAGCAGATCGCTGATGCCATGCAGGTCTCCTGCAGACCTGTCAGATTATCTGCTTGTGGTACGTGATGTACGAGCAAGAAGATATTTTGACAGGAAGCTTCAATGAACTACCACGGTGCTCCACAGCGCCGTGGTAGTTCACTGAAAGCTACAAGCCCACAGCCGCTAACGCTGTCAGGACTTGCATTCATTCACAGAAGTCCGTGAATGAATGACGTGGTTGTGTGGGCGGAGTCCCGCGCAGCCAAGCTGTTTTCAAATTTGACAGATAGTTCGGGGAGACTTCTGTTGCGTGTCTGTGGTGTACTCCTTTTGTTAAATAAAAATACTAAAGACACTGGATAAGCATGGCAACCAGGAAGCATTTTCAGTAGCAGGTTAATCATTTGTCTACTGGGCACTTTCACCCCCTTCCTGCCCAGACCAATATTCAGCTTTCAGTGCCGTTGCACTTTGAATAACTATTGCGCAGTCATGCAACACTGTACACATGAAATTTGTATAGTTTTTTTTTTTTTTTAGACATATAGAGCTTTCTTTTGGTGGTATTTAATCACCAGCTTTTTTTTTTTTGCTAAACTAAAAAAAACTTTTTTTTTTGTCTTAGTTTGTTATAAAATTTTGTAAACAAGTAAATTTTCTCCTTCCCTGATGTGGCTCCACTGATAAGCACCGATGGACACTGACTGGCAGCATTGATGGACACGGTTGAGGCTGCACTGGACTGCCTCTGATTTTTTTTTTGCCTATTACCACCAACTGTATTTATATTGTGATCAGCTATGTCATTGGACAGCTGATCATGTGATATAAGTGCGTTGTGATTGGCCCTTTACCATGTCATGTGATCAGCTGTGTCCGACGCACACAGCGATCACAGAGCTTGCCAGATGCATGCCCCAGGGGGCGCGTGGGAGGCGCGGTTCTGGAGGATGTCATATGACGCCCTCCCAGAACTAGACAACTGCACTGTAGCAGTCATTCGGCTATAGCCCAGTCATCAAATGGTTAAAAATGGCAGCCTCAATAATATCTTAGCAAAGGTTTCATTTAACACTGAACTTAGCATTGGCTTTTAGACAGCAAGAACCCAGTCATCCAAGCAGATCATTCTATCTCTAGCATCTTTATACTCTTCTAGTACATTACCTCAGCTGTGCTAGTTGAAGGTTCTTCCTCTGCTTGTTCTTCCTCTTCTACTTTCACTTTACTTTTCTTCTTTTTTTTCTTTGGGGTTTTCTCAACTTCTTCTGGTTCTGATAACAAAAGAATACATTTAGCCAAAATCAAGCATTTCTATTAGTACAATCAGTTCACGATCACTTGCCTTCTTCTGCTTCTATCTCCATTATTTTGGGTTTCTTTGCTTTTTTCTCTTTGACCGCAACTGGCTGCTCCTCTTGCTCAACCTCCTCAAACTTTCGCTTCTTGGGGACAGATGGCAAAGTTGAATCCCCCGATGGGTCATAGGTCCTCACTTCACTGAAAAATATACACATATTAACAAATACAGCACATGAACTACTTCTAGTCATCCGATACACCAAAACTTTTGCTCTTTAACCACTTAAAACTCCGGAAGATTCATGAGCAAGCCAATTTATGTGATACGGCACTGCATTACTTTGACTGCACGGTCATGCAACGCTGTGTATGAATAAAATTTATGTCATTTTGTTTTCCTCAAATAGAGCTTTCTTTTGGTGGTATTTTATACCTCCAGGTTTTTTTTTTTATTTTTTGCGCTATAAATGAAGAAAAAAAAAAAGACATACGCAAAAAAACCCCCCCCAAAATATCTTTTTTTCAGCTTTCTGCTATAAAACATCCAAAAAATAAAATTAAAAAAATCTAATTTTTTCATAAAATTTAGGCCAAAATGTATTCTGCTACATATTTTAGGTAAATAAATCCCAATAAGCATATATTGATTGGTTTGCGCAAAAGTTCTAGTGTCTACAAATGACAAATATACTGGATTTTTTTTTGTTAATACTATCGATCAGTGACTAATAGCAGGACTGAGATATTGCGGCAGAAAGTCTGACACTGTGGAAACCAGTGACACTACTACAGTGCTCAGTACAAAAATATACACTGACACGGTTTTAAAAAGTGGATGTAAAGGCTGAAGGTTTTTTACCTTCATGCATGAAGGTAAAAAAAACCTGTGTGCAGCATTCCGCCCAGCCCCCTCAATTTTTTACCTGAGCCTCATCGCAATCCAGCGATGTGAATCATAGCCTCGGCTGTCCAGGGTCTCTGCCTCCTCACTGGCTGAGACAGCAAGCAGGAGTCATTGGTTCCCACTGCTGTCAATCACAGATAGTCAGCCAAAGAGGAGAGAGAGGACAGGACCAAGCTGCGGCTCCATGTGTGAATGAACAAACACAGAGCAGCAGGTGCCCCCATAGCAAGCTGCTTGCCATGGGGCATCCGACAAGGAGGGGCCAGGAGAGCCTGTGGGGAACCCGAGGAGGATCCAGGCCGCTCTGTGCAAAACCACTGCACACAGCAGGCAAGTATAGACAAGGCCCCAACAGTGATTGGATGTCTAGTGAAAGTGATCTGGACAGCTCTACAGCCACCTGACCACTTTTATGGTATTGAGAAAGGCCATCCCCATCTCCCACTGCTGTCCTGCAGTAAAATGGCAAGGATTGCTTTACACAGAAGAGACGTAGAAACATCCTCCCCCATATCTCTTCTGTGACGTTGCTGTCACTTCTGGTTTCAGAACGGTCATCTGTGTTTAGTTAGCTGCTTTTGAGAGCAGGTGAGACATTAGGGATCTAACAGACCCCTGATGTCTCCATAAAAAGCACCTGCCACTGCCCAAAGCTACTACATAGGGTGCTTGTTAGTCCAAATGCAATAGTAAAAAAGTTGAAAAAAAAACCCCACATTTTAAAAAAGCGTAACAAAATTTAAATAAAAATGGTATAAAAAAAAAAATATAAACAAGCACCCCTGCCCCTGGCAGGAGAGTAAGAGAAATAATTCTAGGGCCATCATTCATGATTACCTCACACTGATAAGCAGTAAAAACTTAAGTGTCAACTATGAGAAATCTTAGGTACCGTAGTCTGAAGCCATTTCACATAAAAACAAATATGAGTCTTGACATATTTGGTATTTACTGGACACGTCTTTTATATTTTACCCCAAAATTGGATTTTACATTGTGTTTGTGTGCGCCAAAATACATTTTATTGTATGTTTTTTTTCTGAAACTTTCCATCTGATTAACGACTGTGCACACATCATTTGATATAAAAATTTGCAACAGTCATTTTATTCTCCAGAGCCTTTGTTTGTTTTTAAAAAAAGGTTGGGTTTTCTAGAAAAAGACGCTGATTTTGTTTCCTCCAAAAGCAAAAAATCCTCTTCAAGGCCTGGGTGACCATCCTGACCTTCAGCGATGCTGGGAGATGAAGTCTGCAGGGAAAGTCTATGTGAACTAATAGGAGGCATTTAGGATATTGGTCACCCAGTGCATAGATAGCTGGCTTGGTTTACAACCGTTAACAGGCGCCATTTCCTTGGCATTAAAAACTAAATAAAGTTGTGGCTAGATGAAAAACTGTTCTAACAATAGAGCTGAGACACTTTTTTGCCCAACTAATAGATTTTAAATTAGACCTCACGGACCTCTGTAGCTGGAAGGACCATAGAGTAGTTCATTAAGGCACACTTTACACTAAAGTGTATGTCTAAGCCCCCCTTTCAGCAGTAACTTGATACCCACCTAATTCATAAAACAAAGCAGAGGCTCTGGAATGGCATCACAGGATTTAGCAGAGTGCTAAGTGACCGAAACTGGACAGCTTCAGTACTTTTGTTGCAAAGGTTAGGGTTACTAAACCCAGGACCCTGCATTCACTATGTCTGGTCTCCCACAGTACACAGAACATGGGAGTGCATTTTAGTAAATATAAACTGCTAAATACCTTTTCTCATCAGCAGTTAGAGCAGTCTTGTGACTTCTATCAGTGTCCAGCCAAGCACATGTTAAAGCTTGTAGGAAGATTTTTCATTCTGCTCTAGGAAGATGCAGGACCCCTGGCCTCTGTCTGGACACTTAACCACTTGCTGCCCATGGCACACATGAAATTTTTTTTTTTTTTGAAGTGCCTGTCTTCCTCCTGGTGGGTGGGGAAACAACTTGCATGGGCAATGGCTTTAGAGATCGCTCACTGCTTAGGAATATCAGTTTGAATGTCTATGGCCTAGCATAGGTTCACTTTACAACCAATGCCTTCTCTTCCTGCTGTCTGTGTCCTACTGTTGAGATTTAATTTAATGTAATTTCATGCCCCAGGGAAAAACATCTGACAACTCTTAAAATTTGGCTATACACTTCAGCCTCAGAAGCATTTCAGAAAAGGAGTACCAATAACATAGAAAGAAAAACTTTCCAAAGCTTCTGCACAAAACAGGGTTTACAAAATAAAATTACCTTTTGTGCTGATATTTGTCTGCCCTGGCAAGTGCTTTTCCAGTGCCACTTATTCTTCTCAGCTGGAGGGTGAAAAAGAACATTCAGTAGGATAACTATAATTTTAGCACTGGCATATCATGGGCTATAAAAATATGAATTGGAAATCCATATCCATGACACACAAAAGGCAAATTTACTGAGTGAAAAAAGGTCTCAGATGAGGTAGTGACTGATATTGCCCTCATAGAAATATCAGGCAATATTAATTAGTCATCATCACAGACCAGACAGCAAAGTGTACTCTTTAAATTACATACCCCTTTCTCCTCCAGATTTCGAAGACGTGCTTCCAATTTTGCTCTAGTCTCTGCCCCCAGCTGAGCATTTGTGTCCTCCCCAAGAGCATCATATCTGATAGCAAGAGCAGCCTTGGCTGCCAGCATACGGGATATCTATATGAACATATATAACAAAGTTTATCAGTATAGAAAATTCCATATAGCATGCTACAGTGAATGTATTTTGATCAAACAGCTGATATTTATACATATTTTGTATACATATTATGAAATTGATAAATTAGCATATCATTGTATATTGTTCCTCAGAAGAGCTGGTGAGCATAGTTCAGAAAGCAAAGGTTAGGCCAATAATCTCACTATTCTGCTTCATTACCAGAGTCAATAAAACATATTTAAGGCAAAATGCTGAGCCTACACTCACCGGCCACTTTATTAGGTACACCTTGCTAGTACCAAGAAAATATCCCCAACACCATTACACTACCACCACCAGTCTGAACCGTTGAAACAACGCAGGATGGATCCATGGTTTCATGTTTTACACGCCAAATTTTGACCCTACCATCTGAATGTCGCAGCAACCAGTCTGCCCATTCTCTTCTGACAAGGCATTTTTGTCCACACTGCCACTCACTGGATATTTTCTCTTTTTCGGACCAGTCTCTGTAAACCCTAGGGATGGTTGTACGCAAAAATCCCAGTAGATCAACAGATTTTTAAATACTCAGACCAGCCCATCCGGCACCAAAAACCATGCTACGTTTAAAGTCAGTTAAATCCCCTTTCTTCCCCATTCTGATGCTCAGTTTGAACTTCAGCAAGTCATCTTCACCACGTCTAGATGCCTAAATGCATTGAGTTGCTGCCATGAGCTTGGCTAATTAGCAATTTGTGTTACCAAGCAATTGAACAGGTGTACCTAATAAAGTGGCTGGTGAGTGCATATATACAGCAGATAACAGGTGTACAAATATGCAAGGTGTAGAAAAAAATAAAAGAAAAATGGGGTCTTCTAGGTATTAAAACTGAAATATGGCTTCTAAAAAACAAAGCTATTTTAAGTAGACGTCCAATTAGAACGTATCAGCTATAAAAAAAGTTGTATAAAATGGCACTTTTTTAATTTCTTCATAGTAAAGATTGAATAAAATTGGGATTTTGTTCTTGCTATAAAATTCTTTACTTGAATTCAATTGAACACAGGAATTCTTTTAACCTTTGGATTTATACTGCCCCCTACATGGGGATTGGACTTGACAAACAAAAATAATTTAGAATAGCCAAGGATAAACCCCCCCAACCACAACCAAACAATGGAAGGAAATCTTCTGAAATGGAAAGAAGGATGTGTTGACTGAGGTGAAAGGATGAAACGCTTTAACTAGAAAGGAAGTTCTTGTGTAAGACCAGAAAGTGTTTTTCACAGGATAAGGTTGCCAGCTCAGACACTTGTACATGTACTTCTTGTCAGATAGCAGAAACTTCTCTGGTGGAGAAAGGCGATGACAGACCACATTATACAGCTTTAAGATCCATGATGACGCCGATGTCCCAAAGCATACAACCCTTGATCCCATTCTGCCAAAGGAACTGGAGAAATATCCAAAAGTCCTTCTAGGGTTGCCTGGAGATCTGCTAAGCTGCACAGCGACACAGAATGTTGGAAGTAATGAACTTTAGACAGGGCTTGAAGGGACACTCTAGTCTGCAGCCCCTGGAGACCGCCTCCCAGCTGTCCTAGAGTCTGGAATGCCCCCCTGGAAAACATTGCACCACTGATGCCATGCAGGTCTCCTGCAGAACTGTCAGAATATCTGCTTGCTGTAAGGGATGTACAGGAAGCTTCAGTGAACTACCACGGCGCTCCAGTTCTTTGAAAACTACAAGCTGCTAAGGCTGCCGAGACTTGTAGGAGCTCATTCACATAACTCTGTGAATAAGTGATGTGGCTGTGTGGGCAGAGCACCGCATGGCCATGCGGTTTTCAAATCTGACAGATAGAATGGGGAAACTTCTCCCCATAATCTGCGAGGGAAGATACTGAGCACACTTTTGGCCTCCTCTTTAGGGTCAATGCACAATGGGCTTATAAAAACGCTGCTTCTACAGGAGTTTTGCCTGTAGAAGCTCAAATGTTATTCTGTTTGTCCATGCATGTGATACATTTGTGACATGGGTGTATAGAATGCATGTGTGAAGGATGATTGACACTCAATTGCCATAATTTTAGTAGGATATATCAGTGGAGAAGTAACTAGAGTTTAGAATAAGACAAGGACATTGTTAAAATCTGTCAAGGCTAGATCTATGACTCATAGTCACAAGATGTGCAGTCGCAATCAGTCAAGGAGTTATAGTTACAAGATGTATACTCGGAACAAGTCAAGGTTAATAGTCACAATAGTTACAGAGTCCACTGCGCATGGCAGTAGACAAGGACACTGCAAACTATGTATATAAAAGAAGGGGGACTCTAGGGGAATTTGGGACTCGTTGACGCGGCAGACGTGCCTTGCGGTGATTTCCCGGATTTCCCCTTGCTGATTGCTGGAGTCCCCCAATCGTTGGGCAATGGGTGATGCTACAATATCCAGTGATGTATTGATGCTTTATTCTTGCTATAATATGATCTAAATATGATTTGCAATTCTGACAACTCTTATGTTATTATACTAACAGAACTTGTTCAATAAATCATGTTTTGCTTTAATATTTATTAAGCCTAATTTGTGTATTAGTGAGTGATTGTAGTAGTGTTAAAAACACTTTGTTTTGAGGCAAAACAATGCATTGGGACGTTTAGTAGAATATTTTAAGCTCATCATTCAGAGGGGGAAAAAACAAAACAAAAACCCCCCCAAAAAAAAAAAACACGCCAAATGCTCCTATACGTGAACTGTTTTTTTTAACTGTTATTTGGGTCATAAAACAATGCATGACTGACATAAAAACCTTCATGGAAAGGGCAGAGGAAGCTACCATGACCAACTCAGCTAAAGAAGACTCCAAGGAACTAAAAGCAGAAGAAAGGAAGATTGCAGGCTGCAGATGTCTGCAGCAGCAGTGGGCACACTGCACTACAGCCATGTGTGCTGGAAATACCTAAACAGCAGGACTGCTCCCCTTGTCTAGCATTAGATATATTGCAACCATGTGGAGGTAAAGCAACAAGTTCAGGTACAAGGCAAGCCCTCACAAAATCCAACTTGTAGTAGAAGTAAAAAGGTCAGATATTGGGAGGTGTCCATGTCCATGTAGGCAGGCAGCAGGAACTTCATATCAGAGTTCCACATGGCTCATGGCAATGTAGAAGGCACACTGGAGAGATGCTTGGACCCAAAGGAGTTGTCAGCACTCAATCCCTCAGTGTTAAGCCCTTATACGGTGGAAACCAGCACGAAGCAGGGATTTTAAGTGTACAATGATCAAAACAAATGAGACACTACCTAATGTTCAGACCAAGCAGCCTGCTCACGGAGTGCATCTTCAAAAACAGGGCAAGCACTGTGGTAATGCCAACATCTTTGAACCTGGAAAGCGCTTCTTGGCTAACTGGTTATTAGATAGGGTCCCAAAGGCCACTTCCGGGCTAGTTTTGCAAAGTCCAATCCAGTGGGGTCCAGTCACAGCACTCCAAATGCAGCAGAGGACAAAATGCGCCTAAAAACTGCTGTCTTACAGCCCAGGTCAAGCGATGCCTGGAATGAAGAACAGATTACTCCCTTTCCTGTCAGAGTTAAAGAAAAAGACACAAAAAACATAGAACTCCTTCCTACCCCACATCCAACTGCTATCTAGATCTTGCAGGCTCCAACTCCGCAACATCTCCAAGATACGCACATTCCTTACCCCAGACACCACCAAACAACTCGTACACTCCCTCATCATCTCACGCCTGGACTATTGCAACTCCCTTCTCACTGGCCTACCCAAACGAACGCTATCATCACTCCAGTCGATCCTAAACTCAGCGGCCAGACTCATCCACCTCACCAAGCGCTCCACATCTGCCTCCCCCCTCTGCCAATCCCTTCATTGGCTCCCGATTGCCCAACGCATCAAGTTCAAGCTGCTAACCCTGACCTACAAGGCCACTCACAATGCCGCCCCGAACTACATAACTGACCTGATACCCAGATACTACCCTACCCATGCCCTCCGCTCCTCACAGGACCTCCTGCTCTCTAGCTCCCTGGTCTCCTCCTCCCACGCCCGATTGCAGGACTTCTCTAGGACTTCCCCATCCTCTGGAACTCCCTACCCCAATCCATCAGAATGTCACCTACCCTCCTCACCTTTAGGCGCACCCTGAAAACACTCCTCTTCAGGGAAGCCTACCCCAACCTCACCTAACACCCGACCTCACCTAACAACTAACCTACTCCACTCCACCCACCACAGCCATCTCCTCCTGTGCCACCTTTCCCTCCCTCCTAGATTGTAAGCTCGAAAGAGCAGAGCCCTCAAACCCCTTGTGTAATGTATTGTTACTGTCTTGTCTCATGTTATGTCCCCCTTGCTATTGTACAGCGCTGAGCATACCCTTTGGCGCTATATAAATACTGTATAATAATAATAACTCAGAGAGGGGTAGAGTTATAGGAGGACACCCAGAGGGAAGAGTCTTTGCTAGTGTCCAGTCACCTGAAGGTACCTTCCTACAATGCAAGGTCTATCAGTCCTATGTCCTGTACGATTAAAGGACAAGTTCACCTTTTGAAACAGGTTGCATGTTCCACCCGTATTTAGGGTGGAACATGTAACATGTTCCAGCAGCTGCAGCCTCTCCCTGTCCTCCCAGTGACAGCGAGTGGGGATTGTCTCCCGGCACCTGCTGCTATTTAAAAAGAACGCGGTGAAGAGGGGTTCTGCCCACATGGCTGTGTCATTCAGTTTCTTGTAATGACATGAACTACAAGAACAGTCACCCTTGGTGGCTTATGGTTTATAGTCCTGAATGGACTGCAGAGTCATTGATGAGCAGTCTCAAAGTTCATTCACAAGCCCTGCAGCTTGTAAACAGTCAAAGGCACAGGCTGAAAACTTGTCTGCAGGAGTTGGGCTTTACATCCCTGATACACTCATCACAGGTGCAATGCTTTCCAGACTCAAAAAGGAAAAAAAAAATGCACTTTTTGTTGCTGCAAAAATATGTGCATTTATTATTTTTCCCCAAAAGGTGAACTTATCCTTTAAGATAAGAAAGTTTGATACTTTGTGAACAGTTCTCCAACAAATGTGATTTTGACCAATAAAAATACTAATACCAGAGAACCCAATAGGGCTTTAAATGACTAAGGCAAAAGGACACAAAATAGTTTCATGCAATACATCTCACAAGACCCACCTTTCCCTTATTCTTAGGCGTAGTCTGTCCAACTAGGGAAGCATGGTAAATAAGACCATATTTAGGAGTGTCCTTTTTGGTCTTCAGTGCTCTAAACAATGCCTTTTCTGCTCCCAAGATCTGCACAGTAGAAGCCGGGTGTTTTGCCAGATTTAGAAGGGAACCTGAAAGAGGACATATTAAGGTAATTCAGAACCAAAGGGCTCATTCAGACCTGTTTATACACGAACATGCACTGCATTAAGGAAGCCCATTCAAATAAATGCACCAGAATGGACCCACAATTAAACAAGCACTATTTTTATCTGATGCAGCACAGAACAAATGGCAGTGTTCTGCAACAGATGTGCGTCAAGAGGTGTGTTGGGTAAACGTGTTGCAGGTGACAGCGCACATGGCAGCAATGCACAGGACTAGAGAGGTTCAAATAGGATTTAATCCAGCAAAGTATTAGGCCCAACCAGGGTGGATAAAAATCAGTGATTTAAAAACAAAAAAAAAAAAAAAAAAAAAAAATCAGATTTTTTTATTTAACTCGGATTTTTTTAAATAAAATGTTTTTTGAGGAAAATATATTACCATCCAAAGGTTATTCTATCGTGAAATAAAGATTACCGTATTTTTCGCTCCATAAGGACGCGCCTAGGTTTTAGAGGAGAAAAACAAGAAAAAAAAAATATTCTGAACCAATGGACTGCAGACACAGTGCAGGGGGTGACCAGAGACTGCGGACACAGTGCAGGGGGTGACCAGAGACTGCGGACACAGTGCAGGGGGTGACCAGAGACTGCGGACACAGTGCAGGGGGTGACCAGAGACTGCGGACACAGTGCAGGGGGTGACCAGAGACTGCGGACACAGTGCAGGGGGTGACCAGAGACTGCGGACACAGTGCAGGGGGTGACCAGAGACTGCGGACACAGTGCAGGGGGTGACCAGAGACTGCGGACACAGTGCAGGGGGTGACCAGAGACTGCGGACACAGTGCAGGGGGTGACCAGAGACTGCGGACACAGTGCAGGGGGTGACCAGAGACTGCGGACACAGTGCAGGGGGTGACCAGAGACTGCGGACACAGTGCAGGGGGTGACCAGAGACTGCGGACACAGTGCAGGGGGTGACCAGAGACTGCGGACACAGTGCAGGGGGTGACCAGAGACTGCAGACAAGTGCAGGGGGTGACCAGAGACTGCAGACAAGTGCAGGGGATGACCAGAGACTGCAGACAAGTGCAGGGGATGACCAGAGACTGCAGACAAGTGCAGGGGATGACCAGAGACTGCAGACAGTGCAGGGGATGACCAGAGACTGCAGACAGTGCAGGGGATGACCAGAGACTGCAGACAGTGCAGGGGATGACCAGAGACTGCAGACAGTGCAGGGGATGACCAGAGACTGCAGACAGTGCAGGGGATGACCAGAGACTGCAGACAGTGCAGGGGATGACCAGAGACTGCAGACAGTGCAGGGGATGACCAGAGACTGCAGACAGTGCAGGGGATGACCAGAGACTGCAGACAGTGCAGGGGATGACCAGAGACTGCAGACAGTGCAGGGGATGACCAGAGACTGCAGACAGTGCAGGGGATGACCAGAGACTGCAGACAGTGCAGGGGATGACCAGAGACTGCAGACAGTGCAGGGGATGACCAGAGACTGCAGACAGTGCAGGGGATGACCAGAGACTGCAGACAGTGCAGGGGATGACCAGAGACTGCAGACAGTACAGGAGATTACCAGAGACTGTGGACCTTTGGGGAGGGAGGGGGAGCGGGTACCTGAATTTGACAGGTACCCGCTCCCACTTCCGCGGAGTTGTCCTTCCTTCTTCCCGCGGTGGCTTCTGTGACAGCCGGGTGCTGACTGCACATGCGTGAGAAGCGCTGCACTTTGTGAATGGCCCGGAGCCTTCTGGGACCTGTCATGTGTCCCAGAAGACGCCGGATCATTCACAAAGCGCAGCGCTTCTCGAGCATGCGCAGTGGCACCCGGCTGTCACAGAAGCCGCCGTGGGAAGACTGCAGCGCTGGAGCGAGGAACAGGTAAGGTCCTGCAGGAGAGAACAGCTGAGCGGCCGGCCCGGTATTCTAACATGGTGGCGGCAGAAATACCGGACCGGCCGCTTTACATTCGCTCCATAAGACACACTGACATTTCCCCCCCTTTTTTGGGGGGAAAAAAGTGCGTCTTATGGAGCGAAAAATACGGCAGTTTTTTAATTATGTAGAATAAGGCTGTATATGTTTGTTTTGGTAAATAAATTCCATGAATCCATTCACAATGTCATGCTCTTCCAGAGGTTTTTGTAAGATTATTGGGCAGTTTCTCTGCCTACAAGATATTATCACAGATGCTTGGTTTACTTTTGCAGTTCTCAAAACTGAGTTTGACTCAGCGGAGATCAGATGCCTCTTCTTCACAGCAAAAATGTATAGAGTTAAGAAAAAGACCTTAATCCTAACTTCTACAAACCTATGAATACAGAATCAACCCCTTCAGTGCTAAGTTTCAAGAAGTTCAGTGTATAGAATAGAAACAATATTTTTCTGTTTGGAGTGGAATAGATCTGCACAAGAAGAAAGTGAAAGTGTGAGGAGGAAGGGGCTGACAGTCTAAGTTTCTTATATATACAGTGGGGCAAAAAAGTATTTAGTCAGCCACCAATTGTGAAAGTTCTCCCACTTAAAAAGATGAGAGAGGCCTGTAATTGGCATCATAGGTAGACCTCAACTATGAGAGACAAAATGAGAAAAAAAATCCAGACAATCACATTGGCTGATTTGGAAAGAATTTATTTGCAAATTATGGTGGAAAATAAGTATTTGGTCACCTACAAACAAGCAAGATTTCTGGCTCTCACAGACCTGTTCCTTCTTCTTTAAGAGGCTCCTCTGTCCTGCACTCATTACCTGTATCAATGGCACCTGTTTGAACTTGTTATCAGTATAAAAGACACCTGTCCACAACCTCAAACAGTCACACTCCAAATTCCACTATGGTGAAGACCAAAGAGGTGTCGAAGGGCACCAGAAACAAAATTGTAGACCTGCACCAGGCTGGGCAGACTGAATCTGCAATAGGCAAGCAGCTTGGTGTGAACAAATCAACTGTGGGAGCAGTAATTAGAAAATGGAAGACATACAAGACCACTGATAATCTCCCTCGATCTGGGGCTCCACGCAAGATCTCACCCCGTGGGGTCAAAATGATCACAAGAACGGTAAGCAAAAATCCCAGGACCACACGGGGGGGACCTAGTGAATGACCTGCAGAGAGCTGGGACCAACGTAACAAAGGCTACCATCAGTAACACACTACGCCACCAGGGACTCAGATCCTGCAGTGCCAGACGTGTCCCCCTGCTTAAGCCAGTACATGTCCGGGCCCATCTAAAGTTTGCTAGAGAGCATTTGGATGAGCATAAAATGATTGGGAGAAGGTCATATGGTCAGATGAAACCAAAATAGAACTGTTTGGTAGAAACACAACTTGTCGTGTTTGGAGGAGAGAGAATGCTGAGTTGCATCCAAAGAACACCATACCTACTGTGAAGCATGGGGGTGGCAACATCATGCTTTGGGGCTGTTTCTCCACAAAGGGACCAGGACGACTGATCCATGTACAGGACAGAATGAATGGGGCCATGTATCGTGAGATTTTGAGTGCAAACCTCCTTCCATCAGCAAGGGCATTGAAGATGAAACGTGGCTGGGTCTTCCAACATGACAATGATCCCAAACATACCGCCCGGGCAACGGAGTGGCTTCGTAAGAAGCATTTCAAGGTCCTGGAGTGGCCTAGCCAGTCTCCAGATCTCAACCCCATAGAAAACCTTTGGAGGGCGTTGAAAGTCTGTGTTGCCCAGCGACAGCCCCAAAACATCACTGCTCTAGAGGAGATCTGCATGGAGGAATGGGCCAACATACCAGCAAGTGTGTGCCAACCTTGTGAAGACTTACAGGAAACGTTTGACCTCTGTCATTGCCAACAAAGGATATATAACAAAGTATTGAGATGAACTTTTGATATTGACCAAATACTTATTTTCCACCATAATTTGCAAATAAATTCTTTCCAAATCAACCAATGCGATTGTCTGGATTTTTTTCTCATTTTGTCTCTCATAGTTGAGGTCTACCTATGATGCCAATTACAGGCCTCTCTCATCTTTTTAAGTGGGAGAACTTGCACAATTGGTGGCTGACTAAATACTTTTTTGCCCCACTGTATATTTTGTTTAGCCAAATTAGCTAACAAACATGGATGTTTGTTTAAGCAAATAACATATGCTGTAATGTTATTGTTTCAGTTGAATAAATCTATTTAAATTGTTATTAAGGTAATGATTATTTTTCTCCTTCCTAAGTACAACAGAAAAGTTGCCC
This sequence comes from Staurois parvus, assembly GCF_062004578.1. Taxonomy (NCBI): domain Eukaryota; kingdom Metazoa; phylum Chordata; class Amphibia; order Anura; family Ranidae; genus Staurois; species Staurois parvus. Next base: position 7,907,458 of record NW_028317807.1, read on the forward strand.
AAATATGAATGATTAACCTATTAAACTGGGGATAAAAAAAACGAATATGAAAAGTTGTTATTCTAAAAATCTTCATCTACTTGCATATTAAAGTTATACCAGCAAGAATTAGTCTTTATGTAGAAAACTAGGATTTAAATCAAGCCTTCCTGACTAGTGATTTAAATTACATCCACCCTGGGCCCAACTGATTTAAAAGTGGTTGTAAACCCTCACATACTTGCAGTGAAGTGACTGGCCTCAGGTGATACACAGAGATAAAACAAATGCTCTTATACAAGTTGTACCTGTTTATCTGCAGTCTCACGTTCTCTACAACCAAAGAAAATGCAGAATTTAGGCTTGGTTCACACCTATGCCGTTTTCCTTTTGTTCCATTTGCAGTGCTTTTGCATTTTTTTAATCTGCCCAACAAATTGACCCCCCCCCTCTCCACTCATAAACGTGTCAAAAATGCATTATATGCTTTTCTCAACATCTCCACTGAAATACTGCTACAGGGCAAAGACTCCCTGTGCAAAATCACGAATATACACATGGTTCGCGCTCCTGCCGTGATCGCAGGCCAGGGCTCACGCTCCCGCCGACCCGGTGGTGCAGTGATTCAGTGCCTGACTGTTCGGATTCAGGCCAACAATACACTCTGTCCTCCTCGGGGTGACCATGAATTTGACTGGCTCCACAAAATGTGGCCCCTCGTAAATCACCTTAACCAAAAATTTTCTGACCGCCTTGCTTTCAAACAATTTCTCCCCAGCAAGCGTGCCAAATATGGGGTCAAGATGTATAAGACCTGTGAGAGGGCAACAGCCTATAGATGTTAGTTTCAGATTTACGAGGGAAAAAATAGTCAGGTGGAGCCCCCCGGATGACCAGACTACATGGGAAACAGTGGCAAGATAGTTTGGAACTTGGTGTCATCCTTTTTCCATATGGCGTACCACTTATACATGGACAATTTTTATTCATGGAATTGGCGTATGTGGCATCATGCGACCTAATCGCCAGGGCTTCCCCCAATGGCTTGTAAATACCCGTCTTAGAAAGGGTGAAAAAGCCTGCTTGAGAAATGATGAATTGCTCGCAGTGAAGTGGAAGGACAAAGAGGACGTTTTCGTCCTGTCTTCCATGCACACAGATACGACCATTCAAATTACCAAGGCAGCTGGTGTTGTTGAGAAGCCCCTCTGTGTCCACAACTTTAACCTTAACATGGGAGGGGTGGACTTCAACAAACAGATGATGAAGACATACTTAGTTTTCTGAAAAGCCAGATGCAGGTACAAAAAAAAAGTGTCTATTTATTTCAATTGGCTCCGTACAACGCTTTTGTGCTTTACAAAGCAACTGGACGAAGTGGATACTTCCTAAAATTCCAGGAAGAGATCATCACAGCCAGTTTGTATTCAGAAGGTGCTATGGCCCAAACCCCCAATCCAGATGCAGTTAGCTGGCTGCATGCGAGGCATTTTTCCAATGAAATTCCTGGTACCCCAACCCAAAGGACACCCCAAAAAATGTGCCTGTAGCAGACATGGAATTAGGCGTGACACCCGCTTTTTTTTGTCCCTCCTGTCCTGGCCAACCTGGTCTTTAGCGCTGCTACCATACACCAGTGGACTATTCGTATAGGATACAGCATGGTACAGTTCAGGTCACATATTTGCACAGGGTCTCGAAAGAGGTTAGGTAGTCAGGAAACTGGCTATTGCATTTTGATAGACCCTAATATCTGCTTGTTACAGTTAAAAGTTAAACAAAAAAAAATAGAACTAGAAAATAGTTGTCTTTTTGTTGTCAAGTTACGGTTATACTGTTAACCATTGCTTTTTTCTTTGCAGGAATGTCATTCAGCTGCAGCACCGATCTGTTTATTTTGACAGTAACAAGGACCAGCGACGTACTGGTACCTCACTGGACTTTGAGTGGTTATACCAGGATGATTGCAGCTGCAGACATCATCCTGGTATCATTTTTCAGCCGGCGATCAGCTTTCATGTAAAAGCAATACTAGTGGCTAATTAGCTGCAGGATTGCATTTGAAAGCAGTGGGAAGGCTGCGTGCCTTCCACAGCCTTCTCGAGCAGTCCCGTGCCAACGGGGGAACCTGAGAATGCAACCGGTGTTTCTGCCAGCTGACCATAGGGTGACCGGAATGGTGCCAATCATCTATATAGTCTAAGAAATTGGAAGCATTGCACCATGCATGTGAGGTATCGCTGAACGTCAGATCGAGGGCAGTAATTCTAGCACTAGACCTCCTCTGTAAATCTAAAATGGTAGCCTGTAAAGGCTTTTAAAGCGTTGCCTATGGATATTACAAAATGTATGCAGTTTGTCACCATTGCATGGGGCTTGTGTAATTTTAAAGCATGTCATGTTTGGCATCTAATTACTCGGCATACCATCATCTTTTATATTTTGCCAAATAATTTGCCAATATATTGTGTTTTTGTGCATTACAAGTACAAATTTTTATTTTTTTTTAAAAATGTGCATGTGAAAAATCGCTGTGCAAGTACTATGTGACATAAAAAATTGCAGGACTCACCATTTTATTCACTAGGGTGTTTGCTTTAAACAAAATATATAATGTTTGGTTGGATTTTTTCATGCAAACAAAAAGTGTCAAAAAAGGCTTGGTCTTCAGGTGGTTAGAAGAGTGAGTGATGTGTAGCATAAACTAATGTTGGGCATTCCCCCCCCCCCCCCCCCCCACACACAGAATTACATCTGCTACTTCTCCCGGGTATGAAGACACCACACGTGAGAGACTTTTTGGCAGTCTAGATGCATACAGGACCCCAAAATCCAATAAGCACCTTCAGGCTTTTAAAGGGCTTTATTTCATTACACTTCCTGATTACCCACAGTTTCGGAGACCCTGAAATGCTAGAATAGTACGATCCCCCTACAAAAAGACCTGTTTTTGCAAAGTAGACACCCCAAGAATTTGATAAGAAGCATGGTGAGTATTTTGCAGATCTCGTTTGTTGCCACAAGTTTTTGAAAGCAAAGTAACAAAAAACATTTTTTCTTTTTATATTTTTCAAAACCTTGTGAGAAAAAATTAGAACTGCAAAATACTCCCCATGCCTCTTATTAAATTCCTTGGTGTGTCTACTTTACAAAAAGGGGTCACTTTGGGGGGGTATGGTTGGTGCTATCCTGGCATTTCAGGGCCTCAGAAACTGTGATAGGTAGTGAAATGAGGAAGTTATGCACCCTCAGGCTTTCAGAGTGGTCGTTGGATTTCGGGCTCCTGAATGTGGCTAGGCTCCCAACAATTCCATGGCACATGTCAGCAATATAACATTTAAGTGACAACTTTGTGTACAAAAAAAAGAAAAAGGTGTCATTTTCCAAGAACTTATGGGGAAAAAAAAAGAAAAATATCTTCCATGGACTTCAGATAGCTTTGAGGTGCTAAAATACCAGGGCAGTACAAAGTAAAAGCTGTGTAAATTCCAGTATCTATCCCATAGTTTGCAGACACTAAAACTTTCACACAAACCTTTACCAAAGACGTAGTAAAATACATTTTGGCCTACATTTATGACGAAGTTTGAGTTGATCGGATTTTTTTTTTTTATAACAGAAATGAGAAAATATTTTTTTTTCCAAAAAATTCAGTCTTTTGTTTATAGCTTAAAAAAAAACAAAACAAAAACCCAGGTGATCAAATACCACCAAAAGGAAGCTGTATGTGTGAAAAAAGGACATAAAACTAAATTTATGTACAGTATTGCATGATCGCACAATTGTCAGTTAAACTAGTGCAGCGCTGTACAGCAAAAAAATGGCATAAATTGCAGTATCTATACCAGTGTTTCTCAACCTTTTTTCAGTCAAGGCACTCTTTCAAATTATGGACAGTCCCGAGGCACCCTTTCAAATTATGGACAGTCCCGAGGCACACCATTTCAAAATGGGGGCCTTTTAGACTATCCATTTTAAAAGGACACCCCATTCTAAAATGTGAAAAACTATTCTAATAGTTTTACATAATGCAGCAACATCCACACATGTAGGATACCCAACATTAGAGGTGATTCATTCTTCCAAAGCAAATACACTTTCACTCACTGGTACTGACTAGTATTCCTATGCTTCTCTTCTCCCTCAGTTTTTCTCCATCACTCAGCTAATGTGACCCCAGCACTGACGGAGAGGGGAGGGTTAAACTAGGATGCTGTGCAGGCAGCTGACATCCTCATCAACTGGTGATGTTATTGGTTGGCTAGAAGGTCGTGTCGTGATGGTGCACAATGAAAACCTGTGGCTTTGTGTAACTAAAAGGCAGATTTGTTTCACTCGCTGGCTTGTATACAAATTTTGGGCAATTTTTAGATATTTTGCCAAGGCACCCTGATTGAGAAAGGCTGATCTATACCATATTTTGTTGATGCTATAACTTTAATAAAAAGCAATATACACTTATTTGGATTTTGTTTTTTTACCAAAGACTTAGCAGAATACATTTTGGCCTAAGTTTTTTCAAAATTTTCGGTCTTTTTTTGTTTATAGAGCAAAAAATAAGAAAGCGCACAGGTGATCTAATACCACCGAAAGAAAGCTTTGTGTGGAAAAAAAGGACATAAATTTAATTTGGGTACAGCAATGCATGACTGTGCAATTACCAGTTCAAATAGCACAATGCTGAATAGCAAAAACAGCCTTTTCAGGTAGGGGGTAAATCCTCTGGAGGGCAAGTGGTTAAAAAAGTCCAGGACCCTTTCCAAAAATGCAGCAGCTGAAAAAAAGCGTGGTTTGAACGTGTCCCATAGGAAACCATGTTAAATGGACTGTAGTGAGTTTCTGCAAAAAGCACTAAAAAAAAACACGTGCGTGAACTAGGCCATATACAGCTTCTCTGACCTTTCAGAAAGTAGGGGGAGGAGAGCTGAAGTTACACTCTGCAGAGCTCATGGAGGAGAGCCAAGAGCTGACTGGAGGGATGGGGACCCCCTCCTTTATACAGCACACAGGAACAGAGCTAAGGCTGTCAATCACAGACTGTGTGCACCTTTTTACCTCCTGGTGTCAGGGAAAACTTGTCAGAACTGACTCATGCAGTTAGAAGAATGAGGCAGCAAACAGAAATGATACTTCATGATCTGGATTGAGACAAGTACAGACTAAAGACTGAGGAATAGTTTTGTTTTTCATATTTCGCGTCAGAGGTTTAAAATCACTTCAAACAACTGACATATATTCATTCATTAACTTGCTTACAGTGAACTTGGCATCAACAATGAGAGAAAATAGGCAAGAATGTAATAAGGTGACAAACCACAACTAAAGATTTGTAATCACCTCCAGACTGACTGAATGGGGAAGGGGGGCATGGAAATGGAGATGTGTGGAGACAAAATAGGCAATATATACAGATTTGTACAGATATTTTGAACAAAAAAATAAAAAAACACTCACCTGCATGAGCAATAAGTCTGGCACCTACTAACTCTCCTACTAACACTGTAAGGTTAGGGGCTATCGCCATCATTCTGTTCTTGAGATAATCATAAAGCTGTGTTCTGTACTCTGAAATCTCAATCACCTGCACATAGAAAAAAAACAAAACACAGGATTAAATCAAACTGACTAAAATTAAACAAACATTTTACAGCAAATTTAAAGAGTTGTAGCCTCGTGAAAGGATTTACTTTAAGACTGAAAGACACATGGCTTAGTGTTTTGTACATCAGAGATAACCTGGTAACGGCTGATAAAACTGGGGATCACACTGCAGAGTTCACATGACAACACTGCATTTAGGATCAGCAGGTATCGTTCTGCAGGTAACAGATATAACAACCCACCTTCAATAACATCTTTAAACACAAAAATAGGGAGCAATTAAGACACATTTATTGTTAGGTTTAGAAACAATTACACCAGCCTAGATTTGAAGAGCACTTAGTACAACTAAAATAATTCCACTTAAAAATCCTATTGGTACTAATTACAGATGCAAATTCTGAGGACATGGTTATTAAAATCATTACTAACACCCCGGTCACATAAAAGCAGATTTTGATTTCAAAATAGGGTGACATGCCGATTTTGTTGCTATTTGCAAGACATCTGACATAGATGTCTATGCAAATCACAACAGAAGTAGTGCATGCACTGCTTTAGAAATCAGTGCAGTTCCGACCAAGTCGGAACCGCACCGATATGACCGCTCTAATAGCAGACGGGTGTGACTTGGCATACGATTTACAAGCTGCAGGGCATGCAAATCGCATAAAAAGACTCACCCGATGTGACCGAAGGCTTAGAGCAGAAGCCAGGCTGAATTTTTTTTAAGTAGAACTATAGGCTTATGGAGATTTCACTTCCTGTCTGATAGCCAAACAGGAAGAGGAAATCCCTGCAATTTAAGGAAATTTCTTGGGGGCCCCAGGACACAAGAACTAGGGTCCCCACTGGGGACAACTCAAAATGTGGAATTTTCTTTTACTTTCAATAAGGGTAAACAGGAGAAAGAGGGCAAATCGCCTTAATGGGGACACAGACATAAATAAAAACTGACAGGAGTTCTAATCCCTCTCCACTCCATCAAAAACTTAAAAAAAAGTTTTGCCTTTAGTTATACTCTAAAGTGTACTTTCAGTGTTTTCATTTTTTCTGTAAACCTACTTCAATAAATTTTTTATTACATTCACATTTCAGTTTTCTAAAAGCATTTTTATACATATACTTTAGGTAAGCTAGGTGCCAGAGTCTACACTCAGTACATTTCAGTTTTTTGACCATCTAGAAGGAAAAAAAATAAAAAATCCTAAAGAACATTTCTTAGTAACTATCATAAAACAGTTTAAAGCAGTTGTAAAAACTAAAGGTTTTTTTTTTTTTTAACCTTCATGCATGAAGTTAAAAAAAACAAAAAACCTGTGTTCTGCTCCCACAGCCCCATTCAGCAATGTCTACGGGAGCCTCGTCTGTCCCAGGTTAACTCCCTCTCCTCAATGGCTGAGACAGCAGAAGGAGCCATTGGCTCCCACTGCTGCCAATCACAGCCAGTGTGCCAATGAGGAGAGAGAGAGGGGCCGACCTGCAACTCTGTGTCTTATGGACGAATAGAGCTAGACTCGGGAGCAAGCATGCACCAGTGCCCCCCTAGCAAGTGGCTTGCTAGTGGGGGCACTGGTCATGGGGGAGGAGCCTAGTGCACAAGCGGCGGACCCGTGAGGAGCAGGATAATGGCTAGTCTGTGCAAAACAGAGTGATTTTAGAAAGCACTATGATACTTACCTGGTCACACAAATGTAGAATGTTGTTTATATCCTCCTCAGATACTTCAGTACCCATAGAAATTTCAGCAGCAGCTTTAACTTCTGCCTCTACCTCCTCTGGCAGATACTCGGAGAGGTCAAATGTAGCAAAATTCACTCTATCACCTATTGGAAACGAAAAAGGTAAAGGAGCAAGCTATGAACAAAATACTGAATTTACTACAACATTTAGAATGATACATAGTCCCTTACTGAGACTAGTACAGAATCTGTAGTTACCTAGTCTAAGCAAAGCAATTAGCAACAAGTGTATAGTTATTTGTAACAACTCTGGCCTCAGATGAGGTAGTGACTGAAATTGCCTTCATAGAAGTATCAGGCAATTAGATATAAATCATCATCACTGGCCAGAGGTTACCATAAAACTATTTTGAGAGATTCAAAAAGAAATCATCCGCTCTTGCCAAGGCTGTGACTTCGGAGTTTAATTTTTGACGCATAGCCTGGCAGCCACAATATAATAGAAATTTTGGCCAAGATTTTTAAACTATATTCATGGGTATTTAAAATAGGAATGAAGAGCAAAACCTTTATAGATAAAAATACATTATAAATATATATATTTTTTAACTACTGATCACATTCCCTCTGTTCTCAGCTGCATAAAAGTTAGGGGAGGAGAAACAGCAGGACACTGATCTTCCCAGTGAATGGCAGTGCATCTCAGGACAAGTTTGATCATTGGAGGAAAGCAGAGTTCCCAGTGTAGCTAGAGAACTGACCAGTGTGTTAAATTTTTTTAACAGGAAAGCAGAAGGACTGGCAGGGACAACAGGGAGTTAAAACAAAGGAAGTAATAGAGAATTGGAAACTTTTTCATACAAGTACATGGTTCAGCAGGCATTTATCAAGAATATAAAATGTTGGGTTTACATATTCTTTACTAGATTTTAAAAGGTACAGTTCTTCAAACTCTCTTGGTAGAGTATTTTGGAGCCTTACTATTTCAATACACTGAAATGATCAAGCTTACATATTACACTTTTCAAGTCTAAACAGAAAATGTAGATCAAGCCACTAACATTTTAAGTTACAATTGTCCTAATATGTCTATTTGAACACATCCACAAATCAAATGCAAAATAATTATACTTTATGACTCATATTTTGTGAGCTGACATGAACTTACCAACAGCACGAACACATTTGCAGTATGCCAGATTATCTGTGATTATTTTGCCAAGCTCAGGGAAGTGCCAACCATACCATTCTCGGCAACGCATTATGTAATTGTTCAACTCTTTATCCAAATCATCCAGAAGAGCTTGGGTTAAAGAAAGAAGACAATTAATGTTACAATAAAATTACATTTTCATCAATAAAGCTACTTTATTACAAAACTTTACTTACATATGGCTTGTACAATCATTGTATCCACTTTGTCTGGACTGAACTTGAGTTTGTATCGAGAAAGACTGTATAAAAATGATTACAATTAGCATCAGGAGTAATTCAAGCAAACTGAAGAATTATAATATTTATTGCCATCTTTGGTACAGGTTTACTAAAGTCACAAACCGTATAGGGTTTTTTTTTTTTTACATTTACCTGGTATTCTAGCCGGGAAAAGAAAAAAAAAACCAAAAAAAAAAAAAAAACACACACACACACACAAAAAAAAAAAAAAAGTATATATATATTGCAGCTTAACCAGACCTTTGATGTGGTGGCTTTCCTTAACTTACTTTTTACATGCATTTTTCACATGATAATCTTGCAATTAACACTCCCTCTCCTATGGTGGCTACATTCTCTTCACTGTATCAAAGGAGGGAGAGAGCTATGGTTGTCATACTAGGTTGTTCCACTGATCTGGACTACAAGCACATCCTTTTGAATTAGTATTTTGAAGCAGTAGTAAACGCCACTTGCTCACTTGTGCCTAGAAAGTAAGCTAATAAAGCTAACCTGTAGGTACAATGAATATATATCTTTTAACCAAGCACTGTCTAGAAGCCATTCACAAATTCAGCAGCCAGTGACATCACCGGCCCATGGGCACTGCGCTCTGATATGAGGGCACACTGAATGTGCCGACAATCCACAACACTGCTACAACTGTGACTATCGTACGCATGAGTGATATCACCGCAGCTTGGCCATCCAAACAGCCCAGAACCTGCTAACCCAGAAGACAACCAGGTGAAGAAAGAAGCCCTGGAGACAAGTGCTGTGGGGGTACTACTTTTTTTTTTTATAGACTTCACTACCGCATTAACCACTTGCCACTCGCCCACAATACATTTACTGTGGGCTGCACATGCAGACTGAATCTTGGTACAGGTACATCATCCAGTTTTCCCTGAATTAGTGGCACACAGCACGTCACTCCCATGCTCTGAGATAACAGATTGTGGCTCCTTGTACCTGGCCACTTTGAGAGGCTCAGGGATCATGTTATCGCTATGTGATCACATGAAAACAATGTTAAAGCTGTTATGAAATAATCTCTCTTTCATACCAGCTCTGCTTCCTATACAGTGATGCTGTGATTGGCCCACAGTTATCACATTATCTGGGCCAATCACAGAACCCTGTACTATGTGATTAGCTGTAGCCACTTAGAGATCACTAGTAAATCACAGCTATTAAAAATGTAACCCATGACAGTACAAAAACACTGATGTTACAATGATTATCACTTTTTTTTAGCAAAGTGTAAAAAAAAAAAAAAAAAAAAAAAACCTTGATCACCTATTACCCCAGAGCTGTACAGTGATAATGGTGAAAATGAGTCTCCCCCCCCCCCCCATGCTGTCACCAATCCGTGTACCTAATCTCATTGTAAAAAAAATGTGCCATGGCTCTTACTAAACACCTATGTCTGTCTACTTTCCAAAAAGGGGTCATTTGTGAGAATACGTACTGTCCAGGCATTTTAAGGGCCTCAAGAAATGAGACAGTCAGTACATCAGGATTGATCAATTTTCAAGTATATATACCACAGTTTGTAGACACTATAACTTTCACACAAATCAGTTAATATACACTTATTGGGATTTTCTTTGCTACCAAAAGACATGTAGCAGAATACATTTTGTCCTATATTTATGAAAAAATTTGTTTTCTTACAGCATATGTTTTATAACGAAGTAAAATAATTTTTTATAATTTTCAGTCTTTTCTCATTTATATAACAAACTAAACACCTAGTGGAGATCAATTACCACCAAAAGAAAGCTCTATTTGTGTGAAAACATTATATAAATTTCATTTGGGTACAGTGTGACCGCGCAATTTCCAGTTAAATTAGCACAGTGCTGAATAGCAAAAAATTTGTTTGATCATGAAGGTAAAACTTTCCAGATGTCAAGTGGTTAAAGCTTAGGAGATAGAAAGAAAAAATGATTTGTGTTTTCAGTTCACTGTAAAGTTACAAGGACACGTCTACTTAAAGAAAATGGCCACCACATCTAAGAACTGAAAAGTTGCAATATATTACGTTATACAAGACCCAACTCAAAGTGCAAGTGAAAGGACCTTGCAGCTAATGGCCACATCTGCAGAGCCCTGGACATCCACAGTATCAGGTGTACAGGAGCCTGTGGGTTAGAAATCTGAGAAATTTGTGGCAATTTTGCCAAGGCTCCCCTGAAGAACCCAGAAGACCCCCCAGAGTGCCATGGGCTGCTAAGTGATATTCTCATGGCAAAATAAATGCTTGAGTGTTCTGATGTAACACACTTCGTCATCCACCTGACACTGAGCTCTGAATGATGGAACTTTTATGCCAAAGTTGAAAGTTAGACATCTGATAAATGAATACTCACATTCCTAGCTTGCTGATAGTTTACACAAAATTAATACTATGCAGGGGGACACGCAAATAAAGTGTACTGCAAGTAATACAGATATTCTCATATCAGCTGTAAATCCACAAACTTGCTCGAATAACCAAGACAAACCAGTCTCATCTTTCTGTATTGCTGATCCCTATATGGATCCTGGCTTCCCCTGTCATGGACTGCATACCCACGGAGCGGTTTTAATGAATTGGAAACTACAGGAATGGATCACACCCTCTGACCTGTATAGCATCCTACAGCTAACTGCAGTGCCAAGGTGAGCAGCCAAGCTGGATCCAGTAACAAAGGCAACAATTCAGGCAATCTACATAGTGTCCAGTCCTGGTACAAGGTATTCGTAGAATAGGTTCATCACTCAGGAACACTAGTAAAAAACTAAGGCCTCACATTGTGGAGGCACGTTATAGTAGTAAGGGGGGGGCGCGGGAGTGTCCAGCAGTTTTGCCGGTGTCGGATCCCCTGAAGGTAGCAGGCTATAACACAGGGTCTATAGCCTGCATCTTGTTCTGTACAATTAAGATAAAAATGCTTACAAATTAGGTACAGCTGAATGAGTCAACACGGACTACTATGCTTAACAGAGCTAATATTCTAAGATTAAAAATCAAGGCCGCTAAAATACAAAACCACAATGGCAGCTTCCAAATTACACCCGACAGATTCTCATGTCATCTCATTACCACCTTTCTCCAACTATGGTCATTGTTATTACCAATTAAAACGGGTAGGAAACTAAATGGAGATAAACTGCAGTTACCTGTGGGCCAAACCAAGAGACATTGCAGACATTTCCCTGGTAGAAAGCCCTGCAACGAGGCCATCAATCTGGTTGCGGATACCTCTCATCAGCTCTGCCACCATTGTATTGTGCACACAGCTTAGGTTCACTTTGTCCTGTAGAGATAAATTAGAACAAACTTTCAGACAAGACCATCATCTTAAGCCATCAAAGAGGCAATTCATCACTTACACAATGTTGGTTTTCTTGCATTTTAAATGAAAAGCAGAAGCCAGAGTTTAAATCAACCTTTGACTTCTGGATTATTACTATGATGTTCAGCATAACAGGTCAAACGAAAAATATTTGAGGCGACACGTCAGACCTAGAGAAGGCAAGATGAAGAAATCTGCAAAGTAATCCCTCAAACCAGAGGAGATTTTTCAAAGTATGTTTTCTATTCCTGTGGCCAGATTGTTTTCATGTATAACAGGTGTATTTTAAAGAACTCAGGAGTAATTACACCTTAAAAGTTTACCTTTTGTGTAAGAAAAAGCACATTTGCAGGTAAAAAAAACAAAAAACAGGATTTTTGATACTCACCGTAAACTCCCTCTCTCTTTCGTTCATTGACTGAAACAGCCTTTTCTCTGCTAGACCATTTTGCTTTAGGGCACCAGTCCTTTTTTCTGGTGTCACTTCTGCACATCCTATCTGGGGCTGAAACACGTACAGGCAGCCTCTTCTTCCTGGGATGTGTCTTGCAGAGAGGAGCGGGCAGGAGTACCGCTTCCAAGGGTGCAATTCCAGGATCCTGCATACACTCAGTACAGCTGTCTGCCTGTACCTCGTATGGACAGGCAGTTACTGAATAGCAGGAAGAATCAATGAACTACGAGAGTGCTCACCAGGTACTGGGCCCTCGCAGTTTATTGAGAGTTACAAGCCTTTAGATGCAATTTGAGTGAATGAATGATATGAAAACTGAATGATGTGGCCATGTGGGCAGAGACCCTGCGCCAGTTTCAAACTGACAGCCCCCCCCCCCCCCCCGCACTCTTACAGAGAGGCGAGCATTAGCAGTGGGAGTTGGGTGCATAAGAGCATGTTACACCCTAAATATGGGTGTAACATGCTCCCATAGGTGAACAGCTCATCAGTGTGAAAGCAGCCTTATAGGGGGGCTCCAAAAGTTCATTTACATTTGCAGTGGCCAAGCGTGTACACATGTCAAAGCTGCAGCAAGAGTTATACGTCCTGTCATAGTTGGGTGTAGCAGCTATCAAACATGACCCATTCAAATGAATGAGGCCGCTCTGCAAGTGCCCTGCAACCCTGTGAAGTATGGCTAACAAGGGATAAATCATGCAGCGCTGTGTTGCTGTATCACCACCTGCTTTAACCCCATGGACCCCACAGAAGCATGCAGCTGCGGGGCGCGTGCAGAGTGCCCCATTTACCTGAATGGGTTGTGAGTGCCCACCAAAAGCAACAGGGAGCTTAATTCCTGCTGCAGCATGTGTACACCTTTGGCTGCTGCCTCAGCAGATAAAGGGGGTAGGGATAGGGGGTGTGTGAACGAGCCCCAATGGCGCCGATGCTGTACAGGACTAAGCTGATTCACAAGTGGAGCAGGCACTGCTGCTCCTCTGAAAAGCAATCCCAGTGTGTTTGACAGCTGGTGAGGAGGCAGTATGTTGCCTTCTCACCTCTTGATTTAAACCCATGACTGCCTTGCAGCGCATGCAATTGCGACACATTAGTATGGCAATTAGAGGTTTAAAGTGATTCTAAAGGCTTATTTTTTTAAAAGCAAAAATAACAAACATATCTATACTTAACAGCTGTGTGCAGTGGTTTTGCACAGATCAGCCTGGATCTTCTTCTTGGGTTCCCCACCAGCACTCCTGGCCACTCCCTCCTGTCGGGTGCCCCCACAGCAAGCAGTTTGTTATGGGGGCACCCGCTGCTCTGTGTGTCCATTCACACACAGAGCTGTGGCTTGGCCTCGTCCCCTCTCTCTTCTCATTGGCTCACTGGCTGTGACTGACAGCAGTGGGAGCGAATGGCTCCCGCTTCTCTCTCAGCCAGTAAGGAGAGGGAGTCCCGGGATAGCCAAGACTTCAGTGCACATCACTGGATCAAGAGAAGGCTTAGATGAGTATTGGGTGGGATGCTGCACAGAAAAGGTTTTTTTACCTTCATGCATAGAATGCATCAAAGTAAAAACTTCTGAGTCTTTAGAACCAGTTTAAATCAAGTGTGAGGAGGAGACACTGGGAGACACTTTGTCCAGTGCCTCACACCTGATATAAACTGGCTTCTCCCATGTTGTTCAGGTAGTCCTCCACTGCGAAGGATGCATACCCCTGCTTTAAACCTAGTTGTGCCTCTACTGAAAATCATTATAAAGCCTGAACTCTTTGAAATAGGCAATACTGGAATCAGTGAGAGATGCAAGGACTAGTTCACGGTTCATGCTGCGAACCAAACAAATAATTTTGTGGCTGGCTGACCCTTTAAAATCTATTTTCGGATAACATACCTTTATAACGCCTCCAAGCTTGGCATCCGCAATTGCTAGTTGCTCATGTGCTTCCTTTGCAGCTATTTTTTTAAGGACTTTTTTCAAGTTTTTGCTGATCTTGCCCTCAACCAGGGCAGTGGCAGCTGTGTGTGTAAAAAAAAAAGTTTATATCCAACATTCGTGTAATGCATCCTATCCACAGCTAGAATAATTATGCCTCAGTGGTAGTGACGAAAAGTTAAAGTTAAATCATAATATTTCAGGTTAACAAAAATCCATCACTGGCAACTGTAAACTTTAATATAAAAATTGCGGAGCTTAGAATATTTACCAGCCAATGCTTCTGTTGTGTCCTGAAACTTTTCAAAGTGTTTAAGCTTAACTCTATAGCAAGGGAAAAAAAAAAAAAAAAAAAGTTAACCACTTTTATTTTACTCACCAACTGTCTAAAATACAATCTCTACACAGAAAACTAATGGATTACAGAGTTGGACAAGTCTGGGAAACCAAATAGTCAGATCTCTCATTAAAGATGATCTTTTTTAGTCTATTTCTATTACTGAAAGAGGAAAACACAAGCCCTATGGCTTTTTATATATGCTTTCCAAATACCATATACAAAGGATCATGTGGCCACGGCTTAGTACAGTACTCTGTGCACCCTTGATTAAAATAAGATTTCAGAACAGCACAGTTACTATTTGTTGCCTCAGTGGTAGTGACGAAACTGTATTTAATCACTGTTGTTCATTCAACAAAAATCCATCATTGGCAACATTTCAATATTAATTAAATTTACTCACATTGGTACAATATATACCTGCGCTTTAAAATAAGGTAAAGAGGAACCTAGAACCAAACCAGTAATGAAAAAACCATTGCTGTAACACTTTAAAACTATAAAGTGACAAAATATCTTCTAAGGCCCCTTTTACACAAGGAGGAATCTGATTTTCTCAGCAGGGGATCTATCCGCTGATCCTTCGCTGAGTAGAGCAGAGCGGGAGCACGACAGGTACAGTGTCCACTGAGTTTATGCAGAAACTCCCTATTTAACTGCAACTTGAAATCAGCTCCTGGTAAAACGCTTTCACCTTATTTATTTCCAGCAGAGAATTTCAACTGAAATGAACATTGTAATCTATATATCATTTAAATTAAATCTCCTCAATTGGAAGTTCTGTGTAGAGTTCCCTATATACCTTTATGTAACTGATGCTCTGCTGTAAGCAGTTAACTGTATTGTGGTGGACCCTATAGTAACACAACACCAGCTCTTCTGCCCCCTATCCAAACTAAAAACAAACTGACTAGAGTTTATGTGATACGATGTGATTAAACTCAGCACAAATGCTAGGTAGAACTTACACTTTGTTGGCCTTCTCTGGAGTTTCAAATTCTTTCCATATACTATCTACTTCCTGTAACTTGCTCTCATCCAGGACCTGTTAAAAAAGATATTGTAAAGATTACAGGTACCCAACAGAAGATGGGCAGGATTAGTTATAAACCGATATGTAAACAATAAAAAACAATGCTAGAAAGATCATAAAACCAGTGTGACATATACAAAGGTTCACGTTAGCATTTTACATGCAACATTACCAAAACACTTCAATATGAGAACAGGCAAATCAGGGGAAGATAGGAATGCGACCACCTCAAATGGTAAATGCAACCACATAAATGCTGTGAAGAAAGTCTGCTAGAAAAACTTACCATGTAGAGGTTTTACCCTTCCTCTATGAAAATATCATAGCATTATTCTATAGCAGTAGGTGAAAGTCTACCCCAATTCATCAGACTATCACCTACTCTCCTCTCCTTTAGGTGCACACTGAAAACCTACCTCTTCAGGGAAGCCTACCCCGCCCTCAGCTAATTGCCGATCTCCTCCACAGCTATCCCTCCCGTACCACTATCCCCTCCATCCTAGATTGTAAGCTCCAAGGAGCAGGGCCCTCGAACCCCTCGTGTATCGCATTGTATTGTTATTGTACTGTCTCGTGTACTGTCTCCCATTGTAATGTACAGGACTGAGCGAACTGTTGGCGCTATATAAATCCTGTATAATAATAATTCTACAGTTTGTATGTTAACAGATTGATAAGAAATCTAACATCTTAGAGTTGTCACTAAACAGAAGATATATAGTAAATCTTCCAATCAGCGCACTTGTTTTAATGACAACCAAAAGTGGCTTTCCCTTTACTTTGGATAAAATTCCACACTTTCTGTTGTATAGTTCTAGGAAAATAAGTGATAGAAGTCTAAAACACAAAACACACACAAAACACACACACACACACGGCTGCCAAAACCAGGCAATTTTACCTCGTTTGGGGTGCATTTTTCAAAGGTTGTCGTGTGACTAAAAAAACCACATCAAAACGCACGAGTTTTAGCTGGGTTCTCAATGCATTTCAGGCCTGGTTCACACCAATGCAGTCTGCGTTTTGTCCATTTTACAGTGTGTTTTGCAGCATTTGATACTTTTACACCCAGCCGCCCATAGAGTGAACAGGGGTCCGCTGAGCAAAAAACGGAAAGGATGTGACATTTGTCCCATTAGGCCCTGATCAGCAGGGGATCCGCTTACAGATCCCCTGCAGATCAGCTTGGATTCAGGTCTATGCAAATGAAGTCTTAGGCCCATGTCACATCAGCGACTTTGTAGCAAAGAGATCTAATGGCTACCTTTTTTTTCTGCTTGTCTGTAGTAGATGGAGCTTCTCCTGCACTTGCCTTTGAATCTAAAAATACCTAGTTAACCACTTGAGCTCCAGAAGGTTTTACTCCTTTATGACCAGGCCATTGTTTTTGCTAATCAGCACTGCGCTACGTTAACTGGTAATTGCACGGTCATGCAATGCTGTAACAAAACAAAATTTCTATATTTTTTCCCACAGAGCTTTATTTTGGTGGCATTTGATCATCACTGGGTTTTTTATAATATAAAATGAAAAAAAGACAAAAAATTTGGAAAAAAAAAAAAAACTTTCTGCTATAAAACATAACCAATAAAAGATTAAAAAAAACATTCTTCATAAATTTAGGCCAAAATGTATTCTGCTACATGTCTTTGGTAAAAACAAGATCCCAATTTCAGTGTATATTAATTGGTTTGCAAGAAAGTTATAGCGTTTACAAACTATGGTAGATATACTGGAATTTTTCTTGCTTATGTTTTTGTTATACTACCAATGGCAGTGATCAGCGACTTATAGTGGGACTATAATAGTGCGGATGGTAATCTGACACGGGGGGGGCGGGACTAACTGACATTAATATAGTGATCAAGCACTGTGTGCCTAGCAATATGGAATGCGTGTATTATGTGCTGATTTTTACTAAATACACTGAGTACACTAAATACACACAGAGCTGAATTGCTGGAATCATTGTTACATGATCTTTAAAAAGGTAGTAAACTCTCACAAAAAAACAAATCAAGAAGAAGAAGAAAAAAAAAAAAAAAAAGATTCCCCCTGCAAGATAATACCATAATGTGCATTGCATACTATCACATTATGTGAAACTTGCTTTAAAACTAAGCCCACTGTCACCGCTAACAAGGCTTCCATCTTCACCCGCTCCTTCTCCAAGTTTGTGGGCTCTGGCGGCTTGAATGGCTGAGAGTGCAAGAGCCGATACTCTACACAGCTAAATATCTCCTATTTAGGAAATATTTACAGTACTTACAGGTACAGCCTTATTATACGATTACATGTAGGTACAAGTTAAAAAACAGACTTTACTACCACTAATGACTGCAAGTGATTTATACCTTGCAAGCAAAAAAAAAAATGTGCATAGATAAAGGCCCCCTTCACACAGGCACAGTCTGGTCCAATCAGTGGTGTAATAGTTTCAATGATCACCTGCTGAATCGAACAGAATGAATGTCACTTCTGCGACATTCATGTTTATTCAGTTTTCTAAAAATCAAAAATACGTACAGCTCTAAAGCAATTACCATAGATAAATATCGTAAAAATAAAGTGATTCTAGTGCATTTGATTCATTTCTACGGTGCTTTTTGCGGTCCGTTTTGCTTTTCTGCACATGCGTTTTAGAAGCGTTTTTTCCTTGTTGCTAGGCAGATTAAAGTGCATCAAAAACGCACTACATGCTTTTCTGCAGCGTTTCCATTGAGGTCTATGGAATCAAAAACACAACTTTTTTTTTTTTTTTTTTTTTTTTAACGCAGAGTCCCTGACCCTTTCCAGAAAACACACCAGTTAAAAAGGTGGAGTTGTGAATGTGTCCCATAGGAAATCATGTTAAATGGACCGTAGTGCGTTTCTGCAAAACGCTTTAGTGTGAACCTAGGGTTATTTATTTCAGGTACCTATATAGCGCTGTCAATTTATGTAGCGCTTTACATATATATATTGTACATTCACATCAATCCCTAACCCTCAAGGGGCGTACAATCTAAGGTCCCTAACGCACATTCATATACAAGGGCCAATTTAGACAGGATCCAATTAACCTACCAGCATGTCTTTGGAGTGTGGGAGGAAACCGGAGTACCCGGAGGAAACCCACGCTGGCACAGGGAGAACATACAAACTACAGGCAGGAGGTGCCATGGCTGGGATTTGAACCAACGACCCTAGTACTGCCAGGGGGAAGTGCTAACCATTTAGCCACTGTGCTGCCCATTAGGCTCAGTTCTCACTGCCGCTGCTTGGGATCAGACCTGTGAGTTGCCAAGTAGCATGACATGTGAAATCCCATGTTCATAAAAGAGAGCTGTTCTAATTAGCACTACTGAAGTCGCTCTGATGTTAGAAAAGGTTCCTGTACTACTTCCAAGGCAACTTCTATGCGATTTGTGCTGGAAGAGCCAGAACCTCATCTATACTGATGTGATTTGGATCCGACATTACAGGAAGATTACCCGAAGTCACATGGCATGAAAGTAATGCATCAAGTTGTACTCAGATCGCCAGCAAATCGACAGGAAATCACCTGGCAAAGTCGCACGACTTTCAGGTCGCAGTAGTGTGAACCAAGCCTAGGAGCTCATTGACATCAGATATAATCAAATGTGTTTTTAAACAGAGTCCAAGTGCCTATGCAGGAAAAAGGTTTCACAGTGAGCCTCGTTTACACCATCGCAGTGATTTCAAGTGCATTAAAAAAAAAGTACGAGTGCTACATCACTAACAGGCACCTAAACACATCTCAGAAAAAAAAGCCTAAAAACACTACACTGTGAACATAAATGAATGTAAATGGGCCCTTAGAGGGCTATTTATCAATGCATTCACCTAACAACTTTCACACAAGTGTCAATTAGAAAATAAATGAATCTGAGGCGAAAGTTGTGTGAAACCATTGCTGATTAGAAAGACTGCACTCTGTATAACTTTCAGGCATTACACTTCAATTGTACTGCAGCCCCTCTACATGACCTAGGAGCCTCTCATATAAATCCAGAGGTCAGCCATCATTAGACTTCCCCAGCCACGCTCACCACACAGTCCCATAGGACACTAATATCCTAGAGCACAGCGAGGTGACTGAACTTAGACGGGGCCGCCATGTGGCCTGACCGCCACGTGGAAGCTGCTCCTTGTTTCCTCTGACCAGGATCTAGCTCTCCATTACCTTAAATATGGCGTAACCCGCCGCGGTCTCGAACAGTACCAGCATGGCTGAACTGTGATGTCTACGGGACTCCGAACCCGGTCACAGCACTCGAATCCGCGCAGAACAGACACGTGTGAGCCCTAACTTTCCTGCACATGCGCACACAGGACCGCTACAACCTCAGCATCACTTCCTGTTCCGCGGCGGACGAGCCGCCCACTTCCTGTCGCTGAGATGGCATCATTGGCGAAGGCCTTTTGCACATGCTCAGTAGAAGAGGAGTGCTAGGGAGAAAGGAATAGTGAAGTGCTGCTGACATAAAGCCTCGCATGTAGTGGTGATAGGTTGTGTCTGTGAATAGCCGGTGTTTGCTCTATGTAGTATGGTGTACAGTGAAATTATTATTCTAGGTTTTATGGGGAGACCTACATTTTTAACCACTTGCCCTCCAGATTTACCCCCCTTCATGACCAGGCCATTTTTTGCATTACAGCGATGCGTTACTTTAACTGACAATTGCGCTGTCATGCAACGCTGCACCCAAATGAAATTTACATCCCTTTTTTCCTCACTAATTGAGCTTTCTTTTAGTGGTATTTGATCGCCTGTGCAGTTTTTATTTTTTACACTATTAGAAAAGACCAACAATTTTGAGAAAAAAACAATATTTTTGACTTTTTGCTATTAACCTCCCTAGGGGTCTGATTATGTCCGTATTTCTGTGCTGAAAGCGGTACTTTTTTGCATGGAAATATGTCGTTTTTTATTGTAGGCCTGTCATTCTTAGGAATAACTCACTGAAATCTGTCCAAACAAGAGTCTAGTAAACATCCCGGGTAGAATAAAACTTGAAACACGAAATTATAATAATCATAAAAAATATTAATATAATAAATTTAATTCAATAATATAATCAAAGCAAAAACACTGAAATTTGAAATATAGCGCCAAGTTCGCACATCGTTGAGCTCAGTCACAGAATTGTTTTCAGTGTCTGATGACGAATTTCCCCACAAATCATTATCACTCAATTCTGCAAGTGGTTCTAATTTACTATCGCTGTTCTCTAGCTGGTCTAAAACCGCTTTGGACCTAAAAGGACACTTTTTGGACTCCATGGACATTGGTTTACATGAAAGTTATAGCGTTTACAAATGGCGGTATAGATACTGGAATTTTATTTTTTTTTACTAATAATGGCGATCAGTGACTTATAGCGGGACTGCGACGGACATTCTGACACTGGGGGGAACTGACTTGGTGTCACTGACATCCCCAGTGACACCAATACAGTGATCAGTGCTAAAAAAAGCGCTGACACTGTACTAATCGCACTGGTCAGGAAGGGGTTAACATGAGGGGCGATCAAAGGGTTAACTGTGTGCTGGGAGTGTTTTACTAGGGGCGGTGTCTGTGTGCTTCACTGTAAGCACACTGCTCTGGATGGCTGTGCTGTGCTGTGCACAGCCATCCAGAGCAGTGTGACCGAGCCAACAGGGAGGAGGACTGTTAATAAACAAAGCAGCCCTCCTCCCCATCAGAGATCCTCGGTAATCACCGGGACCCGGTGATTGACAGCCGCGGCTGCGAATGGCGGAGCGCACGCGGCTCGTGTGCGTCCCCTACCCGGAAATGCAAAATCACGTATATATACATGATTTTGTGCACCTCTGCTGCCCTGTAGCAGCATATCTGCTTTAGGGTGGTGGAGAAGAGGTTAAGATATCTTTATCTCTTACCTCCGCACTGAATCTGAGGTCATTAATAAAATACAGGCTGTGGCAGGGATCCTAAGGGTCCTTTCACATAAGTGTCATCAATTCAGTTACGTTTTTTGCCAAGAAAAAAAAATGATGAATACAGATTCAGGTTACATTGTTACTATTATTATAAAGGATTTATATAGTGCCAACAGCTTGCGCAGTAGTTTACAATATAAAGGGAGACAGTACAATTACAATAAAGTTCAGTACAGAACGAATAAGAGGGCCCAGCTCATGGAGCGTACAATCTAAAGGAAGGGGGAGGTGGTACAAAAAGATAACTGCAGGGGATGATCTGATGGAGGCAGGGGCAGACTGACAACTCATGGGGCCCCCGGGCAATAGGGGATCATGGGGCCCCTATGTCCTTGCCCAAACTCAAAAAAGCCTATGAAAAAGGTACCAGGGGCATCTCATGGGGCCCCCCTACTGACCCTGGGCCCTCGAGCAGTGCCCGAGTTTCCAAATGGTCAGTCCGCCCCTGGATGGAGGTGACTCAAGTACAGTTCTTAGGTGGAGGTGGGGTAGGCTTCCCTGAATAAGTGAGTTTTCAAAGATCACCTAAAGGTTGACCAGACATACTGGGATAGGGAGTTCCACGGGATGAGAGAGGCTCTGGAGAAGTCCTGGAGGCGAGCATGGGAGGAGGTGATGAGGGAGCTAGAGAGCAAGATGTCTTTGGAGGAGCGGTGTGGGTGATTTGGACGATATCTGCGGATGAGGTTGGCGATGTAGCTAGAGGCAGTAATGTGGATGGCTTTGTATGTTGTGGTTAGTAATTTGAATTTTATACATTGGGTTAGTGGAAGCCAGTGGAGGGATTGGCAGAGAGGGGCAGCAGTCGTTGATCGGTTAGTAAGGTGTACAAGTCTAGCAGCAGCATTCATAACAGACTGAAGGGGGGATACCCTGTGTAGAGGTAAGCCAGTGAGGAGGGAGTTGCACTAATCAAGGCGGGATATAACCAAGGCGTAGATAAGTTGTTTTTTTGGTGTCATTAGTCGGGAAGGGGCGGATTTTGAAAATGTTGTGAAGGTTGAGGTGGCAGGATTTAGTCAGTGATTGGATGTGGGACCCAAAGCAGAGGTCAGAGTCTAGGATTACACCTAGCACCCTGGCGTGTCATGACGTTTGCACATCCATCTTCAGTTCATTTTGCATCTGTTTCTTTTAGTTCTCATCTATTTACATCCACTTGGCCATGGATGTACATTGTGGTTTGGTCTGGATCTGTGTGAAAAACTGACAGTGGACACAGACTAAACTCCCATGTGCAAGGGCCCTTAAAGTGGAACTTTACCCAGAACAACCTGTAGCACTCTCTAGTGTACAGTTGCAAGAAAAAGTATGTGAACCCCTTGGGATTACATAGAGTTTTGCATGAATTGGGCATAAAATGTGCTCTGAAAGTCATCTAAGTCACAACAATAGAAGAACACAGTCTGCTGAACATAATACTACACAAACATTAGATGTTGCCATGGTTTAATTGCACATAACATGTAAACATTCACAGTGCAGGGAGGAAAAAGTATGTGAACCTTTGGACTTAATAACTGGTTGACCCTCCTTTGGCAGCAATAACCTCAACCAAACGTTTCCTGTAGTTGCAGATCAGACCTGCACAACGATCTGGAGTCATTTTGGACCACTCCTCTTCACAAAACTGTTTCAGTGTAGCAATATTCTTGGGGTGTCTGGTGTGAATCGCTCTCTTAAGGTCATGCCACAGCATTTCAATCGGGTTGAGGTCAGGACTCTGACTGGGCCACTCCAGAAGGCGTATTCTGTGCTGTTGCAGCCATTGTTTTGTTGAATTACTTGTATGCTTTGGGTCATTGTCCTCTTGCATCACCCATCCTCTGCGGAACTTCATTTGGCGGACAGATGGTCGTACGTTTTCCTGCAAAATTTCTTGATAAACTCTGGAATTCATTTTCCCATCAATGACAACAATCCGTCCAGGCCCTGAAGCAGCAGAGCAGCCCAAAACCATTATGCTCCCTCTGCCATGTTTTACAGTGGGATGAGGTTTTGATGTTGGTGTGCTGTGTCTTTTTTTCTCCACACATAGTGTTGTGTGTTCTTCCCAAACAACTCAATCTTGGTTTCATCTGTCCACAGTATATTTTGCCAGTAGTGCTGTGGAACATCCAGGTGCTCTTTTGCAAACTTCAAACGTGCTGCAATATTCTTTTTGGACAGCAATGGCTTCCTCCGTGGTGTCCTCCCATGTACTCCATTCTTGTTTAATGTTTTCCTTATTGTAGATGTGTCAACAAAAATGTTAGCATGTGCCAGAGATTTCTGTAGGTCTTTAGCTGACACTCTGGGATTCTTCTTTACCTCATGCAGCATTCTGCGCTGTGCTCTTGCAGTCATTTTTACAGGACGACCACACCTAGGGAGAGTAGCAACAGTGCTAAACTTTCTCCATTTGTAGACAGTCTGTCTTACGGTGGACACATGAACATCAAGGCTTTTGGAGATACTTTTGTAACCCTTTCCAGCTTCATGCAAGTCAACAATTCTTGATTGTAGGTCTTCTGAGAGCTCTTTTCTGCGAGGCATGGTTCACATCAGACAGTGCTTCTTGAAACCAGTAAACCCAAAACAGGTGTGTGTTTTTTAAGGGCAGGACAATTGTCAGCAACACATCCAATATCTTCACACTGATTGGAGTCAAGGTTGGCTCACTCCTGGCTCCAATTAGCTCTGGGAGAAGTCATTAAGCTAGGGCCTCACATACTTTTTCCTCCCTGCACTGTGAATGTTTACATGTTATGTGCAATAAAACCATGGCAACATCTAATGTTTGTGTAGTATTATGTTCAGCAGACTGTGTTCTTGTATTGTTGTGACTTAGATGACGTTCAGAGCACATTTTATGCCCAATTCATGCAAAACTCCAGGTAATCCCAAGGGGTTCACATACTTTTTCTTGCAACTGTATATAGTTTACTGAATGTAGTTAGAGGCTTGTTAGAAGCCTGGGTGTGAGAGAGAGGATTACTACAGGTTTATCTGGAGGCTTATACAGGTCAGTCCTTTGGTACCTTCCCCTGCTCTAGAAGTCGGTAGACAGAGGTGAAGAGGGGCTGATCTGCATATTTATAAAAGTTTTACCAATCCCAAGCAGGAGGCCTGGCAGTGTGGCAGATTGGCTCATAAATATGACAGAGCTTGGCCAGCAGGGGAGTAAGGTGGAAGATAGAGGATTGAAGTGCTGCTGTGTAGCCTGGGATGGGGCCCTGGAGAAGGAGGTTCTGCCTCCAGGTTGGGTGAAGGAGGAAAGCTGAAAGGGGAGCTCTACTGCTCTGCAGTCCACTGGGGAAGGACATCCTGCATAACCTGGAAAATAATCTGCCCAGCGAAAGGCCTAAAAGCAGTTCTATCCATAGCTGCAGGAAAAGGACACAATGAGTACCTCTACACCCCCAGGGCCTATAAAGGAGAAGTCTGCTAGATGCAAGTTCTTGGCAAGTCTTCAGGGGACAGTCTAATGCATACCCATTCCATGTCCTGGGATCAGATACTGTAGCCAGGTGGGCTGGTATTTTGTTTACTAAGGGGACCAGGAGCTCCTAAAAGTTGTCACTTTGCTGAAAATCCACTGAGAGGGCACTAAATTCCTAAGAGGGGATAACTTTGCTAAAGACTGTCAAGGTTCTGGCTGGAATGCAGTTAAGTATCTGTCATTTTTGCAGCTATGATAAAGAAGAAAACTGTCCTAATTTTGTTCTTCAAGTTGGGCATCACATAATCCCTTTACCCTATCCAAGTTAAGTTCCCCAATAAATTCTAAAAATCAAGCCCGTGAACTGTTTCTTGAGTCTGGAAAATGCGTGTTGCATGACTGTGCAAGAAATAAGGGGGACCCAAAACCAGTGGCTCTCATGAGGGTAGCACTATAAAAAGTAATGTGTTTTTATCAAGGAACATACATTCCACATTATTAACCACTTGCCCTCTAGAGGATTTACCCACCTTCGTGACCAGGCCATTTTTTGCAATACGGCGCTGTGCTACTTTAACTAACAATTGTGTGGTCATGCAACACTGCACCAAAATGAAATTTATGTCCTTTTTTTCCCACAAATAGAACTTTCTTTTGTTGGTATTTGATCACCTCTGTGTTTTTTATTTTTTGCGCTGTAAACAAAAAAAAGGCTGACAATTTTGAAAAAAACCCAGTATTTTTGACTTTGCTATAAAACATATCCAGTAAAAAAATAAAAAAAATTTGTCATAGATTTAGGCCAAAATGTATTCTGCTACATCTTTGCTAAAAAAAAATCCCAATACATGTAAATTAATTTGTTTACGTGAAAGTTATAGTGTCTACAAATGGCCTTTATATATACTGGAATTTTTTTTATATATATATACTAGTAATGACAGCGATCAGCGACTTATGGCGGAACTGCAGGACTGCGGAGGGCATTCTGACACTGGGAGGGAACTAACTGCCATTGACATCCCCAGTGACACCAATACAGGGATCAGTGCTAATAAACAGCACTGACACTGTACTCATGACACTGGGCAGGAAGGGGTTAACATCTGGGGCGATCAAAGGGTTAACTGTGCTGTTTTACTATGTGTGCTGTGTGTGTTTTGCTATGTAAGCATGCTGCTTTGTATTGCTTTGTAATGCAGAGCAATACAAAACAACATGCTGGTGCTGAAGGGAGAGATCTGTGTTGTTTACATACAGACCTCTCCCCTGTCAGTGTTCCTTGGTGATCACCGAGTGCCAGCGGGGAATCTACAGCCAGGACCCAGTGAGCAAAAGCTGTAGCCGCCAATGGCGGCATGGGTAGGGTGGCGTGCGTGTGTGCCCCTACCCAGAAATGCAAAATCACATACAGTGGGGATCGAAAGTTTGGGCACCCCAGCTAAAAATTTGTATTAATGTGCATAAAGAAGCCAAGGAAAGATGGAAAAATCTCCAAAGGCATCAAATTACAGATTAGACATTCTTATAATATGTCAACAAAAGTTAGATTTTATTTCCATCATTTACACTTTCAAAATAACAGAAAACAAAAAAATGGCATCTGCAAAAGTTTGGGCACCCTGCAGAATTTATAGCATGCACTGCCCCCTTTGCCAAGCTGAGACCTGCCAGTGTCATGGATTGTTCTCAATCATCGTCTGGGAAGACCAGGTGATGTCAATCTCAAAGGTTTTAAATGCCCAGACTCATCTGACCTTGCCCAAACAATCTGCACCATGGGTTCTTCTAAGCAGTTGTCTAGAAAACTGAAACTGAAAATAGTTGACGCTCACAAAGCTGGAGAAGCGTCTTCAGATGTCAATATCCTCTGTTCGGAGTGTAATTAAGAAATGGCAGTCATCAGGAACAGTGGAAGTTAAAGCAAGATCTGGAAGACCAAGAAAAATATCAGACAGAACAGCTTGCAGGATTGTGAGAAAAACAATTCAAAACCCACGTTTGACTGCACGATCCCTCCAGAAAGATCTGGCAGACACTGGAGTTGTGGTACACTATTCCACTATAAAGAGATACTTGTACAAATATGGTCTTCATGGAAGAGTCATCAGAAGAAAACCTCTTCTACGTCCTCATCAAAAAAAAAATCATCGTTTGAACTTTGCAAATGAACATATAGACAAGCCTGATGCATTTTGGAAACAAGTTCTGTGGACCGATGAGGTTAAAATTGAACTTTTTGGCCGGAATGAGTAAAGGTACGTTTGGAGAAGAAGGGGCACAGAATTTAATGAAGAACCTCTGTCCAACTGTTAAGCATGGGGTTGGATCAATCATGCTTTGGGGTTGTGTTGCAGCCAGTGGCACAGGGAACATCTCACGAGTAGAAGGAAAAATGGATTCAATAAAATTTCAGCAAATTTTGGATGGTAACTTGATGCCATCTGTGAAAAAGCTGAAGTTAAAGAGAGGATGGCTTCTACAAATGGATAATGATCCTAAACACACCTCGAAATCCACGGGGGATTACATCAAGAGGCGTAAACTGAAGGTTTTGCCATGGCCTTCACAATCTCCTGACCTCAACATAATTGAAAATCTATGGATAGACCTTAAAAGAGCAGTGCGTGACAGACAGCCCAGAAATCTCAAAGAACTGGAAGACTTTGGAAGGAAGAATGGGCAAAGATACCTCAAACAAGAATTGAAAGACTCTTGGCTGGCTACAAAAAGCGTTTACAAGCTGTGATACTTGCCAAAGGAGGCAGTACAAGATATTAACTCTGCAGGGTGCCCAAACTTTTGCAGACGCCATTTTTTGGTTTTCTGTTATTTTGAAAGTGTAAATGATGGAAATAAAATCTAACTTTTGTTGACATATTATAAGAATATCTAATCTGTAATTTTGGAGATTTTTCCATCTTTCCTTGGCTTCTTTATGCACATTAATACAAATTTTTAGCTGGGGTGCCCAAACTTTCGATCCCCACTGTATATATATATGATTTTGAGTAGCCCTGCTGCCCTGTAGCAGTAGTTCTGCTACAGTGCAGTCGGGAAGCGATTAATTATGCTACCAAACTATGTGTGTGATGTATATTGCCTCCAGCATTGTTCTTGTTTCTTCTTGCTGGAGACTGTCATTTTTATAAAGCCTAGAGCCCCTGAGCAGCAGTAAATTTTTAGGTTGTCAGCAGATCGACCTCTACATTTTAGACACAGTGCCAAAAAATAGAGAGCAACTGAACATGTGCAGACAAGAGTGAGACAGTGTATTACTGGATTTTAACTACTTGCCCTCCAGAGGATTTACCCCCCTTAATGACCAGGCCTCTTTTTGCTAATTTGCGCTGCACTAATTCAGCTGATAATTGCGTGGTCAAGCTTTTTTTAAAAAAATCCCAAAAAGTGTATATTGATTTGTGTGAAAGTTATAGTATCTACAATCTATGGTATAGATACTGCAATTTACGCCATTTTTTTGCTATACAGCGCTGCACTATTTTAACTGACAATTGCGCGGTCATGCAATACAGTACATAAATTAAATTTATGTCCTTTTTTCACACTAATATAGCTTTCTTTTGGTGTTATTTGATCACCTGTGCGCTTTTTATTTTTGCCGCTATAATGACCACTTTGAAATCCTGAAGGTGCGTAACTTCCTCATTTCACTTTGTCACTACCTATCACAGTTTCGGAGGCCCTGAAATGCCAAGATAGCACCAAACCCCCCAAAATGACCCCTTTTTGGAAAGTAAACACCCCAAGGAATTTAAAAAGAGGCATGGTGAGTATTTTGCAGATCTCATTTTTGCTCACAAGGTTTGATAGGTAGTCAGGAATTGTAATGAGGAAATAAAACCCTTTAATAGCCTGAAGGTGCTTATTGGATTTTGGGGTCCTGTACTTGGCTAAACTGCCAAAACATCTCTCACATACGGTACCCCCATACTTGGGAGAAGTACTAAAATGTATTTTGGGGAGTAATTTCACATATACCCATGGCATGTGTGAGCAATAAATCATTTAAGTGACAATTTTGTGTAAAAAAAAAAATCTACTTTTAATGCACAAAAACACAATATATTGGCTAATTATTTGGTAAAATATAATAAAATATAAAAGATGACGGTTTGCCGAGTAAATAGATACCAAACATGACATGCTTTAAAACTGCGCATGCCCCGTGCAATGGCGACAAACTGCATACATTTTTAATATCCATGGGCAACGTTTAAAAGCCTTTACAAGCTACCATTTTAGATTTACAGGACACTAGGGGCTCTACGGGACTGTGTGGGAATTCTTGGTGGTTACAGGACAATACTTGTGGTCAGCGCACCAGCTTTTACTGCACTTATGGGACTCACCACGTCACCAAGTGATACTGCAGTGCTGGTATGTGAAAGACCAGGATATACTAGGCCACTGGTGCTCGCCAGTTCACCAAAAGGTAGTGTGGCACTAGTACTGGCACTCTGCTGCATATGAGAGTTATCAAAATTTACTGGCAAGTGCTAACACAGATAACCGCGAACACTGCGGTTTTGTGTGCAATGTATCAAGTGACAGTGACCTACTGACACTGCACTTGCTGTGGAAGAAGGGTGGGGGAAGCGTAGGGGCTAAATGCAGGTGCTAGCAGGTGCTAAGGCTGCTTTTTGGGACGCTATACTAATGTGAACGCTGGTATAGTGCTGATCTGATCAAAGATATTGATCCGTTCAGACACTATACTAGGAATGGAGGTTTATTGTGTATGAGAGTGTTCCTAGCAATCAAAGGGTTAAATGTGAGGACTGGTGTACTGACGGGCAATCTGATGCTATCTGGGAG
The DNA here is from genome assembly GCF_062004578.1 of Staurois parvus. Taxonomy (NCBI): domain Eukaryota; kingdom Metazoa; phylum Chordata; class Amphibia; order Anura; family Ranidae; genus Staurois; species Staurois parvus. The sequence continues at coordinate 7,937,470 of NW_028317807.1, forward strand.
GGGCATGAAAACCATGGGAGCGTGAATCACGTATATATACATGATTTTGCGCACCTGTGCCGCCCTGTTGCAGTATTTCTTCTATAGGGCGGTTAGGAAGTGGTCAGGAAGCGGTCTGTGATACGGCGCTGCATTACTTTAACTGACAATTGCGTGGTCATGCAACGCTGCACCCAAATTAAATTTATGTCTTTTTTTTCCCATGAATTGAGCTTTCTTTTGGTGGTATTTGATCGCCTGTGTGTTTGTTATTTTTTGCACTATAAAAAAAAAGGACCGACAATTTTGAAAAAAAACTCTATATTTTGGACTTTTTTCTATAAAACATGTCCAGTAAAAAAATTTTAAAATTAAATTTCGTCATAAATTTAGGCCAAAATGTATTCTGCGACATGTCTTTGCTAAAAAAAAAATCCCAATACGTGTAAATTCATTGGTTTATGTGAAAGTTATAGCATTTACAAATGGCGGTATAGATACTGGAATTTTTCTTTTTAATACTAATAATGGTGGCGATCAGCGACTTATGGCAGCAATCAGCGACTCATGGCAGCAATCAGCGACTCATGGCAGCGATCAGCGACTTATGGCGGGACTGCGGTGGACATTCTGACACTGAGGGGGAACTGACTTGGGGTCACTGACATCCCCAGTGAGACCAACACAGTGATCAGTGCAAAAAAAAAACCACTGAGACTGTACTAATGGCACTGGGGAGGAAGGGCTTAATATTAAATGGCAGTCAAAGTGTGAGGGGAGTGTTTCACTAGGGGGCCGGGTGGTGTGTACTTAACTGTAACACACTGATCCGGACAGCTCTGCTCAGCGTTCCGGATCAGTGTGTTCAAACTGACAGGGAGGAGAGCTGCAGTGTAAACACTGCAGCCGTGCTCCCTGTCAGTGTTTTCCGGCAATTGCCGGGCTCCGGCGGGTAATCACCAGCCAGGACTTGGTGATTGACACCCACGCGTGCCCCCTACCCGAAATGCAAAATCACGTACGTATATATACGTGATTTTGTGCAAGTGGTTAAACAGTATAGAAACTTATTTTTAATGTTTTATATAACTATACCTGCAAAAGGGGCCAGTCTGATGTGATCTAGCAGGACCTAAAGTGGTTGTAAACCCCTATATATACCCAGTGAAGTGACTGGCTTCAGGTTCAGATACAAGGAGATTAAACAAATCTTCCTGCATAAGTTGTACCTGTCTATCTGCAGTTTCATCTTCTCTACATCCATTCAAATTTCTTAACCACTTGCCACCCGCTCACAGTAGATATACTGTGAGTGGGCAGCACAGCCAGGCACTGCAATGCAGGGGAGTCCCTAGGCAAGTGTGGGGGGTGCCCGCCGCACCGGATGACACCTTTTGCACGGGGTGATACTGGACCCGCTCCACCAGGGGCAGACTGACCATTTGGGCACTGCCCGAGGGCCCGGGGTCACTACAGGGCTCCATGAGAGGCTCAGTCTGTCCCTGTATGTTCTGCTGCTGAAATAAGCAAGCATTGAGGGGACGGACAGTGAGGCAGGCAGTTCGGACACATCTCCTCCTCAGAGTTTAAGCAGAGGGGTGAGTCCACATCCCTGCCACAGGTGCTGAAGTCGGAGAGCTGGAGGGCCGGGCAGAGTATGCAGCAGGTCAGTGTGTAATCCCCGGACCCTGGTGACAGCACTGCAGCTTCATGTAGTAGGTAGGGGGGAGAGTGAGAAGGGGGGGGAAGAGGGCGGGGGGGAGAAGGAGGGCAGGGGGGGGGAAGAAGGCAAAGAGAGAAAGGGGGGGAGAAAGAGGGCAGAGAGAGAGGGAAGAGAGAGAGAGGAGAAGAGGGGGGCAGAGAGAGAGAGATAGAGAGCAAGGGAAGAGAGAGAGGAGAAGAGAGAGAAGGCAGAGAGAGAGGGGGGCTTGCTTTAAAACTTACCTTTTCATGGAGCTCGTGGAGAGATCAGTTAACCCTGTATAGGTTGCAAGCCGATGATCCCCGCAGGATGGATTGGACTCCGGTCCATTATGCTCAATCCGCGGATCTGATCCATCCTGCAGGGATCATCGGAGGGGGGTGTCACCAAGTGTTCCGGCACCATCTGACACCAACTCTGGAGACGCCCCTGCTGCAATGTACCCGTACGTCGCGGTATACTTCCTGGTTTGGCGCCACACATGCGGGACCCCCCTGCTGACCCTTGCTGTGATTGACACATCGTGAGTTTGTCAGCAGATTTCAGCCAATAATTTTGACTGAAGCCTGCTGATTGGCTGTGGCCACTCACAGTATGGAGTTATGTATTTACAAACACACAGAACTCTGGACACAGCCATCTGTCTGTTTCTTCTCCCTGAAATCAACTCTGAGATCAGGGAGAAAAAGTAGACAGATCTGTTAGTAAATGCAGCACACATTAGACTTGTTAGACAAACAGTTAATCCTTTGATTGCCCCTTTATGTTAACACCCTCCCAGCCAGTGCCATGAGTACAGTATTATCACTGATCAGGGGCGGACTGACCATTCGAGCACTGCCCGAGGGCCCAGGGTCAGTAGGGGGCCCATGAAATGCCCCTGGTACCTTTTATAGGCTTTTTTTGAGTGTGGGCAAGGACACAGGGGCCCCATGAGTTATCAGTCTGCTCCTGTCACTGATCACTGTATAAATTTCACTAGCGACGTCAGTGTCAGTCATTTAGTGCTAGATTGCCCACCACACTATCACAGTCACACAATAAGTTGCTGCCATCACCGTCATTACCATTATAGTGTCTGTACTGATTAGTATCTTGATCACAATCAGAACTATACTAGTGTCCCCAATAATATAGTGTTCTCAAAAATGCAGTTTGGTTTTTACCAAAGACATGTAGCAGAATGCATTTTGGCCTAAGTTTATGAAGACATTTAATTTTATTGGACATGTTTTATAAAAGAAAGTAGAAAATATTGTTTTTTTGTTTTTTTAATTTTTGGTATTTCTTTTTTTGTTTAGATAATAAAAAATAAAAACCCGGTGGTGATCAATACCACCAAAGGAAAGATCTATTAAAAAAAATGTAAACTTTATTTGGGTACAGTGTTGCATGGCTGCGCAATTGTCAATTACAGCAGCATGGTGGTGAATAGCAAAAAATGCCCTGGTCATGAAGGGGGTAAAACCTTTTGGAGCTCAAGTGGTTAATTGACAACCTTGTAATAACAAAATATAAATAAAATGTGGCTAGGCTGTCAAAAAAACACAAATATCCCTATTTATTGCAGAGTCTGCTGGAAAGGGTATATGATAGTGTGCAGAGGGCCCTTCAGAATTTCTAGTGTTAATATGTGGTTACACCCCTTTAACACCTGATGGATAAATGCATGTACTAGTTGTTGGGATTTGAGCACAGGTATATCTTGCTTGTTGTATTGTGGATCAGTAGCCAGACCTAAACCTGGTAGCTCTCCCCCACTTTGTCTTTTCCCCTGTGTTGGCCTTCTGTCCACAGTAGCATTTGCGTAGGCAGAGCAGAGTAGAACTGGCCATAGAGGGATTACTTTGACGCAGTTGGCCAGCTTAAACATGTATTGCAATATGTGTGAACCAAATATACCTATTTATTGCAGAGTCTGCTTGAAAGGGTATATACCATCGTGCAGAGGGCCCTTCAGAATTTTTAGGATGTCAAAAAGTCTGTGTGGTATCCCCATACTCAAGAGAAGTATTAGAATGCATTTTGAGGTGTAATTCCAAGTATGCCTTCTATGCTGTGTATTAAAAATATCTTATCAATTTACAACATTTTGTAAAAATGTTTTCATTCCTCAATTTTCCAAAAACAAACAAAAGACTCTCTATGTCTCTTAGAAAATATGCTGCAGTGTTTGCTTTCCAAGTGTAGTACGTTTGTATGTTTTTTTTCCTGTTCTGGTGCCTCAGGGCCACCAAAATGTGATATGTAGTCAGGAAATTAGACGTGTAATTTACATCCCTAGAAAATCTTAAAATGGAACACATTCAATCCAGCAATGCACTGTTCCGGAACTCCCCGCTGGCCACTGACATCTTTGGGCAGCTGGCTTCCAGGTTTTGATCACCAGCCGCACTCATTGGTCATACCAAGATGACGGGTAACAAAAATGGTTAAAGGTCTGGGGGATAAAACATATCAAGAGCGACTTCAGGAACTAGACTACAGTCTGGAGGAAAAAAGGGAAAGGGGAGACATGATTGAAACCTTTAAATACATCAAGGGGGTGAATAAGGTTCAAGAGGGCAGTATTTTCAACATGAATCCAAAATCAAGAACACCAGGACATGACCTTAAACTAACTGGAGGGAAGTTCTAAATTAATCTCAGAAAGTGTTATTTTACTGAAAGATTAGTTGATGCTTGGAATAAACTTCCAGCAGAGGTATGTGAGCCAGTCATCAGTAAATAGTTTCAAACATGCTTGGGAAAAGCATAAAATGGGTAGACTCGATGGACCACTCAGTCTTTTTCTGCCATCAATTTTCTATGTTTCCCAGGCTAGGTGATAGATTGCTCCTGTATGTTCCTGGAAGAAGCCTCCAGAGAATGGAGCAGGAGAGTTAATCACTCAGTTATGAATATTTATCATACCTCAGCCAGTCTCTGGAGAGGGGTGTGCAGAGGGTGGCTGAGGAAGGCGATAAATATTTGGGGAGGCCTTTACAGAGGGCTCTTTCTCTTAGGGCTGCTACCCCTGAGAGACAACTATTGTGAGACAAGAGTTGCAGTCTGAGCCTCAGCTGGACCTGGGTTTAGGACCTAGAGAAGATTGCAAAAAGGGTACTTTGTGTAGAGCAGGGGTCTCCAAATTACAGCCCTCCAGGTGTTGAGGAACTGCAAATCCCATGAGGCCTTGCAAGACTCTGACATCCACAGGCAAGACTCCCAGAGACAGAGGCATAATGGTACTTGTAGTATTTCAACAGCTGGAGGGCCATAGTTTGGAGACCCCTGGTGTAGAGAAATGCATCACCTAAAAGGGATACTTGCTGAGGGATACAGTCCTGGAGTTCTGGTCTGGAGAAGGATCATTTTGCTCCCTCACTGAAGAGCGCCATGTAAAAGCTGGGTAGCAGTCAGTTCCTGAAACATTGTAAGACTTACTGTGGGACTTTCATGTGTGTCTGCAGCTATAATGGTTGTGCTAGAAGTTTGTCCTCCTTGCTTTTTACAGCAAAATATACAAACAATACTACATGCCAGGTAAAACAATTCGCCATATTCTTCAGCAAGAACATTGTGTAATGACTTTCCAAGGCTGGATAAATGTAGTTCTTGGGTCTGCTGTATCCAGTTGAGCAGCAATTTATTTTAATGGTCTAGTCAGGTCTCCCTAAGGCCAGTGGTTGATTGCTCCTGCCTGCCTCTGGAAGTAGTTTTCAGAAATAGAGTGGAGGGGTTATGGATTATTTGACCATAGGCAATCCCCCGGAGGCTAGCCTAGAAGGTGTGGTTGGGGAGAAGATAAATATATAGGAGGGCCTGTTCAGGGCTCTCTCTCTTGAAGCCTCTGCCCCTGGGAGGCAACCTGTGTTACTGAAGAGCAGTTGCTGTCAGACCTCAGCATGTGCTTGGTAAAGGCTTGAAACAAATCTGCTGAAGAACATTACTTTGAGAAGCTGGCCTGGAGAACGACCCCTTTCGTTAAAAAGTGTCACTGGGAAGCTGGTTATAGAGCTGTCTCTGTACATTGTGAGTAGGCATTGCACTAACCACTGTATGAGAGGTCCAGTGTTTGGTATTTCCTGGTGATCTTGGTCAGGTTATTATGTATTAGGCATAAGAGCATACTTTCCTTTCACGATCGTTTTATATGTACATTTGCACATTTTGTCATATGGAATAAATGTTGCTGCCCATGAGGAGAGTCATCCTTATTAATTAATCCATTTCTAGTGGGTATTCCCCTCTGGGGATTGTGACCTGGGCTCTGTGGAGTGTGGTATGACTTTTTGGGTTTTTGTTTTTAACTTTGTTTTTCTGCACCATTGACCACCATTTCCTTTTTGAATCACCGTTTTTTTGCATTACTATTTACACATATATATACAAATCCCTTATTCCGATTGAGTCCATAACTAGTCATATTTTCGTGCAGGAGGGATAGATGGTGGGAGAGAAGGAAGGAGAGAGGGAAAGAAGGAAAAAGGGAAAGAAGGAAGAAGGGAAAGAAGGAGGGAGAGAAGGAAGCAAGACAAGAAGGAAGGAAAGAAGGAAGCAGGGAAGAAGGAAGGAGGGAAGACAGGATAGAACAGGAATAAAGAAGGAGGGAAAGAACTAAAGAGGGGAAAAAAGGAGGGAAAGAAGGAATGAGGGAAAGAAAGAAGGAGGGAAAGAAGGAAGGATAGAACGAAAGAAGGAGGGAAAAAGGGAAGGAGGGAAAGAATGAGTGAAAGAAAGAAAAAAAGAAATAAAGAGAAAAAAGAGGGAAGGAGGGAAAATAGGAAGGAGGGAAAGAAGGAAGGAGGGAGGGAAAGAAAAGATGAAGGGAAAGGAGAAAGGTGGGAAAGAAGGAGAGAGAGGAGGAAGAAAGGAAAGAAATAAGGAGGGAAAGAAGGAGAGAATGAAGGAAATTAGGAAGGAGGGAAATAAGGAGGGAGAGAGTGAAGGAGGGAGGGAAAGAAGAAAGGAGGGAAAGAAGTAAGGCAAGAAGGAAGGAGGGAAAGAAGAAAGGAGTGAAAAAAAGAAGGAGGCAAAATAAGAGGGAAAGAAAGAAAGAAAGAAAGAAAGAGAAGAAAAAGAAAAAAAAGAAGGAGGGGAAGAATGAGTGAAAGAAAAAAGAGAGAAAAAAGAGGGAAGGAAAGAAAGCAGGAAGGAGGGAAAGTAGAAAAAAAAGAAGGAAGGAAGGAAAGAAGGAGGGAAATAAGAAGGATAGGAGGGAAGGAAGGAGGGAAAGAAAGAAGGAGTGAAAAAAAAGAGAAAGAAGGAAGAATGGAAGGAAAGAGGGAAAGAAGGAAATTAGGAAGGAGGGATAGATGGAGGGAGAGAGGGAAAGAAGGAAAGAAGAAAGGAAGGATAGGAGGAGGGAGAGAAGGAAGCAAGACAAGAAGGAAGGAGGGAAAGAAGGAAGGAAAGAAGAAAGGAGGGAATGAGGAAAAGAAAGGAGGGAAAGCAGGAAGGAGGGAAATAAGGAGTGAAAGAAAGAGAGAAAAAAGTGGGAAGGAGGGAAAGAAAGAAGGAAGGAAATAATGAAGGAGGGAAAGAAGGAAGGAAAGAAAGACGGAGGAAAATAAGGAAGGAGGGAAAGAAAGAAAGATGAAGGGAAAGGAGGAAAGTGGGAAAGAATGAGGGAGAGGAGGAAGAAAGGAAAGAAGGAAGGAGGGAAAGAAGGAAATTAGGAAGGAGGGAAAGAAGAAGGGAGAGAATGATGGAGGGAGGGAAAGAAGGAAGGAGGAAAAGAGGGAGAGAAGGAACGAGAGAGGGAAAGAAGGAAAAAGGGAAAGAAGGAAGGAGGGAAAGAAGGAGGGAGAGAAGGAAGCAAGGTAAGCAGGAAGGAGGGAAAGAATGAGTGAAAGAAAGAGAGAAATAAAGAAAGAGAAAAAAGAGGGAAGGAGGGAAAGAATGAAGGAAAAAAAGGAAGGAGGGAAAGAAGGAAGGAGGGAAAGAAAAGATGAAGGGAAAGAAGGAAAGGAGAAAGGTGTGAAAGAAGGAGAGAGAGGAGGAAGAAAGGAAAGAAAGAAGGAGGGAGAGAAGGAGGGAAAGAAGGAAATTAGGAAGGAGGGAAATAAGGAGGGAGAGAGTGAAGGAGGGAGGGAAAGAAGAAAGGAGGGAAAGAAGAAAGGCAAGAAGGAAGGAGGGAAAGAAGGAAGAAGGGAAAGAAGAAAGGAGTGAAAAAAGAGGGAGGCAAAATAAGAAAGAAAGAAAGAAAGAAAGAAAGAAAGAGAAAAAAGAGGGAAGGAGGGAAAGAAGGAAGGAGGGAAAGAAGGAAGGAGGGAAAGAATGAAAGGAGAAAGGTGTGAAAGAAGGAGAGAGAGGATGAAGAAAGGAAAGAAAGAAGGAGGGAGAGAAGGAGGGAAATAAGGAAATTAGGAAGGAGGGAAAGAAGAAAGGCAAGAAGGAAGGAGGGAAAGAAGGAAGAAGGGAAAGAAGAAAGGAGTGAAAAAAGAAGGAGGCAAAATAAGAGAAAGAAAGAGAGAGAGAGAGAAAGGAAAGAAAGAAAGAAAGAAAGAAAGAAAGAAAGAAAGAAAGAAAGAAAGAAAGAAAGAAAGAAAGAGAGGGGAAGAATGAGTGAAAGAAAAAAAGAGAGAAAAAAGAGGGAAGGAAAGAAAGTAGGAAGGAGGGAAAGAAGAAAAAAAGAAGGAAGGAAGGAAATAAGGAAGGATAGGAGGGAAGGAAAGAGGGAAAGAAAGAAGGAGTGAAAAAAAGAGAAAGAAGGAAGAATGGAAGGAGGGAAAGAAGGAAATTAGGAAGGAGGGATAGATGGAGGGAGAGAAGGAAGGAGAGAGGGAAAGAAGGAAAAAGGGAAAGAAGGAAGGAGGGAGAGAAGGAAGCAAGACAAGAAGGAAGGAGGGGAAAGAAGGAAGGAAAGAAGAAAGGAGGGAATGAGGAAAAGAAAGGAGGGAAAGAAGGAAGGAGGGAAATAATGAGTGAAAGAAATAGAGAAAAAAGAGGGAAAGAAAGAAGGAAGGAAAGACAGAGGGAAAGAAGGAAGGAAAGAAGGAAGGAAATAATGAAGAAGGGAAAGAAGGAAGGAAAGAAAGACGGAGGAAAATAAGGAAGGAGGAAAAGAAGGAGGGAGGGAAAGGAGGAAAGTGGGAAATAATGAGGGAGAGGAGGAAGAAAGGAAAGAAGGAAGGAGGGAAATAAGGAAATTAGGAAGGAGGGAAAGAAGAAGGGAGAGAATGAAGGAAGGAGGGAAAGAGGGAGAGAAGGAAGGAGAGAGGGAAATAAGGAAAAAGGGAGAGAAGGAAGGAGGGATAGAAGGAGGGAGAGAAGGAAGCAAGGCAAGAAGGAAGGAGGGAAAAAAGGAAGGAGGGAAAGAAGGAAGGAAAGAAGAAAGGAGGGAAAGAATGAGGAAAAGAAAGAGTGAAAGAAAGAGTGAAAGAAAGAGAGAAAAAAAGAGGGAAGGAGGGAAAGAAAGAAGGAAGGAAAGAAAGAGGGAAAGAAGGAAGGAAATAAGGAAGGAAAGAAGGAAGGAAAGAAAGACAGAGGAAAATAAGGGAAAGAAGGAGGGAAAGAAGGAAAGTGGGAAATAAGGAGGGAGAGGAGGAAGAAAGGAAAGAAGGAAGGAGGGAAAGAAGGAAATTAGGAAGGAGGGAAAGAAGAAGGGAGAGAATGGAGGAGGGAGAGAATGAAGGAGGGAGAGAATGAAGGAGGGAGGGAAAGAAGGAAGGAGGGAAAGAAGGAAGGCAAGAAGGAAGGAAGAAGGGAAAGAAGAAAGGAGTGAAAAAAAGAAGGAGGCAAAATAAGAGGGAAAGAATGAGTGAAAGAAAGAAGGAAGGAGGGAAAGAAGGATGGAAAGAAAGAATGAAGGAGGGAAAGAAGGATAGAAAGGAAGAAGGAAGGAGGGAAAGAAGGAAGGAGGGAAAAAAAGGAGGGAAAGTAGGACGGATAGAAAGAGGGAAGGAGGGAAAGAGGTGAGGAGAAAAAGAAAAAAAAGGGAAAGAAGGAAGGAGGGAAAGAAAGAGGGAAGGAGAGAAGGAGGGAAAGAAGGAAGAAGGGAAGAAAAGAAGGAGGGTTAAGAAGATAGGAAAGAAATACGGAGGAAAAGAAGGAGGGGAAGAATGAAGGAGGAACAGAAGGAGGGAAAAAAGGAAGGAAGGAGGGAAAGAAGGAATGAAGGAAGGAGGGAAAAAGGGAAGGAAGGAAAGTAGGAAGGAAAGAAGAAAAAAATAAGGAAGGAAGGAAGGAAAGAAGGAGGAAAAGAAGGAAGGAAAAAATGAAGGAAGGAAAAAATGAAGGAGGAAAAGAAGGAAGGATAGGAGGAAAAGAAGGAAGGAGGGAAAGAAGGAATGAGGGGGAAAAGGAGGGAAAGTAGGAAGGAGGGAAAAACAGAAGAAGGGAAAGAAAGACGGAGGGAGAGAAGGAAGGAGGGAAAGAAAAAGGAGAGAAATAAGGAAGAGGGAAAGAAAGATGAAGGGAAAGAAGTAAAGGAGGTAGGTGGGAAAGATGGAGGGAGAGGAGGAAGAAAGGAAAGAAGGAAGGAGGAAAAGAAGGAAATTAGGAAGGAGGAAAAGAAGGAGGTAAAGAAGGAAGGAGGGAGGGAAAGAAGGAAGGAGGGAAAGAAAGAAGGAGGCAAAATAAGAGGGAAAGAAGGAGGGAACGAAAGAAGGAGGGAAAGAAATACAGAGGAAATGAAGGAGGGAAAGAAGGAAGGAAGGGAAAAAAGGAAAGAAAGAAAGAAAGAAAATAAAAGAAAGAAGAAGGGGAAGAATGAGTGAAAGAAAGAGAGAAAAAAAGAGGGAAGGAAAGAAAGTAGGAAGGAGGGAAAGAAGAAAAAAACAAGTAAGGAATGAAGGAAAGAAGGAGGAAAATAAGGATGGATAGGAGGGAAAGAAGAAAAAAAAAAGGAAGGAATGAAGGAAAGGATAGGAGGGAAAGAAGGAAGGAGGAAAAGAAGGAGGGAAAGAAGGAATGAGGGGAAAAAGTAGGAAAAGAAAGAAGGAGGGAAAGCAAGAGGGAAGAAGGGAAGGAAAGAGAGAAAGAAGGAAATTAGGAAGGAGAGAGGGAAAGAAGGAAGGAGGGAAAGAAGGAGGGAGAGAAGGAAGCAAGGCAAGAAGGAAGGAGGGAAAAAAGGAAGGAAAGAAAGACGGAGGAAAATAAGGAAGATTAGGAGGGAAAGAAGGAAAGGAGAAAGGTGGGAAAGAAGGAGGGAGAAGAGGAAGAAAGGAAAAAAATAAGGAGGGAAATAAGGAAATTAGGAAGGAGGGAAAGAAGGAGGGAGGGAAAGAAGGAAGGAGGGAGAGAAGGAAGGAAGAAAGGAGTGAAAAAAGAAGGAGGCAAAATAAGAGGGAAAGAAGGATGGAAAGAAAGAAGGAAGGAGGGAAGGAAGGATAGGAGGAAAAAAAGGAAGGAAGGAGGGAAGGAAGGATAGGAGGGAAAGAAGGAAGGAAGGAAGGAGGGAAAGAAGGTATGAGGGAAAAAAAGGAGGGAAAGAAAGAAGGATAGAAAAAGGGAAGGAGGAAAAGAAAGAAAAAGGGAAAGAAGGAAGGAGGAAAAGAAGGAAGGAAAGAAGTAATGGGGGGAAAAAGGAGGGACAAGAAAGAGAGAAAGAAAGAAGGAGGGAAAGAAGGAAGGAGGGAATGAAGGAAAGAGAGAAGGAGATAAAGAAGGAAGGAGGGAAACAAAGAGGGAAAGAAAAAAGGAGTGAAAGAAGGAGGGAAAAAGGAAAGGGGAAAAAAAGGGGAAAAGAAAGAATGAGGGGAAAAGTAGGGAAAGAAAGAAGGAGGGAAAAAATAAGGAGAGAAAGAAGGAGGGAAAGAAGGAAAGAAAGAAGGAAGAAGGGAAGGAAAGAGAGAAAGAAGGAAGGAGGGATAGATGGAGGGAGAGAAGGAAGGAGAGAGGGAAAGAAAGAGAAAGAAAGAAAGAAAGAAAGAAAGAAAGAAAGAAAGAAAGAAAGAAAGAAAGAAAGAAAGAAAGAAAAAGAAGTAGGGAAATAAGGAGGGAAAGACCGAAAGAGGGAATGAAGGAAAGGAGGAAAGAGGGAAGGAGGGTATGAAGGAAGGAAAGAATGAGAGAAAGAAGGAAGGAGGGAAAGAAAGAGGACAAGAAAGAAAGAAAGAAAGAAAGAAAGGGAGGAGAGCTGACACAAGGCTGGTGGGGGGAGTAGGAGGGGTAGATACAGTAGGAGTGGGCAGCAGGAGGAGGGGCAGAACCAACTTTCTCTTGTCTGTGGTGGGCGGGGAACTGTCAGCACAGGGACAGAATATGCTGACAGATCCCCTGCAGCGCTGCAGGAGATTAGGTTGGGGGGCAGCCACAGGGGGGAGCATACAGGAGCCCGGGGCATGCAAGAGATGGATAGAAGGGGAGGCACATAGAGGAACCGGGAAATGCATTGTCCGGTTCCTCTATGTGCCGTCCTTCCTATCCAGGCGGCACCACCCAATACCCAGTGTGCCCTATGGCCAGTCCGGGCCTGAATATTAAATAAAGGCATTTACAACTCTGCCCCAAATTACATCACCAATCTTGTCTCCAAATATCACTCAAACCGTCCTCTCCGCTCCTCTCAAGACGTACTGATCTCTAGCTCCCTTGTTTCCTCCTTTCATGCTTGTCTCCAGGACTTCTCCAGAGCCTCTCCCATCCTCTGGAATTTTCTACCCCAAGCTATCCGACTTTCACCTTCTCTGTCCACTATTAGGTGATCCCTGAAAACCCATCTCTTCAGGGAAGCCTATCTTGCCTTCAGCTAATAAACAAATCTTCTTTTCTTCCTTTAGTCCATGCCTCACAGTTATTACCTTTTGCATCACTAGCCCCTTCCTATTAGATTGTAAGCTCCCAGGAGCAGGGCCCTCCTAACCCTCTTGTATTGAACTGTATCGGTGCTGTGTTGTGTCCCTTTAAATTGTAAAGCACTGAGCAAACTGTTGGTTCCTATATAAATCCTAAATAATAATAATAACCTAGATCTCTTAGTATCTGTCACTAATACTAACTCAAGGGATGGTTACATTCCTTGAGATAACAAAAACAAATTAAAAGGGACAGCGTAAAAAAAAAAATAAAAACATTTTTAAGCGGCCCTGCTCACCCAGCATATGTAGGTCGTGCATGCATGTAAACGGTGTTCTCACCACCCATGTGAGGTATTGTCTCGAACGTTATTTATTTCAGGTACTTATATAGCGCCATCAATTTACGCAGTGCTTTACATATATATTGTACATTCACATCACTCCCTAACCCTCAAGGGGCGTACAATCTAAGGTATAGCAATAATTCTAGCACCAGACCTCCTGTGTAACTCTAAACTGATATCCTGTAAGGAGCCGTAAATTGTCGCCATTCCACAAGCATATGCAATTTTAAAGCATGCCATATTAGGTATCTATTTACTTGGAGTAACACTGTTAATTTTTTACTAAACAATTGAGTATTATATTATGTTTTTGTGCAATTTTTTTTCCAATAAAATGCGTTTGAAAACCACTGCGCAAATACTGCTTGACATAAAAAATTACAACACCCACCATTTTAATGTCTAGGGCTTCTGCTTAAATGAAATATTTAATGTTTGGGGGTTCTAAGTATTTTTATAGCAAAAAATACAGATTTTTAGATGTAAACAAAGTGTCAGAAAAGGCTTGGTCTTAAAGAGTTACCTAAAGAGCTGATGCATTTATTATACAGCACACTGGCTAAATAGTTAGCACTTCCACCTGGCAGTACTAGGGTTGTTGGTTTGAATCCCAACCACGGCACCACCTGCCTGGTGTTTGCATGTTCTCCCTCTGCAGGAATAGGGTTTCCTCCCGGTACTCCGGTTTCCTCCAACGCTCCAAAGACATGCTGGTAGGTTGATTCCTGTCTAAATTGTCCCTAGTATGTGTATGTATAAATGTAAGTAAGGGACCTTAGATTGTACACCCCTTGAGGGTTAGGGACTGATGTGAATGTATGATATATATGTAAAGTGCTGTGTAAATTGACAGCGCTATATAAGTACCTGAAATAAATTTACAAAAAAATGAATGTTGCCTTAGTTCAAAGCAAGTTTAGCAGCTGGAGGTTCAACATGCACACACATTCTCGTGAACAGTGAATACAATTCCACACACAACTTGTCCACTCTCTTCACAAACAGTGGGAAACCATAGCACACAACCAGTAGCAACATGGACGTCACTAGTGTGGGCCGGCACACTAGTGGTAGTACAGGAAGTGACGTCAGCCCCAGGACAGGAACACCATCCTTGTTTGAGTGTGTAGTGCTGTTATTGTGCCCGGAGGAGGAGAAGAGGAGAGCGGCTGGAGGCGCCAGATACACAGCGGGGGATACGAGGCAGCATGTCTGACCAGGTGAGGACGAGGGGGGCTGCACATAGCCCCGGACCCTCCTGGGTGTGTGATTGGCAGGGGGGATCACTGGGCTGGGTGGCCCGCAGATTGCGCTGAGAGGAATGCGCATGTGTCGGGACTTGTAGTAGAGATCTGGAGGGTTCACTTATGTAAGTGTGGCTAGAATGGTGGCAGGCCGTGTTATATAATAGAGGATCGGCCATGGCTGGGCTGATAGGGGAGTCCAGGGCTGTGTTCCTGAGGACGGAGAGGATCGGACCAGGCTGGATATAGGGGGGTCATCTACATATACCAGCATAGGGGGTCTGGGGGAGTCCAGGCATTCCGTTGTTAGGGGAGGAGCTGTGATGTACACAAGTGTCTGTAATGGCTGACAGACTGCTGACATCTCTGATCACAACTTGTATCAGTCATCAGCCTCATCCCAGGAGCAGTGATCAGTCCTACATCTGGACCCCAGGAATTCCCTGTATTTGGCTACATTGGTCCAGAATGGCTCAGTATACATATCCCACACCTGATGGCTGCTGGGAAGTTGGAGCTCATGCTAGTAGTTGGCACTATCACAGTGGTAAATAGTAACCATCTTCCAGGTCCTGTGTGAGGAGCATACTCTCCTCTCCTCTGCATACTGACCAGGGAGGAGCGCTCACTAGGCACCACCCCATCTGATAGAATGCCTCGCATTATTTTCAGTGAATACAAGGAGTTCTCTGGATGATCCCGAGATCATAATGTCAGCGCCCCTCTTTCCACCTCATTCAGTGAGCAAACCCCTTGAATACAAGGTGTTCTGTAAATGGTGCAGGTGTTGAGTGAGCAACCACCTGTGTTCTGTGTGCGGAGGGGGAGCCAGTTGTATAGAGGCTGAGCAGGATCTAGAACAGGGGTCTCCAAACTTTTCAAACAATGAGCCAGTTTACTATCATTCAAACTTTAGGAGGGCCGGATTGTGACCAATGGGGGTCAAAAATGTCCTGGTCCCAGCATCAGTGAGAATTAACCTTACCTCAGGTTACATAGCGCCTGTGGTCAGAAGCAGGAGGAGATACAGTAGCCCATCATTGGTATTACTGGAAGGAACAGTAGCCCATCATTGGTATTACTGGAAGGAACAGTAGCCCATCATTGGTATCAATGGGAAGAACAGTAACCCATCATTGGTATCAATGGGAAGAACAGTAACCCATCATTGGTATCAGTGGGAAGAACAGTAGCCCATCATTGGTATCAGTGGGAAGAACAGTAACCCATCATTGGTATCAGTGGGAAGAACAGTAGCCCATCAGTGGGAAGAACAGTAACCCATCATTGGTATCAGTGGGAAGAACAGTAACCCATCATTGGTATTACTGGAAGGAACAGTAACCCATCATTGGTATTACTGGAAGGAACAGTAACCCATCATTGGTATTACTGGAAGGAACAGTAGCCCATCATTGGTATTACTGGAAGGAACAGTAGCCCATCATTGGTATCAGGGTGGATTTGATTTAAATCACGATTTAAATCACTAGTCAGTAAGGCTTGATTTAAATCATAGTTTTCTACATAAAGACTAATTCTTGCTGGTATAACTTTAATATGCAAGTAGATGAAGATTTTTAGAATAACTTTTCATATTAGTTTTTTTTATCCCCAGTTTAATAGGTTAATCATTCATATTTGGACAACTTTTCTGTTGTACTTAGGAAGGAGAAAAATAATCATTATCTTAATAATAACAATTTAAATAGATTTATTCAACTGAAACAATAACATTCCAGCATATGTTATTTGCTTAAACAAACATCCATGTTTGTTAACTAATTTGGCTAAACAAAATATATATATTTTAAGAAACGTAGACTGTCAGCCCCTTCCTCCTCACACTTAGTTTTACTTTCTTCTTGTGCAGATCTATTCCACTCCAAACAATCAGAAAAATATTGTTTCTATTCTATTCACTGAACTTCTTGAAATTTAGCACTGAAGGGGTTGATTCTGTATTCATAGGTTTGTAGAAGTTAGGATTAAGGTCTTTTTCTTAACTCTGTTCATGTTATAACATTTTTGCTGTGAAGAAGAGGCATGTGATCTCCGCTGAGTCAAATTCAGGTTTGAGAACTGCAAAAGTAAACCAAGCATCTGTGATAATATCTTGTAGGCAGAGAAACTGCCCAATAATCTTACAAAAACCTCTGGAAGAAAAAAAAAAAAAATTAAACATATACAGCCTTATTCTACATAATTAAAAACCTCATCTTTATTTCATGATGGAATAACCTTTGGATGGTAATATATTTTCCTCAAAAATCATTTTATTTAAAAAAAAATCTGATTTAAATAAAAAAAATCCGATTTGTTTAAATTTAAAAAAAAAATCATTGATTTTTATCCACCCTGATTGGTATCAGTGGGAAGAACAGTAGCCCATCATTGGTATCAGTGGGAAGAACAGTAGCCCATCATTGGTATCAGTGGGAAGAACAGTAGCCCATCATTGGTATCAGTGGGAAGAACAGTAACCCGTCATTGGTATCAGCGGGAAGAACAGTACTCCGACATTGGTATCAGCGGGAAGAACAGTACTCCGACATTGGTATCAGCGGGAAGAACAGTACTCCGACATTGGTATCAGCGGGAAGAATAGTACTCCGACATTGTTTGATGAAAAATTCCTCCTGCGCTGTAATGGACCCCAAACCCTACCTATCAGCTGCTTACACTCAAACTGATACCCAACCAGTGCAAAAATAAATATTAAACAATAGTGCAGTGCTAATAAACTAAATCTCTATAAATAATGTTACATGGGCTAAAAAAGCCAAACACGCCTACATGTGAAATAGTGATATTGAAAACATTAAAAAAAAAAAAATGAAAATTTATGAAATGTGAAAAATATGACACATCTTAAAGTGACCAAATCATCTTCGTGCCCCACACACGTGCCAGCAAATAATTTTAGAATAAAGATAACAAACTTAAATCACATGATAGTGCCACTTCAAATCTCATAAATAACCAAACACATAAATATATAAGTCCAATATGAATAATTCAGTGATAGGACATACACATGCAATGTGCAATTGGTGCTCAATCTTGTAAGTGCCAACACACTTTTCCACTCCAGCTGCAGTGCCTCCTCGCCTCCTTTCTATGACCCCTAAGGGCCAGAAAGCTTTCAGGATCACCCTGGATCCTCAACAATCCCGTCTGGTAGATCTCCTTTGTTCTCCTATTAAGCCTCCTCCACCTTTTCTCCTCTGTGACCTTTGAGGTCCTTTAAGCAGAATTTCTGTGAAATCTCACTCACATATTAGTGAGCAAAAAAGAGATCCTCCATAGTGTAGTAAATCAAGCTTGCAGTTCATTTATTTGTATAAAGACTATTACAGTGATCTACGCCTTAACAAACAGCCTATCAGGTATGCGATATGTTGTGCCAAGCTGGACCAATGCAATACGGAGAGTCCTTGAGGGCTCGTTCACACCATACGTGCAGAAAGACTGATGGAAACTAACATGCAGATTTCCCTTGCAGGATCATCCGTTTACATCCACACTCCAATGAGTTTTATACACGTTGCAGATTTCTGCACAGAAAAAATCTGCATGTGATACTAGTGTTGTAGTGTGAACAGGGCACATAGACAACAATTGATTTTGTTGTGCCCTTGCATAGTGCATGCAGAAAAACTGATGTTTCTGCACCTTGGTGTGAACGAGCCCTAAGGTTCAGCTCTAAGATGGTAGTAAACTCCAATTTTTGAACTTGTACCTATAGGTAATCCTATATTAAGGCTTACCTGTAGGTACAGTGAATATCTCCTAAACCTGCAGTGTTCAGGAGATATTTACACTGAAAGCAGCCGGTGATGTCACTGGCACACTGCAATCCGAATTGACAGCACACTTAGTATGCCGTCAATTCAAAGTGCTGTGCCTCGGCCGTGGCTCCCGTGCACATGTGTAGGAGTGACGTAATTTTGGCTTGGCCATTGAAACGACCCAAGCTCGCAAACCCGAAAGGAAGACCAGGTGAAGATGGAAGCCCTGTCAGTGTTGACGGTGCGCTCCTATTTTAAGGTAAGTCCGCCATAATGTGCTAGTAAGCAGTGCATACTAGAACATTATGGCTTACACCACCCGGGGTCCCACTTTTTTTTTTTTTTTTCTTCTAAGTTTATTACCTCTTTACAGGCAAAACAGAAGGACACTCTCAGGCCTCAGGAGCTTTTTGCCACAATGTGCAGCTTACCTAGCAAATGATCCCCTCCAGTGGTGTGATATTGGTGTTTACATTTTTACATGGCGTTCTTCAGGTTTGGAGTCTTCATCCTGTTGATTGGCTAAGCTGACATAACTCCGGGGTATGGGAGTTCCTCCCGGTAGTGATTCATGCCAAGGGTGTACACTAAGCTGTGCACGACAAATGGGGAGAAGCATTTATGACACAGATTTACAGAGTCTCTTCTGTCATAAAAAGCCCAACCGTTGGCATTTTTAAAAATTGCAACTTTACTTTCGCTTCAAATGCTGTAACCCATACAATCAGAATCTGTCTCCTACTGGTCTGGAGTCAGTAGAGTGTATTGATTGGATTGGCCCTTGAAGGGGTTGTTACTGCTGAGAGACAGAGGCTTCCTGATCATGTAATCACTGTGATTGGTGGTCATAGTATTTGCAAGATTGGGAGCCATCAGAAAGGGCTTGGTCCCTGTGCTGGGAGCGGTATGAGTGCATGTCCAGCACAGAAACATACTACATATATGGAGCATCTCAGGAGAGAGCCCACTTCCACAGTGCTACATATACAGTATGTGTGAATGTGTTAGAGCCTAATAGAGCGTTATTGCTTTCATAGAATCCAGAGTAACTACACTGTACTGTTTTTCAAGGTTTAACAATTTCCAGTTTTGCTAAACCCTCCTATCCTGAATAAGTGAGGAAGGTGCCATCATAGCCTCTGTTTGATCTGTAGCTGGTGTCGTGTTGTACATGAGATCAGTTATGAAACCAGCTATTTGATGGTGCACAAGCAATGTGACAGTCATGCTGGGAATGTAAGTGTTTTTTTTTTAAACTGTTAAATTGGTGGGTTTAGTTCTGCTTTAATAGATCGGTTGAGAGCTGACATAAGCACACTGGCAACTAGTTATCATCAGAGGCATGCCTTTAATGTAACTATTTTGGGAAATGGTTAAATCAGTGGGTTTTGCTCCACTTCAAAGATGAAATAAAACCCTTCTATTCTTTTTAGCAAAAGAAGCTGCCACCTTGCCTCTGTTTGATCTACTACAGCTACCATGGTGGTGCACATGTGATCAGTTATGACATCAGGCATTTGATAGTTTGACAGTTTGGCTGAGAACAGAAGCAATTGTTTTTTTTAACTGTTAAATCAATGGGTTTAGTTCCACTTTAAGGCCTCTTTCACACGAGCGTTCCATATGTCCGTTTTTCATCTGTCCATTTGCGGATGAAAAACGGACACCCATGTATTTCTATGGACTAGCAGATGTAAATGGATGATCATCCGTTTACATCTGTTAATGTCCGTATCCATTAACATCTGTTTTTTTTTGAACAAAAGAAATCCCTATTTTTCTTCCATAAGAAAAAAACAGATGTAAACTGATGAAAAACCAGGTGTAAACTGATGAAAAAAACGGATGTAAACTGATGAAAAAACGGATGTAAACTGATGAAAAAAAAAACAAAAAAAAAACGGATGTAAACTGATGAAAAAAAAACGGATGTAAACTGATGAAAAAAATGGATGTAAACTGATGAAAAAAATGGATGTAAACTGATGAAAAAAAAACGGATGTAAACTGATGAAAAAACGGATGTAAACTGATCTGGTTTTTCTTGGAAAAAAACGTTACTGAACTGATGCAAAAAACGGAACGCCCATGTAAAAGGGCCCTAAAGTGGTTGTAAACCCTTACATATACCCAGTGAAGTGACTGGTGATAACACAGTGATGAAACAAATCCTTCTAGATATGTTGTACCTGTTTATCTGCAGTATCCTCTTCTCTACAGCCATTCCAGGTTCAGAATTTAAACAGCTTGTTTGAGCTTTCAGAATGCGGGGCGCATGGAGCTGAGGTTACACTCTGCACAGCTCAGTGAGAAGAGCTGATTGGATGGGAGAAACACATACCCCTTCACACAGGAACAGAGCTGAGGCTGTCAATCACAGGCTGGGTGCTGTAGCTCCCTCCCCTGTCACCTTTTCGCCTCTTGGTGTCAGGAAAGCTTGTCAGAAGTGACTCATGCAGATAGCAGAGGAAAGAAGCAAGAGACAGAAATTACTCTTAGTGCTCTAGATTTAGACAAGAACACAGTATGTTAGGATATGCTGTGTTCATCTTTCATATCAGAGGTTTACAAGCACTTTAAGCTCAGCTAAACTCTAAATACATTCCAGGTAGTCACAGCGTTGGTGCAGTGCCTCTGTACATCACCATGGCACTCAGAGCTTCTTGCCGTGTCATTTCATAGATGTCATGAATAACGCCAGCGCTGTGTATGCACTGCCAAGGTGTGCAGAAAATCTTTCTAGGCAATGTTAGTGTTTCTTTTGCTACAAGAAGCTTCTTAATATGTTACTTTGGTCAAGTAGGAATTTGAAAGACCTGTGAATGTGACTGATGTTCCACTTTAATAATAAGTATTATTGAATAAAGAATGTTTCAGTTTCTGAAGCATGGAGGTTTTTATGGAAACTAGCACACATTATTAACCTTTTTATCACAGAGGAACCCTTGAAATTTTCACGTCTCAGGGAACAACACTAGCAACTCTCATAGGCACAGCCCCGGTTGTCAACCGTCCCTCAGTTCATGAGAAATAATTTGATGGGAAACTCATACTTACCAGTGTGTTGATTTCCTTGTTTGCCCATTAGAGCTGAGTATTTTCCCCACCAAACTGCATGTCGTTGTCCTGTAGTGGGGTGGAGATGAGGCATGAAGAACCATGTAGTGGCCATAAACCCCCATCTGTTAGTACTTTCTACTTACAGCTATTAAAGTAGAATTATAGGCAAAACTTTTTTTTTTGTCATTTTGGAATAAGGGAGGGTTATAACCCGTGTATTTATTTTTTGCTATCTGTCCCATTGAGGATATTTCCCTTCACTTCCTGTCCCATAGCCAAACAGGAAGTGAGAGGAAATCCCTGCAAATTAAGGTAATCCCTTGGGACCCCCAGGTCATAAGAAATAGTGTCCCCATTGGAAGATTTCCCCTCTATTACTTTTTTGGGGACGACCCAAAATTTGGGCTTTTCTTTTACTTTCACTTTTAACCACTTGCCCTCTTAAAGATTTACCCCCCTTCCTGACCAGGCCATTTTTTGCATTACGGCGCTGCATTACTTTAACTGACAATTGCGCGGTCATGCAATGATGCACCCAGATGAAATTTACGTCCTTTTTTTTCCCATTTATTGAGCTTTTTTTATTTGATCGCATGTGCGGTTTTTCTTTGGTTATAAAAAAAAAGCACGACAACTTTGAGAAAAAAAAACAATATTTTTGACTTTTTGGTATTAAACATGTCCAGTTAAAAAATTTTAAAAATCTAATTTCATCATAAATTTAGGCCAAAATGTATTCTGCTACGTCTTTACGTGTAAATGAAATGGTTCACGTGAAAGTTTTAGCGTTCACAAATGGTGGTATAGGTACTGGGAATTTTAACATTTTTTTTTCTATACTAGTAATGGCGGCGATCAGCGACTTATAGCGGGGCTGTAGCGGGCATGCTGGTTACAGCCATCCAAAGTAGTGTGCCTGAGCTGACAGGGAGGGGAACTGTTAGTAAACAAAACCGTTCTCCTCCCCGTTGGAGATCTTCGGAAATCACTGGGCGCCAGCGAGTAATCACTGGCCGGGACCCGGTGATTGACAGCCGTGGCCATGAATAGCGGTGCGGGTAGGACCCCCTATCCGGAAATGCAAAATTATGTATATATACGTGATTTTGTGCACCTGTACTGCCCTGTAGCAGTATATCTGCTATAGCGCGGACAGGAAGTAATCAAAACAAATAGAGATGGAGAATTTCTCTAATGGAAATACAGACAGCACTACAAACCTGACAGGGTTCTAATCCATCTTCACTCTTACAAAGTTTAAAATGAAATAAAGGTTTTTCCTTTAGTTAGTAAAAACCTGTGCTGCAGGATCCCCCCATCCCCCGCACAAGTGCCCCCATAGAAAACTGTTTGCTATGGAGGCACACACTGGCAGGGGACCCAGAAAAAGAGGCACAGAGCAGGCAAGTATAACACGTTTATCATTTTAATATAAAAAAACCTGAAGCTTTAATGTTACTTTAAGCTGACCATACACTGTGTGCACAATTAGGCAAGTTGTATTTTGAGGATTCATTTCATTATTGAACAATAACACTACTCTTGGTCAATCCACAATATTAATAAATGTGCTGCATATATTAATGTTAGCCTGGTTCTCATTTGCAAAATCCAGTCCAGTACTTGATACTCTTGAAATAAAAAATATTTCTAGTTAAAGATACTATATCCAGGTATCTTATTCAAGGTGCCATGTGATGGTGGAACTTGGAGAAGTCATAGACAAGCAGATGCCTTCCTGAGAGGGATGACATGCTGCTCATTTGTAGTCTTGGTCTTGCTGCTGCTTCTCTTGTTGATTGCCAAATAGACGGAAGTAGAGCATGTATGTGGCTAACACCTTCCTTCCATTGGCATGTGCTAGCTTGCATGGAGTTTTTCCAAAGGTTTGTAGCTCTATTAGCATTGCTTAGGCTTTGGTAGCTTTTAGTGCTTTCTGGGGGTGTCCCTAAATAGCTGCAGAAACAAACCACTAAAAACAGAGAAAATCAACGCATACAGATCCCCAAATCCTATTGACAAGGGGCACAAGATAAATGTTCATCGAGTCCAATGTCATAAATGTAATATAGTGCAAATGAGTCCATATAGCACTAGGGCAAGCTCTTGTAGCTGTAGCAGGCTCTGTGTGAAGATAAGGAAGAAAAATGCCTCTAAGTGCGGTATGTAACCACATTTATTCGGAAGCAATGTAAAATCACTCACATTGTGTAAAAAGTAAGAAGGCTCAGGTAAGTGGAGTAATAGCCAAGTCCTCGCTGCAGTGGCCTCGTCTGTGCTAAGGGAGACTGGATGTCACAAGAAAGCCGGCCAGCATGTGAAGTATCTGAAGATGGCATGTGGAGTGCACCTTGGAGCGCCATGTCAGCGTGATGACGTAGGGGAGTCCAGTATGCAAAGCAACGCGTTTCGGAGCATGCGCTAAACCACTAGAGGGCGGAAGCGTGCTCCCTTCTCAAGCTGCGGCCATTGCAGCGAGAACTCGGCTATTACGCCACTTACCTGAGCTTTCTTATTTTTTACACAATGTGAGTGCTTTTACATTGCTTCCCAATAAATGTTGCTACATACTGCACTTAGAGGTGCTTTTTTCTTCCTTGTGTCCCTAAATAGGCCTTTCTTCATCTATATATTTAATTAGGGCCATTAGGAAGGGGATTGTACAAGTACTACTATCACTGGTATATGATGACATTGATAGCATGAATAAAACAAAGGTGTATTCTGCTCCAGTTAATATCCACAGACAATCAGAACTGACAGTAATGTAATAAATGTCATACATTGAATGTATTATACTTGTCATGCTATATTTTGTACACTTGACTATAAATATTCTCAAGTAAGTTGGTGCAGCGCTAAATGGTAATACACTTTAATATACACAATAACATGCCATTTCAAACATATGTGGATACGTGGTATCACCTTAAGGTGATTAATAGTGATATAATTAGTTCAATATGATTGTGTGGATCATGAAGAGATCACAATTCCAAGTGTGTGGACGTCCTGATCCGGGAGTGACAACAGGTGCAAGCCAAACGAATGGATAAAAAACGCACTCACCAGATGTGCGTTTTAAAATGCACAATATTTCATCCTGCGTCACCAGGCCATAGATAGGTCATCAGGTCTCGGGTCAGGCTACCATACGAATCCCCATCCAAGCTCCACAGAAAAGGTCACCAGAAACCGCTACCAGGTATCACCATCAGGGTCATCTTTCCTCCAAATGGGCACTGTGAATGATGGCATTCACACAGAGTGCCCAATAAGAGACCACATAGCGTGATACTGCTTAAGGTACCTTTTATTCAAGGATAATAGGTGTAATGGTAAATTTCAAAATCTCAAAAAAGTTCCAAAAAGTTACTGACCATATATTCAGGATGGCTGTGGTTAGATGTCCAGTTGCTGCAGCCCCCCTGACTATAAATATTGCCTACATAAACGTATTGGGGCTTTCTTCTTTCAGACAGCTAAGCCTATAAATAGAAAATAATCAACGTACAGAATTATGACTTCATTATGAATCAGCTTCTATTCTGGCATTTTGGTGGGTTTTGCATTTTTCTGCCCTGGTTTTAGAGACAATTGGATTGGAGCCTTCTGTGAATATGGCCACCACAATTTTGAATGCTCCTTTATTTGCATAAAGAGTATGGAAAAGTTTACATGCCTAAAAGATTTTTTTATTTTAATATATCAGTAAAATAGGAAACAGTAAAACTTGGGTGGGTGTTCACAATTTATTCCCTTTGACAGGGGTATAAGCAGTTCAATACTTGTTTTTTTTATTTATTTTATTAGCTTTACAGAACAAGAGGGAAAGGGATTTTGATAATTTTTTTTTTTTTCAATGGGGACAGCTGTTTTGGTGACGGCTAGAGACAGGGATTCTCCTCAAATTGTAGATTTCTATTCTATTTATGTTTCTTCTTTAGGACATAAAGGAAAGTAAAATCTCCCTAACACGACACAGACAGAAAATAAGGTGACAGGGTTTTTAAAGTGGAACTTCACTGTCATTCAACATTGACTATTCTGATTCCGTATGCTGCTTGAATTAGTAAATAGATAAGTAAATATTAGTAAATAGATTTTTACATTTCTTTCGTTACTTCCTGGTTTCTATGCCTAGGCAAATGATGTCATGCATCCCAGGAGTCTTCGGGGGGGGGGGGGGGGTTCAGCTAAGCACACCCTCCTGCATGCCTGAGCTAAGGGCAGATGGATCCCAGGAAGTAAATGCTACATGAATCATTTGCCTTTACTAAAGATAGCCATGGCCAGAACTGCAAGGGGTGTTTTTCAAAGTGAATTCTCAGCAAAATAAAGCATGGAGACATGGATGGGTGAGTTTGCTTTCAATATTAAAGATGAATTCAGCAACGCTTTTTGGTTTGTGGTGCTCAGATGCTGTGTAGTTCCGCTTTAACCAACTTTGCTCTATCAAAACTATTTAAAGGATAAATTTGCCATTTAGAAAAAAATATAATGTTACACCCATATTCAGAGTTTAACATGTTCTTGCTGCCCCCTTCTCCTCTGCACCCCCAGACTTACTTGTAGTGTAAATGAAATGCAAGTGCTGATCAGCGCAAACTTAATTCATATACACTGCCTACAGCTCGGAAAATGACAGAGGTATGGGCACAGAGCTGTACATTGCACCTGTGATGTGTTGATTATGTGGGCAATGCTCTGCAGGCTCCTGTTTTAAAAAATAATCACACTTTACCTACAAAGATATGCGCATTTATTTTTTTAATTAAAGGACAACTTGGCCTGCAAAAACTGTAGCTGCTGACTTTTAATAAACACAAACTCACCTGTCCCAGAGTCCAGAGATGTACTTACCTGCGGTGTCCTTTCTCTCCCTGATGCCGGCATCTCAACTGTGGGCACCAGACTGTGACAGCTTGCGGCTTAAACAGTCCGGTGCTCACTGCGCATGCGCGAGTTGTGCTGCGCATCCTGATTGGTCTGGCAGTCTTATGTGACCTGTGATGTGTCTTAGAAGACTATGGAAGGGATGAGGGGACCGAACCTCCGGCTCATTTTGTCTCGGCAAACTTAGCTGGGAGTGGCACATGGTACCTGTCAAAACCAGGTATCTGCTCGCTCCCCCAAATATGGCGAGGTGGGGGGGGGGGCAGAGCTTACACTTTTGGGTGGAATTCCGCTTTAAGACAAATACTATGTATGGAAATGTTATATATACAGTGGGGATCGAATGTTTGGGCACCCCAGCTATAAATTTGTATTAATGTGCATAAAGAAGCCAAGGAAAGATGGAAAAATCTCCAAAAGGCATCAAATTACAGATTAGACATTCTTATAATATGTCAACAAAAGTTAGATTTTATTTCCATCATTTACACTTTCAAAATAACAGAAAAATGGAGTCTGCAAAAGTTTGGGCACCCTGCAGAATTTATAGCATGCACTGCCCCCTTTGCAAAGCTGAGACCTGCCAGTGTCATGGATTGTTCTCAATCATTGTCTGGGAAGACCAGGTGATGTCAATCTCAAAGGTTTTAAATGCTCAGACTCATCTGACCTTGCCCCAACAATCAGCACCATGGGTTCTTCTAAGCAGTTGTCTAGAAAACTGAAACTGAAAATAGTTGACGCTCACAAAGCTGGAGAAGGCTATAAGAAGATAGCAAAGCGTTTTCAGATGTCAATATCCTCTGTTCGGAATGTAATTAAGAAATGGCAGTCATCAGGAACAGTGGAAGTTGAAGCAAGATCTGGAAGACCAAGAAAAATATCAGACAGAACAGCTCGCAGGATTGTGAGAAAAACAATTCAAAACCCACGTTTGACTGCACGATCCCTCCAGAAAGATCTGGCAGACACTGGAGTTGTAATACACTATTCCACTATAAAGAGATACTTGTACAAATATGGTCTTCATGGAAGAGTCATCAGAAGAAAACCTCTTCTACGTCCTCACCACAAAAATCATTATTTGAACTTTGCAAATGAACATATAGACAAGCCTGATGCATTTTGGAAACAAGTTCTGTGGACCGATGAGGTTAAAATTGAACATTTTGGCCGGAATGAGCAAAGGTACGTTTGGAGAAGAAGGGGCACAGAATTTAATGAAAAGAACCTCTGACCAATTGTTAAGCATGGGGTTGGATCAATCATGCTTTGGGGTTGTGTTGCAGCCAGTGGCACAGGGAACATCTCACGAGTAGAAGGAAAAATGGATTCAATAAAATTTCAGCAAATTTTGGATGGTAACTTGATGCCATCTGTGAAAAAGCTGAAGTTAAAGAGAGGATGGCTTCTGCAAATGGATAATGATCCTAAACACACCTCGAAATCCACGGGGGAGTACATCAACAGGCATAAACTGAAGGTTTTGCCATGGCCTTCACAATCACCTGACCTCAACATAATTGAAAATCTATGGATAGACCTTAAAAGAGCAGTGCGTGACAGACAGCCCAGAAATCTCAAAGAACTGGAAGACTTTTGTAAGGAAAAATGGGCAAAGATACCTCAAACAAGAATTGAAAGACTCTTGGCTGGCTACAAAAAGCGTTTACAAGCTGTGATACTTGCCAAAGGGGGCAATACAAGATATTAACTCTGCAGGGTGCCCAAACTTTTGCAGATGCCATTTTTTTGTTTTCTGTTATTTTGAAAGTGTAAATGACGGAAATAAAATCTAACTTTTGTTGACATATTATAAGAATGTCTAATCTGTAATTTGATGCCTTTTGGAGGTTTTTCCATCTTTCCTTGGCTTCTTTATGCACATTAATACAAATTTTTAGCTGGGGTGCCCAAACTTTCGATCCCCACTGTATGTATGTATGTGTGTGTGTGTGTGTGTATATATATATATAAAAATTTTATGTACTATATTGCCAAAAGTAGCCCTCCAAATCCTTGGATTCAGGTGTTCTTGCCCATCTGCACATTATCCAAACTAAATGGTTTGGCTGTCCTTCCACTTTAACTCTTGGCTCTATAACCTGCAGGAACGTATCTGAAGAGAATTGTAAATCTTTGCCAATGAAAGCTTTTCACATTTATATATTTTAGCTTTTTCACTGGAGTTCAGCTTTAACTTGTTCAATCCTTATTATTATGTTTAATTTGTGTTTTCAAGCTTAATGACCTTTTTTGGAGTTTCATTTTAAAGCAATAATTAGTGTACCTAATAGACATTACATGGTTTGCACTATACTGTACTTAGTAATGGATTCATGAATAACTAATATAAAGTAGTGACAAAATGCTGCAGATTTTTATACGTAACGGATTATAGTAGAAATTGTTTGTTGTGAAATGTGCCTGTTTTGTTTTACCGCAATACTGAGCATTAAATGCAGGTGCCTGCTGACTGTAGAGCTGCTTTGTGTGCTGTCTTGTCTGTTCTCCTGTAGATTGTCGCTCCCTTAGAAGAATATTATTTCTCATCTTTTCTGCATGATGAGCCTGCTGATTCCACGTTCTGGAAGATGCTCATTCCGCACGGGGCTGAATCAGCAACACTGTGCTTATGAGAGGACATTAAGACGCGTGAACAGACTATGTAAGACGGGGCATTAGGTATCTGACTGCTGGAGAAAGGAGGAATATTTCCTTTATCTGCTTGCAGTTCTGCTTACTGTAAAAATGAGGCCTTGTGTAGATTAACCCATTACAATGAATCTGCGTATTTTTGACCTTTCTAATTTTAATACTCTAGCCAAAATTATTACACTCTTGCTGTCAATTGTAATTTGTTTGGTGTATGATGCAGTGTATTCTCTTCTTGTAACCTTTGGGCCACATTCACACCTTTTTGGTGCATTAAAGTGATTTTAAAGTTTTGGCTTTTTTTTTTTTTTTTACCTGCTCTGAGCAGTGGTTTTGCACAGGACAGTCCTGATCCTTCACTTCTCAGGTCCCCTGCTGGCACTCCTGGCCCTTTCCTCTTGCTTAGTGCGTCCATAGCAAGCAGCTTGCTATGGGGGCTCCCGAGCCACTGCTCTGTGTGGCCGTTTCACATGGAGCACGGCTCAGCCCCTCCTCTGACCTCTCCTCATTGGCTCACTGGCTGTGATTGACAGTAGTACTGCTGCTTTCTCAGCCAATGAGGAGGGAGAGCCAAGCCCACAGCCCAGTACTGCAGTGAGTACTGGGGGGGACAGAACAGACAGCGGTGACTGACAATCACTGTTCTCTGCTCACAGTGGCTGTGTCTGAACTCAGCGATCAGAGGTCATGTGATCTCTGAGTTCTCACATTTAGAGCAGGCTGGGGACAGATGCAGCATCAGACTGATGCTGCACCCACCTAGGTAAGTATAAATGGGGAAAAAAACGCCCCACTTCTCTTTTAAGGTAGCTCATTTATTTGAATGGGCTGCCAATGCACGAGCACCAGAAAACGCACCTGTGCAATTTTTAGAAACGCAGTGCATCACGAAGCACTGTTGTATGGTAAAGGTCTTTTGAAGAGTACTGAAACACTGCTTCATTTTAAAGTGGTTGTAAAGGAGAATAATAAAACTCCCAAACCTGTTTATACTTACCTGCTCTGTGCAGGAATTGCGCAGACTGGCCCTGATCCTCCTCTTCTCGGGTTCCCCGTCAGCGCTCATGGCTCCTTCCCTCCTGTTGGTGCCCCCAGTAGGAATCCAATTCCTATGGGAGCACTCATGTAGGCTCGCTGCATCCTTTGACACATACAGTGGGACTTGGCCACACCGCCCACTCCCTTGTCAGTGGAGTTGATTGACAGGAGCGGGAACCAATGGCTCTTCCTGCTGGTGTTGATCTGCCCAGTGAGGGGGGATAAAACCAGGAGAACTGCAGCTCTCATGCACAGTGTTGGATCGTGATGGGGCTCAGGTAAGTATAAGGAGGGGGCGGCGATTCCTTTACACAGAAGGCTTTTTACCTATGCAGTAAGGTAAAAAAAAACCTGAGGCTTTAGAACCACTTTAAAGTACTGGAATCCTCTACTCTTCCAACCACTCCATCCCCCACAGTTATTACCTCTTGTACCACTATCCCCTCCCTCCTAGATTGTAAGCTCCAAGGAGCAGGGCCCTTAAATCCCTCTTGTATTGAACTGTATTGTTACTGTATTGTCTTCCACCATAATGTAAAGCTCTGAGCAAACTGTCGGCGCTATATAAATCCTGTATAATAATAATAATATTGTTTTACCTCCATAGGATACACAAGTGTTCCATGCATCCGCATGCAGGCAATCCCATTCATATCAGGACACGGCAGGTACACAGACCCTGCCACTGCTTCCAATTTGACATCCATGTGGGTGCGTATCTATGTCCCTGAACTCAAACCCACACTGCTTGCTCTTGGGGACACGCACCCACATGGGTGTCAAGTTGAGAGCAGTGGCTGCTGCTTCCCAATTGACATGAATGGGACTTGCCTGTACACAGATGTACTGGACACCTGTGCATCCTCTGCATGCAAACCATGCCCCTCACATTTGTGTATGCTTAATTACTCCATGTGAATGGGGCCTAAAACATCTGCTTTTAGTTATATTGCTTAAATAAGTGCCAGTCTAGTAAAGGTTTTGTGTTTTATTTTGTTTTCCAGGAAGCCAAACCATCCAGTGAGGACTTAGGGGATAAGAAAGAGGGGGGTGACTATATTAAACTGAAAGTAATTGGCCAGGTAAGCATTCACAAATCGGAGATGAAATTTGCCCATTTTCTCTAATTAAATGATCTTCATAAACATGTTTAGACAGTTTAAACATATTGAAATTTTTAATTATAGCCGAATTATAGGGTTCAATTCACACCTCTATACTGCCTGCTGTCACATTCCCCACATTCTTCTCATGCACTTACTGTCCCCTCCCATATACTTCACATTCCTTTCCTACATGCACTGCCTGCCTTCATTTTTTCCACTTTCGTTTTCTGCACATACTATCCCCTTTCATACCCTCCACACTGCTTTCCTGCATGTACTGCCTGCCGTTATTCCCTCCATACTCCTCTTCTGCACATTCTGTGCGCTGTCATACCTTACAATTCTCTCCAGTGCATATTGCCTGTCCTCTTACCCTTCACACTCTTCTCCTGCGCATAGTGTCCTGGTTCATATACTCCTTTCCTGTATGCACTGCCTGCCGTTATTCCCTCCATACTTCTCTTCTGCACATTCTGTGTGCTCTCATACCTTACAATTCTCTCCAGTGCATATTGCCTGTCCTCATACCCTTCACACTCTTTTCCTGCACATAGTGTCCTGGTTCATATACTCTTTTCCTGCTTGTACTGCCTGCCGTTATTCCCTCCATACTCCTTCTGCACATTCTGTGTGCTCTCATACCTTACAATTCTCTCCAGTGCATATTGCCTGTCCTCATACCCTTTACACTCTTCTCCTGCACATAGTGTCCTGGTTCATATACTCTTTTCCTGCATGTACTGCCTGCCGTTATTCCCTCCATACTTCTCTTCTGCACATTCTGTGTGCTCTCATACCTTACAATTCTCTCCGATGCATATTGCCTGTCCTCATACCCTTCACACTCTTCTCCTGCACATAGTGTCCTGGTTCATATACTCCTTTCCTGCACGTACTGCCTGCCGTTATTCCCTCCATACTTCTCTTCTGCACATTCTGTGTGCTCTCATACCTTACACTTCTCTCCGGTGCATACAGTCAGGTCCATAAATATTGGGACATGGACACAATTCTAACATTGTTGGCTCTATACATCACCACAATGGATTTGAAATGAAACAAACAAGATGTGCTTTAACTGCAGACTGTCAGCTTTAATTTGAGGGTATTTACATCCAAATCAGGTGAACGGTGTAGGAATGACAACAGTTTGCATATGTGCCTCCCACTTGTTAAGGGACCAAAAGTAATGGGACAATTGGCTTCTCAGCTGTTCCATGGCCAGGTGTGTGTTATTCCCTCATTATCCCAATTACAATGAGCAGATAAAAGGTCCAGAGTTCATTTTAAGTGTGCTATTTGCATTTGGAATCTGTTGCTGTCAACTCTCAAGATGAGATCCAAAGAGCTGTCACTATCAGTGAAGCAAGCCATCATTAGGCTGAAAAAACAAAACAAACCCATCAGAGAGATAGCAAAAACATTAGGCGTGGCCAAAACAACTGTTTGGAACATTCTTAAAAAGAAGGAACGCACCGGTGAGCTCAGCAACACTAACAAACCCGGAAGACCACGGAAAACAACTGTGGTGGATGAGCAAAGAATTCTTTCCCTGGTGAAGAAAACACCCTTCACAACAGTTGGCCAGATCAAGAACACTCTCCAGGAGGTAGGTGTATGTGTGTCAAAGTCACCAATCAAGAGAAGACTTCACCAGAGTGAATACAGAGGGTTCACCACAAGATGGAAACCATTGGTGAGCCTCAAAAACAGGAAGGCCAGATTAGAGTTTGCCAAACGACATCTAAAAAAGCCTTCACAGTTCTGGAACAACATCCTATGGACAGATGATACCAAGATCAACTTGTACCAGAGTGATGGGAAGAGAAGAGTATGGAGAAGGAAAGGAACTGCTCATGATCCTAAGCATACCACCTCATCAGTGAAGCATGGTGGTGGTAGTGTCATGGCGTGGGCATGTATGGCTGCCAATGGAACTGCTTCTCTTGTATTTATTGATGATGTGACTGCTGACAAAAGCAGCCGGATGAATTGTGAAGTGTTTCGGGAATATTATCTGCTCATATTCAGCCAAATGCTTCACAACTCATTGGACGCTTCACAGTGCAGATGGACAATGACCCAAAGCATACTGCAAAAGCAACCAAAGAAGTGGAATGTTCTGCAATGGCCAAGTCAATCACCTGACCTGAATCCGATTGAGCATGCATTTCACTTGCTGAAGACAAAACTGAAGGGAAAATGCCCCAAGAACAAGCAGGAACTGAAGACAGTTGCAGTAGAGGCCTGGCAGAGCATCACCAGGGATGAAACCCAGCATCTGGTGATGTCTATGCGTTCCACACTTCAGGCTGTAATTGACTGCAAAGGATTTGCAACCAAGTATTAAAAAGTGAAAGTTTGATTTATGATTATTATTCTGTCCCATTACTTTTGGTCCCTTAACAAGTGGGAGGCACATATGCAAACTGTTGTCATTCCTACACCGTTCACCTGATTTGGATGTAAATACCCTCAAATTAAAGCTGACAGTCTGCAGTTAAAGCACATCTTGTTTGTTTCATTTCAAATCCATTGTGGTGGTGTACAGAGCCAAAAATGTTAGAATTGTGTCCATGTCCCAATGTTTATGGACCTGACTGTATTGCCTGTCCTCATACCCTTCACACTCTTCTCCTGCACAGTGTCCTGGTTCATATACTCCTTTCCTGCATGTACTGCCTGCCGTTATTCCCTCCATACTTCTCTTCTGCACATTCTGTGTGCTCTCATACTTACAATTCTCTCCGATGCATATTGCCTGTCCTCATACCCTTCACACTCTTCTCCTGCACAGTGTCCTGGTTCATATACTCCTTTCCTGCACGTACTGCCTGCCGTTATTCCCTCCATACTTCTCTTCTGCACATTCTGTGTGCTCTCATACCTTACACTTCTCTCCGGTGCATATTGCCTGTCCTCATATCCTTCACACTCTTCTCCTGCACAGTGTCCTGGTTCATATACTCCTTTCCTGCATGTACTGCCTTTCATTCCCTCCACACTCCCTTTCTGGTCATACTGTCCCTCTTAATATCCTCCACACTCCTATCCTTCACACACTGTCAGCAGTCATAGCTTCTACCCTCATCTCCTGTATATACTGCCTGCCATCATGCTGTAACCCCCCTCCGTACTCCTTTCCTTGACCTGCCAACCTCTGACATATCCGCCACATTCCTCTCCTGCGGATACTGCCTGCTGGTGTACCCTTCGTACTCTCTTCCTGTACACAGTCCCTGCCAAAATACTTTCAGCATTGTTTGTAATATCCCAACTTTGCCCATTTTGCAATGTGCACCCTTTGCTACTGAGCAGTAAATCAGATACTGCTTGTTTGTCTTTCTTGGTAACCAGCTTTAACCAGACCTTTTCTGTTTTTTTAGGACAGCAGTGAAATTCATTTTAAGGTAAAGATGACGACGCACCTGAAAAAGCTGAAAGAATCATACTGTCAGAGACAGGTAATTGAATTGCAGGCTGTGGTTCCCAGTTGTTTAGAACTACATATTTGTCTTATAGTGTATATAATCTGATCTGTCTGTTTATAAAGATTGATCAAACATTTCCTACAATTTAACTGGCTGGTGATAAATCCTGCCTGGGTATCTTTCAGTTTACAAATGGTTTACGAAGGGGTATGCAGTATTAAAAAGAAAAAAAAAAAAAATCATTAAAAAAAACTTTGAAGAATGTTTGTTTCTCCTGCAGCTTCACTAGGGAATATGCCAGGAGTAGTTAAGCAGTAAGTAAGTGAAACTCTTAAAAATCAATATGCTGTGAAAAGTAATAGCAGATTTTCTGCGTCAGCCTTTTTATGTGACTGTGCAGTAATACATGGCAGCCAGTGTTTTTGCCTTGTAATTGTTTGATTGACATATGCCATGCAACTACCTTGATGGAAATAATCAGATGGGTTGAAAATATCTGATCTGTTTTCATCAGTTTAGTGCTGTGAAATGGAATAAATGCTAGTGAAAAATCATCGATCTTTTGGGGATGCGATCATTTCATGCTCAAAGAATGGAAAAAAGATATCTATTCTTAGATTGTTGGGGACCTTGCCAAGTACTGCAAGGCACGGCACTGCATGTTACTTGTATTGGTGCAATGTGGTGCCTTTCATTTGAATGGTGCTTCAATGCACCTTGCTGATGGACGTGCATTGTAGCACAGCATGCATCAATGCCCTCAAATGCAGTGTGCTGCCACAAAAAATGCATGTACCATTTTTTGGTAAGCTCCTCAACACATCTGTTAAGGTGTGTTGGGGTGCCATTTAGACTGATGCGCGTGGCAAAGCATAGTGTGAATGAGGCCCCCAGTCTTTTAAAATCCAATAATTATCAAGAGATTTGTTACATTTTGCATTGTAGTACAGCACACATCAGTGCCCTAAAATGCAGTTACATTTTGGATTGTAGCACAGCCCTAAAATGCAGTTACATTTTGCATTGTAGCACAGCACAAATCAATGCCCTAAAATGCAGTGTGCTGCCAAAAAAAATGCATGTACGATTTTTTGGCAAGGTCCTCAACACATCTGTCAAGGTGTGTTGGGTGTCATTTAGACTGAAGCACATGGCAAAGCATAGTGTGAATGAGGCCCTCAGTCTTTCAGAATCCAATAATTACTAAGAGATTTGTTACATTTTGTGTCTGACATTTTATTTGCAGGTGTGAGTTTATTTATCTTCTATCCAGGCTATCAAATGCTGTTTAGATTTTATACACAGCCAACAAATGCAATCAATGGGTTGAGCACAGCAACTGGATTCACAACAAATATTTTTAGTGTGTTGGACATGTATGCTTTTTAACTTTGTGCACACCCGTTGTGACATTGCTGTTCTCTAAATTATGTAGTTGCTTCAATTCCTGTTGTCATTTTGATAAAATACTGTCAGTTATTGATGTATTGCCTATATGCTTAAGGTTAGGCCTCCATCATGAGTGATATGTGTGCATATGCCGGATTCCAGCGACAAGAATTGGCTGCTCTGCCATTGCAGAGCATTGTTTGTGTGTATCTGCGCCACTAGCGATTACCTGCAGTTACAGATGGATGATCAGCCTTGGAAGCAAACAGATGTAATCCTAGCCGCAAAGATCTGCTGATTTTTTTTTTTTATTTAATATATATGGCCTTAAAGTGCAGCTTGCACCAAAATTATTATTTTTTTTGGGGGGGGGGGAGCTGGCTGGCTTGCACTTTCTTTACGGGTGACCACTGTTTTTGGCATAGAAGGTTAAAGTAGAACTGTTTTAGCTGAAGTTCCACATTAAAGTAGTGACCTGACCATCTTTGTGTTTTATGGTTATTTCATCGGGCTGTGATTTCCAAAACACAGAAGTTCTCTGAAAGAAATATTCTTTGCGTATTAGTTTCTATGTGCTGTTACTGCACTGTTTGACATAAAACAAAAGCTATTATGTTCACCCAACAATTGCTTCTCCTGCACACAAGCCGTGTAATACAGGTTCATAAAGTGCCAGGACTACAATTATTGCTGACCTTGTGTGGATTAAATCTTTTTTTCTTTCCTTTTCTTTTTTCCCCCACCCACAAGCAAGTCATCCCACCATTCTGATCACCTTACAATGTAGTCTTGCTTCATTCTACTGTCATAGAAGGCCCATGCCTTCACCTTCCATGTCCAGTGCTCCAGTATAAGAAAGGTAGCATTTGTAGATGATCAGTGTGGAGAAATAAACCAAACCAGAAGGCTTGGCACTTGTCATTGCAGCTCATTTTTGTTGTTCAGTCTGAAAGGTTTGGATTTTATTCAGCTTCGTTTTTCTTTTTTTTAACCATTTGCTATTGGGCTAAAGGTTTCTTAAGCAGCTAACAGTAACTTTTTTCCCTTGTTTGGTCAATCAACATTTAGAGCTATACTTATTGTGATAACATTTTTCTTAAATCTTTTTTTTTTTTTAGGGTGTTCCCATGAATTCTCTAAGGTTTCTTTTTGAAGGACAGAGGATTTCAGATCACCAGACCCCGAAAGAGGTTAGTTGTGTACAAGTATTGCATAGCTCATTGCAGGAGTGTCATATACAAATAGACTTATTTTAATCATACAGAACATGAAGCAGGTTGAATATTCCAAGACCATGTGTTATAGGCTGGTACCTTCAGGTCATTGAACACTGACAAAGTTTCCGGGAACATGCCCCTTGTGCATTCCACCCACTGCGTCCCCCCCCCCCCCTTAACCCTACTCTGCTTTGATGGCCCTCTTCTCCCATGTGGAGAAATCACTCTTGGCATCTGTTTATAGTCTTCTATGACAACAATAGAAGAAATGCATCCAGACCACAGTAACCTTGGTCTATCCTTGGGAACTTTACCCAGACCAAGCACCATGGAGGAAGCTTGTAATATTTCTTCAGGCACTGGATCCTGCATGGGCGCTCACCTAAACACTTTGTGCCCAGTGCCTGAAGATCTTTTTGGGAGTATGCCCATGGTCATGGACAGAGTCTGGACCTTGTATAGGGACCAGCAATATGGATGAGGTAAGATAGGGTCATCCTGTGTACCGAGCAGTTACTGTACTCCCCAATCCCGAATAGTATGCATTTATACAATATGACTGTTGGGAAACCTGGACTGTGTTTGAAATGTACTCGCTAATGGTGTATGCTTAATCTCAGGTGTATAATCAAGTGTTACATCATACCACAGGTACCACACTTAACCGACATTTCCTGCCTAGACCTCTTCTAATATACTCAGGTGCTTTCCTGCCCTTCTGCCACGAGGACTTGCTGCAGGATGGTCTGTACCCTGGTTGCTACATTTGCCCTGTTTTCACACTCTATTCTGTTAGTGCCCATAGGAGAATACACTCACTTGTCGCAATGGTGGAAACCAGGAGAGATAAGGCCATGGTAAAAGCTCCAACAAACATTCGCTTTGCCAAGGGGCGGCACAACACTTAATTTCAGAGTGACAATGCTTCCCTTGCACGGGAGCAAGACTCAATACTAACACGGTTCTCTCCATCTGATTCTAACACTATCTCAGACAGGCAATAAGTGACCTACCTGACTAAAGCAGACTTTTTTTGCTCCGTTGTCAAAATTTATCATACAACTAACTGCTTTAATACAGCCATCACTGTCCAGGCCTCAAAAATCCCAGGCTCCTTCAGCTCCTTCTCTAGCAGAGTCAGATCCCAGTATGCCTGCCCTGGGAGAGGCAGACCTAGAAGGGAATGAAGAGGACCTGTAGGTGGTGTTAGAGGAAGGCACTGAAGATACTCACCCCCAGGCTCCTATGCACCTCATATTAAAATTTCAAGCAATATGCTTACAAATGTGGATATGCTCACTTCTGCTGTGCGCAAAAGCCTCAGCGCACTTGATTCTCTTGTCTTGCCAGGCCCTTTCAAGTACCAAGAAATCTACAAAATAAAAAGACATTTCCTGTTCATGAACAGAGAGAATGGCAATTATGATTTGGTCAATTCAGAAAATAGACTGTCTGTAAGGGAAGCGATCTGAGCTGTGTGCCATGTGTGGGGATGAGGGGGAGAGAAGCTGTGCTGCCTGTGACCAGACTTTGCGTAGTACTGGGATGTGAGAAGTCAATGAGAGTTCAACATGTACAACATCCATGGATCCATAGGGGACGGGGGGGAACACAACTGAAATTTAGGGGGGGGCTCTGTCTATGCCACTTATGTATTTTCCACAATTATTTTTGCAGAGGAATAGAACAGTGCCTGAAC
The DNA here is from genome assembly GCF_062004578.1 of Staurois parvus. NCBI lineage: Eukaryota > Metazoa > Chordata > Amphibia > Anura > Ranidae > Staurois > Staurois parvus. Next base: position 7,975,745 of record NW_028317807.1, read on the forward strand.
TTGTTTACTGTTCAGGTGTGTGCCTGTTCAGAAGTTGCAGCCACATCTCCCAGTGGAGGAGGGATAGAAAGAGGGGGTGGATTGTTGAAGTTGTAACTGCCACCTCTAAACTTTCAAACCGCAAATGGACCGTTACTGGGACATACATGACAAATGAAGTGTCCCTGCTGGAAAAACAAAAGGAAGGAGGAAATAAATAATCGCTGATTGTTATTGATTGTTACATGATCTTGGTAATATTTCTTAATTATTTAGACTATCCCATACTTCTCCCTTAATTCTAAAGGAGTTAAAGCATCGTCTATGGATAATTTTAAGGAACATACATTCCACATTAATAATTACGCTACCAAAATTAGCGTGTGCTGTAAATTACCTCCAGCATTGTTCCTGTTCTTTCTGGAAGCTGCCATTTTGCTGGAGTAGTTCAGAGCCCCTGAGCAACAGTAAATCTTTAGGCTGTCAGTAGATCGGCCTCTTCATTTTTGGCACAGTGCTAAAAAATAAAGAGCAACTGAGCATGTGCGGAGCAGGGTGAGACAGTGTATTACTGGATTCTAAACCATATAGGCACATATTTTTAATGGTTTACATAGCTATACTTGCAGAAGGGGCCAGCATGAAGTGATCTAGCAGGACCTAATTTTCTGACTAAAATTATTTTATGGCTTAAAGCCTGTTCAGCTAAATCTGCCTACAAGACGCCTCAAACATATGCCTTTTGAAGAAGAATGCTGAAGAAGGAAAAGTTATATTGCGAAAGGGTCCGTCTGTCAGTTTTTCAGATGATCTGATCAGATGGTCCATTCACCCCTATTGACAGGCAGGTCAGACTTGTGTCCGTTTACACCCACCTACCTTTGGGTCCGATCTGGTCCGCTAAAAAAAACTGAAGGGGATCCACCCTCTTCCATGTGATTGGATTGGAGGGTAGTCAAGTGTAAACTGACAGCAGAGTCTGTTTACACCTGGCTGCCCATAGAGTAGAGCAGGCTCTGACCGTGTCTGCTCTGCAGAAACTGAGTGGACACGGATGTGTCATCTGATTACTCTGCTTTGATCAGCAGAGGGTCTGTGAGCAGATCCCCTAGTGTTTGGGACGGTGTCTTCCCCATCTGAAAAGGGCCCAAGAAACATGAAGCATTTAGGGAAGCAATCTAGATCATCCCATGGATGGAAAAAGATTGTCCAGCAATCTCTGCTATTCACATCCCAGGAGTGGACATCTGGAAGTTGGACTATCTCAACCCAGCCATTACTGCTTGGATCAAGGGGAATTGGCATTTCACCCTGACATCCTCAGCCTGACATGTCATGGGTAGTGGACTCAGGACGTGGACATCCTTGCCTCCCATGTTCAACACCAAGTTAACTCTGTAGACATGAATCCTCCAGCACTTGCATTGGATGCCCTGGTGATTCACTAGATTAATTTTAGGCTAATCTATGTCTTTCCTGCAGTGCTCATTCTGCCTCGACTGCTCCACAAAATAGAGCAAGAGAAGGAACATGTGATTTTCATTGCAACAAATTGGCCCAGTAGAACCAAGGACACAGACATACTCAGACTGTTAGGAGATGACCCCTGGCTTCTTCCCAGCTGGCCAGATTTGCTGTCCCAATGCCCTCTTTTCCATCTGCTTCTAAGTCCCCGCAGGCCAAATCATAAAAGGGTCTGGGAGTCTGTTATCCCTACTTTGCTGAAAGCAAGTAAAGCCACTTCCAGCAGGATCTACTATTGTACCTGGAAATTCTTCTTTGTCTGGTATGACCACAGGCACTTCAACCACACAGAATACTGTGCCTTGTAATCTGGCTGTTCTACAATGAGGGCATGGTCATTGGTTTTTGGCCATAAAGCACTCTGACAGAATGGGTTTTAGCCATTTTTTCCCCAAATATTCAGGCCTCACTCTCCCTTGTCAATACCTTTTTTTTCCTTTTTGCAGCACCCTGTGCTTTCTTGGGGCCTTAGCCTGATCTCTCTGCCCTGCAGAAGCCATCAGGATCTCTTCTGCAAAGTAGCCTTCTTGGTTGCGATCACACCTGTTAGACCTGTCACTCAAATAGCGGCTGGTATTGGGAGCCATTATTCATCCTTCACAAAGACAGGGTAGTTTTATGCCCAAGGCCATCTTCCTAAGGTGCTGTTAGTGTTCCACCTCAATGAAGATCTTGTGCTTCTATCTTTTGTGCGCTACTCGGAAGCACCCAAAAGAAATAGTTTTTCACTGCGTTGACATAGTCAGAGCCATCAGAATCTACATCAAAGCTACATCATCTTCTACCAAAAAAACAGACTTATCCTGCTCTCAGGACTTTGTCGGGGACAAAAAAAACTAATATCGCTGGATGGATAAGACAACTCATCTCAAGAGCTTACACTCTAAAAGGAAAAGCTTCTCAAGCACTTTTACATGCTCATTCCACCAGGTCAATGGGTGTTTCCTGGGCATTCCAACATCAAGCCTCTGTTCCCCACCTGGTGCTCTGTTTATACCAGGTGGATGTCCAGTCTTCTACAGATGTAACTCTTGGCCGCAAGGTTCTTGCAGCAGCACTTTAAAGTTGGGTCTGTTGACACCTATTGTTGAGCCTGTGGGTCAGATGTGCAGAGAAGAATGCTAGCATTCCTGTTCTTCATGAGTGGGGTGCCATAAATGCAGTAGATTCATGCATGTCATGTTGCTATAGTTCTTATTTCATGATATTTGCATACGTTAATTTCTAAGCAGCAATAGCATCTGAATAGTCAGATAGGAAAACTGACATTAACAGCCGTAAACAGATCATCTTCTTTTTTGCTCCAAGGGTGAAAGATTTGGCATATTGCATAATAAAATTTAGTTTGCTGCATAATGTAAGGAAAGTAAAAACTGTTCCTAGACTTTTCCCAAACACTTTCAGCACATCTTGACATTGGATAGGATCATCTTTTTAGTTTAACTGCTACACAGTGTACAGGTAGTGCGTTTTTGTTACTGTAACCACATTATTAATACATTAGCCTTGGCCTCCGTGACTGGGCTGGGAGCTGAATGCATTGCCTTGCAGGTGGTGATTTGTCATTTGATTGTAATACCTTGACAAGAAGTGTAGTCAAAACCTACCATGCTAATCTCCTTGTTGGTTTTCATTTAAAATATTCAAATCTTTTGATAAGTTAGACTCTTGCAGTACAACTCTTTTTTCCCTTTATTTTGCAGCTGGGCATGGAAGAGGAAGACGTTATTGAAGTTTATCAGGAACAGACTGGGGGTCATTCATCGTTTTAAAATTTCCTGGGTTTTTCCATCCCTTCTTTTGGCACCTCCTTTATTTGCCATGTTGGATTTTTTTCTCTTAACTTTATTTTTTAATATGCCGTTTACCTTCCCTACGTACTGTTTCATTTCTCGCTGAACCAAGCCAGCTGTTGTCACCTCAACATCACTTCATTTCAGCTGCAACAGTATGTACTAAGATGAGCAACCTCTGCATACTGCATCAGTTATGGCCTATCGTCTTCTTTGCTTCTGAACAGTGAGGATCCAGCATGGAAATGACATGGTAACATGAAGACAAGGCGAGAACTTCCTGCGGACTTTGGAACTGCTTCACTTTAAAGTAGAATAATCACAACACCATGAATAACTTCATTGTTCCAGCGCCTGCCTAGGAGATGTAGGAATTGTGTTCTTAGAAGTGTCCATGCTACACAATCCCTTATGTACAAATGTTTGGTGTATCTTTTATTTTTGTGGGGCATGGGTTTTAAAAAAAAGAAAAAAAAAAAAAAAGAAAAAAATGCGTTGTCTGTATTGGCTTAATTGAAGTAATATTAAAAAAACACAAGAAATATTTGTAAAACCTGCTCTCTGCTTTGTTATGGCTTTGGCTTTTCACAGTGGAATTGCATAGAAACTTTCCATTTAGATATTTTCACTTTTGTTTCAGTGGGTGTTCTTGGCAAAGTCAACTTTTCCAAGTGTTTGTTTAAAGCGACTCTGTCATTGTACTAGAACAAAAAAAAACCTGCTGTCCCTCATGAAATGCATCTTGGGATGCCTGCATGTATCTGCAGCAGCCTCAATGTCTTCCATTATGCCTGACTGTTGGCCTGTTCTGATGGGCAAAGTTCAGATACTTCGGGGTAGTTTTAAATGTGACTGCTCCCTTCAGTTATGAAACATTCCTATTATTATTTACTATGATGGGCTGCCTCACTGGGCAATAGCAATTTTTAGCAAGGAAAAAAAGGGATGGGCAAGTTGCAACACTGTTTAGTGCTGATGATTTGGAAAGCATTTAAGCTAGGTTCACACTATTGAGGGTGTGGAAATTGCAGCTGTTCCCGCAGCCAAAACGCACTGTTCTTTTACCCCTAGATGCCGCACGCACACAAATATGCAGCCTCTCGGTGTCTGGGTCTTGACGCTGAACCGCCGCATATTTGTGTACCATTTGGAAATACATATGTGCTGAGTGCGTGCGCCCTGTGCGCTCCCAGCACATATGTCCATGACTTACGGAAAGGTCCCGATCTCCCCTTGCAATCGGGACTTTTTCCGATCATGGGACCAACGTGACAGCGAATCACGGTGGTCACATGACCCTAAAACCTCGCTCCTCCTCCCGGCCCTTTAAGAGGTTTCAGAAGCCGGGCTTCTGAAACCTCTTAACCCTTTGAGGACCAAGGGACGTATTTGTCCCATGTTTTTATTTGCGTGTATCATCTGATTAAGAACTTAAAACTTTTTTTTTTTTTGGTTTGAGTCAAAATATTAGTTCTTATCAACAAACAACAAATGTATCTAGCTTTTTGCCAATTATTTCATGAAATGGCTTAGTTACAGCAACTGAAGTGTACGAACTTTAAAAACAAAAAAATTGATTCTTTTGGCGTTCCAAAATCTTATAGTCCTCAAAGGATTGGGCCGGGAGGCGCCAGCGCAAAGTGGTAAAAAATGCACAGTGCTGCCAAACATTCTTAATGGCACCCCCCATGGCTTAAACCCTGTGTCAAGGCAAAAGGAAACCACAAACAGTTGCAGTACATCTCTGCAATAAATGCACATTTTACCATAATTTATCCCTTTAAAATCCTTACAGAAAAGTACAGAAAAATACCAGTTGATTTGCCAGAAATGCACCCAGCTCCTTGGTCCTGTTGTGAGATGACACACAACATTTTTGTTGACTAAGTGGTGTCAGCCCTGCCTATTGTCTTTTGCTGAACTACCCCTATCCCTGTCTCCACAGCAAAAGGCTAAATATTCTGTAGTCCAAAATGAGAACTAGGAGGGCTGTTTGAAATACCACAGGAAGTATGCAGAGGGAACTGGACATCTCTAAATGTCTGACAAGTTTAAAGTTTTGCACTTATCAAACAGATATAGCAAAATTCTTTCAATGGTGTAACAGACTAAAAGGGAACAAATAGTGGAAGAGGAAATTGCATTTTATGATATGCAGGTACCTTTTAGATTGTCTGCACTTTATCCTGGAAAGTGTGATGTGTATAGTGACAGAGTTGCTTAAAAAATGAGAGCTGTGCAACACAGAGTACTTTTCCCCTGCACATCTGGCTTCCTTTCATGATGACAGTATGCACATCAAATGTATCCTCGTGTGATGAGCTATTGCTCTCTACTTGGCTGCTACATCATAACCAAGACCCTTGTGTCTTGCAATTTTTTTTTTTTTTTTTTAACACTTGCAAAACAATAAACAAGGACTCAAAATCCTGATTCTGTAAATCAAAATTAGGGTAAATATGTTTTTAAAAAAAAATGTCTTGATGGTTTAAGAATTGCGTTTTTCTTTTTGTATGTAAATGTTTTATTTAATGTCTGTTACCTAAGATGCACCTAAACCTTTCAATGCGCATTTACAATCTGTACAATCACATTAGATTTGACAACTACATAGTATGATGGCTTACCTAACTGGTTATAACTTGAATGGATCTTTGTTTTCTGCACTACATAGTTGATTAGCCTACCACACTCAAAACAAACTGTACATTTGGTGTAAAGCGGTATTGAACCCAAAAACCAATATGTAACATATTGCAGCTTACAATCCTTAAATATGGTGGCTGCATAGCTATGATTAAGGGCCTTTGAGGCAGAAATGTGTTAGCGGATTGCTTTTATGCTGTTACAATAAAGGAAGAGTTTGGCGGATTCTGCTGTGCTGGATACTTGCTTTGATTACACAGTAATGTTGGATGCACCAGCAGATTTAGATGGGCTTGACTGTCCAAAAAAAAAAAAAAAGCCGAACTCCTGCTAACACTTTTTAAGCATTTAAGAACAACCGTATTTGTTTCCTTTTTTAGGATAAAGATTTTACATAAATGAATAAAAGCTGACTATTGTAAGCACTCCTGTTGATGTTAAAGCCTATTTCCGGGTTTTTCACTGTAGTTTGAGCCAGACTGGTCCAAACTATTTCCTTTATTAGTACATGTGGCATGTGACAGCACTGTATAAACTTTATGTAGCATCAGCTGCATACAATATACAGCACTGTGTTACAGCATTGGTAAAAGAACTTCCTGTCCCGTTCCCAGAACAAAATCTAGTTGGGCTCAGCCATTCACAGGAAGCTTAAAGTGTTACTAAACCCACAACAGTAAAATCAGTCTGTATATGCAGTAAAACATGATTGTTATACTCACTGTGGAACCTAAGGGGTTAATCCTCTGCATTGTGTAAAAAGGCCATTTGATCCTTTCTTCTCTGTTCCTCCCCTTTTTCAAGTGACCACCTCTTATCTCCAGCCTGAACTGTAGGCATGCACATGCTCAGCTTGGTGTGTATTACTACAGAGGTTTGTTTTTCCTTGGGAGAGTGCATGTGATCAGCACAGGGCCAATCAGCACTGTCCAGAGGGAGGTCAGGGGATTTGCATCCTCCTAGAGCAGAAAGCAAACTCCTACAAGCTTTAGCTAGTGCCGGGCTGGACACAGAAGTCACAAGACTGCTCTAACTGCTGATGAGAAAAAGTATTTAGCAGTTTATATTTACTTAAATAATTGCACTTCCATGTTCTGTGTACTGTGGGAGACCAGATATAGTGAATGTAGGGTCTGGGGTTTAGTAACACTTTAATTTTTTAAATGAATACAATGTTTTCTCTGGTTGGCTGTGATGGAGAGGCAGGCTGATGACCTCATGATTTCGACCTCAGCCAATCAGAGGAAGTCTTGTATTCACAGGAAGCTTTGTATTTTATGAATGAATACCTGAGCATAACTCAGCCCGACTCAAGTTTGTTCTGGACAGAATGTTGGAACACAGCGCTGTATACTGCATGTAGCTGACTATCCCAGCGCTGCCACATTTCTAAGGTGTTCTCGTCTCCTCCTTAGGATTACTAGCCCTGAGTTGTATATGATGATGCTGAGGGACCACCAAAAGCGCCAAGGAGAAAAGAACAGTGCTGAAGCCTGTTGGACTGAGGAGTACAGTAAATACTAATGCCTCTTCCAATAGCCCTAAAAATTATCAGCAGTGTGGGGGAGCCCACTGCAAGGGTTGTTTTTTGTTTTTCTTTTCTTTTTTTTTACAATCTGAGTTCAGCTTTAAATTGCTTGTACAGCAATTGCTTAATCAATTTGTTGTATGTGTGTGTGTGTCTAGCTTTAAAATCAATCTCTCCTTGGAAAAAAAAAATGGTTTGCAGTTGCCCAAAATGTTTTTTTGCTTGCTGTCAATACCCACAGCAAGCATGCAGCAAATGAGTTGGGGGTAAAGTGAGAATTCCTTTTCTCAATCTGTGGCAGGTTAGAGACTCAAAGTATTAAGCTGCTCATAGCCTTTCTTTTTCAACCAGGAGGTTGAATGAAAAAAAAAAGAATCGATTCTCATCCACACGCTCAATGTGGATGGGGAAATTCTACCCGCTGAGCTATTGTATTCTGAGAGTGGGGAGACTTCTGGCTGTAGCTGGTGGCGCTGATCGAGTGGAAATTTCCCAACAGAGCGATTTGTACAGACGTTGAATGGTAGATCGACTTCTGTACATCCACCCTGCCCATACATGGATCAAAATTAAGCTGGTTCCATCTGAACTGGCCAAATTTCAATCCATGTATGGCTGGCTTTAAGGTCATCATTGCGACAGCCAGGCAATAAACATGTACAGAAGGAGAGGTCAGCATTGGCAGCCTAAATATTTATTTCATGCCATTGTAGAGCTTTCACAGGCTAATGGGTGTGGCATTCATTGTCATTAAGCTTTCTCCACAGTTGGAATGAATTTGTGCTTACATTTCAGATTGAGTGTATGGAATTAACATTGGACTCATTGACATGGACATTGAGGTGTTTTTAAAGAAAGTTAATGTACCTTTGGCCCTAGTCTATACCATTGGAAACATATATTCTCTTCTGCAGTAAATGCTTCCCAAATTTTGCTCTTCTTCAATGAAAAAGAATAAGACTTGTAAGTGGTTGGCTAATATAGTGATTGTCACTTGGCAGTCAGAGCTCAGCCACCATAATGTTAAGGTCCAATAGCCACATTGACTTAAAGATCACAAGCTTATATACTCTATATAGTGACATATATTAATTGATATTAAACCTAATAAAAATCTGTGCTGTTTACACCTGTAGACATGGAACTACATATATATTAAAGATAAAGTGTGCCTTTTTTATATATATATAGTATATGTGAAAGAGCGTAGCTTAATATAAATAATCTTATTGCTGTGTGTCTTACACTGTGTGTGTATGTATGTATGTATGTATGTATGTATGTATATATATATATATATATATATATATATATATATATACATACACACACACACACACACAATATGGGTGTGGGCAGCCATATTTACTATTTGGCTATGCAGGTTCTGCTTTCTACCTAGTTGTGCTGCACACTGGATGGACCTTGCTAAATTCTGTATCTCAGTCCAAGTTTAGTGGATGGGGGGGGGGGGGGAGAGAGAGATTTACTCCTGCACTAGGTTTGTGTGCTCCAGTTTTAGTACACGATACCTGTATATAGACCATGAAACTTTTTTTTATCCTGTCTCGAAAGAGGAACTTTTTTTCTTTTATACTTAAAATGTGATTTGTTAATGCCTATTGATCCATGTGAAGTGTAACTTTTATTAACAGATCCACTTTGAAATAATCTTTGGCTCTTATTTTCTTCAAAAGAAACCAGTGTTGTAGTATATAAAATATTTGTTTTTTCTTTTTTTTTTAGAAAGACTGTGTGGTATTGGAAAACTGGAAAAACAAGCTTGACAACCTTTGGTTATATTTATGTATATTGAAGGAAATCAATATTAATTATTAATACAGAACCTTTAACTGCTGACTTTACCTTCTGAAATGCTAATTGATTGGCTGCCAGGCAAATCCATTTACTGTCACTGAATCCAGAGACAGCATCTTCAGGAAGGGAATCAGCAATGGCAACCTACATGTTACTCTCAGTACAGGTTTTCAAGGAGCCTGACGATGGTGGCGGCGGAGAGCTCGTGCTAGGAGCTCTAGCAATGAGCCTTCCCTGACCGACCCCCCCCTTCCTATTTTCGGCCTCAATTCCCCCAAGCGGTGTGAAGCCCTAGATGGCAGAAACATACCTCGGCCGGGTGGGCTTACCTTGATGGACAGCGGTGCGCGGTTGGAGGAGCCGGAGAGCAGTGGAGAGAGACTGGGACGCTGAGCCTGGCTGCCGGGAGATGAGGAGGCGCGGCCGGGACACGTGACCAGCCGCAGTGCATCCCTGGGAAGCAGGGACGCCGGCCGGCCGAAGGCTGACAGGAGGAAGGAGAGTCGGATGAAAGTGGAAGCCGGCTGCCTCCTCGATGTGACTGGGAGACGCTCACTGCTGCCTATACCCCCCCTGGCTGGCTGTCCGTGCCTGGGCCTGGTGGACCCAGGAATCCCAGGAAACCCATCCAGAAAGAAAGAAGAAAGAAAAGGGAAAGAAAAATAATACAGCATCGGAAACCCTGAGGAATCCCCCCCCCCCCCCCCCCCCCCCAGGACTGAGCAGCAGTGATGGCCCTCCGCATAAGCATGGAACCACCGTCCTGAGAAGGGAAGGGTGAGTGAGAGCTACTGGGGGCTTATTGTGTTGGGGACCCCTGAGTGACATAGGAGACCAGGTGGTGAAAGAGGGGAGGAGAGGATTCCCAGGGGTTGGAAGAGAAGAAGAGAGGAGGCCCAGGTGTCCTAGGAAAATAAAACATAAAAAATCGCAAGTGTGCCTAGTCCAGCAATTATAAAGGAGAAGTATAATCCCATCTTGAGGATACAGAAAGAAAAAATTAATAAAAGAAATCTACAGAGGATATGAAGAATAAAGGTCCCAAGGCAGCAGGGCCCAAAGGGTCTCAAACAGGAACAATAAAGAAATTCACATCATATGGAAATATTACGTCAGAAAGGGCCCAGGGCGCAAGCACAAAAGGGGAAATGGACACTAGTTCAGGCAATAGTCCGAGATTATCATTGGGCATGAATAGCAGCTGCAGCCAACAAATAGAGGATGGCCCGGGAAAAAGAGAATCAGATGGGGAACTACAAGTACCAAATAAGAAGGAGATGATAGAAATGTTTCAGAATCTGGAAAAAATTATAAAACATGAAATGACAGCTATTCGAAATGACCTAGGGCACCTGCTATTAAGAATAGAAGAAACAGAGGAGAAAGTTAAAATCCAGGCCCAAAACATTGACAATTTAAGGAAAAAAATAAATCAATTGGAAAACACCCAGAAAAAATTGACCTATAGGATGGAAGTCCAAGAAAATAAAGAAAGAAGGTGTAACCTTAGGGTACGAGGAATTCCAGAGTCTGCAAAAGGCGAAACACTATATGAACTAGTGAAAAAAATCTTGAACTCCATAAGAGATAGACCTGAAGCAGACGGGATCAAATTAGATGGAGTGTTTAGAATAGGAATGCTTAAACAGGCTACTGAGAAGGAAAGACCGAGAGATATAATTGTCCAGTACCAAAAATTCGGGGTCAAAGATGAGATTTGGAAGAAGACCAAGGGAATATCATTAAGTATGGAGATTTGACTATTCAAATTTATGCGGACTTAACAGTAAAGACCCTATGGAGAAGGAGATCCCTGAGACCCCTGTTGGAGCAAATGAGGAAACAGAATGTGCAGTATAGATGGGGTATCTCAGCATCTCTAGTTGGCTGGAAAAATGGGGTCACAGCCTATTTGAGATTTCCAGAGGAACTAAGAGACTTTTGCGAGAGACTGGATTTGCAAAGAATGGAGATAGCGGGGTGGGAAGAAGAAGAAGATAAAGGAGATATAGATGTTTCAAGAAAAGAGGACTGGCAGCGAGTCGGGGGGAAGGGGAGGAAGACTTTGGGGTTGGGGAGGGAAAGGAGGGAGAATTAAGTAGAAATTGTGTTTTTTTTTTTTTTTTTTCCTCTCCTCCCACTTCCATCTCTCGCCCCTGGTCTCTCCCCTCCGGATGTCGAGGTCCTTTAGAACGCTCTGGTGAAGGGAGGGAAGTAAAGATTCTTCTTGAGCCTGGAGGATAGAGAGAGGAGATTGTGGGGGGGTCGGAGGAGAGGCAAGCCGTCCATGGGCGGAGCTTACGCCCTAAGTTTTAAATCAAAGGTGGAAACAGATCCACAAATGATTTGTAGGCAGTTTATAGGCCTAAAAACGGGTAGGGGAAAAAAAAGAGAGGGGGGGAGGGATGGGGGTGGGAGATGGGTGTCGGGTGGGAGGATGAGGGGGGAGGGGAGGTGGGGCTAAAATACTGCACGATAAAAGGGCCTAATAGGAAGAGGTATATTAGAAGAGAGATAGACAGATTAAAGAAGGATGGAAGAAATACAGGTTATAACATATAATGTGAACGGGTTGAACTGTCCTGGGAAAAGATTTAAGTTGTTTAAAGAGTTACACCATAGGGCAACGTCAGTGGTATTTTTACAGGAAACACATTTTGAGATAAAGTCTAATGTGAAATTAAAATCTAAATATTATCCAACATGGTACTACGCTGACTCCCCAATTAAAAGAGCAAAAGGAGTGGCAATAGGGTTGGAAAAGAACATGAGATTTGAACTGGAGGATAGAAGAACTGATCCGGAGGGGAGATTCCTGTTTTTGAAAGGTAAATTACAGGGAATCGAGTGTACATTAGCCAATATATATTGCCCCAACAAATAGCCGGAGAACTATTTGAAGGGCCTGTTGAAAAAACTGATGGACTTTAAAAAAGGGCGTTTGATAGTAGCAGGAGACTTAAATCTCTGTATGGATCCCCAAAAGGATGCAACTTCCCCTGTGCGGAGAGAGGGGGGTGGGTCTCTGAGAGCTTTGAAGAAAGCGATTCACGAGTACCAACTGGTGGACACCTGGAGAATAATGCATATGAGAGACAGAGACTACACCTTCTTCTCTAAGGCACATGAGATATATTCGAGGTTGGATTATATTTTAATAGATCATCAACTCATAGAGCTATTGGTTAAAATAGAAATAGAGATGAGTACATTCTCGGACCATGCCACTGTCACAATGAAAATGGGATGGGGAAGACGGTGGACGGGAGGTTTAGGATGGAGGTTAAATGAGGCCCTTCTTATGGATGAGGACATAGCGCAGAAGATTGGGGAAGAGATCAAGTTATATTTTAAGGAGAATGAGACAGAGGAAGTATCGACAGCTACAGTATGGGAAAGCCACAAGGCATATATAAGAGGTATCCTGATTGCGATGGGAGTAAGGAAAAAAAGAGAAAGAAGAGAGAGAGTTAGCGGGCTCCTAAAAGACATCCTGGATTTAGAGCAGATACAAAAGAAGAAAATAACAAGAGAAATAGGACAGAAATTAATAGATAAAAAAGATGAATTAGAGAGATTGATGGACGAAGAGAGGAGAAGGGTATATAATAAAGTACTAAATGAAAGATATAGATGGGGCGACAGACCAGGAAAATACTTAATGAGAGCTCTGAATAAAAAGAAAAATAGAAATTATATAGAAAGGATAAAAAACCCTAAAGGAGAGTTGGTTTATTCAACCAAAGAGATTATTAAAGTGTTCACGGAATACTATAGAAAACTGTATAATATCAGTCCCCATGGCTCTTCAAAGGAAAATGTAAAGGATATTAACGAAAAAAGGATGATATATTTAAAAAATGCAGGATTACCAAAGTTAAGTGAAATACAATTGAACGCCTTGGACGCGGAAATTTCCCAGGATGAAATAAAAGTAGCATTAAAAAGTACAGGGGGTGGAAAAAGTCCAGGACCGGATGGGTATACAGTTAAGTACTATAAAAAATATAGTGAAATATTGTTACCTAAGCTGAAGAAGTATATGAACGACCTGGGAGGAGGGATGGAGGGGAGAAGAGAATCTCTTCAGGCCCATGTTGTACTCATTGAAAAGGAGGGAAAAGACCCTTCCCAGTGTTCTAGCTATAGACCAATTTCATTATTGAACACCGATACTAAGTTGTACGCAAAGGTTTTAGCAAATAGGCTGAAAGATCTAATGCCTGAATGGATTCACGGAGATCAGGTGGGCTTTGTCCCAGGGAGAGAGGGTAGAGACAATGGGTTGAGAACACTGATGCTCATTCAGAAAAGTAGAAAAGGGAAGGCCCCGACGGTACTATTGTCGATTGATGCCGAAAAGGCGTTCGATAGAGGGGACTGGGGCTTCATGATGGAAAACTTAGAAGTGTTGGGGATTGGAGAGAGAATGCTTGAGTGGATAGGTAAATTATATAGGGAGCCCACCGCAATTATCACGGTAAATGGTGAGAGGTCAGAATCCTTTGGAATGTCCAATGGAACAAGACAGGGCTGCCCACTGTCCCCCTTGCTGTTTGTTCTGTCATTGGAACCCCTGTTCTCTACGATAAGGAATAGTGGAGCGGTAAAGGGAATCCAGATAGAAAATACAGAGCATAAAGTAGCGGCCTTTGCGGACGACTTATTGTTTTATGTAGACAACCCTCGAATAACATTACCAAATATAATGAAGATCTTGAAGGAATATGGCGATCTATCAAATTTAAAAATTAATCCAACAAAAACAGATCTTGAACATCAACGTACCAAAGAGTGAAAAGGAAAAGCTACAAAAAGAGTTCCCCTTTACATGGAGAGAAAAAGATTTAAAATATCTAGGAATAAAACTTGCTATCTCATATAAACAACTGTATAGATTAAACTATATTTCTTTGATAAATGAGATTAAGGAAGAATTAAAAATATTAGAAGGTGGAAACCCATCATGGATAGGACGTATAAACCTAGTTAAAATGGTAATCATACCTAAAATACTGTATAGATTCCAAATGGTCCCAATTAAACTGCCAGAGGTGTTTTTTAAGATAATGAAAAAAATGTTAATAAGATATATCTGGAGGAACAAAAAATCAAGAATATCATATGAAATATTGAGTAGAACTAAAGAGAAAGGGGGAATGGGACTACCTGATGTCAAGAGATACTATAAAGCAGTAATTTTAGCAAGAATTTATGATTGGACATTCAACCACAAGGGGAAGAGTTGGGTAAAAATTGAAAACGAATTTAGTGGGATTAGTTTGAGTAAAATGATATGGGTTCCAGCACATTTTAGAAGAGTTAAAGAAAGCACAAGTATTTACACTTTAAATGTTTTAAGGATATGGGATAATTTACACAAAAGTAGGAAATGGGAATTCAATTCTATATTAATGCCTCTTGTAAATTCTGATTATTTCCCCCCAGGAAAGGATGAGATATCTGGTAGATGGTTTAAAAGGGAAGATATCCAATTGAGAGATGTACTGGTAGAGGGGGAATTGAGACCATTTAAAGAATTAAAAGAGAAGAAGGGAGAAAGTTTTATTGGAATAGACGAGTGGAAATATCATCAGTTAAAATGCTTTATTGGAAAACTACCAAAACCCCTGAGATTAAAAAAGGATTGGAATATGTTTGAAAGGTTGTTGGAAACACGTAGAGATGGGAAACACGGAATTGCCAAAGTTTATAGAATACTCACAGAATTAGACACAGACACAAAGTTAATTTTTATAACGAAATGGGAAAGAGATATGGAGGTGGTGTTAGACGAGGACCAACAGAACAAGATATATAGATTGATACACGAGAATGTTAGTATGAGAGATGTGGAGATTAACTATAAATGTTTGACACGATGGCATATCACACCGAGTATTGAGCACAAGATGAGGGGGGAGAATTCTAAAATGTGTTGGAGAGGTTGTGGGGAGGAGGGCACGGTGTTTCACATTTGGTGGCAATGTCTGAAAATTCAGGCTTTCTGGAAGATAATAGTTAACTCAATAGAAATAATAACTGGAAATGACATAGGATTAGACCCAACGATATGTCTCCTACATAGTGTTGGGATCACAGTAAATAAATATAAAGAATCAGGTGTATGGTACTATTTAAATGCTGCAAAGGGGTTGATACCCAAGGAAGACTGGATCAACAGAGTAAATCAGATAAGTAGAATGGAAAAATCTTACTATATGCAGGAAGATAGGATGGAAATATACTATACAAGATGGGAAAAATGGGAAAAATCAGGACTGAAAGATAAGTATAGAAAACTATAAATTAAGAAACTATTGGGCCTCGAGAGAGTATAGAACGTGCAAAGGGGAGGGAGGGTGAAGGGGGGTGGGAAAGGGTTGGGAGGGGAGGGAAAGAAAAGATTTATTAGAAGGGGCAAGGTAGAAATGTATGGAATATTTATATGTATTGTTATCTCTTCTTATGGAATTTTTTTTTGTAAAAAATGAAAAACTAATATTTAAATTAAAAAAAAAAAAAAAGTACAGGTTTTCAAGGCATGTTTAATTGGGTCGTACACCTAACCCTAGTGTTGTGGAGTCTGGCTACTTCCCTCATATGACTCCTGAAAACACTGGAGGTTTTGGGATGTTTTGAAGTTAGCCTTAAAATCAGCAAAACCATCATAGGAAGCCTGTTTGTGAAAGCAAACTCCAGCCAAAACATCACTGTTAAGTACTGGTGGATCAATTTACCAGCCAACTTCTTTTTTTTCTCTTCGAGTCTGTCATTGGCTCAGTAATTTGTGTCCCACCCTTTCCACATAATTTACTTTTGGAATTGTAATAATTTATATTGTTTATTATACAAGAAAGTTTAATAATACAAATTAAGTTTACTACTGCTATATGTGGCTTTGGTATGCATTGATAGACATCTAGCTAGAACATTGGTGAATTTTGGTGAAATATTTGGTGAATAGTGTTTCCTCGAACTTCAAGTGAGTAAAAAAGTTCATAACAGGAACACAGTAAAACAAAAACTTTAAGTAGAGAGGGCAAGGGTACCTCTGTTAGGTTATTATTATTGTCTGATCTGCCTGGAGGAAGTTTACTTATACAGTCATGGGCAAAAATATAGGCACCCTGTGCATCTCTGTCAGATAATGCACAACTTAGCTCAGAAAATTGTTGCAATTACAAATGTTTAGGCATGCTCATGTTTATTTATTTTGTTTGTATTTTATGACACAAAACAAGTGGAGAACCAAAATCTGACACATTCCACGCAAAACCCCAAAAATGGACTGGACAACATTATTGGCACCTTCTCACAATTGTAAGTCATGATTGCTTTCCAAGTTTGTGATGCTCCTGTAATTTGTAATTAAACTCACCTGTATCTATTAACAGGTACTGACAATATAGAAATCATACCAGCAACTAGTTAACATGGTGAAAAATTGACTCAACCTTTCTGTTGTGTGCCACATAGAGAAGACAGAGTAGCAAAGAATTGTCTGAGGATTTGAGAACAAAAATTGTGGAAAAGCGTGAACAATCTCAACAAGTCCACCTCCAGAGATCCTAATGTTCCTGTGTCCACTGTGCACAACCTTGTCAAGAAGTTTACAGCCCATGGTACTGTAACTAATCTCCCTGGATGTGAATGAAAGAGAAAAATTGATGGATTGTTCTATGAATTTTCAGATCAATTCAAGCTGACTTTCAGGCACAGGGTACAACTGTGTCAGCTCGCACTATACGTCACCATCTGAATGAAAAGGGATGCTATGGTAGGAGATCCAGGAGAACCCCACTGCTGACACAGAAACAAAAAAAGCCAGATTGGAGTTTGCCAAAACTTACCCGAGAACCCCAAAATCCTTTTGGGAGAATGTGCTGTGAACAGACAAAACTAAATTACAGCTTTTTGGCAAAGCCTATCATTCTACCATTTTCAGAAAAAAAAAAATGAGGCCTTTAAAAAAAAAAAAAAATACAGTTCCTACAGTCAAACATGGATGTTCACTGATGTTTTGGGGTTGCTTTGCTGCTTCAGGCACTGGATGTCTTGACCATGTGCATGGCATTATGAAATCTAAAGACTTCCAAAGAATTCTGGGGTGCAATGTAGGGACCAGTGTCAGAGGTCATGGGTCTTAAAGCAGGACAATGACCCAGAAACAGTTTAAGACAAAGCACTGAAGAGTATTGAACTGGCCGGCAATGAGTCCAGATCTCAATCCCATAGAGCACCTGTGGAGAGATCTCAAAACCGCAGTTGGGAAAAGGAAACCTTCCAATCTGAGAGACCTGGAGCAGTTGGTGAAAGAAGACTGATCCAAAATTCCAGTGGAAAGGTGTAAGAAATTGATGGTTACAGGAAGGGATTGACTTCAGTTATTTGTTCCAAGGGGTGTGCTACCAAATATTAAACTGGAGGTGCCAATAATTTTGTCCAGTCCATTTTTGGGGTTTTGCGTGGAATGTGTCAGATTTGGCTTTTTGTTTCTCCACTTTTTTTTTGTGCCATACCAATACAAACAAAAGAAATAAACATTTTTTCATTGCAACAATTTTCTGGGCAAAGTGGTGCATTATGTGACAAATGCAGGAGTGCGAATATTTTGGGCCATGACTATATATCCTGTCTCAGTACTTGGAATTAAACTGCCAGCCGCAAGGGGAGACTCGTGCCATAATATGCACACAGGAACATTAGGATCTCTGGAGATGGACTTGTAACAATGAGATTGTTCACACTTTTCCACAATTTTTGTTCTAAAAACTCAGACAATTCTTTGCTACTCTCTCTTCTCCATGCGGCACACAACAGAAAGGTTGAGACAAGTTTTCACCATGTTAACTGGTTGCTGGTATGATTTCTATATTGTCAGCACCTGTTAATGGATACAGGTGAGTTTAATTACAAATTACAGGAGAATTAGAAAGCAATCATGCCATTGGGGCAGCCCTACCTCTGGGTTTACCCTCCATTAGAAGAAAAACAAAACCTCTTGCGCTCTATTACCCGACCCAGGGTAGGTAGGTGGATGGAGTCAGGACTTGGAAGTTCTACCACCAGTGCATATGGGGTTGTGCAGCTCCTTTAGTACTGACAGTTCCACACTCTTCCTTACCACTCTATCTGCCACCATCATCTTCTGAGTCTTGTGGGGGGATCAGCCATTGGGCAGCCTCTGCTGATGTACTCCTGTTCATGTACACTGAATTGTATCCATCCTGACTCCATTCTTAAGCATTTTATTTTGCAGCAGGCAGTATACACTCGGAAACCAATGCTAGGAGAAAAGGTGAGCAGTTTATTTTTTTGCAAAAGAGATTTAATCTCTTCTGTCAAAAAATCTACCTCCTTAAATTTTTTTTTCCTTTTAGGTTTACTTGCACTTTAAATCATGCATTTGCATGCAACCTGACATATACTAATAGAAGTCAGTTTAGGATACCAAACCAGTGTTGAAAATTTTAGGTTTGACCCGACACTGGCCTAGCTGAGCAGAGTCAGGGTCCCATAAACAGAATAATGCCATCAGGTATTGGCGGGTGTCTTTTAACAACTACGACATTCTAGACATTAGGGTTCCACTACTTGCTTAGCAGGTGTTGCTAATGACCAGTCCTTATACAAGTATTGGTAGTGTGGCATTTTAAGAAATAAATATATTTAGTGCAACATCCACTAACAGAAGTTATGAATAATACAATTTAAAAAAAATGTGCATGTGAATATAAACCTGTAAACATACAAGAATTTCCTTGAAGCCCATCTAAACCTTCAGTTTCAATCTGCTAAAAACATTCCAGATACATCATAAAAAAAAGTGGTCAGCGTTTTACAGTTTTTCTTTCTAAAGGAACACAGCCTGCAGCATGTGGGCAGGAGACAGGTCTTTCTATGGGACCCTTACTCTCCTTGTGGAAGTAGCAGTCTCACTGCAGAGTCAGACCAATATCTCTGCAATCAGCAAAGTCCCTACTGACTGGAGAGCGTTCACTCTTAACTCAGCAAGGAGTCTGTCCAACCTCTGCAAATAGGTCACTGCTTCACCACAAAGAGCATGTTGGCAGGGGACAGGCTTTTTTTACTCAGGCTGTGGCGGATTTAAAAAAAAATATTGTCTGTAATGCCCCGTACACACAAGAAATTTGTCTGAAAATTTTTGCACGAGGACCGATCGTCTGATAATCGGATTGTTAGTATACAGCTTTCGAGAGTCGATCATGACAATTTGTCAGATGATATCCAAAGGGGCAAGTGTGAACATTTTTCTTATACACTACCAGATCGTCCGATTTTTGTTTATTCAGTACAGTAGTTGTCCGAAAATACAATACAAATGCATGGCATCTACTTTGCACACTTTTTGTTTTGATGAACTTGGAACGTATTTAAGTATAACTAAAGGCAACATTTTTTTCAGTTATGGAAAGAGTGTAGATGGATTAGAACACCTGTCAGGTTTTTATTGCTGTCTGTGCTCCCATTAGTAAGTGTCACCCTCTCTATTTGTCCTGTTTACCATTATCATTGAAAGTAAAAGGAAATCACAGAAAAGTAATAGAGGGAAATCTTCCAATGGGGACACTAGTTCTGATGACCTGGGGGTCCCCATGGAAATCACTTAATTTGCAGGGATTTCTTCTCACTTCCTGTTTGGCTATGGGACAGGAAGAAGGGAAATCTTTGCAATGGAACACAGATGGCAAAAAAACCCTGACATGGGTTATAGCCCTCCCTAATGCAGGCCATAGATGGGTCGAAAATCGGCTGATTTTTCGGCAGGAGAAAAAATCGGCCGATTTTCGCACCGTTAATGGGTTAATTGGTCGGCTGTTTTTCTGGATTTTGGCACATTTTTTTCTATCGGTAAAGTTAGAAAAAAATCGGCCGATTTTGCCGATCGGCCGATTTTCGCAGCAATGATGGGCAAATCAGCCTATGTTTTTACCGATAAAAAATCTACGCATGAGCCGTGACCTGCAAGAAAAAGAATTCCAGTTTGCTATTATATTTGACATGAAAAAGTATTGCGGTTGCAACAATGTATCTATTTGTATCTGAATAAAAACATCTGTATCCGAAATGGATACAAATAGATACAATGTTGCAACCGTTATACTTTTTAATGTCAAATATAATAGCGGAGCTCTCTGCAGGGACAGAAGTAATTAAATGCCAGCCGTAGACGGACCGAAAATCAGCTGATTTTTTTTTAACGGTGGTAACGTCGGCCTATTGAACGACCGATTTTTCGTTTTTTTTTTTAAAAAAAAGGCCGGTTTTCGACCCATCTATGGCCTGCATTACTCTATCCAAAATGAAAAAAAACGTTTTGCCTATAGTTCTACTTTAAGATAATTTATATAAATGTTCAATTAGGCTTTAAAGCAGAATTCTGACTGAAATTTGATGTAAAGTATTTAAAGTTGAAATATAGTATTTATTTTAGGGGAATACAGCACCAAACACAGTTATATGTAATGGTGTGTATTCTATTACCTGTAGGCTGCCGCTTCTTGTTGAAGTCTTCCGGATCTTCCAGTGCTGTGAAAGTTAACAGCCACCACTGCTAATCTGAAAAGTTGTGTTATTTGCCTGTCCCCTTTTGCCCTCTCTGCCATTCACAAAAGTCATATTACTATTCTCCCAGAAAGCAACAGGTTCTGTGAATGAGTGGTGGATATTCTGTCATCTAACTACTCTTCTATTTACAGAATGCAATGCATTGCAGGAGAATAGTATTACAAGTTTTGTGAACCTTTTACAGAGGTAAGTGCACAGTACAACGTTTCTGAATAGCAGGGCAGTGGTTAACGCTCACATTGTCACAAGATAGCCACACATGGCAATATCCAGTGGTTATGAAGGAGACACTGAACTGAACCTGCAGATAATGGGATACACACCAATACACACAACAAATAGCTTAACTTCAGCTTTAAATAAACACTGCATTTACATGATTGATTTTTTTTGTATTCTTTGCTAGTGTACATACAGCCTAAAAGCAAAACTTTCTAAACGGACTCTTCTTCCACAGGGAGAGGCAGCCCAAGTAGTTCCAGGAACTCAAAGTAAGAGAACACCCAGGATCTGGAGACACCTTGGGTCTGGTCCATGCCAATAGACTCCTTCATCAGTCCTCTGTTAAACTGCAGTTGTTGTTCCAGAGCTGCTGTCTGCCTGTTAGGATGAAATAAAAAAATGACTGTTATCTATCTGTACACTGTCAATGCACAAGAATCATTTGTAAACAGTGTGGTACTAGGAACAATCCAAAGATGATTTTGGCAAACTTATCTCAAAATTTAAACAAATTGTAAAGCATATTTAATTTCAATAAGACTGTTCTGTAATATACAGTTGCAAGAAAAAGTATGTGAACCCCCTTGGGATTATGTGGAGTTTTGCATGAATTGGACATAAAATGTGCTCTGAACGTCATCTAAGTCACAACAATAGAAGAACATAGTCTGCTGAACATAATACTACACAAACATTAGATGTTGCCATGGTTTATTGCACATAACATGTAAACATTAACAGTGCAGGGAGGAAAAAGAATGTGAGGCCCTAGCTTAATGACTTCTCCCAGAGCTAATTGGAGCCACGAATGAGCCAACCTTGACTCCAATCAGTGTGATGATATTGGATGTGTTGCTGACAGCTGTCCTGCCCTTAAAAAAACACACACCTGTTTTGGGTTTACTGGTTTCAAGAAGCACTGTCTGATGTGAACCATGCCTCGCAGAAAAGAGCTCTCAGAAGACCTACGATCAAGAATTGTTGACTTGCATGAAGCTGGAAAGGGTTACAAAAGTATCTCCAAAAGCCTTGATGTTCATGTGTCTACGGTAAGACAGACTGTCTACAAATGGAGAAAGTTTAGCACTGTTGCTACTCTCCCTAGGCGTGGTCGTCCTGTAAAAATGACTGCAAGAGCACAGCGCAGAATGCTGCATGAGGTAAAGAAGAATCCCAGAGTGTCAGCTAAAGACCTACAGAAATCTCTAGCACATGCTAACATTTTTGTTGACACATCTACAATAAGGAAAACATTAAACAAGAATGGAGTACATGGGAGGACACCACGGAGTAAGCCATTGCTGTCCAAAAAGAATATTGCAGCACGTTTGAAGTTTGCAAAAGAGCACCTGGATGTTCCACAGCACTACTGGCAAAATATACTGTGGACAGATGAAACCAAGATTGAGTTGTTTGGGAAGAACACACAACACTATGTGTGGAGAAAAAAAGGCACAGCACACCAACATCAATACCTCATCCCCACTGTAAAACATGGCGGAGGGAGCATCATGGTTTGGGGCTGCTTTGCTGCCTCAGGGCCTGGACGAATTGTTGTCATTGATGGGAAAATGAATTCCAGAGTTTATCAAGACATTTTGCAGGAAAACGTACGACCATCTGTCCACCAACTGAAGCTCCGCAGAGGATGGGTGATGCAATAGGACAATGACCCAAAGCATACAAGTAATTCAACAAAACAATGGCCGCAACAGCACAGAATACGCCTTCTGGAGTGGCCCAGTCAGAGTCCTAACCTCAACTTGATTGAAATGCTGTGGCATGAACTTAAGAGAGCGATTCACACCAGACATCCCAAGAATATTGCTACACTGAAACAGTTTTGTGAAGAGGAGTGTTCCAAAATTACTCCAGATTGTTGTGCAGGTCTGATCTGCAACTACAGGAAATGTTTGGTTGAGGTTATTGCTGCCAAAGGAGGGTCAACCAGTTATTAAGTCCAAAGGTTCACATACTTTTTCCTCCCTGCACTGTGAATGTTTACATGTTATGTGCAATTAAACCATGGCGACATCTAATGTTTGTGTAGTATTATGTTCAGCAGACTGTGTTCTTCTATTGTTGTGACTTAGATGACGTTCAGAGCACATTTTATGCCCAATTCATGCAAAACTCCACGTAATTCCAAGAGGTTCACATACTTTTTCTTGCAACTGTATGATTAAAAATTGTGATTTTCTAAACCTGTCAAAAAAAATGTTGCTTCCTTGCACTATTACAATCTGCATTGAACTGAATTGAAGTCAGAATTCTTACTTCCTCATGTTTTCACTGGCTTGCAGAAGGCTGCAAAGTGCTACTGAGTCCTTGTTCACACTTGTGTAGTTTTATGCACATGGGCTGATGTTCATCAATCAAACTGTATCAAAAATGCATAAACACACACACTGCACACGCACTAGTATGAACTTAGCTCTGGTATCCCTTGCAATAGGACTTGTACCAAGAAATAATTTTTGGTAAATGCTAAAACAGAAACTTTTTTTAATTAAAGAAAATAAACTAGCTATTTTTTTTTCTTAAGCCTAACTTTGGCCCAAATTTTTTTTCCTTTTAGATAAGCTGGACGATGGCTATAATAGCTTTCTTTCAGTCAAGGAAAATTCCCTTTATTTCCTGTCCCAAAGAACACACAAGAAGTATGAAGAACATCCACAATAGAGATACAGAAAATAGTAAAAACTTAACATGATTGTTAACTTTTCCCTTATTGCTAATAAAAGTGATTTCATTTCTTTTTCCATCTCATAGCTTTTCTGATCACTGATCTCCTCAACCGTTCACAAATAAAGTAATGAAAACCAGAAAGAAGGTTTAACCCTTCTCCAAACTAGCCAAAGTAACAGACAAAAAATATAAGTTTTGGGCTTTAAGTATTTTAAAAGAGAAAACAGTTTACAACAAAAAAGTGTAAGTACTGTGTGACTGCAAGGGAAGGGTTAAATCAGTGTTTCTTTCTTGTCCATTGAGGTAAACAGAAAGTCTTTTACCTTTGGGTTATGCTGCTGCCCACAGGAGGATTGAACAAATCCGAAAATTGTAGGCCAGCCCAGAATAACTCCTCCCACTACCAGTATGCTTTAGTATTTTGCTGTGTCTTAGGAGGATGGACATCTTTTCATCAGCACTGCTGTATAAGACTAACCAGTTTTAGCTAGCATGTTATTTTCTTACTGTTCAACATACTTTTCTTTGTCTGGGTTTCATGAGTACCTGAGGCATTGCACATACCCTGAGCTGTAAACTTCCTTACTGCCACACGGTTGCAATATGTCTGATTTCCACACACGGGGGCAACAGCCTTCTGGGCTGCATGCAGCATGTCTACTGATGTGGACACCTTCTGCAGCCTAAAATCCTGTTGCTCTCTGCTCCTAGAGTCTATTCCATTTTCTCCAAGCTTTCCTTAATTCACTCAGGTGTGGTCAGTTCCTCTACTCTCTCAAGTGAGGTTTTTAATAGTTATATAAAACTTTATGGTCCAAATCAGGCTCACCTGCTTGGGCAGAGGAGGAATCCTAAGTACTCTGTTGGTGCAGAAGACTTAAATGTCGGAGCACTCTTGTCTCCCAATCAACATTCTGGAACTTCAATTGATTTAGTTATCTCTGCAGAATTGGTTCATCCTGCTGGAGGGTCATCTAATCCAGATCTAGTTAGAAAATGCTACTTGGTGGCATATATCAACCATCAGGAAGGAGCTAGAAGATGTCTTGCCATGACATGAGCGGTGGATTGAATCCTATTTTACAGAACTTCATGTTCCAGCCTTGTCCGTTGTGTACATCCCAGGCATGACCAATTAACAGGCTGACTTCCTCAGCCAGCAGCACTTAGACCTGGTAATGGTCCTTAACACTGTCAGTGTGGCTTGACCTCTCTTGCAGGTAAGGCATGCCTGATGTGGACCTCCTGGCTTCCAGGTCCAACAACAAATTGGACAGGTTTGTTTTCAGGTACATAGATTCTCCAGTGAGCTCCGGGGGTTTTATGGGATCAGCACACCCTGATCTATACCTTTCCTCCCTTAAAACCTCTCCCTGGTCTATTTTACAAGATCGACATGTAGCACATTCCGGTGACCTTCATTGCTCCAAACTGACCCCAATGAATTTGGTATGCCAGACTATTATGAATTTTGGTGGACGCTCTGTGGGATTTGCCAAATCAATAGGATATTCTGTTCCAAGGAATGACTGACCATTCTGCATGTTTGCTGGCTTTAACAACACAGGTGAAGAGAGACAGAGGTACGTCTGAGTCTTTCTACAATGCTAAAAGCTAGGAAAGCTACTTCCCACTATGTGTATCATCAGACATGAAAGGAAAACTTCACCTGGTGTGAATCTCAGTGTTTCCACCATAGATGTTTCTCTGTGGGACAAATCGTTTTCCTGCAAATGGATCTGGACCAGCATTTGGCTCTCAGTTCTCTCAATGGCCAAGTTTCTGCTCTTTCGAATTTGTTTCAGAGACCATTGGCCTCCTATTCTTTGATTAAAACTTTTGTACAGGGAGTCTCATGTGTAGCTCTCTCCCTCTGTTTGTTCCCCTGTATATATGACAGATTTATGTATTATGAAGAATTAAAGACTGTATACATCGACACTAAGGTCCCATTCACACCACAGCACTTGCTTCAATGTGTGGTGACGTGTGTTTGTTTTTTTAAAGCATTGCAGTGCATTTTTTTCCTATCTATTTCACCTATTACTGTGCAGGAATAGAGAGTGACTTTATGTTTGTGGCACAATGCATGGTCACTTACAGTGTCTATACTGTTTGTTATTAGGTTCTACAAAGACACATCCATGTTTTTGGAACTGTTAGCCAGGATTAATAGATGTATTAACAGGTTTAAAGAATAAGTTCACCTTTCATAACATGCTACATGTTGCATCCATATTCAGGGTGTAACATGCTATGATCAGACCGGCCCCCGCTTCCCTGCTGTGACAGCTAGCAGGAGATCTTCTCCCTCCCTTGCTAGCTATCAAATTTTAAAAAACCGTGGCTGTGCGTTGCTCCGCCCGCCCGGCCATGTCACTCATTCACTGTGTTCTGTGAATGAGAAACTACAAGTCCTGACAGCCTTAGCGACTGTTGGCTTGTAGTTTTCAATGAACTACCAATGGCGCTGTGGTAGCTTAGTGAGTCTTCCTGTCAATATATCTGCTTGCTCGTACATCCCATACGGGCAAGCTGATATTCTGACAGATCTGCAGGAGACCTGCATGGCACCAGTAAATGCTGATCACAGGTGCAATGGTTTCCAGGCTCCTGAAACAAAAAATAATAAATGCACATTTTTTACCTGTAAAAAAAGTGCATTTATTATTTTTTGTATAAAGGTGAACTTATACTTTAATGATATTAAAATCCCTGTAGTATCCTAAATAAGCATTAGGATGAATGCTCTATTGAAATTTAGTCCCCTACCTTGCTAATAGTTTAGCTTGTCTTTGAGCTTCTTCCATTAGTGCCTTGGCTTCTGCCTCTGCCATCAGCCTCTGGCGTTCTGCCTCCTGCCTGGCTTGTTCCTCTCTTTCCCGTTTCTTCCGCTGGTACTCTTCACGTTCTTCTGCTGCCATTTCTAAAAGACGCATGCGTTCTTCTGCTTCTAATTGCTCCTGTTCTTGTTGCCTCTGGCGTTCCAGTGCTGCAGGGTATGGGTATAGTTAGATTACAGGATAATCAAACGATTTATATACTGTAGTATCACACATGAAGAAGCTATAACATCTGGGTAAAAATTGTTTTTATATGACAGATTTAGTAGGGAATGTCTCATCCATTATGATATATCTTTTACACTACCTTTTCTGATTCATGAATTAGATTCATGGTAGAATACTCACACTAAAACTTGTTCCTGAAGGATACATTGCTTCATACAAGCAATCCCACTATTTACTAGAGTGTAAAACAGCCACAAGTACTGGAAACTAAAAAATGTCTTTGTTCTATTTCTGACTTGTGTATGGTCAAGTCTGGCCACAGAACAATCTTACTAATAAATGGCTTCACACAAACAATTGCCATATTTTCTTTAAAGGAATTTTTATGCATATTATACAGTTGTGGCCAAAATTATTCAACCCCCACTGAAATTGAGTGTTTTGGCCAGTTTGACATTGCTTTTGATCATTCAGTCATCTTGCTTACATTTACATTAAAGAGGCACTTGTAGGTCAGACAAATATAACATAACAGTTATAATGAAATAACCACAAATGTCTTTTCTGTGCTCACAGCATTATCAGTTTTATTCAACCCCCAAGTGACATTCAATCTTAGTACTTAGTACAGCATCCTTTTACAGTTATAACAGCTTTTAAACGTGAAGCATAGCTTGACACAAGTGTCTTGCAGCGATCTACGGGTATCTTCGCCCATTCTTCATGGGCAAAGGCCTCCAGTTCAGTCACATTCTTAGGCTTGCGCACTGCAACTGCTTTCTTTAAGTCCCACCAGAGGTTCTCAATCGGATTTAAGTCTGGTGACTGCGATGGCCACTCCAAAATGTTCCAGCCTTTCCTCTGCAACCATGCTCTAGTGGACTTGGAAGTATGCTTGGGATCATTGTCCTGTTGAAAGGTCCAACGTCTCCCAAGCCTCAGGTGTGTGACGGACTGCATCACGTTTCCATCCAATATCTCCTGGTACTGAAGAGAATTCATGGTACCTTGCACACGCTGAAGCTTCCCTGTACCTGCAGAAGCAAAACAGCCCCAAAGCATGATTGACCCTCCACCATGCTTCACAGTAGGCAAGGTGTTCTTTTCATCATAGGCCTTGTTCTTCCTCCTCCAAACATAGCGTTGATCCATGGGCCCAAACAGTTCTAATTTTGTTTCATCAGTCCACAGAACACTATCCCACAACTTTTGTGGTTTGTCCACATGGCTTTTGGCATACTGCAGTCGACTCTTCTTATTCTTTGGAGACAGCAAGGGGGTACGCCTGGGAGTTCTGGCACGGAGGCCTTCATTACGCAGTGTGCGTCTTATTGTCTGGGCTGAAACTTCTGTACCCACATCTGACAAATCTTTTCTCAGTTCCTCAGCAGTCACACGGGGACTTCTCTCCACTCTACGCTTCAGGTAGCGCACAGCAGTCGAAGTCAGCATCTTCTTTCTGCCACGACCAGGTAGCGTTTCAACAGTGCCCTTTGCCTTGAATTTGCGAATGATGCTTCCTAAGGTGTCTCTTGGTATGTTTAACATCTTTGCAATCTTCTTATAGCCATTGCCCTTCCTGTGAAGAGAAATCACCTCTTCTCTTGTCTTCCTGGACCATTCTCTTGCCTTCACCATGTTTGTAACCACACCAGTAAATGTCTAGAAGGAGCTGAGTATCACAGTCATTTTAAAGCTGCCTAATTGGTGCTTATTATGCTTGATTGCTGCTCGGTGACATCCACAGGTGTTTTCAATACCTGATGGAAAGCACCTGTATGAACCTCTGTTCTTCAGAGTGGTAGTCTTTAAGGGGTTGAATAATTGTGGCAATGAAGAAACCACATAAGAACCATTTACTACTGTATTACATAAACAATTGATGTCATTTTAGTTGCATTTGGGTAGTTACAACGTCCTTGTAGGATTTGATTCTGAATACAATTCCAAATGTACACTATAGTCCCTAAACCCCTTTACAGCATTGGGGGTTGAATAATTTTGGCCACAACTGTAACTGCCACTCCATTTGTATTTCCTAGAATACCACTCTAAAGCTGGCCACACAAATTTACATTCTGATTGCATAACTTCTATCACATTAACCAATGACTTTGTAGCATTAGCACCTTTCCATCAATTTAGGACCCATCAGGTGGGCCCTCACACTATATAACTCTTAGTAAATGTAAAGGAGATATTAGTACAATCTCATTGTTACAGTATGTGTGTCTAGCAATAAACAGTTCATTGGTTGCGTTGTCCCTAGCTTCTTATTTTTCTCAGGTATTTGAGCAGTTATATCTCTTCTTCTCAGTTCCTGACTTACAGCTCCTCCTTTTGGCTTTTATTTAATGCATAATAAAGTAAAACCTAGAAATTAGAGTGAAAAGCCATCATAATGTCATGATGCCCATGGAAAGTTATTGGAAATAAAGGCATTGAGATATCACTTCAGGAATCATGGGCATAAACACAGGTAATTCTACTTATTAGCATCTCCTTAACCCCTTCACACCTAAGGATAAAACAAATCTAAATGCCTAAGCACAATTTTGAAACGTTGACATGTGTAAGTAAAACCGTACATATCATCACAACCACTTTGTACATCCAGGTGAATTATACCATGTTTTTTTCAGGACAAATTGGGCTTTCATTTGGTGGTAAATGGTAATGGATATTTCCTGATTTTTTTTTTATTATCAAAGGAAAACTGGTCCAAAATAATTAAAAAAAAATCATTTTTTTCTTATTTAGCTGTGTATTTCTTGTTACTACCATAACCTACCACCAAAGAACAACCCAAAATAAATTCTACAGCTCTTGACAATCGCAGCGATACCATATATGTGTATGTTATTTGTTGTTTGTACCCGTAGTACAGCCCAGAATCAATTGTGCACATTTTGTTTTTGTCTTTTTTTACCTAAAACACACTGACATTGACACTAACTGACACTGATACCAATTTTTTTTAATCCTGACCTTTTGACCTTGGCCTTTAACCCTGACCTTGACCCAAACACTAACCCTTGCACTGAACTAGATCAAACCTTGATCTAGGTATTTTTTCTTTTTTTTTAATATTTATTTATCTTTTTTTTTTTTTACTAACATTTTTTTTCTGTCTATGCCAGGAGTTAGAGAGATACAATGTATCTCTCTCCTCCATTCATAGAGCAAAAAACAAGGGGGCCAATCAGAGGCTATCACAGGCTATGTGACCGGAATCGGGAGTCCTGAGTCCCGATTGTTAGAACGGGACCCGGTGCTTTCAGTGACACCGTGGTCTTTGAGCTGGAAGCGCACCGTGTGGCGCTCCCAGCACAAAGACAGGTACACAAATATGCGGCCCTACGGAAAAAAGCCCAGTTCTGTGAGGCCGCATATTTGTGTTACGTCGACATCAAGGGGTTAAAAAATAGTTCACCTTTGGAACATGTCACATGTTCCACCTGTTTTTAGGGTGAAACTTGTAACTTGTTCCAGCATATGCACCTTGTCCCCCTATTCCCCCCTCCACACTCTGTGACTTCGGCAGCGGATCCTTTCCCCAAACTCGCTGTCACAATTTGAAAACAGTGAAGCTGTGTGGGGCTCTGTCCAGTTTCCTGTGAATGAATAGGCTACAAGTACCATCATCCATCGTGGCTGACTGCTTGTAGTTCTTAATGAATTACGAAGGTGCTGATGAGCGTTTGAGGTTCATTGATCTTTCTGTTCTCAAGTAACTCTCTGCACATACAGAGTATGGGCATACAGCTATTCTGAGAGTCTGCAGGAGTCTGACAATGAATTTGTGATCTTTTGATCACAGGTGCAATGCTCTGCATGTTCCTTGGAAAAAAATAATACGTGCACATTTTTATTTACCTGCAAAAAATGTGCATTTATAATTTTTTTTCAAAGATGAACTTATCCTTTAACACTACAACACACACTTTCAGTGGACTGACCCGTCAATGCAGCTATGTGATTTTGTTGCAATCAGACATTTTTGGTGCTGGTACAGTGTGTATTTGTACATTACCCAATCTCTGTAATTCTTCCTCCTGCTTCTGCCTCTGAATTTCTTGCAGCTTTCGCCGATATTCCTCCTGCTGTAGCCGTGCTCTCTCTAGTGCTTGTTGTTCCAACTGCATCCTCCGAGCCCTCTCCTGCTGCTGGCGCTGCCTCTCTTCTTCCTCCTGCTTCTTCCGCATTCTGAAAAGGAGTATGCTTATTGTGAGAAGTCATGTCTTCTAGCTAATAGAAGCTATTGTACTACCTACAGGTGTAAGTGATATCTTTACACTTATTCATGGGATAAAATGTAAATTTGCTTGGTATATACCCACATGGAAGAAATATATATTTGAAATATATTTAAAAAATGTTCTTCCCAAATATTGAAATATATTTGAAATGCTACAATTTTGGCCATATTCAATATATTTCAAAATATATTTCAATTAATATATATACTGCATGTTGAAATGCGTTATTAAAAAATATATGAAAAATATATTTAAAAATACATTTCAAAAATACTGTAAGTCTTTAAAAATACATATCTACATTTCTGGAATGCATTTACAAATATATGTAAAAATATATGTTAAAATGACTTTTTTATATGTTAAAATAAAATCTGAAGAATATATTTTTTAAAAATATATTTTTAAAAATTTATTTTTTTAAAAATATATTCTTCAGATTTTATTTTAACATATAAAAAAGTCATTTTAACATATATTTTTACATATATTTGTAAATGCATTCCAGAAATGTAGACTTGTATTTTTAAAGACATACAGTATATTTGAAACGTATTTTTAAAAATACTTTTCATATATTCTGTAATAAACACGCATTTCAACATGCAGTATATATATATATATATATATATATATATATATATATATAAATATATTGAATATGGCCAAAACTCTAGCATTTCAAATATATGTCAATATATTTGAGAAGAATATTTTTAAAATAAATTTCAAATATATTTTTCTTCCATATGGGTATTTTCTTTGCTTATTGTGTTCAGCACTAATAAATACAAATGTTATTTGTTTGTCAGTTCACTATGAAATATACTGGCTCCTTTTTTCAATCTCTTTACTTTCTTTATTGTATAAAACAGTTGTTTATAGAGTTCAATAGCCTAAGCTGAAATTTAAACACACAAGTGAATTCCTTCTTGGACATCTGTGTCCAAGGTTTTAATCAGAAAATGCAAACTGCTGTGCTGTCACTTTCGATAACCCACAGTGTGTAGAGAATTCATTATGATGTATTGCAGTGGTCTCCAATCTGTGGCCCGCGGGCCGGATGTGGCCCTTTGCTTGTCTTTATCCAGCCCTTGAGGATTCCGCTTACAGATATGAAGAGCTATTCCTCCCACCCATAGAGACGCTGAAACTTTATTTCTTTCACTGACAATAAAGATGGGGCATTATTCATTCCACTGATATCAATGATGGTTACTACTCCTCCCATTGACACTATCGATGCAGCACTACTTCTCCCACTGACACCAACAATGTGACACTATCCCTTCCACTGATGTAAATGATGGAACATTATTTCTTTCACTGACCTTAATGATGGGACATTATTCCTTCCACTGATACCAATGGAGCAGCACTATTCCTCTCACTGACTGCAATGATACCATACTATTCCTCTCACTGACACAAAATGATGGGGCATTATTCCTTCCACTGACACCAACAATAGGGCATTATTCCTATCACTAAGACCTGTTATGGGGCACAATTCCTCCTCCTACTGATCTCAGGTGTTATGTAATTTTTTTACTCTCAATCACCACAGTCAGAAGATCTCACTTCAGGAATCATGGGCATAAACACAGGTAATTCTACCTATTAGCATCCTTATAAAAAAGAAGTTCACCTTTGAAGCATGTCACATGTTCCACTTGTTTTTAGGGTGAAACATGTAACATGTTCCAGGATCTTCCAGTCTGAAGGACAAAAAACTGGTTGTTTTAAAAGTTTGGAGACCCTGATGTATTGGATGATTATTTGTAGGATAAACACATAGTAAAAATATAAATATAAAGCATCAATTTAAAAACTTATAAATATTGCAATAGCAAATAAGCATGTGCTTTAGGAAGGTACACTCAGTTCACTTTAAATTGAGTTATAAAATGTTCCTAAAACCTCCATTCCTCCAGCACAAATTAAGTTCTTTTCAAAGCACCCCTGTATGGTTACTAGGGAGAAAAAGGATTCCTAACACTTTTTCTAACTGGAGAAAGAAAAAAACTTACACAGCCCTTTATAGCTGTATGTTTCAGCACTCCTCGTACATGATGTTGTTAACGCTTAACACTGCACAAAATTAAAAAAAGGGAACAAATACGTAGCCCTGCAGTGCCTAAAAAATAAAAAGTAAAACATTATCATGCAGTACTGCTGTACTGAACGACACATCACTATAGGTACAGTTGTGTTCAAAATAATAGCAGTCAGACATCACTAACCTGATCAATCACTGTTTTTGGTAGAAATTATATTTCTACATGGCAAATAATTTACTAGCAGGTGTAGTAGAGTAATAGAAATCCAACAGACCCAACAGTCATGACATGCATGCTGCTGATTCTGTGTAATTGAATCACTAATTGAAAGGGGCATGTTCAAAATAATAGCAGTGTGGAGTTCTATTAGTGAGGTCATTCATTCTTTGAAAAACAGGTGGCAATTATTGTCCTTAAGGAAGGAAGGCAGCAAATGTTGTACAGTGCATTTCTCTCTGAAATCCTGAGGAAAATGGGTCGTTCCAGACATTGTTCAGAAGAACAGCATACCTTGATTAAAAAGTTGATTGGAGAGGGGAAAACATATAAAGAAGTGCAGAAAATGATAGGCTGCTCAGCTAAAATGGTCGCAAATGCTTTAAAATGGCAACCAAAACCTGAAAGACATGGAAGAAAGCAAAAAAACTACCATTCAAATGGATAGAATAGCCAAAATGGCAAGGACTCAGCCAACAATCAGCTCCAGGAAGATCAAAGAAGGTCTAAAGTTACCTGTGAGTACTGTTACAATTAGAAGACGCCTATGGGAAGCCAAGCTATCTGCAAGAAGCCCCCGCAAAGTCCCACTGTTGAAAAAAAGACGTGCTAAAGAGGTTACAATTTGCCTAAGAGCACATTGACTGGCCTAAAGAGAAATGGCGCAACATTTTGTGGACTGATGAAAGAAAGATTGTTCTTTTTGGGTCTAGTGGCCGGAGACAGTTTGTCAGATGACCACCAAACACTGAATTCAAGCCACGGTACACTGTGAAGACAGTGAAGCATGGTTGCGCAAGCATCATGATGTGGTGATGTTTCTCATGCTACGGTGTTGGGCCTATTTATCGCATACCAGGGATCATGGATCAGTTTGAATACATCAGAATACTTGAAGAGGTCATGCTGTCTTATGCTGAAGAGGAAATGCCCTTGAAATGGGTGTTCCAACAAGACAACAACCCCAAACACACCAGTAAACATGCAACATCTTGGTTCCAGACCAACAAGATTGACGTTATGGAGTGGCCAGCCCAATCCCCGGATCTTAAATCCAATAGAAAACTTGTGGGGTGACATCAAAAATGCAGTTTCTGAGGCAAAACCTAGAAATAGAGAACTATGGAACGTAGTCCAATCATCCTGGGCTGGAATACCTGTTCACAGGTGCCAGAAGTTGGTTGACTCCATGCAACACAGATGTACAGCAGTTCTCAGAAACAGTGCTTATACAACTAAATATTAATTAAGTGATTCAAAGGAAAGCAAAATCTTCAAACATTTTTCAGTTTATATAGTGAATGTTTGAGTTTGTAAAGAAGAATACAAACACTGCTATTTTTTTGAACAGTCTAATATTCACTTTTCTTCAATTTTTTTAGAGGAGCAACACAAATTTGATATATTTTTCTTCATGTTTTGATTTGGAATGGAATGTGTAGTGTTCCCAATGCATTTGTGTGTATGGAAATAA
This sequence comes from Staurois parvus, assembly GCF_062004578.1. Taxonomy (NCBI): domain Eukaryota; kingdom Metazoa; phylum Chordata; class Amphibia; order Anura; family Ranidae; genus Staurois; species Staurois parvus. Next base: position 8,010,555 of record NW_028317807.1, read on the forward strand.
AAGCTAGTAGAAGGATTTTGAGCTTTATTCACTTTTTTCAACACACTGCTATTATTTTGAACACAACTGTATAAGGCTGTGCTTAATACCCTGCAGGGAACACATTTAAATAGAATAAATTTCTGTAAATTCTAATACTGGATTACCATTTTTTTCTGAATTAAAAATAAAACATACTGAAAAACTAAAACATAAAATGTGGAATATGTCAAGGATTCCACATCCTCTCCTTTAGTGCTTAGTAACACGCTTGTCAGCAGGAATCACAGCCATCAAATGTTTATTGTAGTCAGCTAACAGTCCTCTAACATCTAGTTTAGAAACATTCTTTTGTTGCACTGTATGTTTGAGATTTTCACAGGCATTTCAAAAATCCTAATCTTTCATTTCTTAAAACAGTTGATGGTTGATTTTGAGATTTATACCAATTGATTTAGTTTTTTTTTTACTGGCAGTGGAGCATACAGAATTTGTTGACACATTGTAGCATCCATTCTTGCCTCCACCAACACATTTCCTGTACTTCTGCCTACCATGCAATCCTTACAGCCGCCTTTGTCTCATCTAGAGGGTCAATTTATGAAATATCTGTTGAATGAATGTCACACACATTTGTGCGCAGTGCATGGATTTTGGACATAATTTCTCTAATAGGGTAGTCCCAATGATCGTCAGCTCCATCTATTGAGCAATGATCATAGGGAATGTCAGTGTCTGACATTCATTCAATGACAGTTTTATAAATAGATCCCTAAATGTTGTGTATATTACTTTCAATGTTAACTTTTGTTGTGAGATCTCAGGCAAGGTTTGCTTCTGATGACTCTTTCATGAAGATGATGTTTGTCCATGCAATGTTGCAGAGTAGACAGGTACAACAATTCTGCCCAAGCTAAAAGTTTTCAGCAGATGTCTTTGGTGATCACATCTACAAGAAGATCTCCATTATTGGGGGAACCCAGGAGAGAGAAATAGGTTAGGCCTCCAACAAGCTACAATACATCTCTTGGGTCCAAGGATATTTATTTATTTGTATTTATTTATTTATTTATTTCAGGTACTTATATAGCACTGTCCATTTCGCAGTGCTTTACATATATATTGTACATTCACATTAGACCCTAACCCTCAAGGGGCGTACATACTAAGGTCCCTAACTTACATTCATACATACACATACTAGGGTCAATTTAGACAGGATCCAATTAACCTACCAGCATGTCTTTGGAGTGTGGGAGGAAACCGGAGCACCCAGAGGAAACCAGCGCAGGCACAGGGAGAACATGCAAACGCCAGGCAGGTGGTGCTGTGGTTGGGAATCGAACCAATGACCCTAGTACTGCCAGGTGGAAGTGCTAACCGTTTAGCCACTGTGCTGCCCGTATATATGTATAACACATTTTTACAAAAGTAACAGCAGTGGATCAACTGAATAAACTCATTCACAATCCACTTTGTATGTTTTGTTTCTTCAGTCTTAGGGCTGGTTCACGCTATACAAACGCAGTCCAGATGTGTTTCTGCATGCTCGTTTTTGACACATTTTTGGATCATTCCAGTGTGTTTTTGACGCGTTCCATTGCGTTTGACGAGTTGCAGTTCATTTTCCCCCCTCTTTTTTTCTTCAATTAAAATAGGGCCGTGTATTCCAGTGCATTATTTGTGCATTATATATTTGTGCGTTCCAGTTCCAGTATGCTCCGATGCGTTTTACCTCATTCCAGTACAGTTCAATGCAGGAAAAATGCAGCCAGTTCTACTTTTTTTTCTGCAACTGGAACGCACTGGAACTGTAAGCACTCATGTGAACTATGACATTGACAACCACATAACCTACTTTCTGTGTGTTTTGGATGCAGAAAAAAAAACAACTGAAATGCATGTAGCGTGAACTGGCCCTTAAAGTGTTACTAAACTCAGGCAGTGCATTCACTCTATCTGGTCTCCCACAGTACAAAGAAATACATTTATTTTAGTAAATATAAACTGCTAAATACCTTTTCTCATCAGCAGTAAAAGCAGTCTTGTGACTTCTATCAGTGTTCAACAAAGCACTAGTTAAAGCTTGTAGGAGGAGTTTTCTTTCTGCTCTAGGAGGATGCAGAACCCCTGACCTCTGTCTGGACAGTGCTGATTGGCCCTGTGCTGATCACATGCACTCTCCCAAGGAAAAAAAGACCTCTCTAGCAATACACACCAAACTGAGTATGTGCAGAGTGTCTCCACACAATATGTCTTATCAGGAGATAAGAGGGGGACACTAGAAGAAGGGGAGGATCAGAGAAGTCAGAATCAAACATTCTTTTTACACAATGCAGAGGATTAACCCCTTAGGTTCCACAGTGAGTATAACAAGCATGCTTTACTGCATATACAGACTGATTTTACGTTTGTGGGTTTAGTAACACTTTAAATTCAGCAAATAAATCGTAACTGTGCATTAGAAATAAATCAGGGGGTGCTGAAAATCTTCTCCTAACTATGCATACAGTTGCCCACACCCCTCTTAAGCTGACCATACACTATACAATCTGATTATACAATATCCCTTAGATCTACCAACAACTGTGTATGGCAAGGCCTGTGCTATTGGACAGAAATTGATTGGATTGTTTAGTTTTGTCCTCATATTACATAGTATTTGTAAATTTAAATGATATTGTACAGGGATTGTAGTGTGTGTGGCCACTCTAAAGCCTTGTTCACATTCAACGTGCACGCATGCAAGGGCTGTGTTTGCCCACGCAGGAATGCACAGGTGTTCTATGCATCCCCAAGCAGGCAGTCCCATTCATGTCAATTGGGATGCAGTGGCTGCACAGACACAGCCGCTGCTCCCAATTTCACAGCCGTGCAGGTGCGCGGTCCTGAATGCACACTGTCTGCGTTTGCAGCTACACATCCACACCTGCATGGCTGTCAAATCGCAGCAGCAGTTGTGTTAGTGCAGCCACTGCATCCCTATTAAAATGAATGGCACTGCCTGCATGGGGATGCATGGAACACCTGTGTATCCCTATGTGGGCAAATATGGTCCTCACTTAAGTACTGACTGACTTACACTGCCACAGTGTTTGATTCGTTATACCACTTTAGCACCTTCCACTTGTAGATGAGACTACAGCTGAAAGAAGGAGGTGTAGGTATTACACTGTGGGTACAATGTAGCTCAGACTCTTGAAAGTCACATTTCGGTGTAAATATAAGCAGAATGGCACACTTAACAACTACAGCAGAAACTTATGATTATTATATTATAAAATGACTGGAATTGACTACTGGCTCTGAAAAGTAGTTTATGATCATTTTATTAGTTATAACTAATCTACTTTTTTTTCTTACCAGACAAAAGACAATTTTTAACAATGGATGCAGATGAGAACACTTAGTGACAGCACCACCCTTGTGCAGATATACTGACCGTATTTCCTCCGTCCTGCGCTGCTGCTCCTCTTCCAGCTCTTCCCTCATTCTTTCCATCCTCTCTTGTTGCTCTTTCTCTAGCCGCAGCTGCTCCTCACGCTCCCTCCTCTTCCTCTCTACCTCAAGCCTTCTTCTGTCTGCTTTCTCTGACAGGATTCGAGCTCTGGCCAACTTTTGTTGATGGACAGAGCTGCTGGTAGTCTGAAAAATAAACATCTATAGCTTAATATTTTATCATATTTTTAATTTTAGAAATAAGTTATAAAGAGGATAAGTTGACTTTGTTACCGTTGTCCTGAAACTTTCATAGAAGTTCACCAGAGACAAAAAAAACATTTTTTCAATGGTGCCTGTTTAGACACCCATACTAAGTTACAGCATGTTTTTTTTTTTTTAGAGGCATTGATATTTATCAAAGGGCCCATTAAATCAGTGGACATATGGACATATTACATATGTTTGTGTTTCTGTTGTGTGTTGACCTTTTGGTAAAATGCACAAAAATGCCTTTGAAATGCAAATTGGTGCGCACCACTGACATATGACAGCACCAGCAGACAAATGCACACCTAGGTGTGAATGGGGAAAGCACCTATGTTTTAGAAAAGTTCTGCAACTCCATCTTTTTGAGAGCACTGTCTAATGCAACTTCTTGGGAGCCTAATCCTATGATGTGCTATCATTTTTCATTTAGAAGTGCAATTATTTTCTTTTTTCTATTTATTAAACCAAGTGATAGGCAGGCCATAGACGGGCCGTTTATCGGCCGAATTTTCCATTTTCGTCCGATAAATGAAAAATCGGTCGGCCCGTTGCCAATGCTGCCACCCATGTCCATGAAAAACGACCGTTTTTTGCAGATTTTCCAGCATGATCGATTAAACTAAATGAGAAGATCCACGAAAAATGGCCGACGGGCTGGCCCCACTAACGGCACGAATATCGGCCGGTTTTTCGTGCGGATGAAAATCCGGCCAATAAACGACCCGTCTATGGCCTGCAATGTGTTGAGGATATACAATGATAAATGTGGTCAAGAGCCTCCTATTGTTATTTTCTGTGACAGATGGGGTGTTGTGGTCTCCGGTAAAATGGAGTTTTTATATTGTTTTGCTATGAGACTGTAGCCACAAAAGATTGGTGAAATATAGATATATTGAGTTCCTAATATTACACCATATTGAACAGTTTCATTTAATCATTGATGTATTTAAAGGCATCTTAGGTTTTGGTGCAACTGCATGCCGCTTACATACACTTGCTGAGACTTACAGATTACGTCTGATCTCTTCGGGTGGTAAATAGATAACCATTAAAATGGCCGCTCCCGTATGTATCACGCATGCGCGAGCCGGATGAAATGGCGTCACCGGGTTTTTTTCAGACCGCGCATGCGTGGGTAATACTATATATGTCTTTGACCGCTAGTGCGCGCTCCCTTTGATAACGTGCTCGTTCGCATGAAACGCGTCATTGTGGAGCCTAGCCGGTGACGTCACGCTGTCCGAGCCGCATGGAGGCCGGTGGCCATCTTTGAATCTGTTTCACCTACTGAATGTGAGTGCTTATCTGCTTTCAAAATTATTAATAAAGAATCACAAATTACTACACTATCAGAGTTTCTGTTGGGGCTCGGTGTATTACGAACCCCCTCTCTTAAGGTGGATCCGCATAATCCAAGGTACATGCTATTTGGGTGATTCCATGATTGCTATAAGAGAGCCTATTATATTTGGGTGATGACCCCCTGCTGGATGGATAAGGCACTACAGATGGTAAAGATGTAATGCTGATTACCTGCCGAGCTGTTCGTTTGCCAGATGATCTTCAGATCTTGCTCTTCCCAGTTCCAGAGTACCAGGAGTGGTCTGATTACTCAAACGCACAGATTTGTGTGCTATCTGGTTAGTGCATATTATATACACACCTATGAGCATGGGAACCACTGATACCTCACTTATGTTTGGATGTCCACTATCACAACGTGGGATGCATCAATATTGATTATCGATCACTATATGCACTTATTGCTGTTACATTACTGGACTTTATTTATATCTATCATGTTTTAAGGACTATGTTTATGTATACTAGTCAACAATTTATTTCACTTAGCGCTGCATCTTTTATATGATACCTTTGAGAAGCTTTTTAGGTTGTACCTTTATGCTAGCTGCTCACACAACAGTCCAAGCACTCGTTTCCTCTTATTCTGTTACATTTATGGCCTGCAATAGTCTGTATAATCCGGCGTGCTCTTTCCTTTATTGTGTCTTATTTCTTTCTATACTGCCTGTGAGTATGTTTTGAGCTTGCCAGGATGAGCAGATTGTTGACTGCTCCTACCAGTGACCACAATCTATGAGTTCTTTGTTAAGAATTATGTAAAGATATATCAGCAGATACGTGAAAACTAATTCTGTTATAGTTAGTGTACAATCATTTCTCTGTAAATGGTAGATGTCTAGCTGTTACCTCTGATGACTCGCTGGTAGCATACTCTTCTTCAATGGGAAGATTTGGCACTGCAAGGGTAGTGAATGTAGGCATAGGAGCCGTCTTTTCTGTATCCAGGCTGGAAATGTTTTGTGTGGCCTCTGTGTCTGAGTCTAGAGGCAGATCTTTGGGTTCTTCTGGAGAGGGGCTTCTCTTCACGTGTTCAGTTACTACATAAGAGTCTTCACTTTCCTCATCAAGGTCAAAGTCATTTTCTTCTTCTGGCATCTCATCAGGTATTTCCTGAGCCTGTTGGATAGTTTGTTGTCTTGTGCCTGAGGACTTCTTTGGATAGGTTATTTTGCTTTCTGCTTTCTTTTCTTTGGGCTGTCCTGTAAAATCCCCCAAAAATACAAACTGTCACTGGGAAAAGGGGTAATGCAACAAACTATTATATAATGGCGACTATACAATCAGCTATAATGTACTCATGATACACACAATTAGTTTCTGTCTGCACAATGTTCTATGTGGATAACTAAACATGATAACACTGGATATGCAGTCTGTATTTATACATTTTCCAGGTGTGTTTGTTCTGCAAGATGCACAAATCAAAACCGTGTTATGATCCCTTTCAAAATATTATACAACACACAGTTTCTACCCACAATTCACTGAGTATTATGGTTTTGGTAAAGAAAAAGCACTGCAGAAGCTGTTTGATTTCAGACTATCTGTTTAAAACTTGAAAAACATAAGGAAAGGAACCAGATGCTCCACCTCCTGGCTGCATATGAAAAAACTGCATATTTATATTCCATATTTAACAGACTAAAAAAGAAAACTGTTTTTAAAAATGTTATTTTTTAATTATAATAAAGAAATACAGTATATATAAAACCAATATTGTCTTTGCATGAAAAACCTTATCAAAATCCAAGACAAACTATGCTAATTTTCAAAATTAATTACCTCTCTTTCAAAAAGAGAATGATTACCTCTCTTTCAAAAATTCTAAATATCAAACTATTGCATGATTTGTGCAGGTGTACAACACTATGGGATGATTCATGAAAACTGGAGAGCGACTGCTGTGCTGTTAGACTGAAAAAGTAAAAAAGCCATACAAACAAACTTCTAAGCTGGCCTAGGACTAGGTCCATTTATATCTTAGTCTTGGTTAATCAAACATGACACATCCTCATGATGCCATCAATCATTTCTGTTGAAGTAATCAGCTTTTCTATTCATATTCCTAGTGCTCTATGTATGGTAAACAGTGAAAGTAAAGTCAAGGAGCATTTTCATGTTACGTGTAACTGCAGATTGTATCTCCATTAAATTAAAATAACTTACCTACTACAAATGCAGCCTTGCCTTCTGTAGCAGATCCCTTATTTGACTTCTTGGTTGCGTTGGCTTGATTTTTCTCCTTTTTTTGAGTCTTCTCTGGTTTGCTTTTCTTCTTGCCCTTCCCTTTTACTGTCTCTTTTTTCTATGAAGAGCAATCATGTGAAAGTAAAATACATTCCAGTCATACAGATGTATTCATGTGTAGGTCTACTTTTTATGTGTATAACGACTATTGTAGGTCAAATATATTAGTCACGTGCTACAAGTCCCAAAAATATTCACTCCCCAATTCATGTAAAGGAGTAGATATAATAAATATTTTTTTCAAAATTTCTTAAAAAAACCCGTGCTTTGCCATTTATTCTTCTTGACAGAAAGTGAAGGGAAATCTCTCTAATATGAATACATCATCATTAACAACCTGAAAGAGGTTCTAACCCTTCCCCATTCTCTCCAAAATGAATTGTTTTGGTTGGAGATGGACTTTAATCAGTACATTATAGTCAAGTAGCACTACCCACTTAGGAGTTGCTGAGTATTTGGGTCCCTCTATAGTCCTGCACAGCCAGGCAACACGCATTTCCAGACTTGCATCCAAGAGTCAGTAATCAATCCTTGAGCATGTTTTTTGATGTTTTATTAGGGGGATTTCAACTTGGATGGGATAAGGGGTATATGGGATGCCCAATGGAACCAATGAATTGACGACAACTTCCTGGAACTATTTACAAGTCTCTGCTGGCTGGCATCTCCTGCAGTACCACCCCAGACCCCAGATAAACTCCTCTTCTTTACCCAGCTGTCTGGCAGTATCCCTGAGCAGGGGATCTGATGCCTGTTGCTTTAAAAAATTAGACAGCCCAGTAGGTGGCAAATCTGGTTTCCCACCAGAGTGCTCCTTCCCCTATCTGGCCTAGGGGGTGTAGGTCTATTCACTCAGTCCTTCTCCTGTGCAGGTGGTGGGTTGGTGGCTGCTACTAGGCCTTCTAGCTGGGCCACTTCTTCTCTGCTGCACAAATCGTCCTCACTCTGGGGGCCAGTGAGGGTCTGAGTAGGTCTGAGTAGATGAGCCCCTCTCTCCATCTGAGACCCCTCCCATGCTCTTGCTCTTAGCCTCACATTCTCTTGCTCTCTGTCTTCCACACGAACTGTCCTGCAGCTGAGCAGGCTCAATTACTTTTAAGGGTTGTCCTGGCCCCTTGCCAAGCCTCCTGTTGGGGATTAGCCAGGATCCTTCAAAAGTGCAGATCAGCCACTCCTCAGGTTGACCCACTGCTTCTACACCTTGCTCCAGAGTTCTAAAGCAGGGCGAAATTCCAGAGGGCTAGTCTACAGAGCCACTCAGCTCTGACCATGATTTCACACCCAGGCTGCTACTCAGCCCTCCTAGTTAACAACTGAGGTCTAGCTCCTCCTAACTGACTAGGAAGGTGCTACATTCAGTTGGCATCACTAGGAATATGTGGTACATATTCACCTTTCTGTGGTGGTGAACTCCTCATTTCCACCAAGATATAGCTTACAGGAGAGAAAATGTATGGGTCCTGTTGTGCTTCTAAAGACATGTGAACAGAATTCTGGAAGCTGTCATTGCTTCAACACACTATGGATGAGGGATGCCATGGTGACTACCGCTTAGGGCACAGTGCAATGATCACTGCATTTATAATATGTTCCCATTGGGCATTGTTAAACTCAGAAGACTGAGAAATCTTGTTGTGGAAAAAGAGTACTGCTAAGGACAGCTGAGGACTGAAGGTGAGTATTGTAGCCTGAGCTAATTATTTTTTACGTTTGAGCTTTAAGCCATAGTCTCCAAGGCTCTTATCTTGATCCTGCCACAAAACATAGTGAATCGCTTTTTAGACTCCATTGGCTGCAGATGCATGCTTGTTTAAGATCAGTGATTTACTAGTAAATGCTGGATAAGAATGACAGCCCTGGGTTTTGTATCTTTAAGATCAAGTCAGCAATGGCACATCCCATATATCTGTCACTATATGTCCAGTTTAAAACCATTGTATTTGTGCTATAAGGAAACATTCATGGCAATACTTGCTTTGTTCATTAAAAGCTGGCAAGATACTTACTGCAGTGTCGGTAATCTCCTGTAAGAGCACCATTTCCTCTTCTTCAGTCATCTGCTGCTTCCCTGGTGGACTCTTCTGTTGTGTGACTTCTGCCTGTAGATCAAGGTCAGGCAGCTTTTTTTTGTTCTCATTTGTTTCTCTTTCTACATCTTTGTTGCTAAGAAGAAATAGTCTGGTTACGAAGACTGATCCCAACCATGAAAGTCATATTTTACAGACAACTGTCAGATTTTGCAGTTATCTCTGCCACTAGACTACAGATATGAGTACCAGGAAAATAAGATGTTATTTTGAATTATGGTAAGCCTACTACTGTTTCTGTTACCCAAGCACCAGTGGCTCAGGAACAGTAGTCACATATAGGGGGTCCTTTGACTGATCTTGAGTAAGCCTGTGTTCAAGGCAAATGGGCGAAACGCGTCGACTGTAGCTCCTACATTAGGACACCCCAGGACTACGTCTCGATGTCTGGTTATGTATAAACTTTATATCCAGCTGAACTTAGCGGAGTATGAACTAACCTTCTAATGCGCATGTGTGGCCATTCTCTGCCCTGGAAGGAGTGACGATTCACCAGCACGGAACTGGTACTCCTCATCAGCCACAAGGATGTGGATCACTTCGTGGTGGAGGAAGTCAATCATCGGTCTGTGGACTATTTTGCGGTGAGAACGCCATGCTATCAGTGGTACTCTGCACGTGAGTGGGAACCTTCACATACACATATTCCCTACTTTACTTTATCTGTGGTCATAATGGGACTTGGCTACTTGGACTTGGATACAGCCTTAGTCCCTCAGCCACCTTATCCGCAAACACCTTGGTTCTAAGGTAACTGTATGAGGCACCTCCCCTGGTCACATCCCACCTGGGTCCCTCTACTGAGACTGTTCAAACCAGGTCTGGTAACAACAGCGCTCCTCTGAAGGATCTCCTCCTGAAGGTCTGAAGTGAATGTGTTTTCCTTCAACTAGAGGGCATTCTACCTTAATACCAACAATGACTATGACCTTTAATGTTTAACTCGCTGTTATTAAGATACAGCCGCACTTAATTGCATTGCGAGTCAGCTCTTTCGCATTATTCACAATTCTTCGCACAGCATACATGAAGGCAGCTGCACTTTTGATATTATGCTTTTTGTTTTTATATGAATTTCTGTTAATTCATTAATATTGCTAATATGGTTAAGGTTTACAGTTTCTAATTATGTTCTGATTCCTATATGGCTACATTCTTTATTCATTTTCCCCAGCCTTAGCTTTCATTACTAACAATTTGCTATCCCTTATGCTATACCCTGACTCTACCTCCTTACATTGCTAGATGCCTGCACTGAATGGGTTATACATTCCTTCAAGCGGAGGTTTAGAGCTCTGGGATATAGCAATTTTGGGTGATTGACATCATGTACTAATAACATCGAACCCGGGTTCCCTAATTTTTAAAGTGAGAATGTTGTCATGCCTTCAATGGTGACGGGTGGAGACATAGTTTAATAATTCGTGTGTGTATATTTATGGTGTTCTACTGCAATGTGGTTTCAATAAAACTATATTTTCAGTTAAATTACCTGGGGCACCTGGTAGTACTTTCTTTTCTTTAGGGGCTCTTCCCTAAAAACATTTTTATAGGGGGTCCTTTGGGCCTGCTTAAGAATATTCAGATATCCCCTCCATCTCAATCTCCAATACCAACTGTTTGGATATATCACGTCATACATTATGCATTTTTTTTTCAATTAAATACCGGGTTGAACAAAAAAAAGATGTGCTGTATTCCCCATCCACACACTCCTTGTGGATGGGGGAATCAATCCCACAGAGCTATTGTGGTCTTCTGGCAGGAGCATCCTCGCTGGAAGAATACAATGATCAGTGTTGCTGGCTACAGCTATGGCTATGATACTAGCAGACATTATTACTGCAAGCAAACAGTACCATTGCAGAGTCATGTCTACTCGCAAGTTCATCTATGTCCTACACAGTACTGCTTTCGAAAAGAATGGTTATATGGCAGAATGGCAATCTCAATATATTGGAAAAGCTGGGAATGACTGAGTGCTTAAAGCTGGACTCCAGGAATTATTTGTATTGCATACTTATACCTACATACTGATAGACCGCTGGTTACGTTGCAAATCACTGTAGTTGTCAGTGCTACTACAGTGATAATCACAATCTTCGCAAGCAGCTGCACCACCCCTCCTTTCCACCTCATTTAGTCATAGAATGCCTTGTATTAATTGAAAAAAAAAAAAACCACAACACTTTATAAGAATGGTATTGGTGCCAACTGATCAACCCCTGTGGTCAGTGTGCAGTGGGGTAGCTGCTTCCATGGAACCTAAGTAGGAATACTACAATGTTTTCCAGCTTCCCCAGAGAAGGTATGTGTAATGCATACTTACATTGTTCCAAACTAGACTAATGTAAGAATGAAACACAAATATTTCCTGGACTTCAGTTTTTAGGGTAATGACAAAAAAAAAAAAATCTATTAACATGCATGAAAACCATTGATACCTGCCACTCACATTTCAGGGATTTTCTTGCTTTTCCTGCTTTCCCTTGGAACATTTTCCTTGGAAACATCTGTATCCTTTTGTTTTGTCTTTGTATGTTTTCCTGTACCTACAAAACAAAACACAATTTTCAGCTTAAAGAACAAGAAGTATATTTATCTAAAGGTTGGCTGTTCAGTTCATTAAATGAATCATTAAATGAATCACACCATTTCTCCTGTCATCTTGTCCTAACAGTAAGTGTATAAAGGCTGTTAAGAGATTTTTATTGCTTCTTATCATGTTACAGCTCTTTAGCAACCTCTGCTAGAAGGGCTCGCAAGAAGAATGTACGGGTCACTTTAAATTAACCTATATAGTTTCTTCTCCTTCACTTCCAACCACAAGCTTGGAGCATGGTGGTGACCAAGCTGTACTTCTTAACTGCAGTAGACAAAAACGAGATTACTGACTTGACTATGCTGTCTGCCAGACAGGTCTGGATCACAAAACTGGATGAACACATTTATAAATCCTTTTGGCAGCTAAAATTATATATATATATATATATATATATATATATATATATATACACTCTGTATTTAGAGATTTGCCAGGATTTCAGTTTGAAGTCTAAGAAAAAGTTGTACAGCTTTAATTATTCTTCATACAACAATTTCCTTTCTCAGTGTCCCGATTCTGTTAACTCGGCCTGTGAAGATCAGTGAAAGCGACACAAAGCCCCATACACATGAGCAGAATATCAGTTGAAATCAGCTGGTACAGTAGAAACTGGCTCACATTCAGCCCATGTGTACAGGTCCTTGTCCGACGGAAATTGATCTCACGACCATCTTCCGTAGAACAAACATGCTGGAAAACCAGCAGCTGATTGGCAGCCAATGGCTGAGAGCGCTGACCAATGTGTTGTGGTGGGGGGGCAGTCCCTCTGTCACAACAAAATAGCTCAGCAGGGAGATCGCTGTACTAACATCACATAGTACAGAGACCTTCTTGTGAGTGCTTCAGCGGGCTGAGCAAAAAAAACTTAACATGCGTACCAGGCAAAAGTCCATAAGCATGTTGCAAATATATCATTCTTCACAGCAAGAAGCAACAGAAAGTGAAATCATTGCAACATGCAGCCATATTGTCTGAAATGTTTAAAGGTATGTACATGCATGCATGAATAAAATACTTCCATATGAATCTAGTTTTAAAATATGATTTTGTATGTATATTACAAGTCTTCAAACCTTTAATATTTGGTTCTTGCTTGATGCTGTATTCATCTTGAACAGTAGGGGGAGCTGGAGCTTCAGCGTTGTGAATATTCTCTTCTTTTTTTTCCAATGTACTCTTCTTTCCAGTTGATGGTCTTTCATTGGTTGTCTTTACTTTCTCCAGGGTGAATGTGGTACTTGTATCTAAGTAATTACATATAATTATTAACAACTTTTGTGTAAAAAGTAGATCATCACTCAGGAAAAGGACATTCAGATGAGTCCATGCACAGTTCTAAATTCTGACTGCCGTATAAAATCCAAACACAAAGATAAATGCAACCTACTGCGTCTGTTCTTTAAATTCAATGCTTTCTGTTTTCCAAAATAAGAAATTGCACTTAGTTTAGTTGGAAATAGATATTTATAAGACAGTGGGCAGAGCAAACCTTGGATTTCCAGTATGTGATTTAAGCATAGCTCCAACCAGAACGTTTATTTGTTAACAAAGGTTTTATTGCAAGGAATATATGGCACAGGTACAAATGTATAAGAATAGATACGAATTGCAGAGCTGAATATACATTTATACAATGGTACCCTCATTTGTGGCTGGTATGAATGGCTTTGTACAAGGGAGAAAGCACACTAGCTAAATGGTTAGCACGTCCGCCTGGCAGTACTAGGGTTGTTGGTTCAAATTCCAACCATGGCACCACCTGCCTGGAGTTTCCATGTTGTGCCTGTGTGGGTTTTCTCCAGGTACTCCGGTTTCCTCCCACATTCCAAAGACATGCTGGTAGGTTAATTGGATCCTGTCTAAATTGGCCCTATTACATGTATGAATGTAAGGTAGGGACTTTAGATTGTACACCCCTTGAGGGTTAGGGAATGATGTGAATATACAATATATATATATATGTAAAGCACTGCATAAATTGATGGTGCTATATAAGTACCTGAATTTAAAAAAAAAGAGTGAGGAGGAGTTAAATTCAGGCTTTCAATAGTGTCAGTTCTAACCTAAAATAATGTGAGCATGGTTGAGGGCTGGGGAATGTAGATTCCAACCAAATTTGTTTTTTACTAGGGTGAGTAGGTTTCAAAACCCTCTGCCTGGGTCCCCACTGGGGAGATTTCCACATACTTTCTGTCTTGGTGAGCACTGTTAAGGGAATAGGAATGGAGAAAACTCTCCTGAACCCACAGAGGTTTTTTTCTCTCTACTCTACCCAATTTTTTAATCTTTGCCTAGAAAAATCAGCTTATGACTAGGGAAGAGTACCTTGCAGATGTCTTTTTCAAGAAACAAACCCCTTAAATTCTAGTACCTTGTTAGATTAAAAAAGGAAGTGGTTTGGGTGGTTCCACGGGGAGCAACCTCCTTCCAACACCCCCCCCCCCCTTCCCTTCTCCATTTGTCTTCCTCCTGAGGTTGCCATCTCATCCCTTTAAAACCCGAACACATATTAATTACACAGGTTCTGAGGCTAATTAATTGCAGATAGGGTACTCAGCGAGTTTAGTTACCACCTTAATCAGCCGCAGAACCTGTGTAATTATTATGTCTTCAGTTGTAAAGGGATGAGGTGGCAACCCTACTTCCCCCTTAATACTAAAACTACCCCATTTTATTTTATTTTTTTCTTTTACTCCTTGAGTCCTTCTGCTTGACTGTCATCTCTCCAAACGATGGAGGTGATTTATTCTTCCAAAGCAAATACACTTTTGTACACTGGTACTGACTAGTATTCCAATGTTTCTCTTCTTCCTCAGTTTTTCTCCATCACTGAGCTACTGTGACCCCAGCACTGATGGAGAGGTGCAGGGGAGGGTCAAACTAGGATGCTATGCAGGCAACCGACATCCTCCTTATCAACTGATAATGTCATTGGTTGTCAGAATGCCAGCGGCTAGAAGGTCGCAATGGTGCACAATGAAAACTTGTGGCTTTGTGTAACGAAATGGCAGGCTTGTTCCACCCGCTGGCTTGTATACAAGTTTTGGGCAATTTTTAGACATTTTGCCAAGGCACCCCTAAAGAAACCTCAAGGCACCCCAGAGTGCCTGGACACCCTGGTTGAAAAAGGCTGTTCTAGAGTATTGAGGGCCTCCTGCATTATGGTTGTTACCACAGACCTGTATGTGTAACCTTATGTTTGTACCTTGTACGAAGAATTCTATAAATAAAAAAAATGTAGAAAGTGGTTACAGCCTTTTGTCTTTATATCAATAGGTTCCAGTCCATCACTAACACTTACCCAGAGTAAAGTGTGGTTCACGTGTAAATGTTGTATGCTACGTAACTCCATTCTCTTCACTGCAGAACAGAGGATGGGTAATGTATGAACAAACTACCTATCCACGAATAGGCAGATGGTTTATTGTCCTAGGATCCAGGACCTAGGCTTTATCATTTCAATTTTGAAGTGTTACGGAAACATCCACACAAATGAAAACAGAATATTCACTACCTGACTTGGTTTGAGGCATCTTGTTGAAAAGTGTATCTGTAGTCTTGATTGGCTGCTGGACAAACAATAAACACCAGGGATTAAAATGAGACAGATATAAAGACCAAAGAGCCAGGTTGTGTAATTCTCAGCAACAAGTTCGCATTCATTCTCCCCATCACTCCACACCACTGGTGTTCCAAAAAACAGGGTGTGGGTTTTTTTTTTTTTTTAGAGAGAGGGTTATGTGCAAATGAACTGTCCCACAGTTTAAAGTAAAACATTGTGTTTAAAAAAGGTAAAACGTCATTTTTACTCTTGTTTGAATGCCCAGTTCAAGGATGAGTGAACAGAGAAGCTACTACAAATCCACATTTAATCAAAAGATTACAGCACTGGAACTGAAACATGAGAAACATCTTAGTACTTCTTAATTCCTCGTGCACATGGGACATTTAAATAACGCTGGTAACGTTAGCTCTGTAAAGTTTCAGCTTTTTTTAGCGTTTTTACATTAGCGTTTAGCAGTGTTTTGCCATGTTTAATGGCGTTTTCCCACATTTGCGGTTTTTGGGTTTTTTTTTACAAAAAAACTTTTTTTTTGGTCAAAAAAGTCCAAAAACGCTGGTTTACCGCGCTTTGCCACATTTTTCAACATTAGAGCGTCTTTACAGGTAAAAAACTCCTCTAGAAACCCACTAGTCCTGAGTTTTTTCCAGTCTATGTGTGCATGGACACATAGGATAACATGCGGGGGGGGGGGGGGTTACTAGCTGAAGGAAAAAAACAAACACAGCAGCTGTAAAAATGTCAAGTGTGCATTAGGACTTAAACATCAGGATTTCTATGTCTGAGAGGCAGCAGGGAGATTGTTCCATCATCACAAACAGCTGTAGTCCAGGATCACAAGATTACAGACAGAAAGTGCTTGGGTGGACTGGTGCAGTATTACAATGTCTAGATGAAAACCTGAACTAATAAGTAGGTAGGCTGTGCTCTCTAAATGCATGTTAATGTTTAATTTTTAAAGGGGTGTACATTTAAAGTGGTTGTAAAGGCTGAAGGTTTTTACCTTCATGCATTCTATGCATGAAGGTAAAATACCTTCTGTGTGCAGTAGCCCCCCCAATACTCACCTAAGCCCCCTCTCAATCCAGTGATGTGCACTGGAGTCTCTGCTATCCTGGGACTCCTTCATTGGCTGAGACAGCAGTGGGAGCCATTGGCTGTCAAGCACAGCAAGTGATCCAATGAGAAGAGAGAGAGAGAGCGGGGCCGAGCTGAGCCAATGGCTATGTGTGTGAATGGACACAATGAGCAGTGGGTGCCCCCAGAGCAAGCTCCTTGCTCTGGGGGCACCCAACAGAAGGGAGGAGCCAGGAGAGCCTGCGGGGGACCCGAGAAGAGGAGGATCTAGGCTGTTCTGTGCGAAACCACTGCACGCAGCAGATCAGTATAACATATATTTTTTTTAATTATACCTTTAGAATCACTTTAAAATGGTACTGAACCATAACCAAAAATTTTATATATTGCAGCTTACCAATCATTGGATGTGGTGGCTGCATTAGTTTTCTTTTTTTCAAGGCTTTTTTCCCCTCTATTTTCACCTGGTGATCTTGCCAGTAACACACCTCCTGTATTAGAGTGCCTACACACTGATTGAAGGAGTAACTGAGAAATCTTTGGACAGTAGCATTGTCAATTTGGGTGGAGGGGCGTGTTAGATGTACTAGCAAATTTAGATAAACTAACAAATTGAAGCTAAACTCCAGCTAACACTTTTTACGCAGTTGCAGCAATATTGTTTTTCTTTTCGGACAGAGGTTTTACATGAATAAATAAAAGCTGACTGTTGTAAGCATCTTTGTCAGTGGTAAATGGTATGTCTCATCCCTCTAACTGCTGCTTCTGCAGGACAGCTTATTCTGTTGAGAGATAACAAACTTACTGGCAGGATCACCAGGTAAAAATAAAGGGAAGAAAGCCTGAAAAAGAAAATGAATGCAGCTATTGGTAGCCTGCAGTATAATACATGTTTGCTTTTGGGGGTAAGCCTAGGTTCACACTTGCCCGCATGTGAGCGAGAGGTTGCGGGTGCAGGAATCACAGGTGTTCCCACACCCTCAACCACCCACGGCCAAATCACGCTGCTCTGTAGAGATGTTCAGGGCTGCCATTCATTCTTATTAACATGCCCTCACGCATCTCAACTCAAGCGTGTTTTCAACTGTGGGAACCGTAAGGAAATTGTATGCTCAAAAGCACCATGCGATTTCCCTGCAGCTGCGATTTGAAAAAGGTGCTTACACCTGTTTTTCTGCAGGAAACCTGGGCACAGCAGCCATTCAAATTAATGGGCCATCATGCTTGCGCAATCACGGGCTACACAACCCACACAAATGTAAACCAAGGCTTATTCCATTATATGCTTAATAAACAGGAGGCCAATTGCCGGATAAGCCATTTTAGATGATCTTTTACTCTTTTATTAATATAAATATAATATTCTAGTTTTTTCCAGCTGTTTGACATCTGAACATCTATCTCTCTAGCACAGCAGATATAAGCAGCAATTTCAGCATGAGTTTTCAGCAGGTGTTTTTCCTCAGTGCTTGTTAAATCTCAAACAATGAACACTTTAGGTAGCTACAGCACCCAGGAGCAGCTAATTGTGATCTATTATTTGCTGTGAGTTGCCTAAGCCTGGGTTCACATATGTGCAGTCCAGTATATCGCATGTGATTCGCACAGGAACCGCACCGCATTCCTGTACGAATCACATGCAATTTGTGTGCGGTGTGATTGGAGCCATACATTTTGTGCAGGACCCTTTTTTTGGTCTGCACTAGAATCGGATCGCATGGGTATTCACACCTATGCAATCCGATTCTGCAGATCGCACTGCGTATTGTGGACCGCTTTCAGGGTGTTCTTACCTTAACATACACACCCGCAGCGGTTTGCATGAACGTGGTGCGATTCTGATGCGGTGCGGAATTCGCACTGAAAACGCTGCAAATTCAGCACTGCATCGGTGTAAACCAGGGCTAAGCTCAATTTGAGCCAAAACTTTTTTTTAAAGGGTATGTACGAGTCAAAACCTCTACCACATTTTGTTTATTGCTATCTGTGTCCTCACTTGGGAGATTTCTCATCACGACTCGTGCTTGTTACTCTGATTGTGTTGTGGCAAACCATTGCCTAGCCATACTGGAGGAAGGTACGTTGTAGACAATGTGCAAACATTAATGATCCAAATAATGAGGAAGAGACCAATGCAAAATTTATGAATCTACAATCTAACTATGGGGTAAATCTTAGGCATAGCGGATTTGTAGATTTCTGTTCATCTCTCTCTAACAGCAACATTAGAATGATACATAATTAGTAAGGTAGATCAAGATAAATAAATACGTGTAATATTAATATATATTCAGTTATAGTACTTATGATACTCCATGTAAGCTGAACAAATTGAAAATTTAGGAGCAATATACAGTATCTCAGATTCTATACATCGTTTGACACTATGGCCGCTTCCTTGACTGGCGTATATTTTCCAGCAGCATCTGTGGATATCTGCTGAAATATTATTTTGTTGGTTTTATATGGTTGATTAAATTATTTCACAAATTTCTCCCATTTCAGCTTTGAATACTAATAATTCTCATATGTTAGATTATGTCCTTTGGTCATGGGGTAGACTGATAGAATGCAGTGAATGTTGCTAGCTTTTCAAACTTGTTCACACTGGATGCATTACCATAAACTTTACTACACTTTACAACATAGGCAACATACAATATTTCACAGAAGTGAGTACACCCCTCACATTTTTGTCAATATTTTATTATATCTTTACATGTGACAACACTGAAGAAATGACACTTTGATACAATGTAAAGTAGTGAGTGTACAGCTTGTATAACAGTGTCAATTTGAGATGTCCCCTCAAAATAACTCAACACACAGCCAGGAGCGGACTGACAACTCATGGGGCCCCCGGGCAATAGGGGATCATGGGGCCCCTGTGTCCTTGCCCAAACTCAAAAAAGCCTATGAAAAAGGTACCAGGGGCATCTCATGGGGCCCCTTACTGACCCCGGGCCCTCGGGCAGTGCCCGAGTTTCCAAATGGTCACTCCGCCCCTGCACACAGCCATTAATGTCTAAACCGCTGGCAACAAAAGTGAGTACACCCCTAAGTGAAGATGTCAAAATTGTGCCTAAAGTGTCAATATTTGTGTGGCCACCATTATTTTCCTGCACTGCCTTAACCCTCTTGGGCATGGAGTTCACCAGAGCTTCACAAGTTGCCACTGGAGTCCTCTTCCACTCCTTCATGACGACATCATGGAGCTGGTGGATGTTGCATTCCTCCACCTTCCATTTGAGGATGCCCCACAGACGCTCAATAGGGTTTAGGTCTGGAGACATGCTTGGCCAGTCCATCACCTTTACCTCAGCTTCTTTAGCAAGGCAGTGGTTGTCTTGGAGGTGTGTTTGGGGCAGGGGCGGACTGACAACTCATGGGACCCCCGGGCAATAGGGGATCATGGGGCCCCTGTGTCCTTGCCTAAACTCAAAAAAGCCTATGATAAAGGTACCAGGGGCATCTCATGGGACCCCTACTGACCCCGGGCCCTTGGGCAGTGCCCGAGTTTCCAAATGGTCAGTCCACCTTTGGTTAGGGGTCATTATCATGTTGGAATACTGTCCTGTGGCCCAGTCTCCGAATGGAGGGGATCATGCTCTGCTTCAGTATGTCACAGTACATGTTGGCAATCATGGTTCCCTCAATGAGTGTACCTGGTCCTACTAGACACATAACTAGTATCATTTTGTCACACTGAAGGTGACCGTTCAGCAGGGACCAGATGAATTTCAATCCATGTATGGTCACGCTAGTTTTACAGAAGTCGATCTACTGATGGACTTCTGTATAGCCAGCCTGCTGGGTTTTTCCTGAACAATCAGTGCTGCCGGTTATAATTGTAAACACTGATCAGACGGTAAGGAAAGTTCCCCGCTGTCAGAATACAATAAGCAGGAATGATTCTCCCATTCACATCAAGTGTGTGGATGGGGGAATTGGTAAAAAAAAAAAGATGCATGGCCAGCTGAAGGCATTTGAGTGTGTTCCATGTGGAAGGTTAGCTGTTAACCTGCATTTTGTCAGTCAAGTCAACAAAATTCCCAGTTGTGCCCCTTAAAGGGGAAGTACAATAGGACCTATTATAATACATGGGTCAAATCTCTGAGGTGAAAGCAAAATCTGTCAGGTGGTGAAACACTCAGAAATGAAGGGATCCAAGTCACTGATTAGCATTTGTTATCCTTTTTATGGACTTACTTTACGGACTGTGCAATTCCTGCTTTTTTGGCACATTTTCAATATATTATTCACACTTGGTGGATTATTTGATTTTATTTGTTGTGTTTATGCACTATTTTTAGTATAGATTGTGATATCATGGATAATTTCCAGCATGCAGGATATTTATGTATATTTTTTTTTAGCATGTGTAATATACTTTTTTTATGAGTGATACTGTTTAAAGCTTGGTAATCCAAGCACATTTTGTAAGGTTTGAATTGTGTAAGACGTTGCGTGGCAGTATATAATAATTGTACTTATTCAAGACAATGGGCAGTGCTGCAACTGCGAGCCAAACGAGGTTGAGGTGTATTAGTCACATTGCAGATTAGAACAGGTATTCAGGAGATTGCTTAGCCGCACTCTGAGAAGTTATCCACTGGGCATGGATCACTTTTCAGAGAATTGGTTAATGTGAACTTAGTGTGAATTAGGTGTTATTTGCCTGTTCTGCGATGAACCAAATGTGTCTCCATAAAATCTGCTCAGACTGTAATATTATTTTGTAAGCATTCTCAGTGGTAAGTCACCTTTTTCACAATCCTTAAACACAAGCTTTAGCACATACCATACTTTTATCTAGTGATGCTGCATCCTCATGTAAACTTACAGAACCTTTAGGTGATGACTGAGATCTCTTCTGTGAATATTGTTACAAATGCAGCATGTGAAGTTTAGTTTAAAGTGTCTTATTGAGGTACAAGCTTATAACAGAAAGGAGATGAAAGAGGGGAGGAGGTGGCGTAACTGGAGACGCACAAGGCAAAAATAAAGCATCATAAACAACTTAAAGCAGTTCTGTAAAGCCAGGTACCTGCTCCCTCCCCCCCAAAAAAAAGCTATAGAGGAGGTGGGGAGGAGGAAGACACATGGAACTTCCCTTTTTGGGTGATGTTTCCCTTTAATGTAGATCAATTTCACAGTTACAGTTGTTCTCAAAAAGTATGCATACCCTGGCATAAATCATGAAATTTTGGCATTTATATTGAATGAATATGTGACTGACCATGCCAAAAAACTTTCTTTTATTTAAGGATAGTGATCACATGAAGCCATTTATTATCAAATGAAGCCATTTATTTTCACATAGTTTGTCTTTTTAACCATTTCAATACCGGGCAATTTTACACCTTCCTGCCCAGGCCATTTTTCACGTTTCAGCGCTCTCACACTTTGAATGACAATTGCGCGGTCATACAACATTGTACCCAAACTAAAATTTTATCATTTTCTTCACACAACTAGAGCTTTCTTTTGGTGGTATTTAATCACCGCTGGGGTTTTTATTTTTTGCTAAATTAACAAAAAAAGACCAAAAATTTTGAAAAAAAACACGTTTTTCTTTTTTTCTGTTATAAAAGTTTACAAATAAATAATTGTTCTTCATAAATTTAGGCCGAGATGTATTCTACTATGTCTTGGGTGAAAATAACCCAAATTGGGATGTATTATTTAGTTTGTAGGAAAGTTATAGAGTTTACAAACTATGGTATAGATCTGAATATTGATCAATCCTGAAGTACTGACAGCCAATCTAATTTCTTGAGGTCCAAGAATGTCAGAACAGTACAGATATCCCCCAAATGACCCCTTTTTGCAGAGTAGACAGTCCGACGTACTTTATAAAAGGAATGGCGAGTTTTTTGAAGTTGTATTTTTTTTGTCATAATTTTTCGGAAAATAAAAAAATTTTAAAAATTATTTTCACTATTTTTTTTTTTACATACTGTCACCAGTGCAGTACAGTGTCATCATATAACTGGCATGGTGGTGAACAGGGACACTGACTGGTGACAGTATGAAAAAAAAATATATAGATTTTTTTTTAATTTTTTATTACTTTTTTTATTTTTTTTTAAGATTTTTTTTTCATATTGTACTATGACCAAAGTAGTACAATGTTATCATAGTAGCATTGTACTACTTTGGGGAAGTGATCAGTATTTTTTTTTTTTTTTTTACACTATTTGCTTATAGCAAAGAATTACTTTGCTATAAGCAAGCATTTACCTGAATGAAATCGATTCATTCAGGTTTTTTTTTTTTGTGCTTAGCTGTGATTTGGTCACAGCTAATCACATGACATGTGCATGTGATTAGCTGTGACCATTCACAGCTAGGCAGTAGTATACAATGGATGGCATGAATGAAGCCATCCATTGTATACAACTGTCATGTGACCTGCTGTGATTGGTCACAGCAGGTCACATGGTACCAGCAACGGGGGCCGGTACTCAGATCTGTCATCGGCCGTGTCCGAGGTACACGGCGGGTAACAGATCGCGCCGCTGCGAGGCTCTGCATTACCGCAAACTGCGCATGTGCGGGTGCACGCCAAATGGCGTGCACCAGGAATGCCGCAGCACTTCTGAAGCCGCCAAGCGGCATTGGCCGGGCGGCTAATGGTTAAATCATAATGATAACAGAAATCACCCAAACAGCCCTGATCAAACGTTTATATACCCTGGAATGTTTGGCCTGTGTAAAGACACGCAAGGTGACACACACAGGTTAAAATGGCAATCAAAGTTTGATTTCCCACATCTGTGACATTTTAAATTGCAATTAGTTTATAAATAGTCAGTGAGTTTGTTAGCTCTCACGTGGATGTACTGAGCAGCTTAGATATAATGAGCCATGGGGAGCAGAAAAGAACTGTCAAAAGACCTGCATAACAAAGTAATAAAACTTTATAAAGATTGAAAAGGCTATAAAAAGCTTTTCCCAGCCTTGAGTATGCTAGGCAGTACTGTTCAATCACTTATTAAGAAGTGGAAAATTCAGGTATTTCTTGATATCAAGCCAAGGTCAGGCAGACCAAGAAAGTTTGCAGCCACAACAGCCAGAAGAATTGTTCAAGATACAAAGAAAAACCCACAGGTAACCTCAGGAGAAATACAGTGTGTTTTTTTTAAATAGCACAATATGACAATACTTGAACAAAAATGAGCTGCATGGTTGAGTTGTCAGAAAGACACCTTCACAGTGCTTTCTTTTTTGCTCCCCATGGATCAGTATCTAGTCTGCTCAGTGCATCCACAGAAGAGCTAACAAACTCACTGACTATTTATACACAGACACTATGCATTTTAAAAAGCCCTAGATGTGGGAAATTAACCTTTAATTGCCATTTTAACCTGTGTGTGTCTTCTTGTGTGTCTGTGCCAAACATTCCAGGGTAAGTAAACTTTTGATCAGGGCCATTTGATTTAAAAAGGAGCCAAACAACTATGTGATAATATATGGCTTCATATGATCACCATCATTAAATAAAAGACAGTTTTTTGGCATAATATTAAAAAAATATATATAAAGGCAGACAATTTTGAGAAAAAAAACTATATTTTTGACTTTTTGCTATTAAACATGTCCAGTAAAAAAAATAAAAAAAATCAAATTCCATCATAAATTTAGGTCAAAATGTACTCTGCTACACGTCTTTGCCAAAATAAATCCCAATACATGTAAATTAATTGGTTTACGTGAAAGTTATAGCGTTTACAAATGGCGGTATATATACTGGGATTTTCTTTTTTAACTAGTAATGGCGGCGATCAGCAACTTATAGCAGGACTGCGGGACTGTGGCGGGCATTCTGACACTGGGGGGAACTGACTTGGTGTCACTGACATCCCCAGTGACACCAATTCAGTGATCAGTGCTAAAAAAAAAAGCAATGACACTGTACTAATGGCACTGGGCAGGAAGGGGTTAACATGAGGGTCGATCAAAGGGTTAACTGTGTGCTGTTTACTATAAGCTATTGTGTGCTGTTTCACTATGTGCTGTGTCTGTGTGCTTCACTGTAAGCACACTGCTTTGCATGGCTGTGCTGTGCACAGCTATGCTAAGCAGTGTGCACAAGTTGACAGGGAGAACTGTTTTGTTTACAAACAGTGCTTTTCTCTGTTGGAGATTAATCACCGATTCCAGTAATTGACAGACGCGACCGTGAATGGTGGCGCAGGTAGGGCATGCGCACACCAACTACCTGGCAATGCAAAATCATGTATATATATGTGGTTTTGCGCACCCGTGCTGTATTTCTGCTACGGGGAGGTTGGGAAGCGGTTAATGATCTTATAAACTTAAAAAATGTAAAATAAAATAGACACGATATTTAAACTTTAAAGTTGAACCAAGGATAAAAAATGTTATTGAAATATATCCCTCAATAGCCACAAAGGATATTAATGCACATTGTGCACACCAAATGCCTTTGCAATTGCAGACATTACCTTGCAATGACAGCAGTGACACTGAGCTGCACATGCAGGGAGCAGCGCTGTGGGGGTGATCAAGCAAGCTCCACCCACAACAGGTCGCCTGCAGATAAATACAGGGGTGGGCAGAGATAAGACCAATCATTCTGCTCAAGGAGAAAACGCAGTAGTGACTGATTTACTCAGAGGCAAATGCTAATTTCTGGATTATTTCTAACAACAACGGAGTGCTTTATTGACCAAACAGACAATACAACATTGGTACAAAAACAACATGATGCAATAGAAAACACAAACCACAGTAGAATGAAATAGAGAAAAACAATAAATAGACACCGTTCATCCATATATTGTAACACTGAAAAGGAAATAACAAATTTGATTAGGATGTCACACATGAGCAGTGTATAGAACACATACAACAACCAAAAGCAATGGCAAATCTCAAAAAAGGAGAGAAAGAAAAGGAAAGAGAAAGGACAAGAAGGGGGGGGGGGGGGATTTCTGGATATTTTCTAGATGCACCTCTACGTGGACAATATTTGCTTATCCCATAGTTCAAGTTTAAGGCACAGGGCTTGCATCCCTCCTTCATCATTATATGTAAAGCAATCATCATAAAAATTATAGACTGTACATTTGACTAAATATATCTTCCTGTAAGGAAGTTTTGAAATGACATGAGCATATGAAAAGCCAGTTTATAACTTACTAAACCATGCTGTACCTGCACCAGACGTGGAGACTGATCGATCACTCCATCATTTTGCAAATCACTTTCTTCAGGGACAGCATCAATATCTTGAAGAGTAAATGCAGCATTTTTGTTCAAGTTTTCCTGTAATAATATATAAATCGGTATGTTAGACTGAATAAGAAAATGTTTTTCTTGCATGTGTTATCTCTTTGTATATGAAATAAACCAAAACAAGCTAATAATAGAAAGTGATGTGACAGGCAGGTATTTTATTAAGGAGCACAAATCAAACTAATAATGACCTCAATTTATATTTCATCATTGTGATTGTGATCCGCCTGGCAGTACTAGGGTCGTTAGTTCAAATCCCACCCATGGCACTACCTGCCTGGAGTTTGCATGTTCTCCCTGTGCCTGCGTGGGTTTCCTCCAGGTACTCCAGCTTCCTCCCACACTGCAAAGACATGCTGGTAGGTTAACTGGAACCTGTCTAAATTGGTCCTAGTATGTGTATGTATGAATGTGAGTTAGGGACCTTAGATTGTACGCCCCTTGAGGGTTAGGGACTGATGTGAATGTACAATATATATATATGTAAAGCGCTGCGTAAATTGACAGCACTATATAAGTACCTGTAATAAATAAATAAGAAAAATCACCAATAAAAGTAAGCCATAACAACAAATCAGATTCACGTTCCTTGCCTGACAGCAGTAAACAAAGATCCTTTTGGTTATTTTGGGCAACTATATTTTGAACACAATCATTTACTTTATAATGCACAAATGTAGCAGTATTTGTTAATGTATGTAGTCAATGAAATTCTAAATAATATTTATTACTACTAATTATTTTATATTCCCTTACACACAAGAACAAAAGTGTTGTTAGTCTAACACTGGGAACTTGCTTATAGGAGGGATGAGCACATGGATGACTCTTATTTGTGTGCTGTTGCCCCTTTTCTTGACGAGTCTGCAAGTGGGGTGAGAGGAGGGGAGGTTCAGGGTTGGGAGATGACCACACTGTATTTATATGTAATGGAGAAAAGTAATGCTGCCTTTACACGTTTAGAGGACAGTCGTTAATGCATGTTCTGATCATCTGCATGTTCAGCCATCTGCTGAACGCTCCACAAGCCTGTAAATTCTGCTCTTTGAGGCCAGGAACAGGGGCCCATAGCAGCATATTAGGGGGAGCAATACCAAACTAAGACACATTTACTTACCTGTCCGATCGTTCTCATGAATTCTTTCTGTAGCACCCTCTAGTGTGCTACTAGAATAGTGTAGTGAATTATAGGTAAAATCGTTGTGTATGATTGAGGTTGGGTATTGCAGGTCAGCTGGATGACTCAACAGATTGTAACTCTATCGCCTCCTCCTGACTCTGGAGGACCATACAACCTTCCATAAGTCAGTAAGTAGTAGGGGGGTGGGGACCTAATCTGCATATTCATGGGAGTCCAGCCAACCCCAGGTTTGGAGGCCCTGTTAGAGTGGTAGCCTGGCCCATAAATATGGGAGAGTCAGGCTGAAAGTGGAGTCGGGTGGAAGATGGAGTGCTGAGGAGACTGTCAGTGCCTGGAAGGGGTCCCCTAGGTCTAGGGTTGCTGACCTAAAGGCAGGGCTCGGGCTGGCTCAAGAGGGTACATTCAGTAGTAAAGCGTGAATGGGATCAAGACCTGGAGCAGCAGGGAGCAAAGAGGAGAGAGTGAGGATACGGCACTCCCTGGGATCTACAAGGGGAAAGACTGCCACACGTAGCAAGATTTCTAAGGACAGCGCTGGGCTCAATCCTTTATCCTTGTTTCGGGAGATCTTCCCAGAAGCCAGGAGGGCTGGTAGTATTTGCAAGCCGTGGAGCTGGGAGCAGCTCTACAGAGGTAGAGAAGACATATCTGCATGTAGCTATGAGAAGCTCAGCTGATTTTTTGAAGGGCTGCAAGTTACTCGCCCATAAAGGGGCTACTGATCCACAACAAAGGACAGCTTTCAGGAAAATAATAGTCCAGGATCTGCCGTACATTGGAAGGAAGTGACCCCCTTCCATTGCTTCAAGTCAAACTGGACATCCCATAATCCCTATTTCCCTATTAAAGTTGATTTCCCCTAATAAAACAACAAACGCAAGCCCATGGACTGGTCATTGTCTTTGGATGCAAGTCTGTGTGAGAAATACCTGTTGCTTGGCTGTGTGGAGAGAGGCTTAGGCATGCCCATAACACAACGGCACTCACAAAGGTAGCGCTACATTTGGGTGCTCATCCGAGAAATCACTATAGCAACCTGCACAGCCATTGCTCCAAGTACGCAACGTGCCGAAAAACTATTATGTGCTTCCGGGAAATCACAGGAACCAAGCAGGGAGGTGGAGTTGTGCTGCACTGCTGGGACTGTGCTATGCAAATGCTGTTTAATATGCTGTCACCCGTAGCAACCTGCACAAGTGTCTTCCCACTGCCCAACAGGTGGCTGGAATTAAAGACTGTGCCCACAATCAATTTGTCTATTTCAGTGAGGCCAGCATTGCTGACCTGCATGTCGCTACCTGTAGCAATCATGGCGGGTTGCCACATGCATATCCTGCTGCTCCACAGGTGGAGCTGTGGGACTGTGGTATTGTTTTGCATGCTGTTGCTCGTAGCAACCAAAACAGGCCATCGCCTTTATGTGGATTACAATTACCCCTCAGCTGCTCAACATTGATCAGGGTCAAGTGCTGCTTTTCAATTGTGTGCAGTGGTGTATTTACCACAAGGCAAACAAGGCACTTGCCTAGGGCGGCATTTTTCAGGGGGCAGCACCTCGCCCCCAGAAGAAGGGATGAAAGAAGGGACATGCACACCATGGGAACTAGGTGGGATCCGAGAGAGGCTGCGGGCTGCTTGATGGTGTATGTAGAGCCTGACTCTCATTCTCAGGGATGTCTGGAGCTGTGAAGATGAGTTTCTTTCTCTCTATCGCTGGGGGGGTAGTGGAAGGCTCTCCCAGGTGGGGGGCAGGGGTGTTGGTCGGTGTCCGTGGGGGCAGACAATTTTTGTGTTGCCTAGGGCAGCACAAAAACTAAATGCACCACTGACTGTGTGCATCGTTGCCCTTGGCATTCAAAACGGGTCAGTGTCTCAATGTGGATTACAAATGCCCAGGCAGGAGTTGATTTGGGACTATTTGCATGTTCCTGAGTCCCAAACTCTCATGTGTTGGCCTGGTTCCAGGATATCCAGCTGGAGTGGAGCCAAGGAAGGTCCATATACAAGGATCGAATAGTCATCATTAAGGCTGGCCGGCCCAGTAGCAGCTACTCGGTGCCTAAACGGGGTCCTGATGGAGAAGTCACCAGGCTACCCAACCCTGAGCTGTACTGGTGAAAGTGCTTGGGAAAACCCTTTTTTCTTTTACTGAGCTGCCAGGCCAAAACATGCCACCCACCGTTTCTCCATTGTGGCCTGATGCTATTATTATAACAAGGGAGTGAACAAGTAGCTTGGCGGTTTCATTGGTTAAAAAGGGGAGAATTTTCGAGATGTTACAGAGGTGAAGTCTACAAGCTTTTGTCAGTGATTGGATCTGGGGCCAAAAGGATAGATCAGAGTCTAGGATTACACAAAGTACCTTGGCTTGAGGGGAGGGACGGATAGTTGTATTATTGATCTTGATGGAAAAGTCATGTAGGAGTGCACGAGGGGGAGGGAATATTATCAGCTCTGTTTTAGAGGGGTTTAGTTTAAGGAAGTGGTGTGACATCCATGCTGATATGTCAGTTAGTAAGTTGGTAATGCGAGAGGAGACTGAAGGTACTTGAAGCCATGGGAGGTTATCAGGTGACCAAAAGAGGAGGTGAAGATAGAAAAGAGAAGGGGTCCAAGAACAGAGCCTTGGGGGACTCCTACAGAAAAAGGAAGTGGCGAGGAAGAGACAGAGTTATAAGTAACACTGAAATAGCATTGTGACAGGTAGGAGGAGAATCAGGATACAGCTGAATCTCAGAAACGAAGGCAGTGGAGTTTATAGAGAAGGAGCGGGTGGTCAACAGTATCAAAGGCTGCAGAGAGGTCTAGTAGTAAGAGTATGGAGTAGTGACCATTGGTTTTATCAGTTAGCAAATCATTAGCGAGTTTTAGTAGGGCAGTTTCTGTGGCGTGCTGAAACTGAAAGCCAGACTGTAGGGGGTCAAGGAGGTTGTTTTCAGTGACGTAGAAACTAAGACGGTTGTAGACTAAGTGTTCTAGAAGTTTGGAGGTGAATGGGAGAAAGGAGGTGGGTCTTAAGTTGTTCAGGTTGGTTGGGTCCAGTGAGGGCTTTTGAAGTTTGGGAGTGATCTGTGCATGCCTTAGGGGAGATTGCAAGGTTCCAGTAGAGAGGGAAACATTGAAGATGTGAGTGAGAGAGCATAGAAGGAGAGGGTGACCATAGTAGTTGTGAGGGAACACGATCCAGGGGACAATTGGTTAGGGGGGCATCTGAGAACAGTTTGGTAACCTCTTCAGCAGTAGCCAGGTCAAAGGAGGAAAGTGTTGACTGTGCTGTTGGACAAGGTATGTTAAGTGGGGAACAGGGGCGGACTAACAACTCATGGGGTCCCCAGGCAATAGGGGATCATGGGGCCCCTGTGTCCTTGCTCAAACTCAAAAAAGCCTATGAAAAAGGTACCAGGGGCATCTCATGGGGCCCCCTACTGACCCCGGGCCCTCGGGCAGTGCCCGAGTTTCCAAATGGTCAGTCCCCTGATGGGGAATATATCTGTATAGTGGATGTGTCCTCACGTATTGCGTCAATCTTGTCTTTGAGGTGATTGGCAATCTCTTGGACAGTGAGTGAGTTAGTGGGTAAAGGAGGTGGGAGGGACAAAGCAGAGAGTTAAAGGTAGTGAACAGCTGACAAGGACAGGATGACAAAGTATTAATAAGAGAGACAAAGTAGGTTTGTTTGGCAGCATGGCGGGAGGAATGGTATTTTAGGATGGCAGATTTATATAGCGTGAACTCCTGCAGGGATTTAGTTTTACACCACAATCATTCAAGAGCACGACAATGTCTCTTGAGATTTCTGGTGTTTTCAGTTTGCCTGGGTTGTCACGGTCAGGGCCTGATCCTTTGTGTAGTTAGAGGAGTAAGTGCATCCAATACGGATGAGAGTGAATGGTTGTAGAGAGAGGTGGCCAGGTTATGACAGGAAAGGGAAGAGATTTTGCCATAGAGGTGGTCAGTAGCAGAATAGAGAAGTGTGTCAGTGGTGAAGGTTTCTACATGTAATCATTTGCTGCTTGAAGGGATAGGTGGTTGAAGACAAAGATACTGTGAAAGTGACAAGGTTGTGATCAGAGAGAGGAAATAGGGTGTTGGTAAGGTTGCCAGAAGTGCAGAGATGGGATAATACTGTACAAGGTCAAGGGTATTACCATTGGAATTGGAGTGAGTGGCCAATAAATCACTGTAATCCTCAGAGAAATACTGTGCGTCTCCAAAGAAGGGAGAGAGAGAGAAGGAGGGTTAGGAAGGACTGGGAAGGTGCTCTATGGGTATAGAAGGACTCCAACTCTACCTCCTTTCCATCCAGTCCATCCCAGTGGAGGCCACCCTGGGAGAGGGCAGCAGGA
The DNA here is from genome assembly GCF_062004578.1 of Staurois parvus. NCBI lineage: Eukaryota > Metazoa > Chordata > Amphibia > Anura > Ranidae > Staurois > Staurois parvus. The sequence goes on from NW_028317807.1 coordinate 8,041,936, forward strand.
GAAGCCGAGTTAGAACCTCAAATCCAAGTTTCAGCTTTAGCAAGTATGTTAAAGCAATGGGAGATAAAAAGGTGGTCATGCACAGATGTGAGCTTGTTACAGACTGACCTGGTGTTCCAGAAAGCAAAAGTGATTGGGGGGCTAGTTTTTGGGAGCGGGGGGTAGAAACTAAATTTAGTAGATTATGGCCGGAGGAGGAAGGGGACTGGATGTGGGGTTTGCAGTTAGAAAATGGTGGGCCAGGATTGGGGGACATGTCCCCAGAGACTAGGAGAAGCAGGGTGAGGACAGTAAAATGGGGGCAGGCTGTATGTGAAAACACATATTTCACTGCCCTGGTGTTTGTGTCAGCATGTGGGTTCAGTATTTGAATGAGGTGATGGGTGCAGTAAAAGGGAGAGGGTAGGAGTGAGGGTGACATGTAGATGTGAGGTGGAGATGAGATGGGGTAAAGTAAAGACAATTTGAGGACAGAGAACACTAATGTGAGAAGGAAGAGTAGAGGGAGCATAGCAGTGGGAATCAGACTTCATAGGAAAGGAAATATCAACTGTTGATTTGCTTGCTGTCCTTCCAGCGTGGAGCAGAGTTCTTGTTGTATCTTCATGCAGCTTTCGATATCCAGCTTTCGTTAAACTGCCACAACACTCGTGAAAGAGACCTGTTGTCCATGACTAACCCCTGTCTGCGACTTCCCCATAGGCTGAACTAAATTTATAGGGAGATGGGGCTGGCAAACATTTGTCAGTTGCTGAAATTAGGATCTGATTACAGACACTTGAATGGGAAGGGAAAGGAAAAAAAATATTCTGGGAGAAATTTGGTGGTAAGGCCCAGAACATTATCAAAGATTCTGATGCTATGGAGGGGCTCCTCCTTCAGAAACTCTTGTGTGTAAAAGGTTCTCTGTTAGCAGGATTATAACCCCTGCTAGCAGACTGTGTAGATAGTTTAACCAGTGTGAGGGTTTGTATCTCTCCTACTTTGCAGGTTCCTCACGGACAGCTGTCCTGTTCAAATTTGGGACTTTGTGATTTTATGCTAATAGTTTCTACAGCTTGCTGGAGGGGGGCTTCCCTTTAGAGGGAGGTGCTCCAACTAGAAGAAAAAAAAATGTGAGTATATTTTGCCTATTGATATTATGTGATGTATATATATATATTTATATATATTCTTAACAGATTTGCTAGATGCAGGGAACTGTAGTTAGGATGTATATACAGGTGAAACTCAAAAAATTAGAATATCGCGCAAAAGTTCATTTATTTCAGTAATGCAACTTAAAAGGTGAAACTAATATATAAGATAGACTCATTACATGCAAAAGCAAGAAAGTTCAAGCCGTGATTTGTCATAATTGTGATGATTATGGCTTACAGCTCATGAAAACCCCAAATCCACAATCTCAGAAAATTAGAATACTGTGAAAACGTGCAACATTCTAGGCTTAAAGTGTCCCACTCTAATCAGCTAATTAAGCCATAACACCAGCAAAGGGTTCCTGAGCCTTTAAATGGTCTCTCAGTCTGGTTCAGTAGGAATCACAATCATGGGAAAGACAGTTGTGCAGAAAACCATCATTGACACCCTCCATAAGGAGCGAAAGCCTCAAAAGGTAATTGCAAAAGAAGTTGGATGTTCCCAAAGTGCTGTATCAAAGCACAATAATAGAAAGTTATGTATATACTGCCTTATAGTGCCTTTTGATAGCTGTATTGATTTTAAGCATATTTGCTAGCCGCAGGGAGCTGAAGGCAGGATGTATATTTGTTCTGGTTTGATAACTTGCTGGCTTCAGGGACCTGTAGTCAGAATGTACATATGCCTTATTTAAATCTTGAGTACAAAATGTATATTTTTGTGTGTATACTGTATATACATTATATTGCCAAAAGTATTGGGACGCCCCTCCAAATCATTGGATTCAGGTGTTCCAATCACCTCCATGGCCACAGGTGTATAAAATAAAGCATCTAGACATGCAGACTGCTTCTACAAACATTTGTGAAAGAATGGAATTTATGGTTGCCACCTGTGCAATAAGTCCATGTGTGAAATGCCCTTGCTACTAATTATTCCACGGTCAACTGTTAGTGGTATTATAACAAAGTGGAAGCAACTGGGAACAACAGCAACTCAGCAAGTAGTAGGTCATGTAAAATGACAGAGCGAGGTCAGCGCATGCTGTATCAGTTACGAATTAACAGTCAGTGATTGCTACTGATCACTGACTCTGTCCATTCATAAAAGGAACGGGCCGGTAAATGACATATTTAACAGCTCCTTCCCTGCTCTCCATCCTGACACATTCCCGGAAGAAGCCTGCAGCGCTGGGGAGGGGGGAGAAGGGGGGGACACAGAGGAGCACACAGAGGCCCGGCAGCAGACATGAGAGTAACCTGGACAGGAGGGGCAGTGGGGTGGCATATACAGAGACTGATTGGCTGTATTTTCCAGCTTCAGTTGCTAAATGCCAGCAGGAGGGAGAAGAGAAGAAGCTTTCTTTCAGCGGCTTCAGAAAGAAAATATAGCCAATCAGTTCCTGTATATAGCTGCCGGCCCTCCTGTCCAGTTGTAAATCCAAATGTAACAGGGAGGCCTCATTGGCAGAGTTGTCATTGGGACCTCCGATGCTTATGGCAGTGTTTGGGTCTCTTCATGTCACACAGGGGTCCCCTGCTGCCTGCACACTACAAGTTCCAGCCTCCTAAAGAGCAGGGCCCTCGAACCCCTCGTGTATTGTATTGTTTCTGTCTTGTCTCATGTTCTGTCCCCCTTGCTATTGTACAGCGCTGAGCAAACCCTTTGGCGCTATATAAATACTGTATAATAATAATAATGTCCAGGACTCACTGATTCCCCTACCCGATTCAGGCTCCTGTCACTCCCCTGCACATGGGATGTTCCCAGTACAGGGAGAAAGTCTCAGCCCCCTCAACATGTAGAAGTCCCCCAACCCTGTGAGTGTCCTGGTCTGTATACTGTTCTCAGTCCCTCCACACACCCACCCCCTTGAGAGGAACCAAAAGCAGCAGGAGGAAGAAGGAGAGATGCTGGCTTTCAGTTGCTGCATGCAGAGGATCAGTTCCTCTAATTTTTCTGTGCAGCAAACCCTATTGTGACAAGGAGGCCCCCTGGAGCAGGGGCCAGGTCGCAATTTCGACCTTTGCGACCCATGATGGTATGCTACTTTATAGCATGTTACACTGTGCAGCCTTCATGTGTACATTTCCATGACCCTGTGAAGAGCTCCTTATGGGGCTAGCTGCAGCAGAATACAGTGATCTCAGATTAACCCCTTGCCACTGCCTCCTAGTAGCCTACTTAGACTATGATAACACTGGGAGCTGGGCTTCCCAATTATATGACTGCAGTGATCATAGCCTCCCACTTTTATCAATGAATGGGAGTTTTCTGTGTTAGTTCGGTCACTGTGCTGGGATACACAGTGAGCATGCTTTCAGCACAGAAGAGCAGTACCCAATAGATGCATATCTGCAGTGGTTTGGGGCTCACCTGTCCTGCCATTGTATATATGCACATGGCCAGCAGCATCTAATTAAGGTAAACTTTGTGTTATAGCCTTTTGCTTACTGATAGAAATCAATAGTTACCTGAAATTGATCTTTGAGATACCCATAGAGTGGACAGTTGTTGATCTGGCTGTATTCTCATGTCTGTGGGTGGGACTGTCCAACCACTTATTGTAAATTTAGGGCTACCCTTGTGAGGGCCGCTGTGTAATGGGTATCCCTAATCCTCTCTCCGCATAGCCAGGGAAACAGATATTTTGCAAACAAGCTTGCATCCAAAGACAATGACCAGTCCATGGGCTTGGTTTTGTTGTTATGTTAGGGGAAATCAACTTGGATCAGGAAACAGGAATTATGGGATGCCCAGTTTTGCTTGAATCAATGAAAGGGGAACACTTCCTTCCTATGTACAAAGGCAGATCCTGGACTGTTCTTTTCCTGAAAGCCGTCAGTTGTTGAGGATGAGTAGCAACTGCCCTTTATGGGCGAGGAACTAGCAACCCCTCAAAAAAATCAGCTGAGCTTCTCATAGCTACATGCAGAGATGTCTCCTTTCCCCCTGTAGAGCTGCTCCCAGCTCTGCAGCCTGCAAACACTACCAGCCCTCCTGGCTTCTCAGAAAATATCCCAGGACAATAATAAATATTGAGCCCAATGCTGCCCTTAGAAAGCTGGCTACATGTGGCAGCCTTTCCCCTTGTAGATCCCAGAGAGTGCTGCTGTCCTCTTTGCTCCCTGCTGCTCCAGGTCTCAATCCCATTCACACCTTACTGCTGAATATATCTGATACATAACTGTGTTTAGTATGCTTCAGTTTGTGAATGAACATGAAGCCTCTGTACAGAGCTATTCCTGTCCATTCATTCTGTGCAACTGAAGCTACAAAGATGGAGATTGAGGGCTGAGTCCTCAATCTCCTTTATATTGCTCAAAGGTAAAACACCAGGTCTGCTTAGAACTCTGATATTATATCAATGGTCCCCAATAGGGCTGACAAAAAAATGTAAAAAAAAACAAAACTGTAAAAAATAATAAAAAAAATAACAAAAATAAAAACTACTGACACCATTCACTGCCCTAAAGACACCATCCACTGCTAAAATTGACACTAGCCACTGCCCTACTGACACCAACCTCTATCCAACTGACACAGTGCACTGCCCTACTGACACCAACCTCTGCCCAACTGACACAGTCCCCTGCCCTACTGATGGCAACCTCTGCCCTACTGACGCCAACCTCTGCCCTACTGACACAGTCCACTGTCCTACTGACACCAACCTCTGCCCTACTGACACTGTCCACTGACCTACTGACACCAACCTCTGCCCTATTGACACTGTCCTCTGCCCAACTGACACTGTCCTCTGCCCAACTGACACTGTCCTCTGCCCAACTGACACATCCACTGCCCTACTGGCACCATCCTCTGTCCTACTGACACCGTCCACTGCTCACCTGACTGACACTGTGCACTTTTAAGGTAGGCTAAGTTTATATTTTTCAGTGACATTAGTTTTATTATATTTTTTAGGTTTTCCTTTCTATTCAATTAGGCCTTGCTAATTCATTTCTTTTAAAAAAAAGAAAAAGGCCCAAACTCCGGTGATCTTCGATTTGATGTTGTCCAGGTATATCTGCACCTCTCAAAGATTGCCTACCTCTGCTCGAGGGTATTCAAAAGAATTGGAGAGGTATGTCAAAATGTGGACAGTTTCTCCAAAATCTTTTGAATTACCATCTCAATATTTAAATAAAGATCTGAAATAGCTCTGTAGCCACTTGCAGTATCTTGGTGCGCGGTGGAAGCAGCTGGTGATAGTGGGGGGCCCAAGGTCAACTTTTGCATCGGGGCCCACAAGCTTCAAGTTACACCTCTAATGCTATATCAGTAATCACATTCACTCTTCCAGGCAGTTTCGAATCTGATTCATGACTGTGGGAATCTTCTCAGTGAAGACAATATTATGTTTTACATTTCAGTGTGTGGGGGTCAGTAGGGAGCCTGCATTAAGTGTATTAGAGAATAGATCGTCTCACCTGCTGCATCTTATTAGATTTCAATGGGCTTCCTGCATGCTGCACCTGGAAGATAAGACACTGCAAAAAATGTCCCTTTACACTATATGGGCATCATTGCACCTGGGGACAAAGCCTTAATGAAGAGTACAAGCAGGCAGTTAGGTTTCTTTTTGCAGAAGAGACATTGCATGTATCTTCTGGAACAAAGAGCCTGCCTGTTCAGTTTTTTTTTGTTTAAACTGTAGTTCCACTTTAGGATAACTTACCTGGCTGTTCATTGTAGCAGAAGTGTCTGTAGACCTGGCCTCCAAATTTCTGAATTCTCTCCTAGTCCCAGTATTTGATTCTGTTTCCTCATCACTCTGCACTTCTTTCATGTTCTCTCTACTTGATTCTCTTTTGTCATCAGTGACAGACTGCTGATCAGACACCTAGCAAAAAAAACCTTTTATAGTTTTTTAAGAATTGTAGATATTTCCGGTGCATACAATAACTTAAGTAGCAAAGAAAAGAGAAATTAAACTACAATACCCTGAAACGTACACTATAACATTTATAAGCATAGCCTGCAAACCTCAACAGAGGTGCAGAGGAAACATTACTGATTAACTGGGCCACTCAAACTTTCAGATCAGTCAGTGGACTGTCTTAGCTCAGCTATGTCCTTCTTTTGAAAAAAGGGTCCTTCTTCTGAACACAGATCGCTTACTCGTATGTATATGTATGTGTATATGTGTGTATATATATATATATATATCTATATATATATATATCCACATATATAAGATGTAGCCAGGCGCTGGCTATATCATTATGCCATTCAGGGATATTCTTACATGAGACTATGGTAATTCTTTTTTCCCCTTGTCCCCAGTACTGGGATGGCTACTTCACTTCCTATTAGCAGAGTGGATCCAGTTCTTCTGACAGCAGAGCATCCTGGGACCTGTAGCCCTATACCCAATAAATACTGTATTTCTGAGTGAATTAACACTACCAAAGAGCTGGAGAATGAGAAGGTTGAACAGATATATTCTACAGGTTGGGAGAACAGATATATTCTACAGCAAGGAACTGGCTCATTCTTAGTGCAGGATTCAGAACTGAACACAGGGGGGCTGCTGTTCTCTTCCAGAGACAGATTGCTGACTACTACTGCGGGACTCTGCATACCAGTTCAGCACAGTGGTGACACTGGTTGCCACACCTGGATCGCATCAGCTTTTCTGCATTGTGCCATGTTGATAGACTGTAAGGCGGTAACTCTGCACCTCTCTGTGAACAGCCCGTGCAAGAGCCCTATTCCTAGGAGGCCGTGCTATCCATGGGATAGGTAAGTGGGTAGACACCCAAACTCTTTCTGACAACACTCTAGAGACACCACATAAAGGGATCTCTTCTCATCTAAGCCATTGGATTTGACAGGTACCCGCTCCCACTTCCGCGCAGTGGTCCTTCCCTCTTCTTCCCGCGCTGGCTTCTGTGACAGCCGGGTGCCCACTGCGTATGCGCGAGAAGCGCTGCGCTTTGTGAATGGCCCGGCGCCTTCTGGGACCTGTCATGTGTCCCAGAAGACACCGGGCCATTCACAAAGCGCAGCGCTTCTCGCGCATACGCAGTGGGCACCCGGCTGTCACAGAAGCCGGCGCGGGAAGACTATATCGCTGGAGCGAGGAACAGGTAAGGTCCTGCAGGAGAGAAGAGCTGAGCGGCCAGCCCGATATTCTGACATGGTGGCGGCAGAAATACCGGACCGGCCGCTTTATATTCGCTCCATAAGACGCACTGACATTTCCCCCCCTTTTTTGGGGGCAAAAAAGTGCGTCTTATGGAGCGAAAAATACGGTATATATATATATATATATATATATATATATATATAGCGCTCAGCATAAATGAGTACACCCCTTTTGAAAAGTAAGATTATTATTATTATACAGGATTTATTATGCAGGGTTTATATAGCGCCAACAGTTTTCTCAGCGCTTTAATCAATATCTCAATGAACACAGGAACAATTTCCAAAATTTTGACAAAACTGAATTTTATAGAACATTTGTTTAGCTCATTACATGAAAGTAAGGATAATAATATAAATTAGATTACAAAATCTTCAGTTTTACTAAAATTAGTTGATGCAAAAATTGAATACACCCCACAACAAAAACTACTACATCTAGTATTTTGTATGACCTCCATGATTTGTAAGGACAGCACCAAGTCTTCAAGGCATGGAATGAACAAGTTGGAGACATATTGCAACATCTATCTTTTTCTATTCTTTTCTATTCGAGTACAAAGTCCCAGTAGTCTTCTTCTTTTTCAGCATGGGCCCTGGCAAATTCTAGGTGGGCTTTTTTGTGTATGGGCTTTAGGACAGGCTTTCTTTGGAGATGCCACCCATTGCATGCCATTCCTCTGCAGTGTACGCCGTATTGTGTCATGGGAAACAATCACCCCACTTTGGCTTTCTACTTCTTTAGCTAACTACAGTAAACTTGCATGGCGAGTTTCTTCAACCCTTCTCATCAGAAGATGCTCCTGTCGAGCTGGTATCTTCTGGCTTGGACAACTGTGAGATGGTTGCAATTCCATCTTTGTTAAATTTTTGTATCACTTTTGCAACAGTATTCTGACTGATAAATAAAGCTTTGCTGATCTTCTTGTAGCCTTCACCTTTCTTGTGTAAAGAAATTATTTTGTTTCTCAGGCCTTGTGACATTTCTCTTTCATGTGGTGCCATTACTGACAGCATGAAATGGGAAAGGGTTTTCTTTGTTAAGTAACTCCCTTTTATAATCAACTCTTTGCTGGACACCTGCCTAATGAATAATTAGACTCACCTGTAGTTGAATTCTTGTTAATTAGGATTTTGTTGTCTAAAATTTAAATTTGCTCCTAAGAATTTCAATGGGGTGTATTAATTTTTGCAGCATGGTCTTGAATGAATTTGTTAGGAAAAATACTGTTTTTGCAATCTTGTTTACAATTAATGGCCTACATTTGTGGGAGTATGTTATAGTATAGTGTTCCATAGAAAATTTTGTTTCTGAAAGGAAAGGTTTTCTGACAAATCTGTTAGGGTGTACTCATTTACCCTGTTCACTGTGGATGTATGTGTGTATATACAGGTGAAACTCGAAAAATTAGAATATCATGCAAAAGTTCATTTATTTCAGTAATGCAACTTAAAAGGTGAAACTAGTATATGGAATAGACTCATTACATGCAAAGCAAGATAGTTCAAGCTGTGATTTGCCACAATTGTGATGATTAAGGCTTACAGCTCATGAAAACCACAAATCCACAATCTCAGAAAATTACAATATTACATGCAATCAATAAAAAAAAGATTGTACATAGAACAATATTGGACCTTTGAAAAGTATAAGCATGCATATGTACTCAGTACTTGGTTTGGGCCCCTTTTGCAGCAATTACTGCCTCAGTGTGGCGTGGCATGGAAGCCATCAGCCTGTGGTACTGTTGAGGTGGCTGCATTGACCCTGGACTTAATGAAGCACAGTGGACCGACACCATTAGATGACATGGCTCCCCAAATCAACACAGAGAATGGAAACTTCACACTGGACTTCAAGCATCTTGCAGTGTGTGCCTCTCCATTCTTCCTCCATACTCTAGGTCCTTGGTTTCCAAATGAGATGCAAAAGTTGCTCTCATCAGAAAAGAGGACTTTGGACCACTGAGCAACAGACCAGATCTGTTTTTCTTTAGCCCAGGTAAGACGCTTCTGACGTTTGTTGTTCAGGAGCGGCTTGAAAAGAGGAATACGACATTTGAAGCCCATGTCCAGGATCCATCTGTGGCTCTTGATGCACTTACTCCAGCCTCAGTCCACTCCTTGTGAAAGTCCAACACTTTTGAATGGCCTTTTCCTGACAATCCTCTTCAGGCTACGGTCATCCCTGCTGCTTGTGCACCTTTTTCTTCCACATTCTTCCCTTCCACATAACTTTCTATTAATGTGCTTTGATACAGCACTTTGGGAACATCCAACTTCTTTTGCAATTACCTTTTGAGGCTTTCCCTCCTTATGGAGGGTGTCAGTGATAGTTTTCTGCACAACTGTCAGGTCAGCAGTCTTTAACATGATTGTGATTCCTACAGAACCAGACTGTGAGACCATTTAAAGGCTCAGGAACCCATTGCAGGTGTTATGGCTTAATTAGCTGATTAAAGTGGGACACTTTAAGCCTAGAATATTGCACCTTTTCACAATATTCTAATTTTCTGAGATTGTGGATTTGGGGTTTTCATGAGCTGTAAACCATAATCATCACAATTATGACAAATCACGGCTTGAACTATCTTTCTTTGCTTGTAAGGAGTCTATCTCATATATTAGTTTCTCCTTTTAAGTTATTATATATGAGATAGACTCATTACATGCAAAGCAAGATAGTTCAAGCTATGATTTGTCATAATTGTGATGATTATGGATGACAGCTCATGAAAACCCCAAATCCACAATCTCAGAAAATTAGAATATTGTGAAAAGGTGCAATATTCTAGGCTCAAAGTGTCCCACTCGAATCAGCTAATTAAGCCATAACACCTGCAAAGGGTTCCTGAGCCTGTAAATGGTCTCTCAGTCTGGTTCAGTAGGAATCACAATCATGGGAAAGACTGCTGACCTGACAGTTGTGCAGAAAACCATCATTGACACCCTCCATAAGGAGGGAAAGCCTCAAAAGGTAATTGCAAAAGAAGTTGGATGTTCCCAAAGTGCTGTATCAAAGCACATTAATAGAAAATAATGTGGAAGGGAAAAGTGTGGAAGAAAAAGTTGCACAAGCAGCAGGGATGACTGCAGCCTGGAGAGGATTGTCAGGAAAAGGCCATTCAAAAGTGTTGGGGACTTTCACAAGGAGTGGACTGAGGCTGGAGTCAGCGCATCAAGAGCTACCACACACAGACGGATCCTGGACATGGGCTTCAAATGTTGTATTCCTCTTGTCAAGCCGTTCCTGAACAACAAACAACGTCAGAAGCGTCTTACCTGGGCTAAAGAAAAACAGATCTGGTCTGTTGCTCAGTGGTCCAAAGTCTTCTTTTCTGATGAGAGCAACTTTTGCATCTCATTTGGAAACCAAGGACCCAGAGTATGGAGGAAGAATGGAGAGGCACACACTGCAAGATGCTTGAAGTCCAGTGTGAAGTTTCCACAGTCTGTGTTGATTTTGGGAGCCATGTCATCTGCTGGTGTTGGTCCACTGTGCTTCATTAAGTCCAGGGTCAACGCAGCTGTCTACCAGGAGATTTTGGAGCACTTCATGCTCCCTTCCGCAGACGAGCTTTATGGGGATGCTGACATCGTTTTCCAGCAGGACTTGGCACCTGCCCACACTGCCAAAAGCACTAATACCTGCTTCAATGATCGTGGGATTACTGTGCTTGATTGGTCAGCGAACTCGCCTGACCTGAACCCCATAGAGAATCTATGGGGCATTGCCAAGAGAAAGATGAGAGACATGAGACCGAACAATGCAGAAGAGGTGAAGGCCGCTATTGAAGCATCCTGGTCTTCCATAACACCTCAGCAGTGCTACAGTCTGATAGCTTCCATGCCACACTGCAATGAGGCAGTAATTGCTCCAAAAAGGGCCCTAACCAAGTACTGAGTACATATGCATGCTTATACTTTTCAGAGGTCTGATATTGTTCTATGTACAATCCTTGTTTTATTGATTGCATGTAATATTCAAATTTTCTGAGATTGTGGATTTGGGGTTTTCATGAGCTGTAAGCCATAATCATCACAGTTATGACAAATCACGGCTTGAACTATCTTGCTTTGCATGTAATGAGTCTATCTCATATATTGGTTTCACCTTTTAAGTTTCATTACTGAAACAAATGAACTTTTGCATGATATTCTAATTTTTCGAGTTTCACCTGTATATATACTCACATAATTCTTTGTATTCCCTATTGTGATGCCAGCGGCCCAGGGGGAGCTGCTAAGTCTGCAAGCCTTTTCTTCCCCCTCCTGTTGCTGGTGTTGCAGTTACATAGTTACAATGCACCATTTGTGACTGTATAATCTGTTAGCTATTTGGTTATTTCCATTTTAGCAGTGTTTTTATTTTATGCTTTAGCTGGGGGTGTACCTCCTAAATCTTCATTCTGTGGTATATTCCTTTGTACGAGCCTAATATAGAGGTTTTATTAACCTCCTTGGCGGTGTTCCCGAGTGTAGCTCGGGGTAGAATTTCTATACCAAGAACGGTAACCCCGAGCTACACTCGGGCTTACTATGCAGCGTTCTCTGGGGGTCCCTGCAGCACTTACCTTGTCCTTCGCTCCCACGATGGGTCCCCTGCAGTGTCCCCGTCCATCTCCTCCGGCGGATGCCGGCATCTGACTTCCGTGTTCCGGTCCCCGTGACGTCGGAACGTTCGGGCGGCGGAACCGGCAGGAAATTTGAAATTTTTAAAAAATGACATTTTTGCTGTCATTGCTTTTTCACTGCATTTCACATACATTTTGTCCCCACTGCTTTGTCCTGTGCCCTGCCTGCATTTTGACTGTTCTTTCTGCCTGGAAACTTAGAAAAGTCCATGGCGGCCAAAAAGCGTCCCTTTACATCAAAAGCGGTTTTAGAACAGCGATAGTAAATCAGAACCACTTGCAGAATTGAGTGATAATGATTTGTGCGGAAATTCGTCATCAGACACTGAAAACAATTTTGCGACTTTGCTCAGCGATGTGCGAATTTGCCTCTGTATTTCAAATTTCAGTGTTTTTGGTTTGATTATATTATTGAATTAAATTTATTATTATTTTATTATTATTTTTTATGATTATTTATTAAATTATAATTTATGATTTCGTGTTTCAAGTTTTATCATATCCGGAATGTTTAATAGACTCTTTTTCTGATAGATTTCAGTGAGTTATTCCTAAAAATTACAGCCTACAATTAAAAACTACATATTTCCATGCAAAAAAATGGTACCGCTTTCAGCACAAAACTCCTGACATGATCATACCGCCAGGGAGGTTAAAGAATCGTGTCTCTTGCATTATAATTTCATACTGCTGAAATATATGTAGACCCAGAGGGGTTTATTTACTAAAGCTGGAGAGTCCAAAATCAGACTCCCTTCTGCATAGAAACCAATCAGCTTCTAACCTCAGCTTGTTCAATGAAGCTTTGGCAATGAAACCTGGAAGCTGGTTGGTTTCTATGCAGAAGTGAGTCTGATTTTGCACTCTCCAGCTTTAGTAAATAAACCCCAGAGTGTCAGAGGTGTTGGGAGGCTTGCAAGGTCAGGGCAACCACTGGGGACAAGCATTATCAAGTGGCCTCTTTGGGGGCAGAGCTACAAATATAATGTATTATTTAACTACTAAAAGTTTGTAGACAGGTGCAGTCTGTTTTGTTTTCTCCACTGTAGATGGTGCTGGACCGCAGCAGCAAGGCAATGGGGACAGGAAGTCGAGGGACTTCCTCAGCCACAAAGGGTAGTGATCCTATTGAATGCTTTGGTCCCATATGACCCTGGTGACCATCTTGGGTTAGGGCAGAGCCTATATAAGACCCCAGGTTTTGGCGTGCTTTATGCAGATGGCTAGTGTCACAGATCACCTGTCTGTTAGGGATAGCATCAGCGGCAGGAAAAGGTTCTGGTGGAGTAGGGAAAGGGTAGGGACTACATCTGCCTTCTCAGGAAGCTCCAAATTGGGTTGGACCTGTCAGGCCGCACTCTGATCCTCTTGACAGGCGCTATCTGCAGCCTGGAACCTGTATCCTGCTTTCTTGGCACGGAACGTTGTGAGTGCCCTGGTTGGGTGAAACTCCACGCTGGGTCTGTTTGTACTGTTTTTACTAGTTCTTCAATACACCATTTCTCGCAAACCGGGACTCTATGTGCTTTCTGCTTTCTGCACCACGCTGCACCTACCCAACAAGTTTTTCATACTGTTGTTAAAGGCTAAGTGCACTAACCCCTGGTTCACATATATGCAGCCATGCGGGCTGCGATTTGCACGGGCACGAGAGCCCATTCATTTGAATGGACTCCAGTGCCCCGTGACACGCAGGGAAGAAGTCCCTGCACTTCTTCTGAAAGCGCAGCCTGCATTGGAACCTCGGTTCCCAGTATGGTTGCGTTGTCCAGTGCGGGTGGCGTGCCATTAGAATTAATGGCACCCGTCAACGGGTCCACATTCCTCTGTGCGGGTGGTACGGCTGCACAGATTTTCATGCGGATCCACAGCTGCACCACCCGCACATATGTGAACCTAGCCTTATAGTTTACCTACCCTAGGTGAGCCCTGATGCCTCCCCCAGTGTGCATGAAAAGAAGGACTCAATCATATGTATTATTTAACTACCAAAATAGTAGACAGCTCTAACACTTCCATCCATACTCTGTTTTATTGCTTTTGTTGTTCTGAAGAAACAGTTTGCCTGCAAAAGTTGTAAATAAATACATGCAATACTAACATCGCTAGCATGTTTTTCCAAATTTAGTATAGATAATCATGCAAGAGCTTACATTTTTTTTTAATTTTATTTATTTAGAGAACAGTGAAGAGTATATAACATTTTTTGGTTTGACCTTTCGGAATGCACAAGCTGTCGACAATATCGTTGTTGCATTTAAGACATCAAAGATGTTTGTATTTGATTTCTAATGTACTCTAGAATCATAATCTGGTTGTTACAGGCAGAATTACAAGTATGTTTTAAATAAATACCATTGAATTTAGGTGAATTCCTTTTTTTTTTGCTAATATTCATTATAGTAGCTGTTCGTAGGAGCACATGAACTATTCAAAGTCTTTTTTCCGTTTAGGATATGACTGGGGGCATGGTAACATTGAGGCTGCCATCTCAGAAAGTGGAACGCTTGCTAACTCGGTGATTACAGTAATTGTAGACTGAAACTCTTACCATGTAACATATTCTGATGGCAGGCGTATCCCACAGCTGTTGCCCTTACTGTACATCTAGAGAGAACCAAGCTTAGAGGCAGCACTGCTCAAAGGGCAGAAGGTTAATAGCTTGTATTCTTTTCTCGGCAAAAGGGATAAATGCACCTGGAGAGATCCAGGAATCTGCTGCAATCAGAATTCCCATTTTCTAAATTATCATTTGGAAATGTAAATAAATATTTCATCATTGCTATCACTTTACATAAGCTTTTTGTGCATACATTTTAATAGGTGTCTTAGGACTTGTGTTCACAGCCTTCATTTACCCAGTGGCTAAATGGTTAGCACTTTCGCCTAGCCGTACTAGGGTCGTTGGTTCGAATCCCAGCCACGGCACCTCCTGCCTGGAGTTTGCATGTTCTCCCTGTGCCTGCATGGGTTTCCTCCAGGTACTCCGGTTTCCTCCCATACTCCAAAGACATGCTGGTAGGTTAATTGGATCCTGTCTAAATTGGCCCTAGTATGTGTATGTATGAATGTGAGTTAGGGACCTTAGATTGTACGCCCCTTGAGGGTTAGGGACTGATGGGAATATACAATATATATGTAAAGCGCTGTGTAAATTGACGGCGCTATATAAGTACCTGAAATAAATAAATAAATGTTAGACTCAGGTTAGCAGATTTCCATTTACCTCAATGGTTTGGTGTGGAAGAAAGCTCTAAGGCTATGAGTGACCTGCTTTGCGTTGTGTTTTGTGTGTAGATGCATTTGCACTGTAGGAAAAGCAGATCAAACTCAGTCTTTTGCATTCAAACACATGCGTTTGATCTGTGCTGCATTCAAACATAAAGGCAGCATTTACCAGCAACACTGTGTACACATTGTATTTTGGTCAAATTTTTAATCTTCAAATTGTTAGCGGGGATAAATGTAACACTAGTTTTTGACTGCAGTGACAAAAAAAAATCGAAGAAGCAGGATGTAAATTTTTTCTCAACAAATTACTTTCTAACAGTGAATGTGGTTGTTTGTTTGGTAAAATCTATTTGTTACAAAATTGAATAGTAAAAGCAAACAAAATTTTGAAGTACTTTCGAATGGCATCCATCAAGTCATTGGATGTACTGAGAATTTGTGTAAATATTTTTGTGAAAATGTTCATATGAACGTTCATTTGAAAATCTTCTAGTGTATGGCCAGTAGTGGTAATGGATGGAATCGATGAAAATAGTAAACGAGCGCTAGAAATATGCAAATAGCAGCTGGCATAAAAGGTTAAATCTCCAACCCTCATAAATAATTATCTCCTAAAATGCAGCGCTCAGATAAATTGGTCTCTTATAAAATCATAAATAAAACATATATAAGTATAAAACACATATGTGTATAGCGTATTTATAAACGCATGTGAGATGAGCTAGTGCTCAGTCCAGTATGAAAACCAATGTAAAATAATTAGGATTCTAAGAAGTGTCACACAAAATTGCGTTTAAAAGGCGCAAAATGGAGTTTTAGAGACAATCAAATCTCTAAAATGGTGCAGATCCGTGCGTCAGGTGCATGTGGAAAAGAGGGTAAGTTGCACTAACCAGACAGTGAAAATTACAGCGCTTTTGAATAATCAAGACCACTCCTGGTCATCATCATCCTGGAAAACACGGGGTACGTCTGGCAACACGTCTGCACACAGCCTCTTCTCCACTGACACACTCCAGATCACGGAGAAGATTCCATTTCACTCTTACGCACCCAATGATAAGCACTTAAAGGGATCCACATCTGGACCATAGGAATGCAGCTATGGTGTACAGGAATGTAAACACAAATCCAAGATGGCCACCAGCCTCCCTCGTGGCTCAGGCAGTCTAGTATCACTGGCTTGGCTCCTCCCTAATGCATTTCGTGCACTTGCACGTTTTCAAAGGGCCTGTGTGTGTGTGTATCAGGGGCGGACTGACAACTCATGGGGCCCCCGGGCAATAGGGGATCATGGGGCCCCTGCGTCCTCGCCCACACTCAAAGCACACCCAAAAAAGCCTATGAAAGGTACCAGGGGTATCTCATGGGGCCCCCTACTGACCCCGGGCCCTCGGGCAGTGCCCAAGTTCCCAAATGGTCAGTCCACCCCTGGTGTGTGTGTATATATATATATATATACAGTGGGGATCGAAAGTTTGGGCACCCCAGCTAAAAATTTGTATTAATGTGCATAAAGAAGCCAAGGAAAGATGGAAAAATCTCCAAAAGGCATCAAATTACAGATTAGACATTCCTATAATATGTCAACAAAAGTTAGATTTTATTTCCATCATTTACACTTTCAAAATAACAGAAAACAAAAAAATGGTGTCTGCAAAAGTTTGGGCACCCTGCAGAATTTATAGCATGCACTGCCCCCTTTGCAAAGCTGAGACCTGCCAGTGTCATGGATTGTTCTCAATCATCGTCTGGGAAGACCAGGTTATGTCAATCTCAAAGGTTTTAAATGCCCAGACTCATCTGACCTTGCCCCAACAATCAGCACCATGGGTTCTTCTAAGCAGTTGTCTAGAAAACTGAAACTGAAAATAGTTGACGCTCACAAAGCTGGAGAAGGCTATAAGAAGATAGCAAAGCGTTTTCAGATGTCAATATCCTCTGTTCGGAATGTAATTAAGAAATGGCAGTCATCAGGAACAGTGGAAGTTAAAGCAAGATCTGGAAGACCAAGAAAAATATCAGACAGAACAGCTCGCAGGATTGTGAGAAAAACAATTCAAAACCCACGTTTGACTGCACGATCCCTCCAGAAAGATCTGGCAGACACTAGAGTTGTGGTACACTATTCCACTATAAAGAGATACTTGTACAAATATGGTCTTCATAGAAGAGTCAACAGAAGAAAACCTCTTCTATGTCCTCACCACAAAAATCATCGTTTGAACTTTGCAAATGAACATATAGACAAGCCTGATGCATTTTGGAAACAAGTTCTGTGGACCGATGAGGTTAAAATTGAACTTTTTGGCCGGAATGAGCAAAGGTACGTTTGGAGAAGAAGGGGCACAGAATTTAATGAAAAGAACCTCTGTCCAACTGTTAAGCATGGGGTTGGATCAATCATGCTTTGGGGTTGTGTTGCAGCCAGTGGCACAGGGAACATCTCACGAGTAGAAGGAAAAATGGATTCAATAAGATTTCAGCAAATTTTGGATGGTAACTTGATGCCATCTGTGAAAAAGCTGAAGTTAAAGAGAGGATGGCTTCTACAAATGGATAATGATCCTAAACACACCTCAAAATCCACGGGGGATTACATCAAGAGGCGTAAACTGAAGGTTTTGCCATGGCTTTCACAATCTCCTGACCTCAACATAATTGAAAATCTATGGATAGACCTTAAAAGAGCAGTGCGTGACAGACAGCCCAGAAATCTCAAAGAACTGGAAGACTTTTGTAAGGAAGAATGGGCAAAGATACCTCAAACAAGAATTGAAAGACTCTTGGCTGGCTACAAAAAGCATTTACAAGCTGTGATACTTGCCAAAGGGGGCAATACAAGATATTAACTCTGCAGGGTGCCCAAACTTTTGCAGACGCCATTTTTTTGTTTTCTGTTATTTTGAAAGTGTAAATGATGGAAATAAAATCTAACTTTTGTTGACATATTATAAAAATGTCTAATCTGTAATTTGATGCCTTTTGGAGATTTTTCCATCTTTCCTTGGCTTCTTTATGCACATTAATACAAATTTTTAGCTGGGGTGCCCAAACTTTCGATCCCCACTGTATATATATATATATATACACAAAAGATCTTTATCTAGAGTTAAGCTTTTAGATTTAGTTGCAACATTTTGATTTAATTTTGTTAAGCACATAGCTCCCTGGAAACATATCGTGTTTACAGGACAAGTATATTGTATTTTAGATAACAGATGTGAATTTTCACACTCTGCAACCCATTTAATACGTTGTATAAACCATGTCAAGAATTATTAACAGGCCCAAATTCTGCTCAGTACCAGATGGGATAATTTTCCACTGTTTGACGCAGGCTTCTGGAGTGAGGAGACACTCAGCACCTATTTCGCAACTAAACCAAACAACATGAAATCTAGGGACTTCAAGGCTAGAATAGTTTGCAAGGTAGTAAATATTCAGAGAGAGCATTCATAAATAGTGTATGGTCTCCCGGCAGGGTGCCGGATCATACAGTAGATGAGAGACGATCTCACAGCTCAGAGGTGTCTGCCTGGCTCTTCCGTATGCTCTTTCATCCATAACTTCATACTACTTATCCTACTTCATTGGTCAAAGTGCCAGGAATGGGGAATACAACAGAAGAACTGTAACTGAGATAGAAGCTGAAAAAAGCAAAACTCTCTGAAAGTTTTTATATCTTATTAATTAAGTCTAATGTCTGCAGAAACTTTACATTTGGCAAGATTAGTTTATAATGCACCTTATATTACATTTAAAATATTCATGTATGGTAAAGGACAAGAAGGGATTTATACGGTATGGACATTAGATATGTTAGAACTAAAAGCAATATATTCGGGTCAAAGAAAAACAAACAATAAAATAAAAACTAGCGACAGTAACTGACTTTGCATACCTGCACTGTGTAATAAACACATTTATAGTGTTTTTGGAAAAATTGTATTACTTCTTTCAATTAATCATAACTAAAAGTAAAAAAATTAAATATATTGTAAGTAAATATGAAAAATTGGCATCTAATTGGTATCTAAGCCTTTTAGTTCTCGCTGATATTTCCCATGCATCCCCCTCCTCGGTGTCCATGCTCTCGAATATTTGACCTCTCTTCTGCCCCCCCCCCTTTTTTTCCTCCTTCCCCCACTCCATTCTTCACCACCCCCATTCCCCCCAAAAGAGTTAGTGTTGATTTTCATATTATGTTTGTTGTGGTCAGACCCATGAATAATGTAGTACATTTTGTCTGTATTTATGCGATGATGCTGGTTTATTTTGACATCGTACTTGGTACTTTAACCACTTCAAGTCTGGACACTTTCACCCCCTTCCTGTCCAGGCCAATTTTCAGATTTCAGTGCTATCACACTTTGAATGACAATTGCGCGGTCATGCAACACTGTACCCATATGAATTTTTTAGCATTTATTTGAGACAGATAAAACTTTATTTTGGTGGTATTTATTCACCACTGGGATTTTTATTTTTTTTGCTATATAAATGAAAAAGTCTAAAAATGTTGAAGTGTTTTTCTTATAAAATTTTGCAAATAAATAATCTTTCTTCATAAATCTTGGCAAAAATGTATTCAATTAACTTTTTAGTTAAAAAAAAAATAACCCAAATTGGTTTATTATCAAAAATTATAATTTTTCTAAAAAAAATGTTAAATTTTTATTTAAATTTTTTATATTATTATGTATTTATTTTTTTACATACTGTCACTCTAGCAGTACAATGTCACCATACTGACACTGTACTACACTGATTGCTTTTACACCCATAAAGGCGGTAAAAGCAATAATTTCTCCTTCTCTCTGGCTGCATTCTTGCAGCCACTGAGAAATACTGTGTGAGCTGTGATTGATCCCTTTGACAACGTGCTGGTGCACGAAACGCGTCAGTGAGGAGCTTGCACTGCTAATGTCACACGCTGCCAGGTCCATGTGCAGGGCTGGCAGCCATCTTTACACTATATAGTGATTTTTTTGGCTATTTCTTCAAAGACTCATTTCCCAGTAGGAATCCTTGCTAATTTTAGCATATATTTACATGTTGCTGGCTTACCACTTTTATCAATATACTTATTGGACTGAGCTGTCTTATATGCTTTACCATTGGCTAAAATAAAAATAATACACAATATTAGCTTTTTTTCTGGTAGCTTATTCTTGGAGCTACTATAAGGTGGATATCCAGTATTGCTAAGTTGCTGTGAAGCCGGGGGGAGTTATTACCAAGGAGCTGTCCTTTTTGCTGTGAGGGTCCCAAGGAGAGGTCTGGAGTCCGTTTCAGGGTGTAATGAGTACCTGAGGAGTGCCTTATCCCCATTGGTTCCTAGATGACCACTAGTGCCCTACAGAATACAATTTACATGCACATTTTGCGTCTGGTGAGTGCAAGCACACCTCATTTTTTTTTATCCACAAGGAGTCACAAGCACCTTATTTGTTTGAATCTTGCAAGGAGCAACTATTACCAGCACACACTGGATGATATTAGCACAATCTCTAAGGAAGAATATTTTGTGGATTATTATATGTTTATGTTGTGCGTTTATATCACTAATTTTTGTTCATATAGGACGACGCACTATTATCATTTTATTGCACTCTCTATTAGCGCTTTTGTCACTTATCACTTTATATTGCTATTATCGTTGTTATTTTTAACGCTGCAATTATGATATAGGTGCTTTTAAGGATTTAGAGGTTTTTTTCCTTTTGCAAGCTGCTTTATTGTTTTTATTTAGTCTAAATAGCGCTCGCTTGAATATCAAATTTGGCCACAGCTTGTCACATGGTACAAGGCTGTTGTGAATAGCCTTGTACCATGTGATCTCTGTGATCATTCACAGATTTCACATGTAGCCAGCAATGATGTCAGAAGTGACATCTTGCTTACTACTCTTCATGTAATCAATGATTAGCCAATCAGTGATCACATGATCGGGACCTCACACAGAGGTCCCATACAATGACTGGTGTTCCACTGTGTCCAGAGGACACAGCGGGCGCAGGATCGCGGTGCTGTGCACTCCCAGGCAGCGAGCACAAGCAAGGAGCGGGGAGAACGTTTATAAACGGCCACCCGCCCCTGCACTACCACCGTCTGGCCGTTTATATACATGGGCCGGAAGGGAAGTGGTTAAACTACAATGTTATGCCATACCAACAGTTTTGTTTTCTCTTCAAATGTGATGTGTCATGCCTTTCCTCAAACTCCTGATTGTTAAAAAAAAATATTAAAATTTGTATATATTTAATATTTGCATTTTAAGTCAGCAGATGGCGGTTTAGGATTTTACTTATATTTACCAGGCTAACCTTAGCAGCTTTGCAAAAAAAAAAAAGCCTACTTACAGAGCTTGAATGTGCCAAAGGACAGTTCTACATGGTAGCCAATCAGCTTCTTGCTTCATCTTGTTCAGTTAAGTTTTGACAAAAAAAACCTGGAAGCTGACTGGTCTCTATGCAGAGCTGCACCAGATTTTGCACTCTCCAATTTTAGCAAATGTGCCCCAATATTGGGGTCAGGGGCGGACTGACCATTCGGGCACCTGGGCACTGCCCGAGGGCCCGGGGTCAGTAGGGGGCCCCATGAGATGCTCCTGGTACCTTTCATAGGCTTTTTTGGGTGTGGTTTGAGTGTGGGCAAGGACACAGGGGCCCCATGATCCCCTATTGCCCGGGGGCCCCAAGAGTTGTCAGTCCGCCCCTGATTGTGGTTGATTCACTACCACCTACAGTATATGCCAACGACACACAAATCTATCTCTCAACCCCCCACCTCACCCCCTCAGTCTCCGCCCGAATCACACACCTACTGAGCGACATATCAGACTGGATGTCGCTCCACTTCCTTAAACTGAACCTCTCCAAAACCGAGTTTCTTGTCTTCCCCCCAGCCCGGACCCCACCCCCCATTGACTTCTCCATCATGTCCAATAACGCCACCATCAAACCCACCCCACAGGCCAGAGTACTTGGTGTCATTCTGGACTCCAACCTATCCTTCCAGCCCCAAGTCCAATCTTTAACAAACTCATGCAGACTCCAACTCCGCAACATCACCAAAATCCGCACGTCCTAACCCCAGAAACCACTAAACAGCTCATCCACTCCCTCATCATATCACGACTCGATTACTGCAACTGCCTCCTTACTGGCCTTCCTCACTGAAAGAATCTAGATAACTTCCATTTTGTATTATGTACGCCATTTTAAGTATTAAGTATTAAGTTAGTTTTTTGTAGAGATATTAGAAGTTTAATGAAACTGTTTTCAGTTGTTCAAGGATGTATCAACAGAAGCTAACACGACCCTGACAATGTTTTTGTCTGTCTGTTTTCTCTAAAAGTTAGACAAAACAATTTGTACCAAGAAATGTATATGTCATGTTTCATGTAGTTAGCTCATGATGGAAAGTTACAAGTTACAGTTTTGAAACTCGCTCCCCCCTCCCTTATTATTTTCTGTATCCTATATAATTTTATTAATGTCTAATAAACTTTGAACATCTCTGAACATAAGCTGTCATGATTTCCGTGTTCAAGGGGTGTTCCCAGAATTCTGCTGATAAACCAGGAATCTCTCCACAGACCGGGGGTCTCTGAGGGGAAAAGAAAATCATTCCTTTCAGCTGGGGGCTCGGCCCGGGATGACCACCCACCTCACTTGGTAAGTAAACCTTTTGTCTTTTTATGACTAAAAGCTCTTTCTTGCCCTGTGTTGAGGGAAGGTCTTGAATCATTCTGTATTGTCTATATAGACCCGTGATAACCTGTAGCTGCTTTTGGTAAAGCAGACTTAACTCTTTGGTAAGAGTTACAAAATAGTGCACTATAATATAAAAAAAAAGGTGTTTTGGTAAACACAGTTCTCTGTTTTTGGTAAAACAGTGAAGAGATAACTTTGGGAAGTTATCAAGAGGTTAATAAGTCTGTGGAGCAGATTCTGGTTTATCTGTCTTTTGCTTTTTCTTTCTGTTGCGTAGAAGTATAAGATAATTTGTTGTGTGGAACAAAATAAGATTTTAAGCTAAAATTGTTTTATCCACTGTCTAAATATGGGTCAAGGAGGTAGTTACCCACCAGGTCCCCCAGAAAAGGGAGAAAATTGTAAGGATTATGTTGCTAGAGTTTGTGGATCGGACTATTATTTAATAAATCCCTGGGTGGATTGTATGGCAGGCTGGACAGAAGCTATGGGGAGTACAGACCCATTCCCAAGAAAGGGGGAGAAAACTGGTTAAAATGGTCACCGTATTGGGTTGATAATAGCAAGGGAAAGTTCAATTTGATTTTCTCTTTAAAACAAAAGAGGAAGTTGAAATTGGATACATTAAAAATATTCCAGGAAAAGCATCAATCTGAAAAGACATGCAGACCCAAGATTGGACTGAAAACAGTTCAGACACCAACCCCACCCCCTCCGTATAATATATATCCTTCATTAAGTTGTTTTAAAAATGCTGCTGATGATGATTTTTTGATTAGTTTGGGGATGATTACACCCCAGCCTAATGCCCCTCCAGCCCCTGCTCCTGTCTCTGCAGCTCCTGCCCCTGCCCCTGTCCCTGCGCCACTTCCCGTCCCGGATCTACAACCAATACAGCCAGGCCCCTCCACTAGACCCAAACAGATTATTAGTATAAAATCACCAGAGGAGGGTAGCCAAGTTCAAGGCATCCTTACAGAGAATAATGACAACGAAGGAGAGTTGGAATACGAAGAACAGGGACAGGTAAATATAATAAAATTACAGAAAAAGGATGGTCAATGGAGAAGAAGTGACACCAGTCATAGAAAGGGCAGAGAGGTGGAGGAATTTAGAATGCAGCTTAGATCCATGGATAAGAAACTAGAGGGAAAAAGAGAAGATGAGGGGGCCGTAGCAGGAAAGGAGTTGGCTATATTGACACTACCTTTTCTCACAGCAGGAGAACTAATTCTAA
The DNA here is from genome assembly GCF_062004578.1 of Staurois parvus. Taxonomy (NCBI): domain Eukaryota; kingdom Metazoa; phylum Chordata; class Amphibia; order Anura; family Ranidae; genus Staurois; species Staurois parvus. The sequence continues at coordinate 8,066,052 of NW_028317807.1, forward strand.
AAAACCCCCATAGAATTAGAAGATATTAATAAGATTGTTAAACATTGTCCCAAGCCTACAGTATCTCCTGGAGGTACACTTGCTTATTTAAAAAAGGCATGTTTAGGAAGAAATTACACACAGGAAGATATGAGATTGATCATTGATGGTATTCTGGGAAATAATCCAGCTTGGGATTGGATAAATGTAAAAAGCATTAGTCACATAGAACCAAGTAATACACAGGCTACTGCCTATAAACTGAAACACCACAGAAGGGAGAGAAACTAAGTGGGAGGAGCTTGACACAGAATTAAAAAGGGTTTTCAAGAATAAGGCTTCCCTCCCTATTGCTACAGCATGTAAACAGAAGGTAGAAGAAACTGTTTCTCCTTACAACACACCTATCAATTCTGTTAAGAAGCCGGATGGCTCTTACAGGTTTGTACAAGATTTGAGGGCCATAAATAATTTGGTGGTTCCATTAGCCCCAATAGTGCCTGATGTGCCATCACTCCTAACCTCCATTCCGTCCGATGCAGAATATTTTACAGTGATTGATTTAACAAATGCATTTTTTTTGGTTCCTGTGGACCACCAGACAAGGGCGCTATTTGTATTTATATTCTGAAAATTGCCAGATGAGCTGGTGTAGAATGCCTAGGGCTATGTAGATTTGTTTGCAGTCTACTCACTTGCCCTCCAGACCACACTGAGGTCCTGGACCCCTCCCAATGGTTCGGTCCTCATTATATATGTGGATGACCTATTGATTTGTAGTTCAAGTCAGGAGGCCAGTCAGGAGGATAGTTGGTCTCTGTTAGAATGGTTGTCAGGGAATGGTCACAAAGCATCTAAAAAGAAATTGCAATGGTGCCAAAAACAGGTTGAATACCTTGGTTTTATTCTGGGTCATGGTGAGAGGAATGTCAGTCACAAAAGAGCTGTGGCTCTCGTGGGTCTGCCCCGCCCACAAACAAAAAAGGACATGCTAACTTTTCTTGGTATGATTGGTTACTGTCGCCAATGGATACCTGATTGTTCATTCTATGATCACACTCTGAGGTCTGCCACACTTTCAGAAACACCTGACATTCTCACATGGTCAAATGAAATGGTTGATGCCTTTGTGTACCTGAAGAATGCTATGGTAACGGACCCTGGTCTTGGACTACCTGATTATAAGAAAATGTTTCATCTGTATGCTAGGGAAAATTGTACAACCATGGCGGGGGTCCTGGCTCAGGAACATGGAGGCAAGCTCCGCCCTGTAGCTTTTTTTTCCAAAGTAGTGCCAACTCAGGTTCAGGGCATGCCTGCTTGTCTGAGAGCTGTTGCATCGTGCGCAATTCTGGTGGGGAGGGCTATTTCTTTCACATTGGGACATGAAACTACCCTACACACCACACACCAAGTGTCCTTACTACTGAAAAACATACACACTCAACACATGTCAGCACAAAGGTTGAGCGGATATGAAGTGATTCTTCTATCTGATCCCAACTTGATTATTAAATATTCTTCAGCCAATTCAGGTCCTGCTCCAATTTTGAATGCCCTACTGGGGCTAAAGGGGGAACAGGATGAAGTGGCACCAGAACACAATTGTATAACCCACATACAGCAAGACACTTCCCCTAGGTCCGACATGTCAGCTGTGGCTCTTGATGGGGCCCCAGATGTGTTTGTAGATGGCTCATGTTCTAGGCCAAATGATAGTACTTACCATGCAGGATATGCCATTGTGCAACTTCCTGACAAAATACTCGAGGCAAAGCCAATTCCATATCAGTCAGCCCAAGCAGCTGAACTGATTGCCCTTACAAGAGCATGTCAATTATTTGCAGGACAGGACGTCAACATTTACACAGACTCCAAATACGCCCATGGTGCTGTACATGATTTTGGGGTCATTTGGGAGAGAAGAGGATTCATTGCTGCTGATGGAAAAACCATATCTCACTCTTCTTTGATATCTGATCTACTCAAAGCCATACAGTTACCAAAAACATTAGCCATTCTTCATTGCAGGACACATACAAATCGCAGAGATCATATTGCCAAAGGAAATGCATTAGCAGATAAGGTAGCAAAGGAAGCCGCATTACAACAGGTGGCCAGTGAACAGATGCCTATGCTCACTTCAGGCATCACAACCACCCCACATGACCAGATGTATGCAGATTTACAAAAATTTGCTACAAAAGTCGATTTAGCAGACTGGGATGGTTCTGGAGCACAACTAGATCCAGCTTCTGGTCTAGTGTGCTTAGAGGGGAAACCATGCATTCCCATGTCAAGTGCCCCATTGTTCATTGCACAGTACCACGGTCTAGGACATAGAGGATGGAAAACAACATTATTGCAGGATTTTTACATTACAGGCTTATCTAGGTTGGTGAAAGAATATGTTTCTAGGTGCATTCCATGTATAAGGAACAATCCACAGAACCCAAAGAAATCACAACACCAGCATCTAGTGTACCCAACTACACCTTTCACCCATTTACAAATAGATTTTACCCACATGCCAAAAACAGGACAGAGGCAAGAGTTTTTGTTGGTAATGGTGGATATGTTCAGCAGATGGGTGGAAGCATTTGTCACTAATAAAGAAGATGCGCAAACTGTAGTCAGAATTCTCACACAGGAGATAATACCTAGATGGGGATGTCCGCTGCAGATAAATTCTGATAACGGACCAGCTTTTGTGGCCAAGGTATGTCAAGATTTGGTAAAAGTACTTAAGATAGATTGGAAGTTTCATATTCCCTATCATCCTCAAAGTTCGGGTATAGTAGAAAGGATGAACAGGACGATTAAGGATAAGTTGAGGAAGGCCACTGGAGGAACCTATACCCACTGGAAGAAGATGTTACCTGCAATTCTAGCAGAGGTAAGAATGACACCTAATAAGACTACAGGGTTATCTCCTTTTGAAATATTAATGGGAAGACCGTTCCCCACTCCTTGGGCTAGACAGCCACTTATGTTAGAAAGAGGGGACCTTGACCTGGTACAACAAGAATATGTGAGAAAATTGATTCAAATTTTAGATAAGGTTGAAAGAAATGTTGCTCGCACCTCTCCTTTATTTTTCAGGAACCAACCCACCTTTTCCAAGTGGGAGATGTCATAGTGGTCCGCCAACTCGCTAAAGACAAGAAGCAAGTCTACCCCTTTGGACCACCTACTACGGTGATAGCGGTTACCAGAACGGCTGTTCTGGTGGAGAATTCCCAGTCCTGGATCCATGCTAGTCGAGTGAAGAAGGTGAACCAAACACCTGAGAAACATGAGATGGAAAAAGGAGGTGAAGTATGAGAGAAAAATCCTCGAAGAGTGGGTGAAGTAAGTGAAAAAGGCCCTGAAGATGAAATTTTTTACTGCCCCTCATGGTGTTTTGAAACTCTGGGTCCTATTGGGCACACTGACTGTGCTCTTTTTCCTGCCAGTATGGATCCTAACTAACTGTATTTATCACCCTGAGGACTTGGGCCTAATAAAAGGTATCTGTGGTCAAGGACTAGTTTTAAATGAGACCCAGATAACCAAAAGTGAAAGAAAGTCAAAAAGAAGTTTTGAAGAGAACAATCCTTTTTCAGGAAAAATGTTGATGATGCAGTTTAAATATGCTTATGCTCAAAAGTCAGGTTCTGATAAATGTTGGATATGTAGTAAGTTACATCCCAGCACATATGAAATTCCTCTTCTGGCAGCTCCAGTCAAAATATTTTTGTTAATAAAAGGGAATGTAAGTATTGGTTTGACCAATATTACTTCTAATGCCACCATATCTTTTCCAACTCTGGGAGTCACTCAACTCCCCGATTGGTGTTTTAGACTGGGGAATACTTCTCACAAGGGAAAGGGAATGTGCTCTCAGTCCATATTAAACATATCTGATCCTGGAAGGTGGGATGGAACTTCTTCTGTGAAACTCTGGCAAGTAAATGCTAAAACCCTGAATGAAAGTTTAGAAGGGATACAAGATAATGTGGGGAAAACTATGTTTGGAAAAGTTTTTATTTTACACTTGTTGTCACCCCTGAATTTCATTCTGCAATACAAAAATTGCCGATCTCCTTGGGAAACAATACCTATATCTGTTGTGGTAAGATCTGTTACCCTTGGATACCGAGTAATGTCCAGGGCTGGTGCTATGTAGCCCAATTAGTGCCAATTATGGCAGCTATAGACCAAAAGGAACACCAGGTAAAAGCCAGTACATACCCAAAATACCAACTAACTCTGAGACAGAGAAGGGAAACCAAACAAGAAAAGGTAGATCTATTCTCTACAGGGGATAAGGTTTGGTCATGGTTCCCTACTTACACTGGATGGGGAATAACACTCATGAACAAAATAAATAATTACACAAACATTATTGATGACATACTGGAGAGGAACTCTAAGGACATAGGGTTGCTAAATACTGAGACCAGAGCTATTAGAAAACAGCTGGAGATGCAAGAATTAGCTATTGAAAGTATGAGTGCTGCTCTGACAGGTTTGTGTGAGATGACAGAGGATTATGAATGTTGTACTTGGATATATAATACCACAATGACTGTTCCAGATTATTATGAAATAATAAAGCAACACAGGGAACAGGTAGATGGTTTGATGGAAGAAGCTAGAGCTATAGGAAAAGATGGATGGACTCCTTTTGATTGGTTAGGATCAGGATTTGGTTCCATCTTTTCATGGATGAAAGGTATCGCTGTAAGCATAGTCATGATATTGTTTTTTGTTTTATCTTTATATCTATGTTTTAAATGCTCATTTTATTGCATTGCTAGAGCTACAAAGCTGCAAAATGCAAATGAAGGTTATCTAGCTATGTACAGAAAGATGAATGAAGTAAAGAATTGAGATCATGTTCATGATCTTAGAGGGGATTGAAAGAATCTAGATAACTTCCATTTTGTATTATGTACGCCATTTTAAGTATTAAGTATTAAGTTAGTTTTTTGTAGAGATATTAGAAGTTTAATGAAACTGTTTTCAGTTGTTCAAGGATGTATCAACAGAAGCTAACACGACCCTGACAATGTTTTTGTCTGTCTGTTTTCTCTAAAAGTTAGACAAAACAATTTGTACCAAGAAATGTATATGTCATGTTTCATGTAGTTAGCTCATGATGGAAAGTTACAAGTTACAGTTTTGAAACTCGCTCCCCCCTCCCTTATTATTTTCTGTATCCTATATAATTTTATTAATGTCTAATAAACTTTGAACATCTCTGAACATAAGCTGTCATGATTTCCGTGTTCAAGGGGTGTTCCCAGAATTCTGCTGATAAACCAGGAATCTCTCCACAGACCGGGGGTCTCTGAGGGGAAAAGAAAATCATTCCTTTCACTCACCGCTGGCTATCCCCGCTTCAGTCGATCCTGAATACGGCTGCCAGACTCATTCACTTTTCCAACCGCTCCGTTTCCGCCACTTCCCTCTGCCAATCTCTCCACTGGCTTCCGATTGCGCAACGGATCAAATTCAAAATCCTAACACTGACATACAAAGCCATCCACCATACTGCCCCGAACTACATCACCGACCTAATATCCAAGTACCACCCAGCCCGCACACTCCGCTCCTCACAAGACCTCCTTCTCTTTAGTTCCCTGGTCTCCTCCCATGCCCGCCTCCAGGACTTCTCCAGGGTGTCACCCATCCTCTGGAACTCCCTGCCCCAACCCATCAGATTATCACCTACTCTCCTCTCCTTTAGGCGCACCCTAAAAACCCACCTCTTCAGGGTAGCCTGCCCCACACCCTGCTAACTTGCCTACCTCCTCCACTCTTCCTACCACTCCATCCCCCACAGCTTTCTCCTCCTGTGCCACCATTCCCTCCCTCCTAGATTGTAAGCTCGAAAGAGCAGGGCCCTCGATCCCCTCATGTTTTGCATTGTATTGGTATTGTTCTGTCACATGTTCTGTCCCCCTTTGTAATGTACAGCACTGAGCGAACTATTGGCGCTTTATAAATACTGTATAATAATAATAATAATTTAATAAAGGCAAATAGATTATACACTTTGGAAGTGAAGTTACTCCAGAGCTTAGTAAATGAGATAAAGCTTCATTCTGTAAAGAACAATCACATGCAAGGACAATAAATTTACTAAGCTCTGGAGCAATTGGACTTGCAATGTGCACAGTCTGTGTGCCTTTAGTAAATAAACCCATTTATATCCAATTTTTGGTAAAAAGTAAAAAATGGGGTTGTGTTAAGAATATGAATATGATTGCAAAAAATATTTTTACCCAAATTCTCCATAGGCAACACTTTTTAAATTTTTTAAAATCTATTTAACTTTATTGCTATTACAAAGGTGCTAACAAGCCTTCTAAGGCAGTGGTTCTCAACCTTTCTAATGCCGCGACCCCTTAATACAGTTCCTCATGTTGTGGTGACCCCCAACCATAAAATTATTTTCGTTGCTACTTCATAACTGTAATTTTGCAGTGGGAGGAATAGTGCCTCATCATTGGTGTCAGTGGGAGGAATAGTGCCCCATCATTGGTATCAGTGGGAGGAATAGTGCCACGTCATTGGTGTCAGTGGGAGGAATAGTGCCCCATCATTGATATCAGTGGGAGGAATAGTGCCCCATCACTGATGTCAATGGGAGGAATAGTGCCCCATCATTGGTATCAGTGGTAGGAATAGTGCCCCATCATTGGTGCCAGTGGTAGGAATAGTGCCCCATCATAGGTGTCAGTGGGGGGAATAGTGCCCCATCATTGGTGTCAGTGGGAGGAATAGTGCCCCATCATTGGTGTCAGTGGGGGGAATACGGCCCCATTATTGGTGTCAGTGGGAGGAATAGTGCCCCATCATTGGTGTCAGTGGGAGGAATAGTGCCCCATCATTGGTATCAGTGGGAGGAATAGTGCCCCCATCATTGGTGTCAGTGGGAGGAATAGTGCCCCATCGTTGGCATCAGGGGGAGCAATAGTGCCCCAACATTGGTGTCAGTGGGAGGAATAGTGCCCCATCGTTGGTATCGGAGGGAAGTATAGTGCCCCATCGTTGGTGTCAGTGGGAGGAATAGTGCCCCATCGTTGGTGTCAGTGGGGGGAATACGGCCCCATTATTGGTGTCAGTGGGAGGAATAGTGCCCCATCATTGGTGTCAGTGGGAGGAATAGTGCCCCATCATTGGTATCAGTGGGAGGAATAGTGCCCCCATCATTGGTGTCAGTGGGAGGAATAGTGCCCCATCGTTGGCATCAGGGGGAGCAATAGTGCCCCAACATTGGTGTCAGTGGGAGGAATAGTGCCCCATCGTTGGTATCAGAGGGAAGTATAGTGCCCCATCGTTGGTGTCAGTGGGAGGAATATTGCCCCATCGTTGGTGTCAGTGGGAGGAATAGTGCCCCATCGTTGGTGTCAGTGGGAGGAATAGTGCCCCATCGTTGGTGTCAGTGGGGGGAGGAATAGTGCCCCATCGTTGGTAATAGTGACACCAATGATTGGGCACTATTCCTCCCACTGACACCAATGATACTTACCTTGCTGACCCCTGCTCCAGCCTGGGCTCGCTCGCTCCCTCCCTCTCCCATGGTACAAACACTTACCGGTCAGATGGCTTCCTTCTCCGGCCGCTTTCCTCCTCTTCACTCGCTCGTGCTTCGCGGTGCCGCTCGGCTTCTCCTTTCCAAGCTCCACCTCCTCGCCGGTGATTGGCCGCCTGTGTGCCTCTCTTGAGCTACAGTTCCGGCGGCCAATCACCGACGAGGAAGGATTGATCCCGGGGGTGTGTCCAGATGACAGGGACGGCATGTCATCCCGCCCACACCTGCAGACGGATCAAGGAGCGGTGTCTCGGTTCCTAAGGCCATCGGAAATATGTGTTTTCCGATGGTCTTAGGCGACCCCTGGGAAAGTGTCGTTCGACCCCCAAAGGGGTCGCGACCCCCAGGTTGAGAACCGCTGTTCTAAGGGATAGCATAGGCAGCTTTGAACCTGAAGTGATGTCATACATCATACATGGGGTGTTGTATACATCCTCACAGCCCCTGTAAAAGTGGTTGGGCGTCTCTAGAGCCACCTGGACTACCCTTACCTGAAAGATCTTCACTGGCTCTAAAAATCTATGCCAAACTCATGGCTGCAGCAGCAAGCTTACTTTTGAATATCAGGATGTTTATAAACATACAGTTAGGTCCATATATATTTGGACACAGACACAATTGTAGTATTTTCAGGTATTGACCAAAACATATTCAAACTTTAGTTATATAATGGATATGGGCTTAAAGTGCACATTCTCAGGTTTAATTTGAGGGAGGGTTTAGGAATTACAGCTCATAAGAGTAGCCATCCCCCCTTTTTCAAGGGACCAAAAGTAAATGGACAATTGAATATAATCTTAAATAAAATGTTCATTTTTAATATTTTGTTGAGAATCCTTACCGGCAATGACTGCCTGAAGTCTTGAACCCATGGACATTACCAAAGACTGGGTTTCCTCCTCTCTGGTGCTTTGCCAGGATCTAGCTGCAGCTGTCTTCAGTTGTTCTTTGTTTGCGGTTCTTTCTGCCTTTAGTTTTGTCTTCAGCAAGTGAAATGCATGCTCAATTCGGTTGAGATCAGGTAATTGACTTGGCCATTGCAGAATATTCCACTTCTTTTCCTTCAAAAGCTCCTGGGTTGCTTTTGCAGTGTGTTTTAGATCATTGTCCATCTGTACTGTGAAGCGCTGTCCAATCAATTTTGCTGTATTTGGCTGAATCTGGGCTAGCTGTATATCTCTAAACACTGCAGAAATCATCTGGCTGCTTCTGTCTTCGGTCACATCATCAATAAACACCAATGACCCAGTGCCACTGGAAGCCATGCATGCCCTTGCCATCACACTGCCTCCACCATATTTTACAGATGACTTTCTGTATTTTGAATCCTGAGCTGTTCCAAGCAGGGGTGGACTGACAACTCATGGGGCCCCCGAGCAATAAGGGATCATGGGGCCCCTGTGTCCTTGCCCACACTCAAACCACACCCAAAAAAGCCTATGAAAGGTACCAGGGGCATCTCATGGGGCCCCCTACTGATTCCGGGCCCTCGGGCAGTGCCTGATTTTCCAAATGATCAGTCCGCCCCTGGTTCCAAGCCTTCTACACACTTTTTTCTTCCCGTCATTCTTGTACAGATTAATCTTAGTTTCATCTGTCCAAAGAATGCTTTTCCAGAACTGGTCTGGCTTTGTTAGATGTTTTTTGGCAAAGTCTAATCTGGCTTTTCTATTCTTTATGCTTATGAATGGTTTAAACCAGTGGTTCTTAACCTTTTTGGAGGTACTGAACCCCACCAGTTTCATATGCGCATTCACCGAACCCTTCTTAATTGGAAAAATAAAATATGATTTTTAAAATTCAAAACATAGGTATATATTTATACATAGGTGCACAAAATGAACAAAACCATTAAGAACAAAGAACAAAACCATTAAAACATGATTTTCACACAAAAACAAAATAATGAATATTTACCGCAAATCAGTGTGACTTCTGCTGTTGTCTTTCAGAGGCCAGTTCAGAAATGCGTGGCATTACCTTGGCAAGTGCCACTCTCATGTCATTTTCGCAACAAAGTCTGTTCCTTTTCTTCGTCTTTATGTCCAGCATCCTCGAAAAGGATTGCTCGCAAAGATATGTTGTAACAAACGGTATGAAAATTCATCCCCCATAGTAATTCATCCCCCATATAGTAATTCATCCCCCATATAGTAATTCATCCCCCATATAGTAATTCATCCCCCATAGTAATTCATCCCCCATATAGTAATTCATCCCCCATATAGTAATTCATCCCCCATAGTAATTCATCCCCCATATAGTAATTCATCCCCCATATAGTAATTCATCCCCCATAGTAATTCATCCCTCAGAGTAATTCATCCCCCATATAGTAATTCATCCCCCATAGTAATTCATCCCCCATATAGTAATTCATCCCCCCTATAGTAATTCCTTCCCCATATAGTAATTCATCCCCCATATAGTAATTCATCCCCCATAGTAATTCATCCCCCATATAGTAATTCATCCCCCATATAGTAATACATCCCACATATAGTAATACATCCCCCATATAGTAATTCATCCCCCATATAATAATTCATCCCCCATATAGTAATTCATCCCCCATAGTAATACATCCCCCATATAGTAATTCATCCCCCATATAGTAATTCATCCCCCATATAGTAATTCATCCCCCATATAGTAATACATCCCCCATATAATAATTCATCCCCCATATAGTAATTCATCCCCCATATAGTAATTCATTCCCCATAGTAATTCATCCCCCCTATAGTAATTCATTCCCCATATTAATTCATCCCCCATATTAAGTCCCCCCTGTGTCAATTCACTTACCTTTGCTCCGCGCGTTCCTCTCGCTGTATTCCCGCGCCGTTCCGGTCTTCAGGGCGGACTGTGAGAGGAGCCTAGCTCCTCTCACGTTCGTCACGCTGCCCCGCCTACACACATCCTGACAGCCAATCACTGGCTATCAGGATGTGAGTGGCAGCGAGACTGGCCAATCATTGCATTTGAGTCCCTGCCGCCCGAGAGGAGGGAGGGGAGCGGGCGCCCGGCACACAAGAGCCGCGGCTTGCCGACCACTGGGCATGTCATCATAAATCATGAGTCGGGTGTGGGTCACCTCCGCCGAACCCCCGAGACTGACTCACCGAACCCCTGGGGTTCGATCGAACCCAGGTTAAGAACCACTGGTTTAAACCTTGTGGTGAACCCTCTGTATTTGCTCTCATGAAATCTTCTCTTAATTGTAGACTTTGATCATATGATCATCCACCACTGTTGTCTTTCGTGGACATCCATGCCTTTTATGTTGCTGAGCTCACCAGTGCGTTTTTCTTTCCTCAGACTGTACCAAGCTGTTGATTTGGCCACTCCTAATGTTGCTGCTATCTCTCTGATGGATTTGTTTAATTTTTGAAGCCTTACAATGGACTGTTTCACTTGCTCCTTTGAACGCATGATGTAGGTTCACAGCAACAGATTCCAACTGCAAATACCACACTTAGAATCAACTCCAGACCTTTTACCTGCTTAACTGATGAATAAATAACGAAGGAGTAGCCCACACCTGGCCATGAAACAGCTTTTGATTCAATTGTCCAATTACTTTTGGTCCCTTGAAAAAAGGGGGGGTATCTACTCTTAAGAGCTGTAATTCCAAAACCCTTCCTCCAATTTGGTAAATACCTGAAAAAACTAAAATTGTGCCTGTGTCCAAATATATATATGGACCTAACTGTACCTTGGTAGACAAGGGGTTAAGCAAGTTTTTATTGCTGTGTTATTTTTTATCGATATTTCACCTCATTTTCTGTCTTGCTGACAAATATCACTGGGACAGGAAGTTAGAAGAAATCTCACTGCAAACAGTAATACCATGACATAGGTTTTCATCCTTCTGCCTTTGTTTGGAGGAACTTTATTTCCTGTCCTGGAAATCTCCCCAACATCAGTCCAACATGGGTACAAACAGAAACAGAAAAACTCTATACACATTGTGGAATTCCTACTCTGTATCCAAAACACAGAAAATCACATTTTAGATTAGAGTTACACGTCACATAGTGAAATACATCATAATATGAGTCAGATTGAAATCCAGATGAAGAATTGAAGATGTGAGTCTATTCTTAATTCAGTCCTACCGCCAACCCTGTTACTTATAGTGAAAACTATTTTTAATGTCAATATATTTCTAGGCTGACAATTGACATAAATTGCTGAAGGCTGGATTTACTGAGGCAAGGGAAGTATAAATATTACAAATATTGATTATTAGCACATGCAAGGAAAAAGAGAGAGGTTTGTGAATACACGGTGAAATATTAATATTCGGGGAGTATTACTACTACTAGCTCACACCATTAATATTTACAGTGCTCAGCATAAATTAGTACACCCCAACAGATTTGCCAGAAAAACTTTCCTTTTAGAATTAACATTTTTTATGGGAAGCTACACTATAAAATACTCACACAAATGTGGGCCATTGATTTCAAACAAGATTTGTTAATTTGCAAACTCAAAAAAGTATTTGTCTTAACAAATTCATTCAAGACCATGTTACAAAAATGAATACACCCCAATGAAAGTCTTAGAAGCAAAGATACATTTTAGACAACAAAATCCTTATTAACAAGAATTCAACTACAGGTGAGTCTAATTATTCACTAAGCAAATGTCCAGGAGACAGTTGATTATAAAAGGGCGTTACTTAACAAAGAAAACCCTTTCCCATTTCATGATGTCAGCAATGGCACCACATGGAAGAGAAATGTCACAAGGCCTGAGAAAGAAAATAATTTCTTAACACAAGAAAGGTGAAGGCTACAAGAAGATCAGCAAAACTTTACTTAGAAGAATACTGTAGCAAAAGTGATACAAAAATGTACCGAAGATGAAACTTCAACCATCTCGCAGAGTTGTCCAGGCCGTCCACGGAATTTAACACCTGTATGGGAGCATCTTCTGATGAGAAGGGTTGAAGAAAATCATCATGCAAGTTCACTGCAGTTAGCTAAAGAAGTAGAAAGCCAAAGTGGGGTGATTGTTTCCCGTGACACAACCCTGCAGAGGAATAGCATGCATCGTGCTCTCCACGATGGAAGCCTCTTGTAAAGCCTATGCACAAAAAGGTTTGTCTAGAATTTGCCAGGGCTCATGCTGAAAAAGAGACTACTGAAACTCTGTACTCTGGAGTTGTTGAGACCAAGATAAATGATTTTGGAACTGATGACTTCAAAACTGTATGGCATCTCAAAGGTGAGGAGTATAAAGAAAAATGCATGGTGCCTACAGTGAAACATGGTGGTGTCAGTGTCCTTCTGTGGGGCTGCATGAGTGCTCCTGGTGTCGGGGAGCTGCATTTCATTGATGGTATCATGAATTCACAGATGTACTGCTCTATATTGAAAGAGATTATGCAACCATCACTCCATGCACTTGGTTGTTGTGCACTTTTCCAACATGACAATGATCCAAGACATACATCTAAGGCCACTGTCGCATTTCTGAAGAAAATAGGGTGAAAGTGATTCAATGGCCAAGTATATCTCCTGATTTGAACCCAATCGAACACCTATGGGGAATTCTGAAGAGACAAGTTGAGCATCACTCTGCATCCAGCATCTAGGCTCTAAAGAGGTCATTCTTGAAGAATGGAAAAAGATAGATGTTGCAGTATGTCACCAACTTGTTCATTCCATGCCGAGAAGACTTGGTGCTGTCTTTACAAGTCATGGTGGTCATGCAAAATACTAGATGTAGTAGTTTTTGTTGTGGGGTGTATTCATTTTTGCATCAACTAATTTCAGTAAAACTGAAGATTTTGTAATCTAAGTTATATTATTGATATTTCTTTCATGCAATAAGCTAAACAAATGTTCTATAACATTCAGTTTTGTCAAAATTTTGGAAATTGTTCTTGTGTTCATTGAGATATTGATTAATATCTTAATTTTCAAGAGGGGTGTACTCATTTATGCAGAGCACTGTATTTCTGTGATTTTTTTCTAGACATGCAGGACAGTTATATGGAAAACACTTGATGTACTGGAAGAGGGATACATTATGTACTGACTGCTTACCTCATCAGCATCTTCTTGTATATCCATTTGAGAGACAGACAACTTCCTCCGTCCTTTCTGAAATAATTAAACGCAGTTACCTCTTATACATACACTCTGGAAAAATATTTTGTTTTTACAAGCCAGCAAAAGCCAAATACCTAAATAAAACCAGGCATTCTGATCTAGTAAAGCTGAATTCCAGGTCTGGATTTTTTGGCATAGATACATTGGTCTAGCTTGGACCTATGTAACTATACATATTCCTGTGAAATCAGAGAATCACTGTAGTAGGCGCTGCTTCTACACTGATCCTCTCTTTTTTCTGGATCCTGTGCCAAGCAGCTGCATAGGAAATGGACGAGGTGGAGAGATGGGATGGTGATGTCACAGCCTCCAACTCATCTAATCACATATTGCCTTGCATTCATTGAGAAAAATGCAAGGTGTTCTTTGAATGGCACCTATGTAGGAAGAGTGGCCCCCTGTGATTACTATGCAGCAGAGTAGCTACTCCAATGAATGCAAGGATCACAGGAGTAGTGGTGGCTACTACAGTGACTATCAACTTCCAGGGGGATTGTATATGGAATATGCATACTTACATTGGCCCAAGTTGGACCAATAATGCAAATAAAAAAAGAGAACCTTGACTTCAGCTTTTACTGCTGGTGTATCCAGTGCCTGACATGGATATCCTACAGGTTACCTGTACTGGTAGACTGCCTCTTATCTCCAGGTATAAAAGGGGAACCTGTCATGAGAAAAATAGATAGATAGGCTGACCTTTTTATTCATGATGGTACTTTGGCTTCAATACTTTGATTCACTGACCCAGAAAACATGCAGAGATTAAGAAATGTTTTCTGTTCTTTGACTTTCATTTTCTGTGAGCTTGCTCAGGATTAGAGATGAGTTAAGATTCAGGCCGAACTCGATTCTTTCCAAACCTGTGGGAAACCCATGGGAGGCAGGCTGCTTGTCACGTACCTGATGGGAGACCGAATTGACGAGGTCGGCCTCACTTGTGTCACTAATCCTGAGCCCGCTGAGGTTGGAACAGAGGGCATCTAAGGACCAGGGGGACAAGAGCGCCAGGGTTTTGCTTGCGCCTCTTGCAGATGATGACTTTGGTAAGCAGGATATCCACTGATTCGGATACTGTAGAAATAGACCAAGCTGGTACAGTGGATTGTCAGATGCACAGCAGAGCCAGGTTTGCAGCCAGGACACAGGACTGGAGTGGAGTCGTAGGATAGCCAGGGTCATAACAGTTGGGCAGCGCGGAACAGGATCAGGAAGAGAATGCCAAAGTCAGGAACAGAGCCGAAGTCAGGAACCGGGGGGGGGCAGAAGAGAACTCAGAGTCGGGTCAGGAACAAGCCGGGTCAGCACCAAAGGAATCGCACAGGAAACAAGCCGGACACTGGGGAAGCTGAAGACCAGTCAGCACTGAATCAGCACAGAAATGCTCTTTAAATAGCCCGCCCAGCGCCGACAGGCGCGCCTGGGTCCTAGTGCCTGCCCGATGTTGTCATTGGTGACAGGCATGCCTGGGTCCTAGCGCCCGCCTGCCTGTATGCCTTGTCAGGATCCTGCACATGTGGCGATCTTCTTGTTCCCTGATATTGCCCCCCCCATGGGCAGCCTCCGGAAGCCCACTAGGGCTCGTTTCTCAGGATGATGACGGAGGTAGGCTTGAAGTATCCGTGGGGTATGGACATTAGTGGACGGTTCCCAGGAGTTATCCTCAGGTCCATATCCCTTCCATTTGATGAGGAACTGGGTCTGTCTGCCCCTCTTCCTACAGTTCAAGATAGCCTCCACTTCGTATTCTTCATTTCCATCCACCAACAGTGGAGCAGGTGCCTCAGAATTCCGGTTGGGGAACCCACTTGGGATGTGTGGTTTCAGTAAAGAACAATGAAATACCGGGTGGATCTTTAGATTAGCTGGTAGTTCCAATTCAAATGCTACAGGGTTAACCCTTCTCTTGACAGAAAATTGGCCCAGGTATCTCGGACCCAGCTTTTTTGATGGACAATTTAATTTCAGATTAGCCGTGGACAGCCAGACTTTATCCCCTTGTTTTAGTTTCAAGTTGCCCCTTCTTTTTCTATCAAAACATTTTTTGTTACTCTCTTTAGCCTCAGAAATCGTTTTTTGTGATATTTTGCCATTCCTCCTGAGGAACTCCATCCTTTCTTCTACAGCCGGGACAGCGGCCTCCACTGGTATTTCTGGAAGAAAGGAGGGGTGGTATCCGTAATTAGAGTAAAAGGGGGATTGTTTGGTGGTGGAATGTATGGCGTTATTATATGCGAACTCCGCTAAAGGAAGGAGTGATGCCCAGTCATCCTGTGAGTACGAGGAGAAGCATCGGAGGTATTGCTCCAGCGTTTGATTTGTCCTCTCCGTTTGTCCATTTGTTTGAGGATGATAAGCAGAGGAGAAGCGTAACTCGATCTCTAATGCCTCACACAGAGCCTTCCAAAAATTAGACGTAAATTGTACCCCTCGATCCGACACAATATTTAAGGGAACACCATGTAGCCTTACAATTTCCTTGATGAAAGCGGAAGCTGTTTCTGTAGCGGAAGGAGTCCCTTTCAAGGGATTGAAGTGGGCCATCTTGGACAAGCGGTCAACTACTACTAAAATAGTGGTGAATTCCTCAGATGGGGGGAGTTCCACAATAATCCATAGAGATCATGCTCCAAAGTTTTTCTGGTACAGGCAGGGATTCCAGCAGGCCCCAAGTCTTGGCTCTATCCGACTTATTCCTCAGACAGACTGTGCACGATTTTACATAGTCCTGGCAATCCTTTGCTGCGTTAGGCTACCAAAAAGAGCGAAAGACTAACTCAGATGTTTTGCGAATCCCAAAGTGACCTGCTAAGGGATGGTCGTGACATCTCTGGAAAATAAGTGCTCGAAGTCCTTCAGGCACAAAGATCTGTCCCTTGTGGAAGTACAGGCCATCCTTAAATTGTAGATGCATATTTACAGGAGGTGGGAGATTGTCCATGGCTTCTTTTATCTGAGTTACGAGATCCGTTTGCAGAAGTAGAAAGTTCTTGGCTGGCAAGATCGTATTGGGTTCAGACTGAACAACTGGGTCAGGAAACATGCGGGAGAGTGCATCAGGTTTACCATTCTTTGCTCCCGGACGGTAGGTCAGATGGAAGACGAAGCGTGAGAAAAATAGTGCCCACCTAGCTTGTCGTGGTCTGAGTCGTTTTGCGGTTCTCAGGTACTCTAGATTCTTGTGGTCAGTAAAGATGAGAATAGGATGGGCTGCTTCCTCTAGTAAATTGCGCCATTCTTCTAATGCTGCTTTGATTGCTAGTAATTCCCTGTCTCCCACATCATAATTTCTCTCAGAGACATTCAATTTCCGGGAGAAGAAAGCAACAGGGTGCAGAAGGGATTTGGGCCCCTGCCTTTGTGACAAGATGGCTCCTACCGCGTTTTCTGAAGCATCAACTTCAAGGATGAAGGCTAGGGCAGGGCCAGGGTGTTTCAGGATGGGTGCAGTTGTGAACATGATCTTTAGCTGCTCAAAGGCTGTTTGGGCCTCAGGAGTCCTTTTGAAGGGCACATGTTGCCTGGTGAGCTGTGTCACTGGTGCTAGGATTCCAGAGACGTCCTTGATAAACTTCCTATAGAAGTTCGCGAAGCCTATAAAGAGCTCTGCAGCTTTCCTATCTTCAGGGACGGGCCATTCCAAGATGACGGACACCTTCTGAGGGTCCATGGAGATGCCTTCCGGAGTGATCACCAGCCCGAAAAATTGGATAGATTGTTTCTCGAACTCGCATTTTTCAGCTTTTGCATAGAGGTGGTGTTGGCGTAGTCTCTCCAGTGTCTTTTTTACATGGTCACGATGACTTTCGATGGAACAAGAAAAAACCAAGATATCATCCAGATACACGATTAAAAATAAATCCAGGTAGTACCGAAAAACATCATTTACCAGGTGTTGGAAGGTTGCTGGGGCATTGCAGAGACCAAAGGGCATTACCAGATACTCAAAGTGCCCGAATCTGGTTCGGAAGGCTGTCTTCCATTCGTCTCCCTCCCGAATTCTTACTAGATTGTAAGCACCCCTCAGATCCAACTTTGAGAAAAAGCATGCTCCTCGCAATCTTTGGAACAACTCAGGGATCAGAGGAAGAGGATAACGTTTTTTTACCGTGATTTTGTTCAAGTCCGGATAATCTATACAAGGTCTCAAAGTGCCATTCTTCTACTCCACGAAGAATATGCCGGCTCCTGCTGGTGAAGTAGATGGCCGATTAAACCCTTTTTCCAGGCTTTCATCTATATATCCCCGGAGGACCTTTAGTTCGACTTCGGACAGAGGGTAAATCCTACCGAAAGGAATTTTGGTGCCGGGCAGGAGCTCAATTGGACAATCATAAGGACGATGTGGAGGAAGGGTGTTGGCACTCTTCTTATTAAACACATCCAGGTATTTGTGGTAAACCATAGGGACAAGCTTCAGGGTTTCAGGGTCAGAATAAATACTGAGGAGAGGGGTTGTCCCACCTGTCCCTTTTGAGGGTGCAGTGACTCTGACAATATTCAGAAGGGAAAGAGATCTCTCCAGTCAACCAATTGATGGTTGGATTATGTGCTTTTAACAAAGGCATACCGAGGATAATTGGAAAAAGTGATAATGTCCAGACATAGGAATTCTTGGTGTCCCGACCGAGAATAGCAAAATATTGGCAAGGTTTCTTGTGTTATCGGACCGGAACTAATACCAGACCCGTCCACCAGATGAACTGCAAGCCTCTGTGTTTTCGTGTGGAGGGCAATCTGATTCTGAGTAGCAAAATGGGAATCCATGAAGCAGCTACAGGCACCTGAGTCAATGATGGCTGGGACCATGATTGTCCTTTCGGCCAGTTGTAGTTGCAGCTGGAAAGAGAGGTGTGTTCGGTCAGTTCCTTGAGGATGCATCATGTAGAAGCAGTTGTGCGAAGATTTGTGAGGTTTGATCGGGCAGGTAGCCACGAAATGTCTTGCTTCACCACAGTAGAGGCAGAGATTGGACTTCTGCCGACGGAGACGTTCTGCTGCGGATAACTGTGATCTCCAAAAGCTCCTTCTAGCTGGATTGGTGGGCGACTCAGACGGGGCAACATTCTTAGCTGGCCAAACTTCAGGGCATAACAGAAGTTTCCCACTGGTCCTTTCATTTAACCTTTCCCGAATCTGACGATCGATATGGATCGTTAGGTTTATCAGAGTCTCCAGTCTTGTTGGTACCCCCACTCGGGCCATCTCATCCTTGAGGGTGTCAGAAAGACCAAGGCGGAACTGATGACGGAGAGCAGACTTGTTCCACTGAGTATCAGAACTCCAGATACGGAAGTCAGTGACATAATCCTCCACAGGCCTTTGGCCTTGTTGTAGTTTACTGATCATAGCCTCTGCAGTTTGGCGCTGGAAGGGATCTGCATAAACTTGTGCCATTGCTGAAAAGAATGAATCCACAGAGGTTAGGGCCGGATCATGTGTTTCACGAAGATGGTATGCCCAGGACTGGGGTTCATTTCTAAGAAGGGTAATGACAAACCCTACTTTAGTACTTGGTGAGGAGAAGGTCCTGGGGAGCAGAGAGAAATATAACTCACAGGAGTTACGAAAAGTCCTGAACTTCCGGCAATCTCCTGTAAAGAACTCAGGCATAGGTACCCGGGGTTCGGTAGAACCGAGGTTTCAAGGAACATACTGATCTCGGTTTGAGTGGCTGTACCACAGGTTACTGTGTCTGAGAGGACATTAGAGTTGGTTTGCAGTTTGCTCTCCAGGTATTGGAAGTTTCTCTGCAGGTCATGTATTACGTTGGACAAGGATGTCACAGTTTGGCGAATGTCCCCCAGTTGTGAGGCCTCCCTTTCAGACTTCATCATTGGCTGACTGGTACTGTCACGTACCTGATGGGAGACTGAATTGACGAGGTCGGCCTCACTTGTGTCACTAATCCTGAGCCCGCTGAGGTTGGAACAGAGGGCGTCTAAGGACCAGGGGGACAAGAGCACCAGGGTTTTGCTTGCGGCTCTTGCAGATGACGACTTTGGTAAGCAGGATATCCACTAATTCGGATACTGTAGAAATAGACCAGGCAGGTACAGTGGATTGTCAGATGCACAGCAGAGCCAGGTTTGCTGTGAGATGGGAAAACAGCTCTTATTGTTTGAACACTGATTGTGTGGAAGTAAATTAATGTTTTGACTGACATTCTGCGGTTTAGCCACAAGATGTCACTGTTTTTCTAACACAGCCTCAGACTGCATAGATATTTGTATATTCATGAAGAGGTGGAGTTTACACACAGAGTTGGAGTGAACAGGAAGAGGAGACTGCAGCCATGTTTTGAACGGTGTTGAATGAAGGGGCTGTGTGAGCTGAGAATCCGATGACATCCAGGTGTGGGAGCTTCCCTCAGTAACCAGAGCTGCGGCTAAGTGAAGCTGATCATGTCCAAGACCCTGATCCTGTTCAGAGAAAGGAAGATTGCTGCCAGTAATGCTGATGAGAGCAGAGGAACAACGCAGCATAAACTGCAATATCGCAAGCTTGTTGGAGAGGCATTTGTTCTGTTCAGAGTCACCAGCAGATGCAAAGCAGACCTGGGTCAGTAAGTGTTGGGAATGCAACAGCATGTACTATAATGTACTATATACAGTATTCTGTGGTAATATCACTTGACCAGTAGATGGCACTGTACGCTAAAGGTAACTAGTTGTGTATGTGTAAAACTTGCTGGTTCTTCCTCTTTTTCTCTATCATCTCTTCAGGAAGTAATGAGTCTGTAACATGTCTGCTGTTATACAGTCTGATGAAATGTGCTCTCTATGTTTGTAATTTAAGCCACACAAGTAAAGCCTGAATTCTGCTATCACTACCAGTATCTTCTATAACACATAACCAACAGGTTATGGGCCCAGCTCCAGACACTAAAAAAAAAAGGAAAACTGCAAGCAAGTAAGTGCTGCATTTACAATCCAATTCACTGAAAGATGGCAAGTGCTTCAGATATGAAGTTTACAATAGCAAAGCTCAACAACACCAACTACCAGCTATGGAAGTTTAAG
This sequence comes from Staurois parvus, assembly GCF_062004578.1. Taxonomy (NCBI): domain Eukaryota; kingdom Metazoa; phylum Chordata; class Amphibia; order Anura; family Ranidae; genus Staurois; species Staurois parvus. Next base: position 8,086,766 of record NW_028317807.1, read on the forward strand.
CTTGAAATGCTGTTATCCAAAGATGACTTGTGGCAGGTACTAGATACACACAGACCCAATGACAACCCGGAAGAATGGGACTGAAAAAACAGGCAAGCAAAAGCAGTCATAAGCCTGTTAGTGGAGGACGATCAACTCATTCATATAAGGAAAGAAAGCACAGCTAAAGGTATGTGGACTGCATTACAAAAGCTGCATGAACATGCAAACCTAAACAGTAAACTATATCTACTACGCAAACTGTATAAGATGAGGCTGGAAAAAGGGCAGGAAATGGGTGAACATGTAAATGCCATGCTAGAAATTGTGGACCAGCTGGGTGCAATAGGTGAAGAATTGAAAAGCAACCATGTTGTTTCGCTACTTCTGTGCAGCCTTCCAGAATCATACAGTGCCCTTATAAATGCTCTAGAAACTAGACCGGAAACTGAACTGACGCTAGAATATGTTAAGGGAAAATTAATTGATGAATACAGCAGAAGAAAGGAAAATTCGCATAGCGAAGAGAACGAGAAACCAGAGGCAGCTCTGAAGGTGCATGAAGGCATAAGACAAAGCAAAGAAACCAGGGTATGTTTTCGCTGCAAAAAGGCCGGTCACCTGAAAAAGAACTGTTCAATCTGGAAAGCTGAGCAGCGAAAGCGGGAGCTACCCACAAGAGAGAGAGCTAAAGCGGTCATGAAAGAAAATGAAAGTGCATCATGGAGTGGTGCTTTTAAAGTGACTCAGAATAGTACCTCACATGGATGGTACATTGACTCAGGGGCAACAAGTCACATGACAAGCGACGAGACATTCTTCACAGAAATTGATTTTAGTGTAAAAGATAAAGTCTTCCTAGCAAATGGGAAAAGTATTACAGCAGAAGGTAATGGTCAGGGATTTCTGAACTGCAAAACGCCATCAGGGGGCAAGCAGAGCATCCTTGTAAAGAATGTTCTATATGTTCCAAGCCTAGAAGAAAGCCTCCTATCAGTTAAAACCCTTGCAAGCAATGGACTCACTGTCCAGTTCAGAGGTAATGAATGCACAATTCAAAATGGAAAGCAAATTTTAGCAAGAGGAAGATTAAATGAACATCTGTACAAACTCATCACTGAAAGTGAGAAGGCTAATGCGGCAACTCATAACCCACATGACAAGTGCATCCACCTGTGGCATAGAAGATTGGGGCATCGAAACCCAGAAGCTATAAAGGACTTTGCAAAGAGAGGTCTATCAGAAGACATGAAAATATTGCCTTGCCACACACTCAGCAAGTGCATGTGTTGCATCAAAGCAAAGACCACCCGAACCTCTCTTCCACAGACCAGTCAGAGTAAAACCATTAAACCCATGGAACTGATACACAGTGATGTGTGCGGACCAATGAAAACCATCACACCTGGCGGGAACAGATATTTACTGACTTTCATCGATGATTATTCCCGGTACACAATAACGTATCTAATGAAGCACAAAAGTGAGACATTAGAAAAATTTCAAGAGTTTGTAGCTATGACAAGCAACAAGTTTCAAAGGAAACTGGAATAATACGCACTGACAATGGAGGGGAATATATGAATAAAGAGATGGAATCATACCTAAAGAAACAAGGTATTATACACCAAACAACCGTACCATACACTCCTGAGCAAAACGGTGTAGCGGAAAGAAAGAATCGCACTCTTGTAGAAATGACAAGATGTATGATTACGGACGCTGGCTTACCTAACAAATACTGGGGAGAAGCAATAATGACTGCAACATACCTACAAAACAGGCTCCCATCAAAAGCTATTGAGAGTACACCATATGAAATGTGGAATGGATCAAAACCTAACGTAGGACATATCAGAGTATTTGGCTGTAAAGCATATGCCCACATTCCAAGTCAGAAACGCTCCAAGTTGGAGAACAAAGCCATAGAAGGCATTCTGGTTGGCTACAGTGAGCAGAGTAAGGGATATAGAATCCTTTGTCCAAAGACCAACAAGGTCACAGTAAGCCGCAGTGTTTATTTTGATGAAAGTGAAGCACCAGATAATACAATTCTTGAAAAATGTGGAGAGGATTTACACACTGAATCGGCAAGAGACACTGACCCATGCGAAGCAGGACAAGAGCCAGAACAAGAAGTGGAACTTACAATCAACGATCCAATAGAACCCACTGAACAACAAGAAATCAGAAGATCCTCACGAATGACAAAAGGGATACCACCCCGCAGGTTATCATACGCTGCTAAAACACATCAAACACAGGAGCCAACATCCTGGGAAGACATAGAAACTTTGCCGAGAAGGGAAGCCGATCAGTGGAGAAAAGCAGCTGAAGAAGAAAAAAAATCACTTCAAGAAAATAAAACTTGGTCACTAACAGAACTCCCTCCTGGTCGCAAAACCATCGGAAGCAAATGGACTTTTAAAGTGAAATATGATGCAGAAGGAAACATCCATAGATACAAAGCAAGATTAGTTGCCAAGGGATACTCCCAAAAATTTGGAGAAGATTACGATGAGACATTTGCTCCAGTTGTGAAACATTCTACCATAAGGACACTCCTTAATATTGCTGCCGGAAAGGGAATGCAAGTAAAGCATCTAGATGTCAAAACTGCCTTTTTGTATGGAGACATCAAGGAGGATCTGTACATGGAACAGCCACCAGGCTTTGAGAAAGAAAAGAACCTTGTATGCAAACTGCAAAAGAGCATCTACGGGCTCAAGCAAGCGGCGAGAGCATGGAATGAAAAAGTGAACGAAATACTCAGAAAAGAAGGGTTCTCAAAAAGTAAAGCAGATCCATGTCTGTATTCAAAGAATCAAGAGAACAAATGGACATACATCCTAATATACGTCGATGACATCTTGACGTGTTTTGAACAAGAAGGGGACTATGACCAAATAGTTCACAAACTGAAACAAAATTTTGAAATTAAAGAGTTGGGGAACATTACTCACTACCTAGGAATTCAAATAGAGCAGGAAGAGGATGGAAGCTATCTTCTTAACCAAAGTCAGAATATTACAGAAATGTTAGAACAGTTTCAAATGCAAGATGCAAAGGAAGTGAAAACACCAATGGAACCAGATTATCCAAAAACAAGGGAACGTTATTGTTTTCTACAAAAGAGACTAAATGTCATATAATTATGCACATGCCGTTGAGAAGGGGTGTTGGGAATGCAACAGCATGTACTATAATGTACTATATACAGTATTCTGTGGTAATATCACTTGACCAGTAGATGGCACTGTACGCTAAAGGTTACTAGTTGTGTATGTGTAAAACTTGCTGGTTCTTCCTCTTTTTCTCTATCATCTCTTCAGGAAGTAATGAGTCTGTAACATGTCTGCTGTTATACAGTCTGATGAAATGTGCTCTCTATGTTTGTAACTTAAGCCACACAAGTAAAGCCTTAATTCTGCTATCACTACCAGTGTCTTTTATAACACATAACCAACAGTAAGATCCTGCACGCACCTCATTTCAGTGTTGGCGCCTATAGACTGAGTCCAGGCCTATAGTTAGTTAGTTAGGGTCTCTGTTTGTGTCAGGCCACAAGTGTTTTTACCGATTATTGGAAGGACTCCACAACTTAAAGTGACATTTCACATTGGAGAGCTGAAAAAATCCTACAAACTCAAGCCAGACTGGCGTTTTGCTCAGAAGGAATACTCAGGCACGTGTTACAGGAGCAGTTATGGGAGGGGGAATACTGTAGATTTGTGTAAGATTGTAAGCTGTTGTGCTGCCCCGCAGGCTAGCCCATACCATACACCCATACATTGATTCCTGCTCTCTTAGGGTAATAACGGGTAAGGTGTGGCAGCTTAATGGTGCCCGCCAGAAGGTAAATTACTACACTTTCTACCTTCATCCATCAGGAGGCGCCGTGCTGTGCAGCACAAGGGTCTCAGCCTTTGGGCTGGGTGTATGTAAATTTATTGTATGTTCCCAGCATTTGTGGTTGTGTTTATTTGCCACATCTAAGTAAAATTCTGTTGTGGAAAAAGCTGGTGTTGGGGTTGCTTTCCTCGTTCGTGACTTCACTGTATCTTGGGGAGCCCACCCCGGTACACGGCTTACATTGCAGCCAGGACACAGGACTGGAGCGGAGTCGTAGGTTAGCCAGGGTCATAACAGTCGGACAGCACGGTACAGGATCAGGAAGAGAATGCCAAAGTCAGGAACAGAGCGAAGTCAGGAACCGGGGGGGGGGCAGAAGAGAACTCAGAGTCGGGTCAGGAACACAGGAACAAGCTGGGTCAGCACCAAAGGAATCGCAAAGGAAACAAGCAGCACACTGGGGAAGCTGAAGACCAGTCAGCACTGAATCAGCACCGAGGTGCTCTTTAAATAGCCCGCCCAGCGCCGACAGGTGCACCTGGGTCCAAGTGCCTGCCCGGTGTCGTCATTGGTGACAGGCACGCCTGGGTCCTAGTGCCCGCCTTCCTGTATGCCTTGTCGAGAGCTTCATGCACTGCGGCGATCTTCTTGTTCCCTGATACTGCTGTTCCAATCAACTGCAACAGTAGAGTGCCACACAAACATATGTAATAAAGGGCTGGGTGCTGGTGACATAATTGACTTATGGTCACATTGCCATATCGGGAAAATGTAATTGAACAAATATGGGTAAGTAGCCATATTAAAGTAGAAGTCTTGGGCTAATACGATGTAAGCTTAAAGCCGCTCCCATGCCCATTCTAAGCTGTATACTAACTATCCTGTAAAATAAAATGTGTATGCGTATCTAATCTAATGGCGCTCCAGTCCTGTCATGTGATTTGGCTCCCAATGCTGGCTTCAGGGGAGAGGGGACAGAGGGGGTGAAATATCACCCAAACCGTCCTCTCCACTCCTCCCATGACCTTCTGCTCTCTAGCTCCCTTGTCTCCTCCTCCAATGCTCGTCTTTAGGACTTCTCCAGAGCTTCCCCCGTCCTCTGGAACTCTCTACCCCAATCTATCAGACTATCGCCTACTCTGTCAACTTTTAGGCGATCTCTGAAAACCTATCTCTTTAGGGAAGCCTATCCTGCCTTCAAGCTAATAACGGAATCTTCTACTCCTTCTACCAGTCCATCCCCCACAATTATTACCTTTTGTACCACCAGTCCCTTCCTCTTAGATTATAAACTCCAAGGAGCAGGGCCCTCCTAACCCTCTTGTATTGAACTGTATTGTTGCTGTATTGTCTCCCTTTATTTTGTAAAGCGCTGAGCAAACTGTTAGCGCTATATAAATCCTGTATAATAATAATAATAATAATAAGGACAACAGATGCTCCATAGTAAGCCAATGGATCACATCACTGTCCAGGCTCTGCAGCTGATTTCCCTGCTCTCTCCTCTCCCCTGAAGCCGGCCCTCGGGTGAGATAATGTGACTGGATTGAAGCACCCTTAGATTAGATAAGGATACACCTCTTTCCTTTACAGGACAGGCAGGCCGTAGACGGGCCGTTTATTGGCCAAATTTTCAGCCGATAAACAAAACATCGGTCGACCCCGTTGCCCATGCTGCTACACATGTCCACGAAAAATGGCAGTTTTTTGCGGATTTTCCAGCATGACCAATAAAAATAAATGAGGAGATCCGCAAAAAACGGCCCCACTAATGGCGTAATTATCAGCCGATTTTTCGTGCGGACGAAAAATCGGCCGATAAACAACCCATCTATGGCCTGCATTAGTTAGTATAGGGCTTACAATGGGGGTGGGGGCAGGTTTACTTCTACTTTAAGTCAATAATGTCACCAACATCCCTGGCCCTTTGTTATGTGCAGCTGCAGAGCGGAGATTCCATGGCTCCAACTTATTGGGTCAGCAGCTTGCTATCACATCATAGATTCTCGTGGGTTCGGGATGTAGTTAGTTTGTCCTAAAGCCTTATTTCATTGCTACTACAGATTAGTGCCTTAGAAAGTACAGAACTCAGACGAGAGCTAAGTAAATACCATTTTCCGAAATGAATCAGTCAGTGGCAACCAGGGGCGGACTGACCATTTGGAAACTCGGGTCAGTAGGGGGCCCCATGAGATGCCCCTGGTACCTTTTTCATAGGCTTTTTTGAGTTTGGGCAAGGACACAGGGGCCCCTTAATCCCCTATTGCCTGGGGGCCCCATGAGTTGTCAGTCCGTCCCTGGTGGCAACCTACATTCTATCACAGGTGGATTTTAAAATGATCCTATATTTCCATCACTATTAATTCAGTGAATTGCTAATGATAACTGTGGGACAGATTCTAACTTATTAGCAGTTTCAATAAATACCTTTGCTTTGTGCTTTGGTGGTTCATTGTAGTGCTTAGGTGATGCTGTTCTTTCTACTAAATTTGTTGGAATCTGGAGGGATGAGGAGTCAGAATCATCCATCTCTGAAACATAAACATTGAATATTTCTTAGAAATTCACTACAAACTGACATGGAAATATAACATTCATGAAAGCCCAACCCCAGCCTATTGTTTTTGTACACAGTATTGTATTGCTGTTTGTGTACTGAGGCAAGTCCCCTTTGCATCCTATTACACCCGAACACCTGGACACACGGGTTAATTTACTAAAACTGGTACAGTCAGAATCTGGTGCAGCTGTGCATTAGGCTCCATGCACACGGGGCATTTTGATACCGCTGGTAACGTTAGCTGTGTAAAGTCACGTTAAAAACTTGAGTTTTTCAGCTTTTTTTAGCATTTTTTGCATTAGTCTTTAGCAATGTTTTTCTGCAATTAGTGGCGTTTTCCTGCTTTTTCCGCTTTTGTAGTTTTTAGCATTTTTTTACCCAAAAAAAGTTTTTTTCTGGTCAAAAAAAGTCCAAAAACGCTGGTTTGCAGTGTTTTAACGTGTTTTGCCACGTTTTGTCAGTGTTACAGCTTTTTTACAGCTAAAAAACTCCTCTAGAAACCCACTAGTTCTGGGTTATTTTTCCAGCCAAAAAATGTTGATTACAGTCTATGTGTGCATTGACACGTAGGATAACATGCTTGGGGGTTTAGTGGCTGTAGAAAAAAAATGTCAAAAGCCAAAAACAGCAGCTGTAAAAACGTCAAGTGTGCATGAGGGCTTATAGTCAATCAGGTTCTAACTTCAGCTTGTTCAATCAGTCAACCACTTGCCAACCGTCTAAAGCTCCATGTACACAGGACATTTGGAAAAAACTTCTGAATGATGGAAACTGACTGCTGGAAAATGTAGGTTAAAACACGTCTGTTTAGCCGCGTTTGCATACCGCATTTATGCGCATTTATGAGTGTTTGCATTCAGAAGCATTTTTTAAAGATATCCTCAGGAAATCTTCCAAAATGCACTGAAAACAGTACAAAATTAACTATTTCAGACATTTTGAGAGAAATAGAGAGAGCAGAAGCAGAGAAAGCAGTATGTGTTGAGATTAGCTGTCCTTGTGTTTGGATGTATTCCAGCTCATTTCTGTGCAGAATTTATTGCAGCAGTGTCAAACATATTTTCTTTCATGTGAAACTTCAAAGTATGGTGTACCAGGTCAATTTGAGTACTGGGAAAACGCTTTGCATGCATTTTTCATGATGAAAAAAGGCTCTGGACAGCATCTGGAAATGGAAAAATTTTCCAAATGCAAACGCTTATAAACGCGGTTAGCCGCATTTACAAGTGTTTGGCGTTTGAACCGCTGATAAAATATACTCCTGACCGCAAGTTTGGTGCTTTCCAAAAAACGACTGTAAACTCAACTGATTGTAAACGACATAGTGTACATGAACACATAGGAAAACATTAGGGAGAGTTCAGGGGCTGCTGAAAAAAACACAGAAAAGCTCCTAAACGTGAGTTTATCAGCTGCAGTGTACATGGAGCCTAACTGGAAAAATACATCATGTTTTTATACTGGAATACTGAGGTTATGGCTGGTTAAAATTTTCAGCAGCCCTTCCTCTTTCTGATAAAAGTGATCCGAAGCCCGGGAACTGATGCGGCGGTTGTGGCGGCTGGCCATAGAGATTAGCAGAAGAAAGATGGCCTCTGCCCATCTCTATGACCTAGGAGGCTGGGAGCAACGTCATGACATCACTTCAGGTTCACAACCAATGTACACAAGGCCATTTTGTTTGGAAAGCATTAGACCAATGTTTTTGTTTTTTTTATCTGATGCTTTCCATTGTAGAGGAGAGATGTGAGGTCTCTCCATAAGGAGGACCTGTCATGCTTTATTGTTATCACAAAGGATGTTTACATTTTTTGTGACAGCAATAAAAGTTCTAAAAAAAAATTAAAATGGACAGTCTAAAAAAAAAAAAAGTAATAAAATATATAATAATATTAAACAAAGCACCGTTCCCCTGTGCGCAGTAGTGAACACATACATAGGTCACGCCCACATATGTAAACGGGTTTCGCACTACATATGTGAGATATCGCCATGAAAATTATAGTTATAGCAATAGTTCTAGCATACCACCTCTGTAATTCTAAACTGGTAACAATTTTGAAAGTGTTGCAAATGGAGATTTTTAAGTACCCTACTCTGGCGCCATTCCACGAGAGTATGCAATTTTAAAGTATGACATGCTAGGTATCTATTTACTCGGTGTAACATCATATTTTCATATTTTACAAAAAAATGTGCTAAATATTGTTTTTTTAAAATTCATTAAAGTGTATTTTTTCCCAAAAAACTGTTTAAAAAAACACTGTGCAAATACCGTGTAACACAAAAAAAAGATCGCCATTTTATTCTCTAGGGCTTCTGCTACATATATATAATATGTAGGGGTTCTAAGTCATTTTCTAGCAAAAAAATACTGATTTTTACACAAGAAGTGTCCTGTAGGCCTGGTCATGTTGTAAACCTCAAACATGAAATATGACAAAAGCATATCCTTCTATAGTAGGGTTTTTTTTACTAAAACTGGATAGTACAAAATCTGGTGCAGCACAGAAACCAATCAGCTTCCAGATTTTATTGCCAAAGCTTAATTGAACAAGCTGAAGTTAGAAGCTGATTAGATACCATGCACAGCTGCACCCGATTCTAAGTGTTCCAGTAATGCAGGCCATAGATGGGTCAAAAATTGGCAGATTTTTGCACCGTTAATGGGTTAATTGGTCGGCCATTTTTCAGATTTTGTCAGATTTTTTTGATCAGTAAAGTCGGAAAAAAATCGGCCGATTTTTCTGATTGGCCGATTTTCGTGGCAATGATGGGAAAATCGGCCGATCTTTTTACCAATAAAAAATCTGCGCATGAGCCATGACCTGCAAGAAAAAGAAAAAAAAGAAGAAGAAAAAAGAAGAAGAGGAAGAAGAGAGAAGAATTCCAGTCCCCTATTATATTTGACATGAAAAAGTATTGCGGTTGCAACAATGCATCTATTTGTATCCGAAAAACCCCCATCTGTATCCAAAATGGATACAAATAGATACAATGTTGCAACCGCAATACTTTTTAATGTCAAATATAATAGCAGGGCTCTCTGCAGGGACAGAAGTAATTAAATGTCGGCCGTAGACGGGAAGAAAATCGGCCGTTTTTTTTTTTACTGTTGGTGGTAACGTCGGCCTATTGAATGACCGATTTTTTGTTTTTTTGTTAAAAAAACGGGCGGTTTTCTCCCTGTCTATGGCCTGCATAAATCACCCCCAGTGTGTACTTGTCTTTGACTTGTTTTCCTGACACCAAGAGGAACATGGTGAAAGGGGAGGGAACTCCAGCAGACTGACAGCCTCAGCTCTGTTCCTGTGTGCTGTGTGAAGGAGGTGTGTCCCTTCCCACCAATCAGCTGTCAGAGCTCTCCTCATTGAGCTCTGCCAAGTGTACCTTCAGCTCTCCGCTCCCTTTTTTCTGATAGCTCACACAAGTTTTAAAAAATGTTGGACTTTGAACGGATGTAGAGAAGAGAAGACTGCAGATAGACAGGTACAATTTATGTAGGAGGATTTTTTTCATCTCTGTGTATAGGTATATGTAAGGATTTACAACCACTTTAAGCTTTGACAAAACATCTGGAAGCTGATTGGTTTGTATGCAGAGCTGCACCAGAGTTTGTACTCTCCAGTTTTAGTAAATCAACTCCACAAGGTGTCTCTGGGACAGGAAGTTAGGGGAAATCTAAATTCTAGCTGTGTCACACTCCACTAAAAAGACATATTTAGGGCCCTTTTACATTTGTCTGTTGATTAAATGTATCTTTGAAATAGGTTTGCACTGTAGAAAAACACGTATACATGCAAATGGAAAGCACACATTAATAAATTCCATTAATTCCATGTACGTACAATGTACAGTAAGTTGTCCTCTGCCTATAAGTGTCTAATATTGGTTGGAGAGATTTTTTTTCTTATTTCATGCCTTGGGTACAGGGCACAGTGAAATCTCCCCAAAAGGGGTACAGACAGAAATAAAAACCTAACAAGGGTTCTGATATTTCCTTGCTGTATCCAAAACAAAAAAGTTTTGGCTGAAATTTGGCTTTAATAGAGGAAAAAACCCCCCACAAGTTTGTTGCACATTGTATAAGCAGCAGAGGTAACATTACAGCTCTACAACTAGCAGATTATCAAATGCAACAGTGAAAATGTCATACAAATCATCTTTACTGTATGTAAAAATATAGTTGTTGTTTACATAATTTCATTTTATGACAAACAATAAAATACATAGATTTTTTTAAAATATTTGTTCTGGTTTCTAAAAACCAGGCATAAAAAATGCCCTTACTGCCCACAGAAGCCAATTTAATTTGGGCCCTCATATCCAGTCTGAGCTAGAAAATTAAGGCAGGGAAGATGTTGTTGCCGTAATTGTTTACTAGTCGTATTAGACCAGCTAGTATAATGTTCCAGGTATTTAAAATTAGCATTTAAACTATGTACTTGGCATATTGTCCCTGTGCCTGGAAGGGTTCCCATTAATGCTGTTTTCCCCCCATAATTTAACAGCATGCTAAAAATCAAATTGTTCTCTGTTCACAAATATGAAACATATACAAATATATAGTTACATAGTTAATCTGGTTGAAAAAAGACAAAAGTCTATCCAGTTCAATCATAGGAAAAAAAAAGTTATCCTATACCCACAGTTGATCCAGAGGAAGGCAAAAAAACCCAGCAAAGCATGATCCAATTTGCTCCTGCTGGGAAAAAAATTCCTTCCTGATCCCCCAAGAGGCAATCGGATATTCCCTGGATCAACTTTACCTATAAATGTTAGTATCCAGTTATATTCTGTGTTTCTAAGAAACAATCCAGGCCTTTTTTAAAGCAATCAACTGAGCTGGCCAGAACTAACTCTTGAGGGAGTCTATTCCACATTCTCACAGCTCTCACTGTGAAGAAACCTTTCCGTGTTTGGAGATTAAATTTCTTTTCTTCCAGATGTAAAGAGTGCCCCCTTGTCCTCTGTGATGACCTCAGGGTGAATAGCTCTACACAGAGTTCACTAAATGAACCACTGATGTATTTATACATGTTGATCATAGCCCCCCTTAATCTCCTCTTCTCAAGAGAGCATAAATTTAGTTCCTCTAATCTTTCCTCATAGCTGGGCTCCTCCATGCCTCGTATCAGTTTGGTTGCCCTTCTCTGTACTTTCTCCAGTTCCCCAATGTTCTTTTTGTGAATTGGTGCCCAAAACTGAACTGCATATTCCAAATGAGTTATTACCAATGATTTGTACATGGGTACTATGATATCTCTCTCTCTCTCTGGAGTCTATCCTCTCTTTTAATACAAGAGAAGACTTTGCTCGCTTTAGAAACCGCAGCTTGGCATTGCATGCCATTATTAAGCTTGTGATCTACCAGAACTCCCAGATTCTTCTCCACCATTGATTTCCCCTAGTTCTACCCCCCCTCCCCAGTATGTATGATGCATGCATATTCTTAGCCCCCAAGTGCATCACCTTACATTTATCACATTAAACCTCATTTGCCACATAGTTGCCCAATTACACAGTGCATTGAGGTCAGCTTGTAAATTGGAGACATCCTGTAAGGACGTTATTCACCTGCAGAGCTTGGTGTCATCTGCAAACACTGAAATGGGAGTCTTAATCTCAGACCCTATATCGCTTATAAATATATTAAAAAGTAAGGGTCCCAACACTGAACCTTGGGGTACACCACTGACAACCCTAGACCATTCAGAGTATGACTCATTAACCACTACTCTTTGAATATGATCTATTAGCCAGTTTTCTATTCATTTACATTTGGATTTTTCCAAGCCCATAGACTTTACCTTACACATTAGCCGTGTGTGGGGAACTGTGTCAAACGCTTTTGCAAAATCCAAGTATACCACGTCCACCGCCACCCCTCTGTCCAAGGTTTTGCTCACCCCCTCATAAAAAGAAATCAGATTTGTTTGACAACTTCTGTCTTTCATGAATCCATGCTGTCTGTTGCTTAAAATATTTTTTTCCAGCAAGAACTCATCTATGTGGTCTTTTATTAAACTCTCCAATATCTTCCCAACTATAGAACAGATCTATAATTACTTGGTAAAGATTTTGACCCCTTTTTAAATATTAGCACCACATTGGCCTTACACCAATCCAGTAGTACTATGCCAGTCATTAAAGAGTCCCTAAAAATTTGAAACAATGGCTTTGAAATGACAGAGCTCAATTCTTTAAGGACCCGTGGGTGTAAGCCATCCGGTCCAGGTGCTTTATTCACCTTTATACTGTCTAAATATTTTTGGATCATATCAATTGTGAGCCAATGTGGATCATCTGGAGCTGTGTCAATACCATGCCCATTATGGACAAGAGCTTGCCCATGCTCCTTTGTATACACAGAGCTGAAGAAGGTATTAAATAAATTTGCCTTCTCTTTGTCCCCAGTCACCCACTCTAGATTATTTTGTAAAGGGCCTACATGCTCGGACCGAACCTTTTTACTATTAATATATTTGAAGAATTTTTTGGGTTGGTCCTGCTATCTTTTGCAATCTGTCGTTCGTTTTCAATTTTAGTGGCCTTTATTTCCTTTATGCATATTCTGTTATTTTCTTTGTATTGTTTAAACGATGATAGTGTTCCTTCATTTATATACTGAATAAAAGCTCTTTTCTTATTATCTATAGCCACATAGGTTTGATTTTTAGCCTTTTAAACTTGTTGCCCATGGGAATATATTTTGCAGCGTGTTCACATACAGTCTTTTTGAAGAACTCCCATTTCTGTGTTGTGTTCATCGATGCCAATATTCCCTCCCATTCTAAGTCTTGGAGAGCAGCTCTCAGCCTTGGAAAATTAGCTCTCTTGAAATTGAGCGGTTTTATTTTTCCTGTAGGTGCTCGCTGTTTACAGCTAACAATAAATGAAATCATGTTATGGTCACTGCTGCCCAGATGTTCTTTTATAGGGACATTCATAATAAGCTCTGCATGGTTTGAGATTACCAGGTCCAGCAGAGCATCATTCCTAGTAGGGACCTCTATGAACTGTACCATTAAATTGTCCTGTATTAGGTTTAAAAAATGTTGCCCTTTAACTGTTCCTGCAGTACCATTATTCCAGTCAATTTCTGGGTAGTTAAAACCCTCCATTATTATCACTGTTCCAGTTCTTGCAGTCCTTTTGATCTGTGCAAGGACCAGAGTTTCCACCTCCTCATTAACACTGGGAGGCCTATAACAAAATCCAATGATATAATAAATTTAGAACCCTGCTAAAATGAGCACACAAGGGAGAGGTATGATATACATTGTTGCTTGACTGTCTGTAACAGAAACTGCATACAGATATTTCAGGCTCATCATAGAAGTTACTGGCAGGGGTGTATTTACCACAAGGCAAACAAAGCATTTGCCTAGGGTGGCATTTTTCAGGGGGGCAGCAGCATTTTTCAGGGACAGCGCCATCCCCCGAAAGAAGGACAGGAAGAAGGGGGACACACAACACGGGGACCAGGTGGGATCTGAGAGAGATTGCAGGCTGTTTGATGGTGTATGCAGAGCCTGACTCTTGTTCCCAGGGATGTCCGGAGCTGTGAAGGTGAGTGTTTTATCTCGGGGTAGGGGGTTTGCCAATGTATGGGGGGTGGTGGTAGTGGAAGGCTCTCTTCGGTGAGGGTGGGGGGCTGGGGTGTTGTTGGTCAATGTCAGGCTCTCTTCGTGGGGGAGGGGGGTGTTGGTCAGTGTCAGGGTCTCTCCATGGGGGGAGGGGAATTTTTGTGTTGCCTAGGGCAGTACAGAACCTAAATATACCACTGGTTACTGGGGATGATTTACTAAAGCTGGTGCACTCAAAATTTGGTGGAGCTGTGCATGGTAGCCAATCATCTTCTAACTTCAGTTTGTTTAATTAGGCTTTGGCAATAAAACCTTGAAGATGATTGGTTTCTATGCAGAGTTGCACCAGATTTTGCACTCTTAAGGTTTAGTAAATACCCCCATGATCTCATATACTGCACTGATGATGGCCAAAAAAGCCTGAAACGGCTGTATGCAGTTTGAAATAATGAATGGCTCTACAATATTAGCCTACATTTACACTGTATATGGTTCTGGATGTACACCTAGATATTGAGACATAGATCATTCTGCACAATCTCCTGAAATGAGAAATAACTCTCCTATTTTTAGGATATGTGATAGAGTGAGGCATTATTATTGCTATTCTTATAATACAGGATTTATATAGTGCCAAACAGTTTGTGCCGCATTTTACAACATGAAGACAGACAGTACAGTTACAATACAATAAAATACAAGTAGAATCAGAGGGCCCTGTTCGTTAGAGCTTACAATCTAAGAGGGAGGGTAACTGATACAAAAGGTAATAACTGTGGGGGATGAGCTGATGGAGAAGATGAAAAGACAGTTTATAAGTTAGAAGCAGGATAAGCTTCTCTAAAGAGATGGGTTTTGAGGCATTACCTAAAGGTGGATAGAATAGGAGATAGTCAGACAGACATGAGGGCATAAGATGGTGTATATGGAGGTTTCCTGTTTTTTTTTTCTCTGTTGGTTGAACTAGGTGAGCTTATGCCTTTTTTCAACCTATGTAATGTAACTTCAGTATGAGAATACCTTCTGTTTTAAGAAGTCTTTACTATGCAGCTCAAGCCAAAAATCCATTTACTGTATACATACTGTAGGGTTCACTTTGAGCCACTAGGGGGAGTGATCACACTGCATAGCAGATTTCACACTGTACAGTGGCCTCCAACTTCTCTGGTTATATATAATGAGAATATTTCAGTGACAGGTTATTGCCACGTTTCCAATAACAAAGAATTTTCTTCATTAACAGGAATGATCATGAAAAATATTTATCTCCAATATTAATATTAGACTGTAAGCTTCTTTTGAGGTGGATGATTTTGAATGGTTCCGTATTCCATGGAATGAACATGTAGGCTGGATAGAGACACAGCACATAATAGAGCAATTTAACAAAAGTTCTTGTGTAAAGCAGAAGGTATTCACGTGTCTCATTCACATATAGGAGGATTATTTCAAATTTTGTGACGGTGTGCTTAACCATGCAAATAATTGCTTTATGGCCCATCAGCCAGATGCACATTCAGAACTGCATACAACTGTTTCAGGCTTTTTGGTCATCATCAGTGCAGTACATGTTAACCTTTTTATCTTTGGAACAGGGCTTGGGACCCAATGAGGAATGAGAGTACACACACACACATACATACATATATATATATATATACATACATATATATATATATATACACACACACACCTTTCATCCTCTGGAAATCTCTGCCCCAATTTATCAGACTATTGCCTACTTTATTCACTTTTAGGCGATCTCTGAAAACATATATCTCTTCAGGGAAGCCTATCCTGCCCTCAGCTAACAATGGAATCTTCTATTCCTCCAACCAGTCCATCCCCCACAGTTATTACCTTTTGTACCACTAGCCCCTCCCTCTTAGATTGTAAGCTCCAAAGAGCAGGGCCCTCCTAACCCTCTTGTATTGAACTGTATTGTTGCTGTATTGTCTCCCGTTATATTGTAAAGCGCTGAGCAAACTGTTGGCGCTATATAAATCCTGTATAATAATAATAATATTATATATATATATGTGTGTGTGTGTATATTATATTACAGGTACTTATATAGCACTGTCAATTTACGCAGCACTTTACATATATATTGCGCATTCACATCAGTCCCTAACCCTCAAGGGGTGTACAATCTAAGGTCCCTAACTCAAATTCATACATATACATATTAGGGACAATTTAGACAGGAACCAATTAACCTACCAGCATGTCATTTGGTGTGTGGGAGTAAACTGGAGTACCTGGAGGAAACCCACTCAGGCACAGGGAGAACATGCAAACTCCAGACAGGTGGTGCCGTGGTTGGGATTCGAACCAACGACCCTAGTACATATATATATATATATATATATATATATATATATATACACACAGTGGTGAATTTAGTTTTTGTGCTGCTCTAGGCAACACAAAAATTGGTTGCCCCCTCCCTGGCGGAGAGGGCCTGACTCCAACCAACATCATCCCCCCTCCCCATAAAGAGAGCCTGACAGTGACCAACAACACCCCTGCCCCATTCCCCCCACCCCACCCGAGAGAGAATCTTTCACTAACACCCCCCCACCCCTACCAGGGAAAGAGAGAAAGACACTCACCTTCACAGATCTGGACATCCCCAGGAATAACAATCGGGCTCTGCATTTGCCATCAATAAGCCTGCAGCCTCTCTCGGATCCTACTTGGTCCCAATGCCACATGTGTCCCTTCTTCCAAGGGGCAGTGATGCCCCCTTAAAAAATGCTGCCCTAGGCAAATGCCTTGTTTGCCTTGTGGTAAATATGTCCCTGTGTATATATATATATATATAGTTATACAGTCTGCGCAAGTTCTTGAAAAGAGATGATCTCCCTGCAGTTACTCCTAAGAAAACTCCAATGTTATGTGCCCTCATTTAAGTTATGCTCAGACAAAGCTTGGGGTTTTAATGGGCCTTTTTTTGGTTGATTTATTGCCATTCCATATTATTTTAGCTTTGTAAGGAGTTAGTTGATGACTAACCCTTGTGGGAGCACAGTGGTTTAGAACATCAAAGCTTGGCTATAAATGCTGTCTGAAAGGTTCAGTGCTGTCAGTGCGGCATGGAGTTTGCAGTGAAGACAGGCCTGTGACAGAGTGGCTTATAACCAGGGAGGCAGTTTTGTGATGAGAGGCAGCTGTCTCTCTCTGAGACTCTTGACAAAGCACAGGCAGGCCCCAAAACCAAAAAAAAATGCAATTCTGTACTGACACTGAGGTCACATAGCTTGTCAGACCCAAGATGCCATTGTTATCTTTGAAGTGGGATGGCACGTGCTGCCGGCTTACCTTCATATGTTTTTCTCAAAGTCAAAGGGCTAAACCAAAAAAATATTTAAAGTTTTTATCCAGGCAAATGTTAAAATCGCGGTGACAGTATTTTCTCACAGGAGCAATACAGTCATCATTTGCTTAGATATTAAAGCCTACGTTTTGGTCAAATTAAAGAAAAAAGGCACAGTACTTCAAGTATCCCTTGTACTGGTTCTGGTTGTCCCAGTTGAAAACTGAAGTCCTCTGTCCTCCCTTACACCGGCAGTGATGATCCTATGATGCTGCAGGGGTAATACAGATGCTGGACCTTTCACAGGCACTTGTCAAGAGTGCTGACTGTGCTTGCCCTTTCTGCACCCCTCCTCCATTCATAGAAGCTGTACTATAGCATCCATCAATGGAAAGTGCTCCATGAATGGAGGAGGTGGACCATTCACTCATCTGCCTGCACTACATTCATAGAGAACTTTTCTTTCATAGAAGCAAGTACAGCTTCTAAAATGGAGAGGGGGCAGAAAAGGTAGACATACCTGCACTCTTGACAAGTGCCATGTGCCAGGAATAGCAGCTGTGCTAACTTCAGGAGCACCGGAAGATTATCTCCGTGGGGGGAGGGGGTTGCAGAGGATGGAAAATTTCAATTAGGACAACTGGTACCAGTACAAGAATACTGAATGTAAGTACCATCCCTTGTGCTGATTTTTTTTTTAATTTCCTAAACGTAGACTTTTTATTGCTTTCTTATTATACAACAATTACCTGTTGATCCTGCCAGTTGTCTGTTTAGTAATGATGTTTCTGGGCTGGGCCGACAATGCTATGTAGTCACCATTCAAATGAATATCCCTGTAGCATTGTCAGAACCCAGAAGCTTCCCCAACTCAGTGGGTATGCATACAGACTAGGTGCGTCTTCCTCCAAGGCACCTGAGCCATATTTCTGGAGGTAGCTTTGACCATGCTCAGTCTAACTCGCACCCTACAGCTCCTACCTCCTTCCTGCCTTGCTTTGGCTTGAAGTGCCATAGGGACATTGGGGAGCTTTCTCTTCAATTCTTCTCTTACAACCAAAATCGGAAGTGAGAGGAAATCCCTGCAAAGTTGGGGAATCCTTGGTTGTCACAAAGGTCACCAGAATTAGTACCCCTACCATAACTCTTGGTCCAGCACAGTAGGTAAATGGTTAGCAATTCCATCTGGCAGTACTTGGGTTGTTGGTTCAAATCCCAACCACAGCACCACCTGCCTGGACTTTACACGTTCTCCCTGTGCCTGCATGGGTTTCCACTAGGTACTCCGGTTTCCTCCCACACTCCAAAGACATGCTGGTAGGTTAATTGCATCCTGTCTAAATTGGCCCAAGTGTGGTTATGTATGAATGTAAGTTAGGGACTTAGATTGTACACCCCTTGAGCATCAGGGACTGATGTGAATGTACAATATATATATATATATATATATCTATATATATATATGTACTGCACATGGGGCCCCTGTGTCCTTGCCCAAACTCCAAAAAGCCTATGAAAAAGGTACCAGGGGCATCTCATGGGGCCCCCTACTGACCCCGGGCCCTCGGGCAGTGCCCGAGTTTCCAAATGGTCAGTCCGCCCCTGGTACTGCGTAAATTGACAGCACTATATAACTACCTGTAATAAGTAAAAATAATGATAACCAGGAAAAATAGCGAGGGTGATTCTCCCTAACAGGAACACAGCAATAAAAACCTGATAAGTGTTTTAACCGCGCTCTACTCTATCCAAAGCATTTTAGCAATACTTTAATTACATTTTTGACACATGTAAAGGCAAATCATATGATACTTGTTGTAATAGAGCTGTTGTAGGCTGAATTTGTTATCTATTTTCTCAATTTTTTGTTTCCATGCTTTATTTTATTTATATCTTTAATAAATTCAGATTGAAAACAAGACTTTAAACACACGAATAAAAATAAAATAGTGAAAGCACACAATTAAATAATGGATAAAAGGTTGGAGTAACAGAGCAAGGTCAGAGACCCCTGACAAGAAGCACCTGGTTCTTTTTTTACATGCTGATAAGTCCTTAGAGCTCTGATGCAATATATCAAGCATCAAAGACAACAGTGGCTCCAGTGGCTTGACACAAAATGGTTCAAGGCAGATTTTGTAATGTGTCTTAAATCACTGCAGATTAATCTTTGTCTGTGTCATATGTTGGTGGGCACTCTGAATGCCTTTGTTCACCCTGAATCCTGGGCAGCTGATTCAGAGGCATTATTTTGTTGGGATTGGTCAAGTGATTACTTTAATGGTTAAAGTGTTACTAAACTCACAGCAGTTAAATCAGTCTGTATGTGCAGTAAAGCATACTTGTTATACTCACTGTGGAACCTAAGGGGTTAATCCTCCACATTGTGTAAAAAGGATTTCTTTGATCCCCCCCCTCTTCTTTTGTCCCAAATCCATCTCCTGATAGTACAGAGCTCTGGGAGTCACTCCGCACATGCTCAGTTTAGTGTGTATGGCTAGAGAGTTTTTTTTCTTTTGTAGGGTGCATGTGATCAGCACAGGGCCAATCAGTAATGTCCAGACAGAGGGTCAGGGGTCATACAGCCTCACAGGACAGTCAGAGCAGAGTGAAAACTCCTCCTACAGCTTTAACCAGTGCTCGGCTGGACACTGATAAAAGTCACAAGACTGCTATGATACTGCTGATGAGAAAAGATATTTAGCAGGTTATATTTACTCGAATAAATGCATTTCCATGTTCTGTGTACTGTGGGAGACTGGATATGCAGGGTCCTGGGTTTAGTCATACTTCAAGTAAATGTCCTTGACACAAGGGGGTTTATTTACTAAAGCTGGAGAGTCCAAAATCAGACTCCCTTCTGCATAGAATCCAATCAGCTTCCAGGTTTCATTGCCAAAGCTTCATTGAACAAGCTGAGGTTAGAAGCTGATTGGTTTCTATGCAGAAGGGAGTCTGATTTTGGACTCTCCAGCTTTAGTAAATAAACCCCAAGGGGTCTCAAATGCAGCGCTCTAACATAGTCAAATGGCAACACACAATATTCAGTGAATGTAATGCTACAGAATGCTGTCACAGACTGCAGACATCCTACAGTAGATGGTCAGAGACATGCTATAGAAGCTGTTGGAGACTGGGGACAGGAGATAGTCATAGACTAGAAACTACAGTGTCTTTACAAACCAGTGCTTTCACATCTGAGTTCCATATACTCTACCTCCCTTAGAAATTATATGTGTCACATCTGATTTTTCTCTCAGCAACATCCATTATAATTATTTTAGGAAAAGCATGAACAAAGGAAAGGAATGGACTATGTAGAAAAAGTGTGTAACAATAGTGTGAAAGAAAAAAAAGCAAACCATTTTGAAAGAATATTATTATTATTATTATACAGGATTTATATAGCACCAACAGTTTGCTCAGCTCTTTACAATATAACAGGAGACAATACAGTAACAATACAGTTCAATACAAGAGGGATAGGAGGGCCCTGCTCCTTGGAGCTTACAATCTAAGAGTATATTTTCTTCACTGGCCTGAATAAGCACCTAAAAAGAGAACACATAGACTGCTGTTTGTAGGGGCTCCAAGGGCGAAACAATAATAAATGCTGGACACCAGAGCTTTAAACCATTATAAGGAACCAACAACGGCTGCCTACCTCCTCTGGGCAGTCACCAATCATATTTCTAGTATTGATTTCACGGAGCAGCTGAAATTAAAAGAGAAGTATTTTTTTTAAAATCTTACCAAGGCAGATGCAGCATCGGTCTGAAGCTGCATCTGTCCCCAACTGGCTCTAAGGCTGAGAACTGAGTGATCAGAAACCACTGATTGCTCAGTTCTCCCCACCACTTTGAGCAGAGAGCTGAGACTGTCAGTCACCGCTCACTGCTCTGCCTGCCCAGAGCTCATTGGAGCACTAGGCTGTGGAGGGGGCAGGAGCAGCTGGCTCAGGCTCTCAGTGGCTCTCTGCCGCTTCTGGGTGGATCCCAACCATATGTTCATGATCTTTCCCCAGCCTTGATTGGCTCTGTGATGTCAGCTGACAGAGGGCTTTAAGAGTCACAGAACGAACTGCACTCATGTGATCCACAGGAGAATTACAGCCAAATGAACTTGGGCTGTTCTTCTCCTTTAACTACTGTAGACAGCACAGGCACATACAAGCATGACTGTGATGTCACTGACGGCAAGTATAACCTTTAAAGGCCTGCTAACACCAGAATGTGGAGCAGGAAACCTGAATTCTGTGCATGCTTCCCACACCGTGTTCAAAATACACAGTGTGTGTGATCTGCTGAGGATGTCAATCAGTGACGGAACTAAAGCAAAGATTACACTTGCGACTGAGCCCTGGTGTTCCGCCACTGTGGGAGCGCTACCTGAAGGTTCTTCTCTGGTTACGCTCAGGTTAAGACTTGGAAGATAGCACGCTCACTGCCACCGCACTGTGGACTGCCCACCCATTCAATTTGCATCTGCAGGCAGATGGGCCATGCTGTCCAAAAGTGGAAACTGGAACAGAGTCAGCTGACCTGGTACAATGAAGGGAGAGGAGCTGGAGGAGGTCTCCGCTGTGTTAGGAGACCCCATCTCTGGATAGCTGTCACTGGAGACACTTGTAGGGAGTTGAGAGACACTGAGCGTGCAGGGGGAACTGAGTGGACACTGACAGCAAGTAAGTGTCACTAATCCCATCCCCACCCTGCACTGCCACTGATCTGATCCCCCCCATATCAGCACTGCCAGTGAACCCAATCTTCCTACCCACCTCTGCCACTGATCCCATCCCCCCCAAGCACTGCCATTCCTCCCATCCCCCCAGCACTGCCACTCCTCCCATCCCCCCCCAGCACTTCAACTGTTCCCATCCCCCCCCACTGCCACTGATCCCAGTAACCCCCCAGCACTACAACTGCTCATACCCCTCAGCACTGCCTCTCATCCCATCCCCCCTCAGCACTGCCACTGATCCCAATCCCCCATTGTGACCACTGTCACTGATCTGATCATCCCCCCCCAGCCCCAGCACTCCCACTGATTCCATCACCTTCCCAGCACTGCCACTGATCACCCCCCAGCACTGCCACTGATTCCATCTACCCACCAGCATTGCCACTCATCCTCCACCCACAGCACTACCACTGATCTCATCCCCCCCATGCCACTGATCAAGCTCTTATGAAGGGGGGACACTTCATGGTTTCTTGCACTGAGGCCCTGAGGTTCTAGTTACGCCTCTGGTGTCAATGTATTCCTAATGACACCTCAAACAGAGATCGCAAGAGCAGTGCATTTACTTGCACCGGATCACATGGTACTGCAGTAATGCGATCCGGTTCCGGTGCATTTTTAAAACTAGTGCTTACACTAATATGGTATGATCAAGTGCGATTTCCATCCATTCATAGCAATGAGCTGAAAATAACACTGCACTGAATCACACAGGATCGTGGTGCGTATTCCTGCGCCATTCAGGTGTGAACTGGCCCTAACTGCACAATTTATAAGGAACATTTTTTGAACTGTCTTTTCATGGAGTAAGGCTACATTCACTTGGCTGCAAAGGGGCAGCCTCTGGTGAGAATCAGTAGAATTTTGCTGGCGGCACTACATTTTTCCTACACACTGTCTGTGTGTGACCTGCACCATCTGAGCAGTTACATGCAAATAGAGCCTATGGCTAGGGTCGGCAACTGCAGCCAATCAGTCAGTATTTTATGTGGCCATAGCACAGAGTGCTGCAGCATCCAGAGCTGGCATTAAGCCCCCTCTGAATGCAGCAAACTATCTGCACCCATGCAGCCATGTACAGGTGAAACTCGAAAAATTAGAATATCGTGCAAAAGTTCATTTATTTCAGTAATGCAACTTAAAAGGTGAAACTAATATATGAGATAGACTCTTTACATGCAAAGCAAGATAGTTCAAGCCATGATTTGTCATAATTGTGATGATTATGGCTTACAGCTCATGAAAACCCCAAATCCACAATCTCAGAAAATTAGAATATTGTGAAAAGGTGCAAAATTCTAGGCTCAAAGTGTCCCACTCTAATCAGCTAAGTAAGCCATAACACCTGCAAAGGGTTCCTGAGCCTTTAAATGGTCTCTCAGTCTGGTTCAGTAGGAATCACAATCATGGGAAAGACTGCTGACCTGGCAGTTGTGCAGAAAACCATCATTGACACCCTCCATAAGGAGGGAAAGCCTCAAAAGGTAATTGCAAAAGACGTTGGATATCCCCAAAGTGCTGTATGAAAGCACATTAATAGAAAGTAATGTGGAAGGGAAAAGTGTGGAAGAAAAAGGTGCACAAGCAGCAGGGATGACCGCAGCCTGGAGAGGATTGTCAGGAAAGGCCATTCAAAAGTGCTGGACTTTCACAAGGAGTGGACTGAGGCTGGAGTAAGTGCATCAAGAGCCACCACACACAGACGGATCCTGGACATGGGCTTCAAATGTAATATTCCTCTTGTCAAGCCACTCCTGAACAACAAACTACGTCAGAAGCGTCTTACCTGGGCTAAAGAAAAAGAGACCTGGTCTGTTGCTCAGTGGTCCAAAGTCCTCTTTTCTGATGAGAGCAACTTTTGCATCTCATTTGGAAACCAAGGACCCTGAGTATCCCCATTTATGGGGATGCTGACTTAATTTTCTAGTAGGACTTGGCACCTACCCACACTGCCAAAAGCACCAAAACCTGGTTCAATGACCATGGGACAACTGTGCTTGATTGGCCAGCAAACTCGCCTGACCTGAACCCCATAGAGAATCTATGGGGCATTGCCAAGAGAAAGATGAGAGACATGAGACTGAACAATGCAGAAGAGCTGAAGGCCGCTATTGAAGCATCCTGGTCTTCCATAACACCTCAGTAGTGCCACAGGCTGATGGCTTCCATGTCACGCCGCATTGAGGCAGTAATTGCTGCAAAAGGGGCCCAAACTAAGTACTGAGTACATATTCATGTTTGTACTTTTCAGAGGTCCGATATTGTTCTATGTACAATCCTTTTGTTATTGATTGAATGTAATATTCTAATTTTCTGAGATTGTGGATTTGGGGTTTTCATGAGCTGTAATCCATAATCATCACAATGATGACAAATCACGGCTTGAACTATCTTGCTTTGCATGTAATGAGTCTATCTCATATATTAGTTTCACCTTTTAAGTTGAATTACTGAAATAAATGAACTTTTGCACAATATTCTAATTTTTCGAGTTTCACCTGTAAATGTAGACATATCTGATAAGCCAACCTGTAGGCAGCAGCATAACCCTAGGCTACTTCATTATTATCAAGCTGTGTTTCAGCATGGACTCAGGGAAAATTATTTTACAGTATGAAAATCTTTTAAAAACTTCACAAGCAGTCATCCTAGCTCCTTCATTGGCAAAGGTTAGGGACTAACAAAACCATAAAGTGTTGTTAAAGTATAGATAAATACAATCACTAAAATCTCATAGAAATGCTAATATGGTAATAAAATTACAAATTATTTATCAATATTTGTAAGCAGCTGTAGCTTTTATTTAAATACCTGGCAATCCTGCCATGAAGGCACTTTCAGATGAGGAGCAACAAGGCTCTGTTTGCCAATAGTCCTCCTGTCTTGTCACCTTGTCACATGGGCTTCTGATGGAGACTACAAGTGCCCATTAAAAAACCCCTATGTATGGTCCAGTGTTGTGACCAACAGGAAACTATTGCAGCCATTACTAGAGTGCAATGAAACCTATGTAGCCATTACTAGAGTTCATCCATGGTATGGTTGCAAAGAGGATCTAAGAGACCAACAGCAGCACTAAGATGCAATACAGGATGAAAGTTGTGAAAACAAGAATTTAAAAATGGCATCCGTTTATGATACACAGGATATATGTATTGAATATATATATGATCAATTATGAAAATAAACCCTTTAACCCTAGCCAGACAACTAGATTACATATATTGTCTATTAATACCCCACATGGAAGAAAAATATATTTTTCATATATTTTTAAAATATGCTTCCCAATTATATTGACATAAATTTAAAATGCTACAATTTTGGCCATATTCAATATATTAAAAAAAAAAAAATATATATATATATATTTATATATATATATATATATATACTGCATGTTGAAATGCATTTTTTATATATTGCAAAATATATGAAAAATATATTTAAAAATATATTTTTTTTAAATATATTCTTCAGATTTTTAAAAAAAGTAATTTTAACATATATTTTTTACATATATTTGTAAATGCATTCCAAAAATGTAGATTTGTAATTTTAACAAGACATACAGTATATTTGCAATGTATTTTTAAAAATATTTTTCATATATTTTGTAAGAAAAATGCATGTCAACATACAGTGTGTATGTATATGTGTGTGTATATATATATATATATATATATATATATATATATTGAATATAACCAAAATTGTAGCGTTACAAATATATGTCAGAATATTTGGGAAGAATATTTTTAAAATATATTTCAAATATATTTTTCTTCCATATGGGACCAGTGTTAGACTAAGGGTAAAAGGAAGTCAGTGCTGGCCTATAAAGCCAACTGGCCCAGTCCTTTGTATGTGAGTAAACCTCAGTGGATCAATAAATTATTGATATTACTACAATCCACAGCATGCTATTACAACCCTGTGATTCATTTATACACTGCTCAAAAAAATTAAAGAAACACTTTTTAATCAGAGTATAGCATTAAGTCAATTAAACTCCTGGGATATTGATCTGGTCAGTTAAGTAGCAAAGGGGGTTGTTAATCAGTTTCAGCTGCTTTGGTGTTAATGTTGTTAACAGCAGGTGCACTAAATGGGCACCAATGAGATGACCCCCAAAACAGGAATGGTTTTACAGGTGGAGGCCACTGACATATTTTTCCCTTCTCATTTTTTCTGTTTTTCACTAGTTTTGCATTTGGCTAGGATCAGTGTCACTACTGGTAGCACGAGGCAATACCTGGAACCTACAGAGGTTGTACAGGCAGTCCAACTCCTTCAGGATGGCACATACATTTGTGCCACTGCCAGAAGGTTTGCTGTGTCTCCCAGCACAGTCTCAAGAGCATGGAGGAGATGGAGGAGACACCAGGAGACAGGCAGTTACTCTAGGAGAGCTGGACAGGGCCATAGAAGGTCCTTAACCCATCAGCAGGACCGATATCTGCTCCTTTGTGCAAGGAGGAACAGGATGAGTGCTGCCAGAGCCCTACAGTATGACCTCCAGCAGGCCACTGGTATGAATGTCTCTGACCAAGCAATCAGAAACAGACTACATGAGGGTGGCTTGAGGGCCCGACATCCTCTAGTGGGCCCTGTGCTCACTACCCGGTACCATAGAGCTCAATTGGCATTTGCCATTGAACACCAGAATTGGCAGGTCCGCCACTGGCACCCTGTGCTTTTCACAGATGAGAACAGGTTCACCCTGAGCACATGTGACAGACATGAAAGGGTCTGGAGAAGCCATGGAGAACGTTCTGCTGCCTGTAACATCATTCAGCATGACCGTTTGGGTGGTGGGGAGGCATATCCATGTAGGGATGCACAGACCTCTATAGACTAGACAATAGCACCCTGATTGCCAATAGGTATTGGGATGAAATCCTTGTACCCATTGTCAGATCAGACAGACTGGTGCAGTGGGTTCTGGGTTCCTCCATATCAGTATAGATATCCAGCATGATATTTTTCCCCATTGAGATCTTATCTGTTTTCAAAGTGTTTCTTTCATTTTTTTGAGTTGTGTATTTAACCACTTGGCAACCACGCTATAGCCAAAGGATGGCTACAGCGCGGTTGTCCAGTCCTAGGAGATGTCAGATGACGTCCTCCCAGAACACACCCTCCCATGCGCCCCCAGTGGTGCGCACCCGGCAATCTCCATGATCGCTGTGTTCTATGGAAACAGCTGACCACATGATCTGGTAAAAGGCCAATCACAGCAGCCTTTTACCACGTGTTCAGATCACCGGGTAAACAGTTGTCGGTTATCGGCTGCACTTTCCTCACGCTGTTACAGCATGAGGAAAGTACTGCTGATAACCAGCAATTGTCAGAGAACAGATTGGCAATGATCATCAGGGCACTGTTGATCAGTGTCCTAAAGATCAGTGCCCAGGAGTGCCACCCATCTGTGACCAGTGCCCATCAGTGCCACCCATGTGTGCCTAGCAGTGCCACCCACCAGTGCCCCCCATCAGTGCTGCCCAACAGTGCCGCACAGCAGTGCCCAGCAGTGCTGCCAGTCAGTGCCTCCCATCAGTGCTGCCCGTCAGTGCTCAGCCGTGTCACCAGCCAGTGCTGCCCATCAGTGCCGCCTATCAGTGCAGCATAATCAGTGCCGCCTCAGTAGTGCCGCTTATCAGTTCCCACCAGTGCTGCCTATCTGTCCTACCTCATCAGTGCCCATCAGTGCTGCCTATCAGTGCCCATCAGTGCTGCTTATCAGTGCTGCCTATCAGTGCAGCCTCATCAATGTACATCAGTGAAGTAGAAAAATTACCTGTTTGCTAAATTTTATAATAGAAAAACTTTTTTTTCCAAATGTTTTGCTCTTTTTTTGTTTATAGCGCAAAAAATAAAAAACCCAGTGGCGATTAAATACCACCAAAAGAAAGCTCTGTTTGTGAAAAAAAATGATTAAAATTGCATATGGGTAGAGTGTTGCATGACCGCGCAATTGTCATTCAAAGTGCAACAGCGCTGAAATCTGAAAAGTCACCTGGGCACGAAGGGGGTATAAGTGCCCGGTAGGCAAGTTTCATAAAACCCACATCATAATAAACTATCAATAAATGCTGTATTACATGCTGTTCATACTCACCCATTCACTATGGGATTCATTTTCTGTATTCTGTAAAAACAATTGGTTGATCCTACTGTTCTCTATCTCCCCCTTTTGATCATGTCCCCAATGCAGTTGGGGACTTTGCAGAACAGTGTTGGCAGCTACTGCACATGCTCAGTTTTCAGTGAGTTTCTATGCTGATTATTTCCTCCCTATCACATCTGAGCAGCCCATGTAACTATAAAGTCATATTCATGGGAGTATACACAGTGGTAAATTACAGCCCACACCCTCCCTCCTCCTCTATGCCCACTAACCAGATAAACACATTGTAGGGTGGGATATTACATCTTGGTTGATGGAGGCTTCACCTCTCTATTCTAAAGCACAGCCTGTAGAGGCGTGATACAGCCTGTGACTAGCAGAAATCTGCCCACACCATGTTATTGCCAAAATAATAAAGATTTGATTTCAAATATATAGATTTGTATGACAATTTAAAACAGTTTATTGATAATTATTTATTTTTACTCTGTATCCCAAAGGCTTTTTTAAATTTTATTTTGAACATGTGACCAGTAGCAGAGGACTAGAATCTCCTCCTGCTTATGTTACCCTTCAGACAGGCTGGGAAAGAGCTGGGTCATGTGACAACTGTATTTCAAATAGGAAAAGGGTACTCAGGTTTTTTTTTAAATCATCCATATACGAAAAGAGCAGGGACAATGTAAATTAAACAGCGTGTTTAATTAAAACTGTAAATAACAGTTTTATTAAAACTACACTGTCTATCTTTGAGAAGCCAATCAACACTAGCCCTAAAACAAAATACTTAGCTTAGATACACCAGATTGGCTCAGTCACACTAGTCATGGACTAAAATATACGTGGGCTGTATCTGTTGTATATTGGTGCTTTGCATTGTTACAGCAACTGTTTATCTTTTTTTCTTTTTTTTCTTTTAACTTGAATAAAGTATCATATTGGGATACTTCAATAAAGTCTTGCAATGCAGCATGCTGCATGCACTACAGTTAATTGCGCTGCAATGTAAATGCAGTGTGCCTGTATTTTTATGCAAACCCACCTCAACATAGCATTGTGGTAGGAATGGGGCACAAAAAAAACAGTTTTTTTCTATGTGCCCTTGTGTTGAGCCTGTGTTGATCTATGCAGATCAAAAAAGCTCCACAAAGATGTTGTGAACCCTGCAGATACCTATAGACATTAGAGTTGTTGGGCATACCCTGTCTGAAAAATAGATAATTCAACAACAGCATAAAGATACACAACCTAATTAAGTCAATCATCTAATGAATTCATGCAATAATTAACTATTTTTGAACACATTTTCTTAATTGTAAGAACGTTTGGGGTATATGAATGTCTATTCCCCATGAAGAAGGTGAACTTTATGAACATGACCTGCAATATTGTGATTTTCAGTTTTGGATCTACATACACTTTAAATATGAAAATGAACTACATCCTGCCATAGGCTTCAGTGGTATATAGGACATTCCATTTTACTTTGAGGTCTCTTTACATTTACTAATTTGAAAGTCAGTTCCATTTTCCTGCTACCTGGGATAAAATACGCCCCCTTTAAAGCTTGTTTTTAGGCAGCCGCATAATAATACAGAGCAGATGGAGACAATTTTGAGAGCAAACCACAAAATATGCCAAGTTATTATGTTTTGTAATCCCCCACCCCCTCAGCATGAAGCTGGTTCCTTTGATAATAGAAGAGTTAAAATTTTATCTGTTTTTTGTCAATTCACAAGAGCCAAGGAGCAAAACAAAGGGCTGGTTTGAACAGCTGGAGTAGCCTGAATATGTTACGGAATTGAGTTACCCCCAAAGACACAACAAGAATCAGACACTTGGTAGAAGTCAGACATGCAGAGGAAGCCCACTAACTTGTGTTTCTTTACCTAAGACCCAAGAATGTGACCTATATTAACTCTGTTTCTTGTTCTACCAGATACTAATGGATTTGGACAAGGTGCGTGGGAAACATCAAAGGGCAAAACTGTGCATATTTCTAATATTCATGGAAAGAAGGAGGAAAGGCAGACAAAGACAGATAGAGAGTAAAGTGTCTATATGGGAAAATAAACCCCTACCAAAAGCAAAATAGTTAAATGTAGAGGTGAAAAATAGAATGATATTAAATATAATATAATAATATAAGATGACATTAGAGAATAAAAAAGTGAAATATGACAGATGAAAGATTACATTATATTTCCTAAATGGCAAAATTATACATGGGCTAGTAAAAATATAGAACATCTTCTTTAAAATTCACTGCAGTATTTCTTTCACTTTGGATGGAGCAAGGGAGGGTTGTAATCCCTGTCAGACTTTTTTCCATCATCTATGTCCCATTGCAGATATTTCCCTTCAGTTCATAGCCAACCAGGAAGTGAAAAATGCAAATTAAGGGAATTCCTTGGGCCCCCCCAGGTCACCAGTACTAATGTCCCTATTGGATGATTTCCCCTTTATTACTTTTCTGAGGACAACCCAAAGTTTGGGATTTTATTTCACTTTCACTGAAAACTCCAAGCCAACAGTGTCTATGGACACCTGCAGAGGTTGGAGAAAATGATAAAAAAAAACAGGCAAAAGAACAAAATTGTTACCTAATATGGTGTTGGACCAACTTTGGCATCCAAGACGGCCTTAATTCTTCTGGGAATTGACAAATATACTGTAAGTCTTGGATGGTGGATAATGGAATCTAATACTACTCCAAGCCAACAGTGTCTATGGACACCTACAGAGGTTGGAGAAGATTTCCCCTTTATTACTTTTCTGACAACCCAAAGTTTGGGATTTTATTTCACTTTCACCGAAAACTCCAAGCCAACAGTGTCTATGGACACCTACAGAGGTTGGAGAAAATGCTAAAAAAAAACAGGCAAAAGAACAAAATTGTTACCTAATATGGTGTTGGACCACCTTTGGCATCCAAGACGGCCTTAATTCTTCTGGGAATTGACAAATATACTGTAAGTCTTGGATGGTGGATAATGGAATCTAATACTACTCTTCATGTAAAAATTGTTCCAGTTCCTCGTAGATGCAGAAAACAAGCCCCTCCCCCAACCTTGTTCTCCAAAATTGACCATAGTGGCCATAGAGGCCACACGACACGGAGCAAGACTTTGTCTGCGTGCTTGTCAAACCATGATTTGACAACACCACCTTTGTGAATCTGACCATTATCGCCTTGGTAAATTGTGCTGTCTTCAGGAAACAATGTCTGCATCATGAGGTGCACATGGTCGGCCAAAATTTGTACATAGTCCCTGGCAGTAACTCTACTTTTCAAGGGGATGATGGGACCTACAGAATATCAAGATATGGCTGCCCAAACTATGATTGCGCCGCTACCATGCTTTACCATTGGCATGAGACAATCCTGGTTGTAAGCTTGGGATGGTGTTTGCCGCACGTAAACACATCCAGTGATTGGGAACAGTGTGAAGCTCGATTCATGGGACTATATTACAGTCTTTCATTGATTGATACTGTATGATTTATGGGTGTTGCTCCACTCTCTCCTCTTCTGAGCATTAATATTGGTTACTAGTGGTTTTGCAATTGCAGCTCGCCTGTGAATGTTTTGCTTATGGACTTCCCTTCTCACAGTTTTTGTGGACATGGGCTTTGAAAGACTGAAATCGAGCTCTGCAGTTACTTTTGCAGCAGTTGTTTTCTTATTCAAGGTCACAGTCCTGCGCAATGTCCTTTTGTCTCTTTCAGTCAGTTGACCGACATTATCAGATGATGTTTTCCCAGAAACTCTATATGATGTCATAACCTTTGACACTGTACCACGCGATACGGCAAATTGATTGGCAACTTCAGTCTCAGAGTCACCAGCTAAGCTGGCATCAACAATTTGCCTTCTTTTAAACTCAATATGCTCTGAAATGACTCCATATTACTAGCAGTGCATGCAGTGAATGATGAAAGTGAGGCATTCCACCTGTTAGCTAGGTGTCTCATCGCACAGTGGAAGCAAAAGAATGTTACATCACTTCGCTTTCAACGCAATACATGTCAATTCCACACCTGAAAATCATGTAGTGTTTCCATATTTTTGTCCAACCCCTGTATGTATATGAGATTGTTATCCAATCTGGACTATACTGTATATATAAGACTATTGTCCGATCTGGACCAAAATCTGGCTGTGTGTCTGTGGGCAGCTAGGCAGTATTTCTCAACTGCTGCTGCATGGACCACTGGACCACTGGCAGATTGCACATAAACAGCTGCCAGCCTGTGGCTGCTGAGTTGGACACAAAGTTATTTATACATTTTGTAAAATGATTTGTTATTTTTATTAGGGTATGATCACACTAGCCGCAAGCTACAATGGTCCATTTTAATGTTCTGCTGGTGTCTGCTGTGCCTTAGCCATGGTGAGCAGTGCCATTTTTTTACTTTAAGTAAGTGTACAGACTACAGCATTTTTCTGGACCTCACTGCCCTGCACATCACTCTAGTGCAATAACACAATTGTTTTCTAGATGACTTAGTGGTGGCCTGCTTTGATCCACTGTGCAAAAATGCAGGTCGTCACAGTATGTGTGACTGAGCCCTAAAGCCACTTTGTCAGGAACGCACCCCTCCAGCTGCTGCCCTTGCTGTCAAATTCTGAAATAGTATAACAGACATCAGATATATACTAATAGAATAGATAAAACTGATACAGTGAAATAGCTTTTCACTTTGCATGTTCATTGCTCAATTTTGTGTGTTGCATGGATTTTTAATTAAAAGGAAGCTATAGTCTTTTACAATGATTTGAACAACAAAAGAAGTCAGACGCTCAATTCAAGTAATCTTATGTGGGTTTTCTGTGTATAATTTGTGATTATATACTACACATATGTGGAACAGCCATAGTTAACATATGCAGGCTTTTCTTCCAGTTTTATAGTTTTATGTGTATCGCTTACCCCTCGAAGGAGCCGTTTGGTATGACGGGTTCTCTGTTTTCTGCCACAACTCTGTGAACTGCTTAATCCGCTCTGACACACCTGGTAAAGTAACCCATATTGAAGAAAAATATATTTGAAATATATTCTTCCCAAATATATCGACATATTTTGGCCATATTCAATATATTTCAAATAATATTTCAATATATCTATCTATCTATCTATCTATCTATCTATGTTGACATGCATTTTTCTTACAAATTATATAAAAAATATTTTTAAAAATACATTTCAAATATACTGCATGTCTTTAAAAGTACAAATCTACATTTTTGGAATGAATTTACAAGTATATGTAAAAATATATGTTAAAATTAATTTTTTATATGTTCAAAAAAATCTGAAGAATACATTTAAAATATGTATATTTTTAAAACTATATATTTTTAAAATATATTCTTCAGATTTTTTTTAACATATAAAAAAGTCATTTTAACATATATTTTTACATATATTTGTAAATGCATTCCAAAATGTAGATTTGTATTTTTAAAGACATACAGTATATTTGAAATGTATTTATAAAAACGCATTTCAGCATATATTGAAATATATTCTGAAATATATTGAATATGGCCAAAATTGTAGCATTTCAAATATATGTCAATATATTTGGGAAGAATATTTTTTAAATATATTTCAAATATAATTTTCTTCCTTGTGGGAATGAGCTGCTGCAAACATCTATGAACTCACTATGAACTATAGAGCAGAGATTGGCCGAATTTCAATCCATGTATACTATCTTTTGATGGATTTGTGTACAATCAGCCTGTTGGGTTTTTCCAGAAGATCATTGCTGCCAGCTGCCTGATCATTGTATTGTGAAGGTGGGGAAGGCTCCCTGCTGTCAGAATACAATACCACAATGGGCAGGATTCCCCCATCCACACTGAATGTGCGGATGGGGGAATTGGCTAACCCGCTGGTTGAGCAAAAAAAGTTAATCATGTATGGCCAGCCTTAGTATGTTACCCACAACTATACCAGTACATAAGAAATAGGCACCTGGCTACTGGATTGTAAATATGTTATAACAAGGCGAGAAAATCACACAGCCCACTCTGTCAGCACAGTGGTGGGGAGGGTAGTGCCCGAGCACTCCGCTTCCAGCTCTGCTCCAGCCGGTTGAGCCCCTGGCTACATACACAATGCTGTGTTATGCTGTTGCTTTCCTTGTATATCACTACATGTCTACCAGACAGGGTCTGTCTGACTAAAAACAACACTCTCGGCAGTCTCTGTTGATGTGAAAGGTCCATAATGCTCCTTATAGTTTTCAGCTATGAAATCCGGGCTGTCTGGGCATCACTGTACACAAGCCTGCCCTAAATAAACAAGTTTTTTAAACATGGAAAGCTAAAGGCACTCAAAAGAGCAAAAAATTGAAAGAAGCAATGTCTTCAATAGAAGGAGCAATATATTTACCTTTCCAGTGGACCATGGGGTTGATTTACTAAAGACAAGTTGACTGTGCAGTTTACAGGAGAAGTTGCACTCTGCAAGGGCATTTGCTCCAGAGCTTAGTAAATTAGGCGAAGCTTCACTTTGCAAAGAATACCCAATCACATGCAAACTTTTTTGCTTGCACATGATTGGATGATGGAAGTCAGCAGAGCTTTGCCTCATTTACTCTGGAGCCACTGCACTTGCAAAGTGCAAACTCTATTTGCCTTTAGTAAATCCACCCCCATGTGTTAAAATGCAGGAAAAGTTAAGTTAAATGCCTCTCCTATCAATTTTGACCCTGTAGTAATAGGCCACTTTTACATGCCTTTTAATGCTGACACTTGGCCTATTGATTAACATGAAGTGCTAATTTTAATGACAGATCTGGCTGAAAGCAACACTAAACAATAGCCTTTTAAAAAACAATCCATACACATCCACTACGTAATGGCCCTGCAATCTATTTCTCATGAAATTTCTTACTGCGTTTTTCGCCTTCCTGCTTTGGAATGAGCTGGGTACATTAGTTGCATCATGTGCGCTGCTTCATGCACATTCCAAAGCCAATAGTCCATAGTCCCTAGTCCATCTTGGCAACAAGCAAGAGAGGTTCCTACATACAATGGGACCATGGAGAATGAATGTAGTCACCCTCTAACAAGAAGTCGGATCACAGCAGCAAAAAAGAAAAAAAAAAGAGATTTGGAAGGATAAAATGTTCTTTTTTTTGAGTCAAGTATACTGATTTAAATATAATTCTCTTTATTTACACACAAGTTTAGTGTCACTTTAATGCAAGCTATTACATTCTAAGTATAATGTCTTAAACTAAATGAAGACATTACATTATCTGTGTACACTCCATCAAATAGAGGTCAGCACTGTAAAGAAAACAAGTAACATCTAATTTATCTTGACAACAACAAGAAAGATTTTAATAATTATGTAGGTACATCGTATTTCAAGGAATCATTAACAAATTATTTGAACATCCTAAAACATGGGGGCAAGGACTACAACGAAGAAATAAAGCAACAGTCTGAAAACTGAGAAGTTACAAAAAGAAGAAATTCCAGCACACAAATGGCCTCATGTATCATAGTGTCAGTACAAAGGGTTGGAGTTATGTCCGCACAACCACCACAATCAAACCTTTAGATTCAAATTGTCATTTTCCAGGGCATGTTTGGATTTGATCAGTAGTTACGGCTAAATAATAGCAGTTTTATGCACAGAAACTCTGACGCATGGGGCCCAATGAGTTAAACATGCCAGTTCCAAGGAATGCAGTAAATCCACCTCTGAGCCCAAGTGACAGAGTGGAGGATGTATTGAGCTGAATGCAGTTTTATTTAAACAAATGCACAAGGGCCAATTAGTTATTGCTGGAAAGCAAGCTATAATCACTTCAGCATGGGGGAAACGCTGTCCTGAAATCACAGGGAAGAAACACTGATCCATGATGTCAGGATGACCATCTGCCTTATTGTTTCCAGACATGCAGTGGAATTTCAAGTTCTCCTAATTTAGTTATACACTGTTATGACCACAGGGCACCATAGCAATATTCTTGATTTGGGATTGTTGGAAGACTACATAGAATGAATGAAGCAATGTCTTCCCTTTAAAGTGTCATGTGACAAAAAAAAAAACACTACAAGATATACAATGCATAACAAACATCAGCACGAATGATGCAGAATGCTGAGTAACAATCAATCAATCAATCAATCAATCATTTATTAATGTAATATCTCTATAGATGTATACTCTGCAGACTGCAGATGGTTTAGGGCTAATTTACACCTACACTATATGTATACATTTATGCACATCTTTGTGAGTTTTAGCCTAGGTTCATACTGCAGCGGTGCGGTAAATCCCATGTGATTCCCACAGAAACTGCACCGCATTCCTGTACAAATCACACGCGATTTGTATGTGGTGCGATTAGAGCCTTACATTTTGTATGGCTCTATTTGCACCGTACCAGCACCAAAAACGTACAAGACCCTTTTTTGGTCCACACTAGAATCGAATCGCATAGGTATTCACACCTATGCGATCCGATTCTGCACATCGCACCACGTTTTGTGGATCGATGTCGAGGTGTTGTTAACTTAACATACACCCCTGCATTGGTTCTTATGAACAGGGTGCGATTTTGATGCGGTGCGGTGTGGAATTCGCAATGAAAACTCTGCGAATTCCGCACCGCATGAGTGTGAACAAGGGCTTAAACACTCAAGGTTCTTCAATGACAGTCTAAACAAATACCAAAATGCAGTTACTATGTGATGCCCAAACCTCATAAAACAAACAAATAACTTTCTTTATCTTCCTTGACTAAGCAACATCCTCCTTCATTTTTGTCTCATGTGCTCCCCCTCCCAAACACTGCAGCTCACAGTGGGCACAGTGGGAGAGTTTCAGCAAAAAAGGCAGTGCTGTCAATGCAGAAAGCAATGAGCAGGGCTAGGAATGGTGAGGTGCTGACTGTCAAGGCTTTTAAATCAGCAGTGATAATCCTGATAGCCACTCCTCCTGCAACATTATTTTACTCCACTATAGTGCAAGCAGGCACAGCCTACATGAGAGCGACAACTCTGCTGTGAATCCAGGAGCAGTGCAGCACTGTTGCCACCCCATCAAAGAAAGCTGCCTTAGGTTGAGTTCATTGGCAGGATCCACAAGTATTTTTGGGACTTTGCTGTCTGGACGCTAACAGAAGTGCACATGCGTCAGCACTCAGGCAGGGAATTCCTGCCAGTAATCTGTGTAGGCACAACCCCAGCTTGTCTCTAGACCATGTCTCTCACTCTGACTGTTTACCTGTGCTTGACCCCGGCTTGGCTTCTGGACAAACGGCTTGTTTCCTCACTGTAGGTATAGTCTCCACACTGCTGAATCTAAGATCTACGTCATGGGTTGCACCCCATGCTACTGCAGGCACACAACTGTCAGCAATGGATCCTCCTGGAGTGTCTCTAAGACTTCTGTCTACAGCCCTGACATCGCTTCCACTGACCAACTCCATGGGCCACCCGGTTCGCCTTTGTGCCTTGCATGCCTGTCTCAATACTCAGGGGTGCTCAGACCAGAGTTGCAAGGGAAGCCCTCTCATCACTTTGGCCTCCAATGAAGGTATGTGACATTTGCAGAGGTTCTAAGAGAAAA
The DNA here is from genome assembly GCF_062004578.1 of Staurois parvus. NCBI lineage: Eukaryota > Metazoa > Chordata > Amphibia > Anura > Ranidae > Staurois > Staurois parvus. Next base: position 8,124,537 of record NW_028317807.1, read on the forward strand.
CTATAGGTGCAGAGGCACTTATTAAAAAAAATACAGCAGCACATATATTTTATTGTGAGCCACAGGGTTACTTTTAGATGTTTAAAGCTCAATTCTGAGTGAAATTTAAAAAACAAAATTGTCCACTAGCAAATGCTTGGAACAAAAAGTTTCTTTATTGTTCAATAAGAAACACAGGATCAGTATTTATTCTGATATGACTGGGTTATACTGGCAGCAGCAGGAAGAAGTGGACACTGGCAATCAAAAAAGCCAGATAAAACCCTTACCATTCTAAGCAGGCTTCAGTTTTTTGCTACTGTCCTATGAGGATGAAAGTCTTATGCAGCTGGTCGTCTCCTGTCAGTGAAAAAACAAAGAACTCTCTACAGAACAGCAATGCATAAAATGCTTGCATGCTTTTTGATGGTGAATGTCTTTTTGCTTTGCTAGATAATTTCATTAAACATGTTACTGGTGGTAAATGTACTCGTGTACCACAACAGTAGTCATTACCTCTACAAAAACCCTAGGACTCTAAATCCTTCAAGAGAAGTCCTCTTCTGTATGAAGGGACAACCTCACTTATCAAAGTGGGTGGATGTCTGTTAGCCTTTGGAGTCACCTAGTCAGAAAGCAACTTGGGTGTTTGGCTAAATGAAATGGTGTTTAGGTGCTACAAGCTAGAGTTCAGGTCTCTGCTTCCATCCAGATTATTTTCATTAAACATACAATACCTGCATCTTGGTCAGGCAAGAAGAACCCCTATGTTGCTCTTGTTGATCTTTTAAACCAAGAAGTCATTGCCATGGTTCCCTCAACAGAAAGGTTTTATAGGGTATACGCCAACCTTTTCACTGTTCCAAAACCAAAAGGGGGTATTTGATCCATCCAAGACCTAAAGGTTCTATATATCTTAATTTGAACTCAAAGGCTCTGCATTTAATCTACTAAGTCTGCGATAGTTCAAATCCATTAGGGAGATTTTCTTGCTTTTGTAGAAATCAAGGATGTGTACTTGCATGTCTCCATTTTACCAGTGAATCAATGCCACCTTTGTTTTTCTGTGGGCACTCAGCACTGTCAGTTTATACTGCCTGACCTTACTATGCTCACAGGGATACCTAGATGACCTCCTATTGAGGGAGCAGTTGGCTAAAAATGTGATTGTCAATGTAATGTGGACAGTCCACTCCTTAAAAAGGTTTGGTTAGATCCTGAACCTCCAGAAATAACCATTGGAACCAATACATCACTTGAAGTATTTCCTTAGTTCCACATCAGAGTCATGAGAGAAATTGGTTCATACAACTAACAAACCAATTACTCTGGCATCCTAAAAAAGATTATCTCTGGTCTGGTGGCTTGGAAAATCATCACAATGGTTGCCAGCCTGAAGGACTCCGAAGACGTCTCAGACACCTTATCGGTGCAGGGGACTTGGTCGTTAGGGGTATCTAATCTCCCAATTACAGAATGGCGCTATTGGTTGCTTTGGAAATTGGCTGGATGTAGGACATGTCATCTAGAGGGTCATCTGATCAGGATCCAGTCAGACAACTCCATTGTAGGTGTGTACATTAACAATGAAGAAGGAACCAGAAATCAGACTGCTGCAAAAAAGTAGAAGGGATCCTAATCTGGGGAGAACTGCACATTCCAGGCTTGTCCGCTGTTTGTGAAAAATTGGCAGGCTGACTCAGTCGACTGTGTGATTCAGGTGGAGGGTCTTCAGGTCCTCATGCAGCAGTGGATGCTCTGGTAGCTCTGTAGCATCAGTACAGTCTGATCAATGCTTTTCTTCCGCTAACACACTTTTCAGTCTATTCTGTGAGACTGAGACTGAGGACAGTCCAGTAATACCTATTGCTCTGGATTAGCCCAGGTAGATGTGGTACTCCGACCTGATCAAGCTGCTGCTTCATAGACGTTGACTTTGACGGCATGACTGTTGAAGCCCAGCGGTGAGACAGGGGTCCCTATGATCCAGTAATTCCTATCCTTTTAGAGGTTAGGAAATCACAGTTTACTAGGCTTTTGGTCTTTTAGGCACTGGGCAATGTTTTCCCAGATTTGCGAGACTACCACCTGCTCTTCTGTTCACACATACACTAGTATACAAGGTATATTCTCAGGCATCATCTGCTGACAGCTTTGGACCTTTAGCCAGCACTTTGAACTGCAAACTGCCCTTAGTTTTATTTTGTTTTGCATGTTAGTATTTTGTTTGCTGTGCTGCCCACCTCTCAGTTTTATTGCTTTTGGATGTCTCAATCATACTGCTGATCTACTACTACTGGACCTGTCTCTTTTAATGAAAGTTAAAGAAAGCAGGACATTTCTACTTACCACATAATCTGCTGATATTCATTAAGACTACATTCACACTGGCGCACATGGGCAGCCAGGGGCCACTGCCACCATGAATCTGTAGATTCTCGCCAGTGGATCTAAAGTCTGCATGCACACAGTATGTGCAAACAGCAGCAGCTTTCAGCAGTAGCTGTCAGATTTGTACACTGTAAAAATGGTCAGTGTGGCAGCTGTTCGCATTCAACCATTCATATGAATTATAAACAGAGCCTACAATCAACCCTAAAGGCAGACAGTGAGTGTGCATCCAGGGATGGCAGTTCTGCAGCGGTTCTGGCCACAGCACAGCAGTATGGTTGAACTGGATGGACTTTTGTCGTTTTTCAGCCAGACTAACTATGTAACAGCTAAACAGCCAGTCTGTATGCAGCCATAGTACAGTATGCAGCTGCATCCAGAGATGTTGTTTAGCAACCTACGACTGCAGCAAACTACCCCCCCCCCCCATCAGTCATTTAAATGTTGCCTAAGGGACACAGGTCCCACTCCTCTGTTTTTGTGATCTACTTCTGCTGGTTGTTTTACAAATCTGAAGCAGGCTGCCGTGATCACCAATACAGGAGGGGATGGAGGTTAAATTTCACTGCCATGACCACCAGCGCAGGAGGTTAAATTTCACTGACAGTGACCACCAATAAATGAAATTTCACTGACAGTGACCAACAATGTCACTGACACCAGTACTGGAGCTATTAATGCATTCACTGGCACCAATGTTGGGGGATATTAATGCATCCATTGACACCAATGTTATTCCATTGACATCAATGTTTGGGGTTATTATTGCGTTCACTGACACCAATGTTGGGAGCTATTATTGCATGCACTGACACTATTGAATTTGTTATTATTCAGTGTGCATTGCAATGAGCTGAAAAAAAAGCAGCAGGGCCAAAATCTTTGGGAGTTGAGGTACAAAAATGCTCTGCTATTGTGCAGCCCTCCAAAAGTGTTGGTGGCCACACTTGAGTCCCTCTATAAATTTTAGGTTGACCACCACTGCTGTTCTGCACCTCATTTTTCTTCAGTAAATCAATTAGATTTCCTTTCATCTGTGAAAGATCAGCAGTGCTAAATGTTGAATTGCTTTCAGTAAAGGTTTTCCTAAAAGTTATCAAATGACCATAAGAGATACATATGTATCTGATTGTACCAAGAAGCAATATTATCTATCAGCATCACATGAGTTATACAAGTATACCACGGCACAGGGGCGTACTGACAACTCATGGGTCCCCTGGGCAATAGGGGATCATGGGGCCCCTGTGTCCTTGCCCAAAGTCAAAAAAACCTATGAAAAAGGTACCAGGGGCATCTCATGGGGCCCCCTACTGACACCGGGCCCTCGGGCAGTTCCTGAGTTTCCAAATGGTCAGTCTGCCCCTGCCACTGCATAAAATCCAGTTCAAAATGTAAACACTGTTTATCATATCTTGCCGAATGTTTTACAAATCCAAGTCAGAAGCAAAATATTATCCAGTTAAACTTGTGTGGGGCTCATGAACTGAACACCCCCCGGGGTTCACATACAATAAATCCATGACTGCCAGGCATTGCTAGTATGAAAAACAGCAGAAGTGACTGAGTAATGGGGGTATATGGCACATATAAATTTCAACTGTAAATTTTCAAGACTGATATATATGTTACATTGTTACATGTATAGGGGAAGAGCCCTAGAATTTTACTCTTTTTGTTTTTTAATCTTTAGTCTTTTCCTTATACTGGGTTAGTAACTATAAAGTTCTGTTGTATTCAAAGAGGATTTTTAATACCACTGGGCAGACAGCAGTACTGAACACAGAAAGGGGAAACATTTAGTATCTACAAAACTTAAACAAAAACCACAAGAGTAGAGCTCTGGCACAATACAAAATTGCTCTCAAATTAGATATCCCTAGATGGAAAAATACTGGATAGAACTTGAAAGCACAGGCCACTGCATATCTGTGCTATGTGTTTTATTAGGTGCCACTTCACACTTTAAACAGTAACCTAGTCATTGACTTAATAGCAATTACACAACTGAGTAGATTTACGGCATTATAAGGCACACATGTGTTATCAAACAGTAGTGCACCCATAAACAATGTGTCATTGTGTCAGCCCCACCAGTTATCAATGGTTGAAACCACTTTCCTGATACCCAGTTACCTTTTTCTGAATCCATTTGGCTGCCAGACCATTGTTCTTCCTGACCTGCAGATTCCACTGGGAGGCAATCTAGAAGGCACACAGATAAGATGTGTTTTTAATGGAAAAATGTCTTAATTAAACTCATGCTGAGCTGACATCATTCATGTAACACTGATTACACGGTTAGAACAATTAATGCTCAGTGCACATAAGGTCTGGCCTCCCAGGCTTCCAGGAGGCTCCACTGTGCTGGTTTAGCTGAATGAAAACAGAATGTTCAAAGCTGGCCATATGTGGGTCATTGTTATTTCTGAACAAATCATTGTACCTCTGTGAAATTGTGTCAATAAACAATTCCTGTACACATAGTCAGATTGTTTTCCTTCAATCATTTTCAGATAAAAAATGCAGCTATACATCTGTAGAAAGGGAGATTTTCCTTGCATCTGCTGACAACACTTTAAAAAGCAATATAAAAATGAATTGAGAACATTTACTCATTTATACATACATTTATGCTTGATTGTGGAGGGTACGACAGATGTAATTATATACTGTAGACTGGGGTCAGCAACCAGTAGATCGTGATCTACCAGTAGAACTTGGCCAGGTGACTGGTAGATTGTGGTCCAGGCTTGCTGGCCCCCCATCCCAGAGCATCAGATTGCAATGCAGAAGGACTGCTTGTAAAGCTGGAGCTGTAGTAGAAAGCAAGAGCCGCATATGTTGATGTATCCTCTGTAGTGCTGGCTCTTACGCCCTGTCATCATTGGTGGGTGAAGCACCTGCCAAGCATGACCCATTCAAGTAAAAGAGGTCACTCTGCAAGTGTCCTGCAACCTTGTGCAGTACAGCAAACAAGGGGTTAAACAGGCAGCATTGTGTTACTTTCTCACCAACTGCTTTAACCCCTTGGACCCCCCAGAAGCATGCAGTTGTGGGGCTCCTGCCAATCGAGACCCATTCAAGTAAAAGGGGTCAATCTTCCTAGTAGCACTCACCAAAAGCAACAGAGGGCTTAATTCCTGCCACAGCATGCGTACACTTTTGGCTGCTGCCTCAGCAGCTAAAGGGGGTAGGGATTGGGGATGGTAAAACTGTGACTCAACTGCAGGGTTTTACCACACCCAACTTTACATGTGAACGAGCCCTAAGAGTGCCGCTGCCAGATTCAACCAAGGGCTCTTCACAGGAGCAGCACGCACTGCTGCTCCTCTGCAAAGCGTTCCGAGTGTGTTTAACAGGTGGTGAGGAGCCTCCCCACCTGATGTAAACCTATGATTCCCATGTAATGCACGCAGTTGTGACACGGTAATCCACCAATTAGAGGTTTGAATCAGGTGGGAGGAGGTGACACTGGCCAAAACTGTGCCTGGTGATCTTTGACTTCTCCCATGTTGTTCAGGTAGATCTCCACCTCTTTAAGGTTGCCTACCCCTGCTGTAGATATTGCATACACATACTGATGTAACCCTTGTACAACAACATCTTCCATCCTGACTGGTACATTTCCAAGCAGGTGTTTCTCTGCCTTGAATTCTAGTGCACCATAAATGGCCTGATCCTTTGCAAGGTAAAATGACTTGATCTGCCTGGAAATTGTAACCCTTTTTAAACCTGCTTTTATCTTTATTAGCAAAAAAAGCCTCCTCTGTGCTCCATTTTGATTTAAGTCAGCCATACATGGATTAAAATTTGGCCGGTTCAGCAGGGACTAGCTGTGATTCCATCTACGTATGGGCAGGCTGATTGCACCAAAGTCAATCTATCGATTTACTTAGGTACAACCATCCTTGAGATTTTTTTGATTTAGGATTACTGCTATAGCCCCTAGCAGTAACCATTGTGTTCTACCCACTGAAAAGGCACCCCCCCGCTGGCAAAACACAAAGAAAGAAAACCGAGTAATCTGTGTGCTGCTTTAGTTTCACGTTGTTACCAGGACATGACTTCACCAGATTTCATGGTTAACAACTAGCCAACAAGACAGTAAGGATGCTGTCACTGGATAGAGGTGGTAGTTGGTGGAGCTTAGCAATGAAGTCAGGGAAAGCCAGACCTCGCTAATAAAGTGATACAGTACTTTTGACTTACAAAAATGAAGTACAGGATCACTATAATCATTACATGTATGGGCACATTTAGGAGAGCAAGAGAGAGTGCAGAATTGTGTTGATCATTTTTCATCTATTATAATATGCTTCTTTTTGGTGATTATTATGGCTTACATTAGTAATTATCCCTCCAATACTTCTTCTTCAGTTGTTCTTTTTGAAGATGTAACTAATAAATTAGGTAAGAAAATTAAATAAAAAGTAATTCTGCACCCAGCACAGCATTGCAATTAGAAGTCTTATTGTGTACATGGTAAATATAGACTTGTTAGCACAGTGGTGCCAAATGACAAGTGCCATAAAATAATTTTGAGTTTATTACATCTCATAGTTTTCAGTCATCTGCAAATTAGCCTATTTACGTAAAAGCTTTTTTTACAAGCCTTCTCCTTCTATACCAACTGACATGCATTCTATTATCCAACAAGCAATCATTGACACTACAGGCAGTGAACATGTCAGTTCCATCAATTGCTGCAAGCTATAGGTTGTTGGGAAATGCTTTGGTTTGTAGTGTCAGCTATATGTTAATCATTACCCAAACCTGACAATGCTTCATATAATTTACTAGATTTGAAAAAAAACATCAAAAGTATGATGGGAAGTAACACAAATAGGCTCTGAGGGTCGCCATATCTTCTCAGCGTTCTAGAAAAGTTATTTAACCAACAATTCCATCTCTATTGGTACAAGTACATGTAAAATCTACAGCTTTGTATAACAAACTCAGGTTGTTCTGTGTGCTTGCATCACAGCCAGGTATGAGATTTTACATTGTATGCATGCTTGGTTTTATGTACTATTGTAACATACACTGATCAGCCATAACTGTATGACCACTCACAGGTTAAGTGAATAACACTGATTATCTTATTACAATGGCATTTGAAAGTCAGTGGGATATATTAGGCAGCAAGTAAACATGTTGTCCCTAAAGCTGATCTGTTAAAAGCAGAAACAATAAGCACCACAGTTTGTTGTGTATGGGGTAATGTAGCAACAGACTGGTCAGGGTGCCCATGGTGACTTGTGTCCACAGCTGAAAGTGTCCACAATGGACACGAGCAGTAGAACTGGACCACAGAGCAATGAAAGAAGGTTGCCTGGGCTGATGAATCACATCCTTTTAGAACATGTGGATGGCCGTGTGTGTGTGTGTGTGTGTGTGTGTATCACTTACCTGGGGAAGAGATGGCACCAGAAGGAAGTATGTGAAGAATGTAAACAAGCAGAGACAGTATGATGCTTTGTGCAATGTTCTGTTGGGAAACCTTGGGTCCTGCTATTCATATGAATGTTACTTGACACATACCACCAACCTAAACATTGTTGCTAAACAAGTATACCCTTTCATGAAAACGGTTTTTCTTGATGGCAGTTGCCTCTTTTAGCAGGATAATGCACCCTGCCACACTGTAAAAATGGGTCAAGAATGGTTTGAGGGAAAACAACAGAGTTTCAGGTGTTGATTTGTTCTCCAAACTCTCCAGATCTCAATACAATCATGCATCTGTGGGATGTGCTGGAACAAGTCCGATCTATGGAGGCCCCACCTTACAACTTACAGGACTGAAAGCCTTGGTACCCAACCTGCTGCCTGAGGCTTGCATGCTGTTCTTTGCTGTATGATCTGCAGCCTTCAGACCTCAGCAGTTTGTAGAAACTTTGATTAGAGTAATAACATTGATCTCTACAAGTCTAACGTTCCCATTTTCATATAGTCTTCTGCGACATATCTCCAGCCAAAAATGTAGCATGTCCACACTATCTAACCCTCATTTTCTTTAATATGTCAGCAGTTTATGACAGTCTTCTCAAGCATCACATACAGTATATTGAACATTATGTGTGGCCCTTTGGTGATGCCACTTTAGCTCCGTTGACAATCACTGACTTAAAGGATCTGCTACTCACAGCTTGGTGCCAGATACCACAGCATACCTTCAGTGGACGAGTGGCATATATTCCTCAGCAGGTCAGGGCTGTTTTGCTGAAAAAAGGTAGACCAACTCAATATTAGGTGGGTGGTCCTAAAATTATGGCTGATTGGTGTATGTTACATTGTTCACCTTCTCGTTAACTAAAGTTTGATTGCGCAAGACGCCCTGTCATAGTGTGCGGCTTCCTTATAACGGTATCTGCAAATGTATGCAGCTCAGATCTCTTAAAACTAGAAACTGATTAGACAGTCTAATCTTGACGGCTGAGTGCTAGGAATTTGTGTTTTGTTCAGGGTGTGCACTGCTCATGTAAATTTTAAAATGATTGAGGGGCTACACTATTTGTTGTGTGTGTTATATGTGGCACAGAGAGAAAGGACACACTTTTCACTGAACATGCACTGAAAGGGCCAAGGTGGGCAGAACAAAGCCAGGAACAAAGGTGATTTTGCTGCTAAAATCTCCAAGAGATATAGCAATCATTGGGCAGTTCAACCCACCAACACCACTGCTATATCTGAAATGGCACTATTGGTTGGGCTGATCTTTTAACTAAAGTAGGCCAATTTTAGGGGTGTGAATACACAAACATCTTTCTTCTGGACAATGAAGTACTGATATGGCACTTGTACAACAGCTTTAAATATACTTGCTTGTTCTCTAGACTGCAGACCTGCCAAGTTCAACTGCAAAATTTCTCCCTAATTGCTCTGACATTTATTGTAAATGTGGCACACGGCCCATAAGGGGAGCAAATGCTGGATTCAGGGATTTCACAGGATGTGAAGTCCCTCTTTATACATGATAAATAGCATCTTCAATGCTTATAGGAGCTTATAATTCCTGAGGAGGAACGCCATATACTGCCTGGTTATAACAAATTATCCTTACATCTGTTGCATCACTTGCTACAATTGGCCACGCATGACCACCATGGCCTAAATTACTGGCAGGATACAAAAATGATTTTATTATTCAGAAAACCCCTTCAATATTTTTGTTTTTTTATTTCCTTGTCAACAGTACCGGACATCTGTTTGACATCCACCTTGTCTTGTATTCTTTGCACTCTGTTGAGACCTTTGTCAACGAGGTTTGTTTTTCTTCCTGACAATCACAGTGTGCTGGAGTCAAGTCTATGAGTGTGGACTATTGATTTAGTCTGGAGCCGATGAGTAGATGAAATAAACTGGGGGTTGGTGGGAATTTGTGGGGAAGGAGGGGCTGCCTGTCTATTCAATTTCTCATTGAAAATATGAGGACATTTTTAAATAATGTCCCCTGTGGCTCAGTAATTAGTAATAATAACTCACAGCACAACAGCTCTTTAGTGTCTATGGGACCTCATTTTCCAACCCCTTCTTTTTTTCTTGACTCTAAGTGCCAGAGGAAGTCTCACTTAATAATATTTCAATTTCTAGTTGGTTGTCAAAATCTGTCTAGACTATGCACAACGCTGTATACGAATAGAGATGCGTTGTGGTTGCAGAGACATGCTAAGATTAGACAACATGGCTTCTGTTTGGCTCACATGCTGTCTTGCTTTTGTATAGGTTGTATTTGTAGGTAAAGTGGAATGTGCAAATAGTACACTACCTGTATAGTGTATAAAGAGTTAATTCTGTTACACTAGAAAAAGCAGCATTGGCCCACCCAATGAGTGGAAGTTCTAAATGGATCACACATGTTTCTACATCTGTACTTGTCAGCAGCTCCCCCAAATCCGCCTCTCTTCTCTTAACCCCTCTACTGTCACAAGGGTCAGAAGCATATTGGACAGGCCACAGGTTTCAGAGAATTGACATATAAATAATTAATACATTTCACTTCCTTGTGACTGTTAATAACAGGAGGCCTCTGTTATTGTGTTTCGATTTAGTGCCGTAAGAAACAGACAGATGTTTCATGTGAGAGCTATTATGTCATATGTAAATGCTTTTCATCATCTATCAGGATCTTGTAAGACAAAATACTAATGTAAAAGCCTTGTAGTAAAAAAAAAATTGCTTTTTACCAGATGTTGGACATACTGTATCTAAGGTTGTCCCTCTACCAGTAGATCTGGCTGTTCTTTGGCTCTTGATCTGGACCAGATATTTGGGTTGCTACAACATGATGTGAAATAGCCACACCTTCTATGGTCACATTTAAACCTCTTTATGCTCAAGATAAAGATCTACAACCTTAAGAGAGTATTATAAATGGTTGTATAATGATTGCATACCCTGATAAATGCAGTTTTAATGTGTCTTGATTTTTCTATGGGACAATTTTTCTATGGGACAATTTGCTCAGGGCCAAAAACCTTTGTCTATCTACACAGCTTAACACCTTAAAAGTTCAGTTCGATTTAAAGTGTTAATATCTTTTTAGGCTCCCTTATACGACTTTGCAGCCTCCAAGCTGCCACCGTGCTGTCCCCATTCCTGTGTGTAACCAAAGCAAAGAGTCAAGAAAATGCTTTCTTTTATACTCATTAAGATCCACAGACCTCACTACATCAGATATGCTCCACAGAAGCCTCCATGCTAATTTTTACTTCTTATTTGTGCTCCTAAATCATCATCATCCTCAGTCAAATTTGGTAGCTCTGGCCAAAGCTTTTAGTACTGTTGAGTGCAGCATTAACAGTTGGCTGCAACAAAAAGCAGTCGAAGGTTTGCAGAGTGGTACAAAATTGAGTGCCTGCAGGCTGTGAAGCATGGTGAAGGTTCCTTGAAGGTCTGGAGATGCATTTCTGCACATGGAATTTGGCATCAGGCAACAATGAATGGCCTTGCCAATGCTGAAAAGTATAGGCAGATACTTATTCATCATGCAACATCAACAAAAATGTGTCTGACCAGATCCAGATTCATTCTGCAACATGACAATAACCCCAAACCTAAACCTGAAGTCATACAAAACTATCTTCAACAAAAAGACAAAAAAGGAGTCCTAGATGAGAAAGTATTGTCCCCACAGAACCCTGAACTTAACATCATTGAGTATTTCTGACATTTCAGTTAGAGACCGAAGCAACTCAGACAACCTAAATCTGCAGGGCTGTGGTTAGTTCCCAGTTTATGTAGCAACCTACCTGCCAAGTTCCTTTCAAGAACTGTATATAAGTATACCTAAGAGAATTGATGCTGTTTTAAAGGAAAAAGGTGAACGCACCAAATATTTGATTTACTTTGCTTTTTTGTTTATGCCATTAATTATTAAATATAAAGCATTAATTGCATTATTTTTGAAAGCATCCTTGCTTTAAGGCATTTTTCCCTGAAACTTTTGCACAGTACTGTATAAATGTGTTGTCTGTCATATTTGCTCATTGCATATACTGTACACCGTGCTTCCTTCACACTCTGTTCTGTGTTCCGTGCTAAGGACTGCAGCATGGTGACTGTACTTTAGTACCTCGCTAGCTTTGTGTGAAGTAGGAACCAGGAAGTAGGAAATGGTGGACTTTTGGCCTGTGTGTACTGCTATCCATTCAACAGAAGTTGGTCTAATGTCCGACTTCTGTTGAATGATCATGATGGAAAACCAACATTAGATCAGCACCTGCAGCCAATAGCTGCAAGCGCTGATCTGTGTATTCTGAAGGGGGGAAGGGGGAGATTTCCACATCACATATCATTTGTGTTGATGTGGGTATCTGTCAGTTTTTTTCATTCAACCCTCTGGTTCTCCAATCCTAGAGGACACCATTTTTGGAGAAATGCGCATCGAGCGAATCATTCTGTGATGTCACCTTGTGCTGGCCGATGGTCTGACACCGCGGGAATTTTAAATGTTTACACTGCCTTTCTGCACCTTATCTATGTAAGTGCAATACTTTAATACATTTTGTGCTGGTTTATCGGGTCGCATTATGAAGTTTTCTTCTTCTGTTTTAAACCTTTCCTTGCATGATGTAGAGAGCTGTCTGATGTGATGGATTCGTTCAAGTGAACCTGCAGTCCTCCATTCGTCTTCCATTCATCTCCTTGATATGGCTAACTAGGGTGTCAGTGTGGATCTGAACACCATCTGCTCATTTGATCTCTTGATTGGAGATCAAAGTGTCTAGTAAGAGACTGATTTTTTTCTTTTGTGTCAAGCATTTGTGGACACCTATGCACTTTACGTTGGAGGATTTCTTTAGCACACAGTACTGTGTTATTGATGTTTGAGACTTTTAATTATTTAGTACATAAATGTGGACTTATATCATTTCAATTAATTTATGCACATTTTGTTTTTAGCAGTATTTATTTGATTTATTATTGTTTATGATTTTTTAGTGTACAGAGCACCTATTTTTTATGTTTTGTATTTTCTGGTGTTCAGGGAAAGTGCAGCAGCAGTTCACTTATTGTTTCACAATATATATTTTTTTCACACATTTATTCACATATTGTATTGTCTGGGGTGTAGCGCAGGTTTTTTCCCTTTTTTTCAACCCTCTGATTAAACAAATAAACTTCACATGTATACCAAGCTAGTGGTAGTAAACTCTCATTTATTATTTTTACCTAGAGGTAAGCTTATAATACAGCTTAGGAGATATCCTAGCAAGTTGCAGCTGGGTATGCCGGGTTTGCCGGGTATGACCTCCAAACTACATGTGGCCTTCAGATTAGCACAACAGTGTGTAGAGAGCTTCATGGGATGGGTTTCCATGGCTGAGCAGCTGCATCCAAGCCTTACATCACCAAGTGCAATGCAAAGCGTTGGATGCAGTGGTGTTAAGCACGCCACCATTGGAATCTAGAGCAGTGTAGACATGCTCTCTGGAGTGATGAAACACGCTTCTCTGTCTACCAATCTGATGGACAGTTTGGCGGTTGCCAGGAAAACGGTACTTGCCTGTCTGCATTGTGCCAAGTGTAAAGTTTGGTGGAGGGGGGATTATGGTGTGGGGTTGTTTTTCAGGGGTTGGGCTTGGCCCTTTAGTTCCAGTGAAGGGAACTCTTAAGGAATGAGTATACCAAGACATTTTGGACAATTTCATGCTCCCAACTTTGGGAACAGATTGGGGATGGCCCTTTCCTGTTCCAACATGACTGCACTCCAGTGCGCAAAGCAAGGTCCATAAAAACATGGATGAGTGAGTTTGTTGTGGATGAATTTGACTGGCCTGCACAGAGTCCTGACCTCAACCCGATAGAACACCTTTGCGATGAAGTAGAGTGGAGATGATACACCAGGCCTTTTTGTCCGTCATGAGTGCTTGACCTCAAAAATGCGCTTCTGGAAGAATGGTCAAACATTCCCATAGATACACTCCTAAACCTTGTGGACAGCCTTCCCAAAAGAGTTGAACCTGTTATAGCTGCAAAGGCAGGGCCAACTCAATATTGAACCCTACGGACTAAGACTGGGATGCCATTAAAGTCAAATGTAAAATCACATTCTATAAACAACAGTTTACCTTCTACATCTTCAGGAATGAAGTCAAAGCGGATGGGAATATCTGTATCTCGTGCTGCCCCCATCAGGGAGAGGCAGACAATTTCTCCGTTAGGGCTCATTATTAGACTGCCCACAGAGCCACCTTTACAGCACTCTAGAAAAAAATACAATGGCATTATACAATAACATTTTTGTCACATATGATGAGAATTAATAAATCAAAATTGTTGGAGCATCTGTCACACAAAAATAATCACTTTTTTAAGATTTTTTTTAAAATGATGTTTGCACTAAATATGTTGTATAGCGAGTAAAAACTGCATATGCATTTGCACCACATATATTTCTATGTTATCTTGGTAACATGATTTGGATTTTATTGTATATTCTGCATAGCGCTGTGGAGTGTTAATAAGATGATGTAACAGTTTGCAAATTTGTGATTGAAAGTGTTCCACTCTACTTAACTGGTATGTCAAAATCAAATGAAACAGTGGTCTGAACTGAATGAAATCGATCTTTATTTATTGAGGGGTGCACCTATTTCTTTTCTGAAAAACAGACTTTACTCGGTAATTAGTATTATAGTAACAACTGCAACTTACAGCACGTTGTGACAGAAAATGGGGAATCATTTTAACCTACTGAACAGCTAAAATACATATAGAAGCACAGCTTTTGTTAACTGTAAAACAGCTGGGTCAGCTTTCATCTGTGCTTTACTTTCTGATGCTTACACTATATGCCCTTCATACTGTCAACCCTCACGCTCTGTACATTACTCCTAACCCTTGTGCTCTGTGTTATACTTACTCATGACCCCTGTGCTCTGTGTGTTATTCACTCCTAACCACTGAACTCTTTGTTACATATTTCTTACCAATACACTGTGTGTTTTACTTACGGCTAATCCCTTTGCTCTGTGCATTACTTACTCCTGACCCCTGCACTCTGCACATGACATACTCCTGACTGCTGCACTCTATGATTTACAAACCTTTCGCCCCTGTGCTCTATGCATTAAGTATGCCTAACCCCTGTACTCGGCATGATACCCCTAATCCCCACACTTTGTTTATTATTTACTCTTACCTCTTACACTCTGTGCATTACTTACTCCTGATCCCTGCACTCTGTGCATTACATACTTGACCCCTGGGATGAAGGGTCATAGTACTGACCTCTGCACACTGTGTTTTACATATTGTTAACCCCTGCACTCTGTGCCTTACACACTACTGGCCCATGCATTAGATACACTATGTTGTACATTACATACTCCTGACCTCTGCACTCTGTACATTTCATACTCCTATTCTGTGCACGCTGTACATTACATACTCCTGACCCATGCTTTCTTTTTATGATATTGTACATTACATACTCCTGACCAAAGTGTTGACTGCCTCAACAGTTGCTGGTCCCTGACAATTTTATTCAAGTTCTTCTTTAAGATAGGCTCATAAAAAGTTATGAGCCTACCTCTCTGTGTACAAAAAAGTAATAATTGTGGAAAAGTCTAATAAACCCCCACCCCCACAATTGTGCTGAAGTTTATGTGTCTGTCAGACTTGTGCTTGTGGTACAGTAAATAAAGCACATTTTGTGGGTACAAGGCCTGTGGCATGTAGGTGCTATGTATACAGTGAGCAGGGGCAGACTGACCAGGGCTTGATTCACCCTATTGCATTGTGGTAATGACTGTGTTACTGAAAAGAATGCAACATACATTACTTGTGCTGGTGTGATGCAGTACCATTCATTGTGAATGGCACTCCAACACATCTAGCCAGTAGACCTGTGTTGTAGCCAGGAGCGGACTGACCATTTGGAAACTCGGGCACTGCCCGAGGGCCCGGGGTCAGTAGGGGGCCCCATGAGATGCCCCTGGTACCTTTTTCATAGGCTTTTTTTAATTTGAGCAAGGACACAGGGGCCCCATGGTCCCCTATTGCCCGGGGGCCCCATGAGTTGTCAGTCCGCTCCTGACAGTGAGTAGGCTCAAGTTCAAGTTTTATTTAGCCACACCCACCTACTTAAGCCCCTCCCACCATTGGGACAATTTGGCCACACCCACCATCCGCAACAGTGCATTGCATAATTGCTGTGCTCAATTTGTCAAAGGGTGCGCCACGTCTTTCACAATCCTAGCAATGCCTCTGAATCTCCCTTTCCCTCATGCAATGGAGATGTCAAAACTATGGCTCCCTCCATATATACAGCGAAGAAGTTACTGTAGCTCAGGGACATGTAGTGTGTTATTTGCATAATTACCAGGTGAAGAGGACGGGATAAAAGCCTGAAAAAAATAAAGCGATTCCAGCCACCACATTTAAGGACTTAGCTGTAGTATATTAGATTTTTTTAATTTTTAACTTTTTTTAGCTTTTTTTTTTTTACTCGTCAAAGATACACTGTAATTAGAACCAGCCAAATACCTGCAACTTTGATTTGCTGCTTCAATCTCTGTACAAAGCGATCATATTATGTTGATTGCTGGGTCTATTTTTTAACCAACATGACTAGTATATTTTCCGCATGACTATATTACCAGCTTGTGAATACTTCAAATAGTTCTTCACTCCCTTCTGATTTCCACTGTGTTCTATTTGCTTCCTAGTGCCATAGTAGCCTGACACTGTAGCCTCACCTCAGAGTCAGTGGGTCAGGTAGATAATCATTAATCTGGTCAGAGTGTGTTAATCCTTCTATTTATGTATCAGTCACATAAAGGTCAGGGGAATCTCCATCCTTATCTCACAGGAAAAAAACAAGGCCCAAGGGAAGATAAGCACTGCCAGAGAATGTGCTTGTAGAATCCTTATGGCATGGTAGTAGACACTTTTTAAATTGAATGAGTTTAGTTTATTGTAGCACTCGCTCAAGCTGGCTATTCACTAATAGATTTTTTTAATTAATTTTCAGACAAATATTCGTCCAAAAAAAATCTGTGTACATTTGATGACTGGACAAACGCCATTCAAAAGTATCTCAAAATTCGTGTGCTTACAATTGATTTTGGAATGAGTGTAATTTTCTAAATGAAAACACATTCACTGTTAGAAATTCATTAGTTTGAGGAAAAAAATTTCCATCCTACTTCTTCAATTTTACTCATCACTTTGGTCAAAAGTGAAGGGCAGTTTGACCCCACTAACCACCAAAAAAGTGATCATACGTTCTTAAAATGAAAAACTTATTACAAAATTCTGCTAGTGTATAGCCAGCTTTAATAAGTAAAAATACAATAAACAGAGCTCTCTAATGAAATGAAATAACATCCCCAAAAATATATTAAAAAATGAAAAAAAAAAAAAATATATATAAATACATATAAATATAAATAATCCAAAACCAATAAATAGATAAATAATAAAGATACTTCCACCAAAAAGTGCAATAAGTAAAAAAAATCAATCCATAATATAATATGAAAAAAATCAGTTCATAATAAAGTAAAAGTCCAAAATCATTTTCTTCAAAGAATATCCACCACAACTGTGATTTCCATTGTGCTCAACACCCCATCAAAGTGCAAACTCATCAGATGCTGGTGTTTAATCAGCATTAAATCAGATATCAATAGATGTGGAAATTCATCAAACCAGATCGACTCGGATAATACTAATCACTCATCAGATGATTGATCCAGCTCAGACTCCATCAAGGTAAGTATGATTAAATTCCATATGTTAGTAAATAAAGAACACTCGCCATGGCATAATACCGTTTATAAATTTATTGCCAACAAAATTCCCGCCTTAGAATCAAACTCACATTGTATAAAATTAAAAAACAGCATTTAATAGTAGATGTAGCTGCAGTAAACCGCTAACTATTACAGTGTGCATCTCACCACCCGCTCTGTAAACAGCAGATCCCGTGGTTGCGGTCACATGGTCCAGCCACGTGGTCGCGGTGTACGTGGTAACTTCACTGCTGATCACGCTCTTATGCGTTTCATCACACGACTTCCTCTATAGCCAGCTTTAGGGCCGTATTTGTATAAAAGGAGCCTGTAGCCACATAGTTTCTGGAACCCAAAGCAACACCCTTCTGCTCAGATTAACTTTTATGCAGAACATTTTTTTTTGGGGGGCGGGGATTATTGGTCTAAACAGGCTGAATTGCTGTAATACTGACACTCAGTGGCTGAATATCTCCTTGCCATATGAACTCTGCCATACTGAAGTTTCTATCTGCCAAACCCAGCTCTGATGAAGAAGGGAGCACCCTTCGAAACGCGTTAGCCTTCATCCCCCCCTTTTTTTGATTTACCTGTAACCCTGTTTGGATTATGGTTACTTATGCCTGTTATACAATCATTTTGTGAGTATATTTCCTTATTAATAAAATTAGTAACTATTTATTGAGGTAATGCGCAAGGTTTGTGCGCTCTTTCTTTCTTCTTCCTCTACAGTTTTATTAAGCTTCCCCAGCTTCATGATAGAGCTGCACAACCTCTGATCACCAGCGAATGAATACACAACACGCTGCTTGTCACTGACGCCTGTTTGATCTGAGTCCTTGAGCGCAGGAGATAATGGATCTTTGATTATTGGTCTTAACCTGGCTTGGAAACAGGTTATAATCTGTAAATAGGTGAATATGAGATGTTTTGTGCTTAACTAGTTCCAGACTACAATACGTAATCATATGTTAGCAGTTCGGAAGCTTATACCAGGCTGATGCCTGAAGCTGCAGGCATCAACCTGGTATTTTTTATTAAACTGTAGGCGATTCTCTTTTTTGTATAAGTGATCTGAGCAGCTAATTAGCCACTGAATCGCTCTTAAAGGCAGAGGTCCTTAAAAGTCGATTCCACCCTTTGCTCTCCACTCACTCGCCGGGCTCTCCAGTCCCACTGGGAACCTGGCAGTGAAGCCGAAAGATCTGCCAGCTTGGGGACTAAAATGTCCCTGATCATCTCTATGGTATTAGAGACCAGAAGCAACTAGTATTTTGTCACTTCCAGTTTCCCCAGCAGGTAAACAAGTTATTTTTGACTTGTAAAAAGCATCTGATCAAACCGATCTTGCTGTGATCAGATGTTTTAAGGGCAGAGGAGGGATTTCGTGTCTACTAGACCACAGATCTCTCCATAAAGAGGACCTGTCACTATTTATTGTTATCACAAGGGATGTTTACATTCCCTGTGATTTCAATAACCATGATAAAAAAAATTAGAGACAGTGTAAAAATAAAAATCAAACAAAATAAATAATTAAAAAAAAATTGGGTTTTTTGGGGGCGTGGTCTGAAGATGGTGGAGTTCGGACATGCCTAGCTGGAGCTCCTGACTCCCGACCCGCATGACACTGTGACAGTGCTGTTGTTCGCCTCATAATGAGTCACCCGAAACTTCATAAGACTAGGACTACCCTGTGGTCATCGTCATCTGCGGAGATCCAGCGCTTCTTCCCGGAGAGCCTCCCTCCACGGCATCACAACTCCAGGCGCCACGCGGTACCTCAAGGCCTTGCTTTCCCCAGGCCGTACATTCTATGGTAGTGGTGCAGCTGCCAGGACCTAGTCCCAGGTCAGGGGGGTCGGAGCCCTTGCCTCCCCTTGCTCCATCGGTGGACAATTCGAACTCAATTACGCACCATGCAGGGGATGGGTCTAACCTTTTGGCGCTGATTAGGGCGCTACCTACCAAGGCTGATATCAAATCCATGCTATGCCGGTTGGAAGACCAACATTGTTAGGATTACCAGCACCTTCAGGAAGACATGAGCCAGCAAGACGACCGCATAACTAGGGGGGAGAGCTCGGTGGCAGCTCTGGAGCAGAGAGTTTCTCAACTTGAACAGAGTCATTTGACCCACAGATACCATTTATTAGATCTACAGCTCCATGTGGAAGACCTAGAAAACAGAAGCCGCCGTAACAACATCAGGCTGAGAGGTATCCCAGAGGCTACGGGGCCAGAAAACTTGCAGGACACCGCAGTTCTCCATAGAATCATTGATGAGTCCCCCCTGCCATCCCTAGAATTTGACAGAGTGCACAGGGCGCTGGGTCCCAAATCAACCGACCCTAACTGACCACGGGACATTATCTGCAGTGTACACAAGTATACACAAAAAGAGATGGTCTTACACAAGGCTTGGTCGGTGGGCGCCTTAGATTTTGACAGAGCTAGGATCTCTATCTTGCCCAATGTCTCTAGAGTTACCCTTCAATGAAGAGCCCTCCTGAAACCATTGTTGGAGAAATTGAGCCAATAGGACCTTTCTTATCGGTGGGGTTACCCGTTCTAGCTCACCATCCGGAAGAGTGGAACA
The DNA here is from genome assembly GCF_062004578.1 of Staurois parvus. Classification (NCBI taxonomy): domain Eukaryota; kingdom Metazoa; phylum Chordata; class Amphibia; order Anura; family Ranidae; genus Staurois; species Staurois parvus. The sequence continues at coordinate 8,144,748 of NW_028317807.1, forward strand.
TTTTTTTTGTTAAGGCGCCTGACAGACTTACCAGCTTTCTTCATCTTTTTGGGCATAGAACCCATATCTCTACCGGATTGACTATGACCCCTCTCGTGTAGAGATACCCGCTTCCTCCCCACAGCTGCCAAACTGGGCCTGCAACGTCGGGCACCACGCTTTCGTAGAAGAGATAGCTTGCCTACCCCAATGGAAGCTCCAGAGGCCTAATACCGATGTGCCAAGTTGTGAGTTCTGAGGCCCTGTGGCCCTCTGGGTCATGTTGGCAGTCCTCCAGCTTGGATTTGAGACTTTCCCAACCGGGAATGGGAGGAGGGAGATAGATATTTGTGATGACTTTTATATCTGCACACCTTTCCAGCTTCCCGTGTTCACATGCCGGGCCATGGTATGGCTGGCATGGGGAGACAGGACCTGCTGAGATAAGAGAGCTGGGGTTGCCATGAACGGTTCTGCCCTTGATTTTCTGTTCTCTAAGGGGATTTCTGTTAATGTACTCTTCAATTGGATCCACCTCTCTGCCTCCCTGTTGCTGTGTCTGTCTTGGATCTTGGGTTTAGTGCCCTCCCGGGCTGGACACAGGGACGTAAACATACAGATCTCTGTTGGCTCATGCTGAAGCTAAGGTTTTGATGGGTGGTTCCTGCAGTGGGGTTACTGATAGTATGCAGGATCTGGATCTTGAGGAGATGTGGTATTTCTGATGATATTGTGGGCCTACCCCTTTTTTTTACTCTCCTTCTTGAGCTTGTCTTTTTCAGTCTGCCTCCTTTCCCTCTCCTCCCCCTTTTTCCCTTCCCATTTCTCTTTCTACCCTTTTCTATTCTTTTTCTCTCTTCTTTTTTATGGGGGTCGGAGGGGGTACTCCTTAATCTTTGTCGGGTGTGGGGGATTCCGGATCATTTTTAGGGGTGGTGGTGGTATTGTTCTGATTATCTGCAAGTTGTACTTGGTTATGACGGCCCGCCATATTGAATATGAGTTTATATGTTACTACAGGAGGGAGGTGGCTGGATTTGATTTGATTTCTTTTGTTGTTTGGGGATTGTATATTATGCTGACGGGATTGGTGAACTCATGGTATTTGTCTACTCTCAACATGTTTGTTTAGGTGGTTGTTTTGCAGGGCAGGTTGGGGAGGAGGAGTCCCTTGCCTGCTGCCTTCAGCTTCTCCCCCACATATGGTTGCACCCTGCGGGCTTGACCCGCAGTGCATTTTTTGGAGGGTGCTTGAGATTATCTCTTTTGCTTTGGCGATATTAGCCTCACTTTTGGGAGTCCCTCTTCGACTCCTAATTCTTTGTGCTTTTCTGTCTTCCTCTAGATGTGCCTTCTTCTCTTGTGTTTGTGGATCTCTTTTGATATTTCTTCTCTTCTGTTTCCCCCTTTCTTCTTCTATTCATTGTTTCCCTTCCCCCTCTCCCCTCCCCCACTCTTTCTTTTCCCTTTTTTTCTCTTCTCTCTCTCTTTCCCCCTCTTCTTCCCTACCTCTGTTCTTCACCAATAATGCCTCCTAGGTCTTCTTCCACGCCGGCGAGTGGGCAGGATCTTAGCCGTCTGGTATCCATCAATGTTCAGGGACTGAACACACCGGAGAAGCGTTCAATGGTGCTCTCTAATTTATGCCACCTAAAAGCTCATATTTGTTTTCTTCAGCAGACACACTTTCGTGCAGATAAAATACCTAAGCTGGGTGATCGCCTCTTTTCGACTGTATATCATGGGTGCTCTCCGCACTCTAAGTTACTTAAACTCTAAGTCTAAGGGAGTGAGTATATTGTTTAATAGAAGCGTTCCATGGAACTTTAGGGACCAGTGGTGTGATGCAGAGGGGCGGGCCCTATTTGTGAAAGGTCTGCTTGGTAACCGGATATTCACTTTGGTGAACATATATCTTCCCAACTCGCACCAGATCACGTTTCTCAAGCAAACTTTATCGAAATTGGAGGACTTTGCTGAAGGTATTCTCTTGGTGGTAGGGGATTTCAATTTCACTATGGATCCGCAAATCGACACTTCGCGTGTGGTATCGCATTTGTCATACTCAACCTTGAAACCTTTGAAGAGATCTCTTCATGCGTTTCATTTGGTGGACGTTTGGAGGGTGCTGCATCTGAACCATAGAGATTATACGTAATTATACGTTTTATAACCATCCTCACGATTCCTATTCCAGAATAGATTTTATATTGTTCCCTCAATCTTTTTTGTCTAAGGTCAGTGCTGCCTCCATTGGCTCGATTACATTTTCAGATCATGCCCCGGTTTGGGTGTACGCTGACCTGTTGTCCTCTTCTCCTAAGACATGGCAGTGGAAACTGAATGACTCTCTTACAGTCACCAGGGGTGGTGGAGGATCTATCGGCAGAATTGCGCTCTTTATTAGCCACTAATGCAGGTCCAGACAGTACCCCAATGATGATCTGGGAAACTCACAAATATCGCTAGTTAGTGTGGTTCTGGTGGAACTTACTGTTCTTAGGGACCAACTGAGTTCTCTGGCCATGGATAGAGCAATGGCAATGCTTGCTAAATCGCCGCTCATTTTACGAACATGGAAACAAATGTGGCAAAATTTTGGCTCATGCCCTTGGGGCTCAGAGGGCTCGCGCGTTTATCCCGGAGCTCATGGATGAGTCTAGACGGCTAGTCATACGTCGGATGAAATTGCGGGCGTTTTTCAACGTTACTATGAATCACTCTACAACTTGTCGGTAGGGACATTGTCGGTGGGGTCTGTTGGAGTGGAGGCTATACGGCGGTATCTGGTGGATTCAGGCATGCTGGGCATACCGGATGAAGCAGTGGCTTCCCTAGATGTATCGTTGTCGGCGGAAGAATTAGGAGTGGCCATGTCTCATATGAAAACTGGTAAGACTCCTGGCCCGGATGGCTACTCTTTGCTTTATTATAAATTGTTTAGTATGACCCTTTTTCCGCATTTTCTCACGGCATATAATGGCGTTGGGACAGGTGTTGGTCTCCTTCGAGACACGCTTCGGGCGCACATTATGGTGATACAGAAAGAGGGCAAGGATCTGCTTACCTGCTAAAACTACAGACCTATCTCTCTAATAAATGTTGATCTTAAATTAGTTACCCAAATTTTGGCTATGCGGATGATGGAGTTCATCCCTGCCCTAGTGCATGACGATCACATTGGCTTTGTTCCCTCCAGGGAGGCCAGGGACAACAAGATGAAGGCCATCAATCTAATACTGTACATGTGGCCAACGTGCGTAACTGCCATTGTTGCTGCTCTCCACAGGCGTGGAAAAGGCCTTTGAGCGGGCTAACTGGACCTTTCTGCAGGAGACCATTTTTCTGGCAGGGAGACTTTGAGGTTTTTCAGTTGAATTTCCCGCCGTTATTGACGGCTATAAGAAATGATTTGGCGAAGTGGCAGGGTTGTCTCAGAAATTGCTAAGGCTACCAGAGTTGCAGGGGGGCATGGCTCTGCCTGATGTGGCATTATGTCACAGTGCTTGCCACCTGACCAGAGTTTTGAACTGGTGTAGGCATGGCGCTCTGAAACAGTGGGTGCGGTTGGAGTAGGAGATTGCGGGGATGCTGTTGTGTTCGCTGCCGTGGTGCCAGACGGATCTCCCGGCCGCGATCCTGACACATCCCACGGTGGGGGAAATGGGGAGGATATGCCACAGGCTCTTTCCAACTTCGTCGATTACACCGATACCTTCTCCCCTGACCCCCATTGTGTGGAACCCAGGCTTTAGTCAGGGTTTGCAGGAACCAAGATTTCAAAATTTTAAATCTCGTGGCTATTACCAGGCCCTACATTGGTGGTTGAATTTTCAGAAGCCAGCTTTTGGAGTCGGCAACGTTCGCGGAGCTGTCATTTTGGAGGCATTTTGTCATGCTCTCATTCCCTTTGAGAACCTATGTTCTGCTGACTCTCCGATTCACCATGCGATTTATCAGACCTATCAACTTTTAGTGTCCCCATCACCGTCGTATACACTGCTGTACATTCTTAAATGGAAACAAGATCTGGGGCTGAGCTTTACAGATGCGCAGGTGGAGAGGATCCTCAAATTTTGTAAAATGTTGATTTGCTCTAAGTATCAGGAATCCGGCTTTAAGCTGCTGACGTGCTGGTATTACACTCCTGTCAAATTGCAGACCATGTTTTCCCACTGTAGTGATCAGTGTTGGCGGTGTGGGGAGGAGACTGGTTCTCTGCTTTACATTTTCTGGTCCTGCACTCGGTTACAGGCGTTCTGGGATGGAGTACATCGTATAGCCCAGAAGTTTACGGATCATGAGCTTGTCAGGGAACCTGCGTTCTACCTTCTGCATCATCATGACTATCTTGATAAGTCCTATAGACGTTCCATCTTGCCTTTACTATTGATTGCGGCAAAAAGCTGCATCCCTATGTTTTGGAAACAGACTCAAGCTCAGACTATTTCCGTTTGGTTGCGGAGGACATTAACGAGATGGAGGATATGTTGGCAGCGGAGAGAGGTGATCGTTCATGTTCACGTTTTCTCAAGAAATGGCATTACAGGCACAAAATTTATTTATTCAGAGGAATATGCTTCTCTAGCCACTTGAGCTCCTGAGGATTTACCCCCCTTAATGACCAGGCCTTTTTTTGCTACTTGGTGCTGCACTAATTCAACTGATAATTGCGCGGTCATGCAATGCTGCACCCAAATGAAATTTACGTCCTTTTTTTTCACACAAATAGAGCTTGGTATTTGATCATCTGTGTGCTTTTTATTTTTCACGATATACACAATAAAGGCCAAAAATTTTAAGGAAAAACAATATTTTTTATTTTCAGCTATAAAAAATATATAATAAACTCAAAGTTGGTTATAAATTTAGGCCAAAATGTATTCTGCTACATGTTTTTGGTAAAAAAAATCCCAATAAGTGTATATTGATTGCTTTTTGTGGAAGTTATAGCGTCTACAAACTATGGTATAAATACTGCAATTTACGCCATTTTTCTGCTATACAGCGCTGCGCTAGTTTAACGGAAAATTGCGCGGTCATGCAATATGGTACATAAATGAAATTTACATCCTTTTTTTCCCACAAATTGAGCTTTCTTTCAGTGGTATTTGATTGCCTGTGCGGTTTTTATTTTTTGCGCTATAAAAAAAAAAGTCTGACAATTTTGAGGAAAAAAAAACAATATTTTGGACTTTTTGCTATAAAACATGTCCAGTAAAAAAAAAATGCAAAAATCAAATTTAGTCATAAATTTCTGCCAAAATGTATTCTGTGACATGTCTTTGCTAAAAAAAACCCCAATACGTGTAAATTAATTGGTTTACGTGAAAGTTATAGCATTTACAAATGGCGGGAAAGATACTGGGATATTTAGAGTTTTTTTTATACTGATAATGGCGGCGATCAGCGAATTATGGCGGCGATCAGGGACTTATGGCAGCGACCAGCGATTTATGGCGGGACTGCGGCGGACATTTTGATATTGGGGGGTACTGACTTGGGGTCACTGACATCCCCAAAAACACTAATACAGTGATCAGTGCAAAAAAAAAAAAAACTGACACTGTACTAATGGCAATGGGGAGGAAGGGGTTAACTTTATTTTGCAGGGAAGGGTTATAGGAGTGAGGAGAGTGTTTTACTAGGCGGCGGGGGTGTGTGCTGGGCGGGACAAGGCTGATCGAGAAAGAAAAACTGTTCTTTCTCGATCAGCTCATCCTCGAGCTGTCAGGGAAGTGACAGACAGCACAGCTACTGCAGCTGTGCTCTCTGTCACTGTTTGCCGCCGATCGCCAGGACATAGCTGCTAAGGAGTGGCTGTGACCCGGCGACTGACATCTGCGGCAGAGAACCGCGGGACAAATAGGGCGGCGGTGCGCCTCGCGCGCGCCCCATATTTGTTTACAAAACACACGTCTTAAAACGTGGTTTTGCCTGTGAGTGCCGCCCTGCTGCCGTATATGTACAGTGGCTGGGCGGCATGCGGCTAGTGGTGTGATTCATTTGAGGGTCTCCTGCTTTGTTCTGATGGGGTTTGGGGTCGGCCTGGGGGGGGATGGTGTTGAATGTATTCCCCCTTCTTTGGCCTGCCTTTTCTCACTTCTTCCTTCTTTTTCTTTCTCTCCTTCTCTTTTTGTTCTCCCCCCCCCCTTTTTTCTTTTTTTTTTCTCTCTTTTCTCTTGCTGTTCAGTCTTTCACCTTTCTTAGCTCTGCCTTGGGCTACTTTAAGGCAAAAACGGAAAAATGCGAGGTGCAGCTTGGGGCGCATATACTCCTGTTATAATGAGTAGTTTGATTTTAATGCCACAGATCTTTATATGTCTGTTTCTGGCCGTGATCAAACATAATACTGGGGGCAATGATTGTTTAGGTTAATGACACATGCTTATCTTGTCAGGATAACTGCTGCTCTTCTGTCATGTTTATGGAAATAAGTATTTCTGTTTTGTTACTCTGTGTGGCTATTGTTGTTGGTTGTACTGTTACCGTGAGCTGTCACTAGTGAAAAAAAAAATTGTTTTTAAAGCACCTCCAACCCACTATGCTCAAACGCAAAAACGAATGTGCGTATCGGTCCCGCGTCAATACACAAACGGCAGTCGCACCACTCATGTGAGGTATCACCGTCAACATCAAAGTGAGAGCAATAATTCCAGCACCAGACCTCCTGTGTGGGTTCCGAAACAGCACCATTCCACGAGCGTGCTCAATTTTATAGTGTGACATGTTAGGAATCTCTTTATTTTATGTTTTAGATTTTATCAGTTGTGTGTTATATTATGTTTTTGTGCATTAAAATTTTTTAAAGCATATTTTTTCCCCAAAAAATTGCCGTTGAAAAACCACCATTTTATTCTCTAGGGTTTCTGCAAAAAATGATATAATGTTTGGGAGTTTTCTAGCATAAAATATTGACTTTTTTAAACAAAAAGTGTCAGAATAGGCCTGGTCTTTAACCAGTTGCCCTCTGCTCTATAGTAGAACTACTGCTACAGGGTGGCTGGGCTGCGCAAAATCACGTATATGTACGTGATTTTCATTCCTGGGTAGGGGGTGCATGCACACGCGTCACCCTATCCTCACCGCCATTGGCGGCTAGGGATGTCAATCATCGTGTCCCAGATGGAGATTCCCCACCGGCACCCGGTGATTGCTGTGTAGAACTGACAGGTCCCAGAAGACTACGAGGCCATTCACAAAGCTCAGCGCCTCTCACACATGCACAGTGGGCATCCGGCTGTGAAGCAGGGTGCTATCACAGCCAGGTGCCGACACTGAAGATGCTGGCGCCAGGGAGAGAAGATGGTCGGGGAAACCAACCATGGTGAGGACACCACTGGACCGAGGGACAGGTAAGTGGCTGTATTTTAAAGGTCAGCAGCTACAGTTTTTGTAGCTGCTGACTTTTTCATATTTTCAGCTGGAACTCCGCTTTAAGTTGTTTTTCATATGTGATAAAGCAAGAGAGCAATTGGGCGCATAACACTGTCTCCTCCAAAGTGCCTTCATGGCAGTATCACAATGTTGAAAATGATACGACGTTTTAGCAATTGCGTTTAAATCTACTTTAATCTCCTAGATTGTAAACTCGAAAGAGCAGGGCCCTCAATCCAATCATGTTTTGCATTGTATTGGTATTGTTCTGTCACATGTTCTGTCCCCCTTTGTAATGTACAGCGCTGAGCGAACTATTGGCGCTTTATAAATACTGCATAATAATAATAATAATAATAATAACCTTATGAAGCAGGGTGGAGGAAGTGTTCCTTTGTTTATGATTTTTCAAGCAGAACACAAATGTAGTCAATGAAATATCTTGCCTGATGCCATTTTTCCCCCAACTAGCTTCAGCTGGCAGTGCCTACAGGGGCCTCATAGACACTAGAAACAATCTGGATTGGGAGACATCTGATACCTATGGACACCTTAACTGAATGCTACTTTGTTCAATGCCCTGAAAGTGGTATGAATAAATTTAGTTCTCCCTGTAAAAAAACATGGTTATTATTGTTTGAAATTAGATGCATAACAGGTGTGTGCCTTTCCTTGCACAGCATGTCATCCCATAAACAAAGAAAAGTACAGCACATGATTTATTTTCAATCATCAAGTCATAAAGACTAGGCCCCTCCAGCCATTCCGTTTCCTACAGCTGACTATTAAACACAAATGTGATGACTGTAATACTATTACTTCAATCTGATAATGCGTGGCACAACTATTTCTATTACGTTTTATATTGTTACCTTTGAGCTCTTCAGGTAGTGATCCACGAATTATGCCAGTGGGTAGACTTTGACCTTTGGAGCTTAATGTGTTGTTGGTGCCATTGGGTGCCTTTAAATTTGCCATGCTGCTTTGGTTTCCAGGTCCCTTCTTCCCATTTATAGGGGGCAGAAAACTCATTGGAGGGGCATCTGGCATTGGTAGAAAGTCACCATCTTGGAAGAAAGAACACAGAAAACTTACTTGTGATGCATCTGGTTTAATGATATTTTTGCAGCTTCTGGACATGCATATATGGGTCAAAGAGCGGCCAATGAACAGAAACACACACAGATCCATAGGCAGCACAGTGACTTCTGCCTAGCAGCACTAGGGTTGTTTGAATCCCAAACACAACACTACCTGCCTGGAGTTTGCATGTTCTCTCTGTGCCTGCATGCGTTTCCTCCGGGAAATCCAGTTCCCTCCCACACTGCAAAGACATGCTGGTAGGTTAATTGACGACTGTATAAATTGGCCTCAGTGTGTATGAATGTGAGTTAGGGACCGTAGATTGTAATCTCCTTGAGTGCAGGAACTATAGAGTGCTGTGTAAATTGACAACGTTATACAAGTACCTGTATTAATAATTGCTCTGGTGAAGACTGGCCTCTTTAATACTTGGATATCCTGGGTGCTGGCCATTGTAGTTAGTCTCCAGTCTCTATTAAGAATATGAATAAATATTGGCCACATTGCACCTAGCTTCTCTTACAGTATATTTTAATAATCAATGAATTGATTGTTTACAGCAATGTCTTCACTCAAAAACCAACCTTCCTTGATGAGTTTCATCACTCCTGGCTTGCTTGTGAGTTACTCAGAAGTGGTAAAACGTATCAAGGAAGGTTGGTTTTTGGGTGAAGACATTACCATATGCAGTCAATTCATGGATTACTAAAATATATTGCAAGAAGAACTAAGTGGAGTACAGCTGATATTTTTTCATATTCTTGACAGCTCTCGGTCCCCACTAACAATCGGTAGCCATGGGACTGGCTCTTGATCATGTGACCACTGTGACAGCTAATTGCAATGGTATCACCCTGGGTGTTCAGATCCTTACAAAGGGACTCAAGGGTGAGTGGGAAGGTATAACGTTGTATTAAATAAAACAATATTTGCTCCAGGTCTGTCAAAGTCTTAGGGGATTTTGTTACATGGAAATTAATGGCAGCCTGCATATTTTCTTAGGTTTTCTATAATCTCTCACACACACACACCAAGTGCATATTTTTATGGAACAGCCATTTTCAACTAGGGCTGTTCCAGAGGTTTGTAGGTGTTCCTTGAGCAGTGGCTAATTGACCTCCCTTTTGATGATGTCGGTATAGTTCTAGAGTCAAAGCCACTTGGCAGAGCCAGCAACATGACATCAATGATCTTTTTATCCATCTGTAAGGGTGGTATTCTGACCACCAATGTAAGGGGCATTTTTCCCACTGACCTCCGATGACTTGCAGGAGACCTCTGAGACCTGAAATTCATTTTATGAGTTGGGTTCTTCTAGGGTATAAAAGCTGAGAAAGACTGGTATCAAAACAGGAACACAAAAGCCACCAATATTTTAGTGTGCATGTAAGCCTGAATTGACATTGTGTGCTTTAACCCATATGAAGCAATCTGTTTTCATTTTATGCTCAGTGATACATTAGCAAACTTACTGAATATTGCAGTATACTGTACTTTGTGCTTAAACTTTGCACTTTGAACTGCCTTACCAAATAAACCCAAAAGTTACTCAGTACTGAATTCTTCTTGTGTATACAACTGGAATGCGAAAACTCATTTGTCCCATATGGAAATGATTGCTGTACACTGATAAGGGTCTCACTAGGTATATAGGATTTCACATTTCTTGATTGGGTTATACCACCTTATCAGAATGAACAAAAGGATACTTTGCTGCAAGTCACTAATAACTAAGCAAGTAGCATGGGTGCTTTATTTAGAGGAACAGTAAATCAGGTCACATTGACTTTAGCAAGCTGGAAAATCTGACTGAACCTCAAAGTCAAAATGTTTTATGTTTGGATAGACTGTGAACGGATTGGAACTCCTTTTTGGTTTTTACTGCAATCACCGGCTTCCTTAAGCCAGCCATAGACAGTTCGAATCTTGGCCGGATCAGCAGGAACCATGTATGGGCAGACTGAATGTACCCAAGTTGATCGATCGATTAACTTGGGTACAACCAGTCTGTTGGATTTTACATGCGATTATTCCTAGCAGCTGTTATAGGCTCTAGCAATAATCAGTGACTTCTCCTGGCAAGGGGGGAGGGGCAGGGGAAGCCAAATAATGGCTCGGCGGGAGGGATTCCCCTGTCAACACTGTGGTTGCACCTGCCTTAGGTAGATTTTTCCTTCACTAACTGTAATAGCGACAACAGTTTCACCAGGCCGGAAGTAAAAGCTGACAAGGTTTCCAAGCATTCCCTAGTCTACTTAAAAAAATATTATTTGTGTTCCTTTCTGGTAAAACCACTGTCATCAGGACAGGAAGAAAGGGAAGGTCTCTCTAACAGAGCCCTGGATAGCAGTAAAACAGAGATTCTTTCCTTACCCACTTTATCCATAAAAGAAAACATTTGACTTGACATGCTGTCAAGCTCTTCCAAATCCTTTTGCAGTGTGGCCCTAAAGAGTCTCATCCTCACACAAGAGTTTTATCGGGCATTGGATATGGGATGAGATGGAACCATTTATGGTCGAAATGGGCTTTTAACATGTTACAGACCCTGCTTAGTATAAGATTTAAAAGACTTTTTAAACATTTTTCTGTGAATATTGCTGTCAGAATAAAGAAGAAAAGACATTTGCCAATTATTTAGAGGTCTCTGGCAGCATCACCAACTAAATGAATATTTCAGGTAGTTTTAACAAGCATAGCTTTTTCTGACTGCAGTGAGAGTACAGTACATCGCCTAAGGTTTTCACACCTAAGTATGAAGGAGATAATTAGATAAGTACAGTAATGATCTGAGTTCTCTTACCAGACATTGCTCACACAGTCTAAAATTTAATTTAAAGGGAATTGATAATGCTTATTCGTGTTACTTTTAACCACTGGATAAAGACTTAAGTATTTAAGCAGAACTCCAGGCAAACAGCAAACTACACAGCTGAAATACATATACTGTTTTACTTGATGAAGGATGCATAATTCTGTTCAACCTCATTTGTGATTCACAGACCTTTGTCAAATTGCAGAGCAAGCTGATAAGAGGACAACCCCAGGCAACAGCTGGCCATACATGGATCGAAATTATTCTGATTCAGCAGGGACCAGGGCAGTACACAAGTTGATCTATCAAATGACTTGTGTACAACAAGCCTGTCTATTTCCTGAACGAATAGTGCCACCAGCTATAGTTGGCAACACTACTCATTGTGTTCTGCCAACCGGGAAGGCTCTCAGCCGGCAGAAAACAGTAGCGCTGTGGGATGGATTCCCCCATCAACACAGTCAGTGTGGTACCACACCCATAGAAGGAAGGAACTTGCAGAATCTATGGCCTGACTAAGAATATTTTCAGCAAGTACAGAAAATAACTTTTGATCTTGCCAGAAATGCAGTTGTCTTATCAACTTCGACTTCAGCTGAGATGAAATGAACCATAAAAAAATATTATCTTCCTTCTGTAAAATGACTAATCTTTACATCACCCTTTTTTTCCAGTAAAGGTTTTTATGAAAGTCTGTGAGGTATACAATCGGGTATAAAAGTACAAAAGTGCATATACAGCATTCAGAGAGTTAGAGAAAACAACAACAATGGTATCTCAAGCTCACAAAAAGATGTATTGAGTACAACACATCACATGATAGAGTATGGTACCCACACAAAGTGTTAAGAAATGCCCAATGGAGTTGTAAGAGAGAGGTTCAATCAACAGCAAGGAGATGGCAGAAGTGGGGCATGGGGCTGAGAGAAGAAAAAAAGGGGCCATTGGTATAATCTGTTAGAAGACCCACCGTCCAAAACCACAGGGAGGAACAGCTGAAGAGTGACAAAGCTTACACTGTATCACCCTGTGAATGGACTCAGCAGCTCCAGATCTTATCAAACTTGTGTGGGAAGTTCATACTAGCATAGGTCAATTTATACAAGGGAAGGGTTCCATTAATAACTGCTTTCCAGCCACTAAGAGTGTGGGGGGGGGGGGGGCTTCCAATTCAAAAGGATTTCCCTAGGTGCATAGTAAGAAGAATAAAATACAAAAAGTCATGCATGTTCATTAGGCACTATACCCTCCACAAGACCCAGTAACCATATGGCTGGATCCAGTGGAAGAGAAAGGCTGCCCACCACATTAACGGTTTCCATCTGCATCCCCCTTTTAATGGCGATGATAAAAGGAAGAAATGTTTACAGTCCAGCCTGGGTGACAATTGTAGCTCCCTCCATAAACACAGTGGAGGAGTAAATGTACCCACCCAAGGACAGGAAGTGTGTTATTTACAGGATTACCAGGCAAAAATAATAAGGGTAAAAAAATAAAACTAATGGAGCCACCACATGTAGACTGGTAAACTGCAATATATTACATTTTTTTTTGGATTTAGATGCACTTTATGAATATTTGTCAGAGGTCTGTATGCACCTTGGAGCAAAGTTTAGGTGCAAGGATGTTTTTAAGAACAATACATATATAATGATTAGGACTGTGCCCCTGTTGCTGTCATATTCATATTTGCAAACTAGTCTACAAGTACTTCTCCTAGCGGCTCATTCTGCATGTGCTGCAATAATGTACATGGGAAATCTTATAAAATACACTAGTATAGGCAAATTCTTGAATCTTGGCTTCCAAATTATTGCAAATCCTTGAATTTGGCACTGAAAGTAGATACTCATAGCTAATAGTTACATATATATTTATCCAAACCTAGCTTCACACCACCCAAAACATCTACTATATCTTTAATATACTGTATTGGTAAACTTTTTTAATATAAATTGTTTCATTCATTTATAATTTTTAAAACATTTAAAGCGGGTAAGACCTAACCACTAAATAGCTTTAAATGATTTTGTTGGTTGACTGGAATATATTTGTTTTCTGAAGATTTACATAGATATTTATTTATATCATCAGTGTAATGAAAGCCCCAATTAAAAAGAAAAAAGCCTAACAGGATGAAAATATTTAGATAAGTCTTACAAACTCAGACATGCTAATCATCATAATGCTTTGTTTCCTGATTGTCTGCCAAGAATCATACAGGAATTATTACTGGTGTATATATGGATATACATGGCTCATCCATTGGTTTATGCTAAACAATGTAGTTGTAAGGTTTTAACTGACTTTGGTTATTGTTTAAAAACTTTCATCTAAGATATATATATATATATATATATATATATATATATATATAAACATCTGCAGCAATTTAATTTATTGGTGAAATCATAAATATAGTAAGACCATTGTGTACCATATATTAGTTGTCTGTGACAATAACAATGCTAGAAGGACATACTGTATATTAATAGCATGTACAAACTATGGTATATAGTTGAAACACATGTGAACCTAAGGACAAGGACAAAAAAACATTTTTCACTTGCTGATATACTGTATATACCTGCTTATCTGGACAGAAGTGCAGTGTTCTTGTCACTTTGTGTGAGTTGAAATTGAAGCATGAAAAATGTTAACTGTAAAAGTATAGTCCCACAACCCACCTTGTAAATGAGATAAAGACAAGAAGACACATTTTAAGTCCATCCTGGGTGGCTACCATGGATCCCTCCATAGATACATAGAATGAGTGAGCATAGCCACCCTGGCACAGGAAGTGTATTATTTGTATGGAAAAAAAGCCTAAAACTGAAAATTTTGCAGCCACTTCATCTATGGACTGGTAAGTTGCAATATATTAAACACTTGCTGTAAGGTTAAGACATACATTAGTGTTCTGATTTGTAACACATCTGAACCATACCTAACAAATTAGGTCTTCCTTTGTGTAGTTCGGTCCTATCACCATTTTTCCTAACTTCTGTTCTTTAAAGGGAACCTAATATGAAAAAAAGGTTTCTAACGTATCAACAGAGCTGGAATGTAGGCACCTTGCTTTGGTTGCAACTACTTGTGTTAGCCGAATCGATCCTTGTTTCTCTGCAGAACCCCTTGTATACTAGGCACAGGTTGTACATGTGGTCTTTATGTATACCAAAATTGAGATTAAGCCTCCTCAGATGCTAAGCCTACCCCTTGTCATTTAACTTTCAAATGCATAAGCCTTTATTGCTGACTAAATATTTTACAAGACATAGTCAGGGCTTAATGCATAGTTTGATCAAGACTTGGGCAAATGTTGAGGCTTCAAGTTCAGCTTGGCCAAGATTCCAAAGGAGCTCCACAGCGATCACAGGAAAAGTGAACACTATTAAGTAGAGCAATGTGTTAAAGTCATGTCAAACTGCTGGCGATCCAGCCTATTGTGCTCTGTGTGAGAGCAGCAGCTCGGATCTCCAGCATGCTGTCATCACAGGGAAATGGGCTATAGGTCTACAGCACACAGTAAAAGAAAAAAGACTTAAGCTGGTTATACATGGCTTCTATTTTTTTCAGCCATTGGGCTCCATCCAAACAGGTGAGGTGGATGGAGGTGAATCCCCTGCTGTTGTCAGAATGCAATAATCAGCGTCTGCAGCCTATTGATTGCAGCCGCCGATTGAGAAAAGTTTTCTAACTTTTTCATTCAATAGAAGTCCAGTCCCTGCTGAACTAGTCGATTTTTTATCTGTCTATGGCCAGCTTTATACACATGTTACTTTTTAGGCAGTCTAACTGCATCAGAATAATGAAAGATAACTGTTCAATTGCTGGAGTTGGGCTTTAATGCAGCGTTATAGCCTGTGGTCCTGAGCTAAACTTCTATGGCATAGGCAACATTTGGACTTTTCCTACTGCTTATGGTGAGTACTGCTTGGATCTTAGACCTAGAAAGCTTGTCCTGGCAGTGTAACTGTTAAGACAAATTTAAAAAAAAAAGTATTACAGATAGTATTTATTACAGGGACTTGTATAGTGCCATCAGTTGAAGTAGCACTTTACATATATATATTGTACATTCACATCAGTCCTTGCCCTTAAGGAGCTTACAATCTAAGGTCCCTAACTCACATTCATACAAACACTAGGGACAATTTATACAGGAGCAAATTACCTACCAGCATGTCTTTGCATGGCACGTGGAGAATATGCAAACTCCAGACAGGTAGTGTCGTGGTTGGGATTCAAGCCGACAATCCTAGTGCGACCAGGCGTAAGTGCTAGCCACTTAGCCACTGTGCTGCCCACTTAACTTTTCTGAATCATTTCCCCTGCAATCCTTGCCTTTAGATGGATAACTTGCTACATTATAAAATGTACCTGGGTTGGCATCGATATTCCAATCAATATCCATCTGTAATGTTTTGAGTTTGCTCTCTGCCCCTGCAGTTGGGATCTCCTTCTCCAGTGTGGAATCTTCTGGCTCCTCCTTATACGCCTCTTGGTTCTGTAATTTATTGCTCATATAATCTGTAATTGAGGAGTCAACTGGTAAGTAACATTCCACAAGGCATACATTTATTTCATTGGCATGTATGATATTTGACATAAACAACTGCTCAGTTTCCAGGACCTTATTTAGACATCCTAACACTCTAGGCACACCGAAACAATGATGCCTTTTTGTGCAATTGCCTCCTATTGTGTCATGTAATCATTTTGGTAAAAATGACTGTTATTGAAAGTGCTAGTAAAGGCTGTGTGCAAAAACAGACAAGGGCGCACTCTCAGCGTGCATTACCGTGGAGACCCACCTATTTATTAAATGAAATAGATATATACTCACAAACCAAAGAGAGTTAAAAGCAGAATGAGTGGTCCGCAATAACAGCAGATGCAGGAAGCATCTGAGCTCTGAGGAAGGGAGTTCATCTCCCGAAACGCGTCAGCTTATCCATATCAAGGGCAGAGCATTGCATCTGCTGTTATTGCTGACTACTCATTCTGGTTTTAACTCTCTTTGGTTTGTGAGTATATATCTATTTAACTTAATAAATACATGGGTCTCCACAGTAATGCACGATGAGACTGCGCCCTTGTCTGTTTTTGTTCACCAGTATTCAGATTTCCCGATCTTTGAATGACAGCACCTCTCCGTTTGGCATTTTCAATTTCCTAGTCTGCATGAAGATTTTAGCTCTTGTTTCATTTGTTTGTCTAAAGGCTGTGTGCCTACAAGATCTAGTAATGATTATCTGTACTTGTGCAGAAATACTTTTAATCATACAGACAACCAAACAAGACATGGGAGAGATGTCTTCATGTTTTCCGGAATATAGGGAGCTGTCAGGTTCTTCTCATCATCCTCTGCACCCTACAGCTTTCTTGCTAAATGTAGCCACAAATATCAAGAGATGGCAAAAGTAGGCAAAGAAAATAAGAAAGTTACAATGATGGGTATATCTAGAGGCTTGGTGTTTCCCTAATAATCCAACCACACTTAGTACTAGACTACATGCCTTATAGTACCTACAGAAATTCCTGTGTATATCTAAGTTTTCAATTCATTATGATTAAGTGCCCTGTAATTTACTACCTGTACAATACTGAGCTGAATATACTGAAAACTCAGAGGTGATTACAAATAAGGGTTTAAAAAACACTTGTATCACACCTGTGCCTTAAACAAATGATCTAAAAGGAAAAAAAGGGATGAAAGGTATTAGAAGAACAATAACACAAACAGAGATGTTTGCCCACCTTGGATCAAAACCAACATTAATACTTTGAATATATGTGTACTTAGGATACTTTAAACATTTTCAGACCATAATCCACCACAGCAGCTAAGGATAATAATTGTACCATCTTTAGAAGTTCTTTGTTATGAATTCAAAGCACTAATATAAAGCTATACCAGTGGAGCACTGCCATGTTTAGAAAAGGCTTGTGCAGTTTCATTTATGTTTTGTGAGAAAAAAATCATCCAGGTTCACCAGCTACTAATGGTTGTTTGCTTGGCTAATAGTCAACAGAAATTAATGTTTTCTTGGGATGCAAAAACTAGAACACAAAGCTTTGAGGGCTGACAGAGCATCTCATCGCTAAACGTTCTGCTGGCCACAAAAATGTTTGAGGTTTGACAGTGTTTACAGTCTGCAGAGAAATGAGCAAATAAGTTAAATGACTTTGTGCATTTGAATTACTATGTTTTGATCATCTTTTTGATCAGAATCCAGAACTAAACATCTAGTGGAATTTGTACAAATTTTTTTTTTTAAGTATTACTAAAGCAAAAAGTCAACAGACACAGTACTTCCCACTAAAAAGAACCGTATCGCCAAAAGCAGACCACAGCACTTCATCCCAGACACGGCAGGCCCTATATATAAATGTGTCCTTAACCAGGTGCATTTTCTGAATGCAGCAGGTTTATGTTCAAAATCATAACTTGACCTACCTTCCTCAGGAAAAGAGACTTCGGGGAGAAGAATGGGATGGAGCCAAAAATTGTTGGTTTGGCTACATTGCTAAACAGTGGAGGCTTAAAACTTCAGCCTATGGGGGGGGCGTGGCCTGGACTAAGATGGAGTAGGACGCGTGGGTGATGAGCTCCGTTCCCGATATTATCCTGACACAATATCCTGAGTGTCTTTTGTTGCTTTACTACTCTTTTGAACTTACCTGGAGCCTTGTACTTATTTTGTATTATGTCTCCCTCTCGGAAGGCTGCCTCTGCTATTCCCTCTTTGGACAAATTTTAAAGACAGGAGTGGAGCCCTCTGGAGGAAGATGGCCTCAGACTCTACTACTGCTAACATGGCGAGAGTACTTGAGGCTATATACTCGTGCCAGGTAACAACGAAAATAGAGGAGGTGAAGTTAGACATATCGCTTCTAAGACTGAGGCCCGTATCAGTCAAGTGGAGGATACTCTCCACCCTTTACGGCACACCTCTGAAGCGATGCAGCATCAGTTGCAACAGCTAGCCCAGAAACAGAACGACCTGGAGATCCGGTCCCAACGATGTAACCTCCGCTTTATTGGCCTTCCGGAACGCTCAGATGACTGGGACCCGGAAATGTTCTTGGAAAACCTGCTCATTACTACTTTTTTGCAGGGAGGCCTTCTCGTCGACCTTGGCTGTGGAACGAGCGCATCGCATGCCAGCCCACCAGCCCCTGGAACCTTCATTGCAAAACTTCTTAATTTTAGGGACCGCAACACTGTACTACAGCTGACTAGAGAGAGAGGCAACATCCCCTACCAGAATGTAAGAATATCAGTGTTCCCTGACTTCTCGGCTAAGATTCAAAGGCAACAATCCCACTGCATGGATGTCAAACGGTGCCTTTGCACTAAACACTTGAAGTATGATTTTCCCTGCCTGCCTTCGGGGAGAGGGTGAAGATTGGGCACACTTTTTTGAGCTGGCTCGACAAACATGATTGACATTGCATACGCCCCGCTTGACCCCGTTACTGTTTTACGGAGTTCGTGAGTATGCCTCCCCCTTTACTGAGGGATCGGAAGGGGACTCTGATTCTCCCATTTGAAGTTGGATGCAACTCTCTCCCGGGTCCCCATCCTTTTTTTTTCCTGGAGACGTTTTACAGCCCAATATACCATTAAACTCCTCACTGTGCTCCTTGCCTTCCCCCTCCCTTACTATTTTTCTTTCCCCTTTCTTGGGCCCTGGTATCACTATCTCCATCCTGCTCCATCAATACTGACACCCCAACACCTTTTGCCCCCTCCATGTTGTTCTCAATCCCACCTCAAGCTATCCGAGATTGGAGGACAGGGAGTTGAACCTCCTTCTCCATATGGGGGACCTATTACCCTGGACTTTTTACCATTGAGCAGACGCTCTTACATCTAAGAAGTTTTTCTATGACTTACCTTAAGTTGACATTTGCACCTTGTGTTCTATTGCCCACACATCTCTCCAGCGAGAGTTCGTCCCCTTAGGAATTTGTTTTATGATAGTTTGTTATGGGATATATGCCCCCATCAAATAGGGAAGGTGGAGGGTGGGGTGGGGGGTAGGGGAAACGTTTAGATTTGTCCTTATGTTTGTTAGGGCTCATGTACACAGGGCGTTTGAAAAACTTTTCTGAACACTGGAAACTGACTGCTAGAAAACGTAGGTCAAAAACATCAGTTTGGCCACATTTACATACTGTGTTTATGCACGTATAGCCGTGTTTATGTTTATTTGCGTTTAGAAGCGTTTTTAAAAGAACCTCAGGAGACCCTCCCAAATGCCCAGAATGCTTTGAAAAATAGTAAATAACTATTTCAGACATTTTGTGAGAAATAGAGAGAGCAGAAGCAGAGAGAGCACAACTTTCTGATGGATGTTGCAACTGTAGCAAAAGTGGCTCATGAAACATGCTTGGCACTGTGAGAGGAGCTACATAGTGCTCTAATGCCTGTAATGCCTCCGGTTGCATTGTGAAGTGCACACAACACTCCTTGTGCATTTTTGCTGTGTTTTGATGCGTTCCAGTACAGTTCTGTGCAGAAATAATGCAGCACGTTCTACCATTTTTTTCTGCATGAGAAACCTGGAACTGACTGCACTGGTGTAATAGGTCCATTTGAATACATGGAAAATGCTGTGCATGCATTTTTGATGAAGAAAAAAGTCATTGGACAGCATCTGGATATGGACCAGCCCAAGAATGCATCTAAACGCATAAAGGCGTTTACAAGCGTTTACACATGTTTACAAGCGTTTGGCATTTGAAACACCAGTAAACGCTACTCCTTTTGTGCTTTCAAAAAAATGTCTGTAACTTCAACTGCCTGTAAACTACTGTAAACGACTGTGTTACATGGACACATCGGAAAAAATAAAGGAGAGTTCAGGGGCTGCTGAAAAAAACGCACAACTGCTCCTAAACTTCAGCTTAGCAGCCGCAGTGTGTGTACATGAACCCTTATAGTCTGCATTTATCAGAACTGTTTGTACAATGTAATATATCATGCATTTGTACTATATGTATCTCTCTATGCTCAGGGTGTTCTTCATAATGTTTCAGCAATGGGGGTTTTGCGGATCCATGATACACAACACCTCATGGGTCCAGTGAAGTTTCTTACATGGAATGTCCGTGGGATCTGTGATAAACGCAAGCGATCAACCATATTCAACTGCCTTAAATCTCACCAGGTAGACATAGTAGTGTTGGTCGAAACGCATGGCACAGGCCAACTCTAACTGGCTTTAAAGCACCCATGGATAGGCTGGGCATACCATGCCACACACACTCAGTATTCATGTGGGGTGTCTGTGTTGGTGACTAAAACGGTGCAATTTGAATTGATTTCACTTAGCATTGACCCCCTTGCCAGATACATTTTCATGCATGTAACCTTGTATGGTCGTCCCTCATTAATCCTGGCTTGTTATATTCCACCCCCGTATAACTCCGTGGTGGTCAGTGAGTGTTTTCTTTTCATGGCACAACACCCAAAGGTACCTGCTATATGGCTCAGTGACTTCAATATGGTTTTGAACCCTACTCTGGACTGACTACACTCTTCGACAGACCCCCCCTACCCAGACAATGACCAGGCTTAGCTGTTTATTCACTGATTTTGCTCTGACAGACACCTGGCGATACAGATACCCCCACACACAGGCGTTCTCTTGTTTTTCGGCGACTCACTTCACCATGTCCCGTATAGATCTCATTGGTGTCCTCAATTTTGCTACCTCTATTGGCAGGTTTCCAGCCAAGAATATTATCTGACAATGCCCCTTGCTGGGCCACTCTTTGTTTAGCCCCACATGCACAACCCTCCTCATGGCAGTTGCACTCCTTTTGGCTATCTGCTGTAACAGACCACAAGGACATCCAACGGGAATGGCAATATTACATGAATATCAATCGCAACACGGCATCAGTGGGATCAGCATGGGACTCATTTAAATTGTATGCCTGTATGGTGCTATCAACACGTACAGTGAGGAACAGAAGTATTTGAACACCCTGTGATTTTGCAAGTTCTCCCACTTAGAAATCATGGAGGGGTCTGAAATTCACATTGTAGGTGCATTCCCACTCTGAGAGACAGAATTAAAAAAAAAATTCAGGAAATCACATTGTATGATTTTTAAAGAATTTATTTGTCTTGCACTGCTGAACATAAGTATTTGAACACCTAAGAAACAGCAAGAATTCTGGCTCTCAAAGACCTTTTACTGAGCCTTTAAAAAGTCCACCTCTACTCCACTCATTAATCTAACTTAGTAGCACCTGTCTGAGCTCTTTAAAGACACCTGTCCACCCCACAGTCAGTCAGACGCCAGCTACTACCATGGGCAAGACTAAAGAGCTGTCAAAAGACACCAGAGACAAAATTGTGGACCTCCACAAGGCTGGAAAGGGCTATGGGGCAATTGCCAAGCAGCTTGGTGAAAATGGATCAAGTGTTGGAGCAATTGTTAGAAAATGGAAGAGGCTAAAGACGACTGTCAGTCTCCCTCGGACTGGGGCTCCATGCAAGATCTCACCTCGTGGGGTATCACTGATGATAAGAAAGGTGAGGAATCAGCCCAGAATTACAAGGGAGGAGCTGGTCAATGACATGAAGAGAGCTGGGACCACAGTTTCAAAGGTCACTGTCGGTAGAACACTACGCCGTCATGGTTTCAAATCATGCATTGCACGGAAGGTTCCCCTGCTCAAGTCATCACATGTCCAGGCCTGTCTGAAGTTTGCCAATGACAATCTGGATGATCCAGAGGAGGCATGGGAGAAAGTCATGTGGTCAGACGAGACCAAAGTAGAACTTTTTGGTCTAAACTTCACTCATCGTGTTTGGAGGAAAAAGAAGGATGAGCTGCATTCCAAGAACACCATCCCTACTGTGAAGCATGGGGGATGGTAGCATCATGCTTTGGGGGTGCTTTTCTGCGAATGGGACAGGATGACTGCACTGTATTAAGGAGAGGATGAATGGGGCCATTTATTGTGAGATTTTGAGCAACAACCTCCTTCCCGCAGTCAGAGCATTGAAGATGGGTCGTGGCTGGGTCTTCCAACATGACAACGACCCGAAGCACACAGCCAGGATAACCAAGGAGTGGCTCCGTAAGAAGCATATCAAGGTTCTAGAGTGGCCTAGCCAGTTTCCAGACCTAAATCCAATAGAACATCTTTGGAGGGAGCTGATACTCTGTGTTGCTCAGCGACAGCCCCGAAACCTGACAGATCTAGAGGAGATCTGTGTGGAGGAGTGGGCCAAAATCCCTGTTGCGGTGTGTGCAAACCTGGTCAAGAACTACAGGAAACGTTTGACCTCTGTAATTGCAAACAAAGGATTCTGTACCAAATATTAACACTGATTTTCTCAGGTGTTGAAGACAGCAGTGCAAGACAAATACATTCTTTAAATATCATGCAATGTGATTTCCTTAATTTTTTTTTTTTATTTTATTCTGTCTCTCAGAGTGGGAATGCACCTACAATGTGAATTTCAGACCCCTCCATGATTTCTAAGTGGGAGAACTTGCAAAATCGCAGGGTGTTCAAATATTTCTGTTCCTCACTGTATCAAAAGACTGAAAGCCTCTTCTAACCTCGCTTTGCGACAGGCCACCGACCGTTTGACTTCCTTGACTAATACTTTCCATGCTGACCCCTCCCCTTCAAACTCCACTGCGTTATGCTCTCACAATCATCTCGTTGAGCAACTACACTTTGTAAAAGCCAAGAAACAACTCTTTTTTACCTGACAGCGCAGTTTTGAACAGGGGGAACGAGCTGGTAAGCTCTTGGCCTACTTGACTCATGAGAATTTGAAATCGCCGGTGATCATCACACTTACGGACTCTAGAGGAACCCGTATCACTGACCGCCACGACTGCCATGAAATTTTGTAGGTACTATACCTCATACTCCACTCAGGTGACGGTCACAACTCAGGAAACCCGCTTACTTTTGCAAAATATATCTCTCCCACGGTTGTTGTATTGCAGAGGAGTGACTTTGAGGCCCCTATTTTTGTGGAGGAGATCGCCACGGCTATCTCCACCCTTGCCCCAGCGAAGTCTCCTGGCCCAGATGGGCTCACCTGGATTTCTATTCTACCTACTCGGAGATTCTGATTCCGGAACTACTGCACCTCTATGAAAGTATTTTCACAGAGGGTGCCCTGCCGGATTCTATGCGTGCAGCTCTAATAATAGTGATCTCTAAACTTGGCAAGGACCCCTCCCATCCAGAATCATATTGCCCTATTTCCCTTTTACAGGTAGATATTAAAATCTTTGCTACATTCTTGGCTTTACGTTTCAATCAGGTTATTCTATCTTTAAT
Organism: Staurois parvus; assembly: GCF_062004578.1. Classification (NCBI taxonomy): domain Eukaryota; kingdom Metazoa; phylum Chordata; class Amphibia; order Anura; family Ranidae; genus Staurois; species Staurois parvus. Next base: position 8,168,338 of record NW_028317807.1, read on the forward strand.
ACACCCTGACCAAATGGGATTTATGCTGGGAAAAACACTGCTATGAATATTTGTCACTTATACATGAATATGTACCTTGTTTTCCCCCCCGGCAGGTGGCGTTGCAGGCAGCGGGCATCCCGGTGCCCATGCACCTCACGACACAATAGTGCATCACCACAAACGTATCTGGGAGCTGGCTCTTCGTCGCGTGAACGCTACTCTTATCACTCACATGTTCCCCTTTGGCTCAACCCTAGGCTGCCTGAACTTCTCACTATCCCTAACCCTGAGATTTGGTCTTCTAGGGGAATCATATATCTCCACCAGGTGATTGCGCCCACTGGATCCAAATCGTTCCACACCTTAAAAGAAGAACTGACCTCCCTAACCATATGTTATTTAGATATTTACAGCTCCGCCACGCCTTGAGGGCCCATTTTATAGAGCCAGCTCCTCTACTTTAACCCCTAACATTGATAGATTTGGTGCTTGGGTCTGAACCTACCAAGCTGATTTCAGTCTTATACACTGCTCTGCGCACTCCCACAATAACTAACATAGAAGAAGGGGCCAAATACCGCTGGGAGCCGGATATCGGGCCATTGGAGACAGAGATCTGGGATGAGATATTGGAGGGCACCAAGTTGGCTCCCCGACAGACTTACTCAGCTCTATATAGTACATCAAGCTTATCTTATTCCACTTCGGGTCTCTAGATTCTGTCCCGAGCAGAGCCCTCTTTGCCTTCGATGCCTCAGGGACCCTGGCACCTCTTTCCACCTCATATGGTCCTGTCTAATTATTCAGATGTACTGGGAACAAATCATCAAGTTCCTCCATGATCACATGGGCTCCCCTCAACAATTAGATCCCAGAGTGTGTCTTCTTGGTCTCCTCCCAGACCTGCCCGAGGAAAATTCCTCGGTACACTCTTATGTGAATCACTATTTAGTACCCGAAAATTTGTTGCATGCCACTGGATGCAGGCCACCGTCCCTACCCTCCAGGCATGGTTGACTGAAGTCATTTCAACTCTTACGTATAAGAAACTTATCTATATCCAGAGAGGATGCCCCACGAAGTACAACAAAATATGGGATAGATGGCTTGCTTTGCCTGCCACCTATGCAACCTGATGTAAAGGCGATATTCGTGGATGGGTTTTCCCTGCCCCCTCACTGAATTTTGTATTACTCTACCTCAAGACACCTAATATTAGTGCACTTTGCTATGATGTTTGATCTATGTTTTGTTTGCTGTGTAATCTTTTTTGTCTTTTCACATGTTTTCTGGAAATGCTCCTTGTTACAAAACATGTAATTTACTATTGCTTCAGCATGTGTTATTAATGTACCACGTTCTTACCCTCTTTTTGTTTGTGGGGGTATGGGGGTGTCTGTACTGAGCATTCTGTATGGAGTTGGGGGGGGTCTGTTCTGTGGATTCCATATGGGATGGGGTTTATAGGGGTTTCTGTACTTAGGATTCTCTATTTGCTAATATACATACACAGTTATAGCTATTTTATTTACAATATATTTTTGTATATAGCTATAAACAACATAAACCTCACATGTATTGTCAACCATTGATATGGTAGATAAATAAGCAATGGTAAATATTTTCAGTCCCGCCAGATAGCATGCATGTATGCATATAATATTTATAGCTAATAAATTAGTAAAACACAAATTGACAGATCATACATACATTTAACTAAATGGGAGACATTTGATATAAATCCATATTGCTAAAAAATGGCAGCAGCTATTGAATGATGTTACATAGTTAGTCTGGCTGAAAAAAGACAAAAGTCCATCCAGTTCAAAAAAAAAAAAGTTATAATATATACTCACAGTTGATCCAGAGGAAGGCAAAAAAAAAACCCAACGAAGCATGATCCAATTTGCTCATGTAGGGGAAAAATTCCTTCCTGATCCACTGAGAGGCAATTGGATATTCCCTGGATCAACTTTACCTATAAATGTTAGTAATCATGTCAAACACATGATTTCCTTGTTCAAAAAATAAAAAGTAAAGTCATGAACATGATTGCCTATTTCTCTCCACTAGTCTTTTAAGTACATCATAGCTGGGTTCATGTCTGTCAGGGAACAAGAAGATCGCCACGACGCATGAATCTGCACATGCGTAGGATTTCGACAAGACATAGAGACAGGCGGGCACTAGGACCCAGGCGCGCCTGTGACCAATGACAGTGCTGGCAGGCAATAGGACCCAGGCGCGCCTGTCAGTGCTGGGCGGGCTATTTAAACCAGCTCTTGCAATGCTCACATTGCCGTATGGTCTTCTTCCTGTGTTCCTGTTCCTAGTACCTGAGATTGCCTTTGTTGCCGAACCTGCCTGACCCGGATTATCGTGACTCTCTCCTGCCCTGATCTCTGGCTTGTCTGATTATTTTTCTGCTTTCTCCTGTTTACCTGACCTCCTGTTGCTGAACCTGGCCTGTGACCCGTTTATCCTTTTGACTGCTGATCTGTACCGTCTGCCTCTGCTGTTACCGACCTGGCCTGTCTGACTACGTTACACGCTACCTCTTCACATCTGGCTCTCACTTGTTACCTACCACTGGCAAATCCACCTCTACCACAGCTGGTTGAACTCGGGGGTCGCGACCTGGTCTCAGGCTGCTTCAGGTCCATCCCCACCATCAGGGGCTCTGGTGAAACAACAGACTGGGGCTTAGATTCCGCGCCCTATGGGTCGCTAGAGGCTACCGCCAGTCGGTCCTTAACAGAGTCTTTGGGCTCTCTTCTATAAGGTTGCATAGTACTCCCATACAGGGGCGGACTGACAACTCATGGGGCCCCTGGGCAATAGGGGATCATGGGGTCCCTGTGTCCTTGCCCAAACTCAAAAAAGCCTATGAAAAAGGTACCAAAGGCATCTCATGGGGCCCCCTACTGACCCTGTGCCCGAGTTTCCAAATGGTCAGTCCGCCCCTGCTCCCATAATGATTCGCAGTGGTATATTTTATATTATTATATATTGTCAACATAATTTATAATGTACATAGGTGTCCCAAGATTCATCTAAAAGATAATATACTTCTTTGAGCACCATACATTGAACACATGGTGCAGCTGTTGTAATGACCCTGAGCTTTTCACTGTCATGGAAGAACAATGTAGAATCAGCCAAAATATTCCAACCTGACTGATAAAGAGTATCCAGCAGCTGAGTCCTGAAGTGATGGATTGTACTCTCTATATTGACTTTCAGTCTGTGAAACTGGAAGGTATTAGATGCCTGCCACTTACAATCTATTATTTTATCTCTATAGCAATTTTAAAAAATAATTTAATATGCAATGTAACTATATACTAATTGTCATAATTAGAAGGTATTAAAGTGGAACAACACTGCAGCTGGGCACCACAAATCAAAAACACTTTAATTCACTTTTAATGTTCAAAGCAAAATTATCCAGCCATCCACGTCTCTATGCTTTATTTTGCTGAGAAATCACTTTGAATAACACCCCTAGAATTCTGGCTGTGGCCATCTTGAGTAAGGGTAGAATATTCATACAGCATTTATTTCCTTGAATCCATCTGCCCTTAGCTCAGACATACAGGCTGGAGGGCAAGCAAACCCCTCCTGGAGACTCCTGGGATTTATGACATCATTTTGGCCTAGGCAGGAAACTAGGAAGTAACTGAAGAAATGTAGAAAAAAGTTTAAAACAAGTAAATATGATATACTTTCCTATCTATTTACTAATACCTTAGATTGTACGCCACTTGAGGGTTAGGGACTGATGTGAATGTACAATATATATATGTAAAGCTCTGCGTAAAAAATTTGATGACGCTATATAAGTATCTGAAACAGATAAAATAAATAAATAATGCTATTAGCATATGGATTAAAAATAGTCAATAATTGATTGATTGAATGAAGTTCCACTTTAAATACCCACTGTCTAACTGAGTATAAAACAAACCTTATAATTTACACTTGCAATAATCGAATTTTGTTTTAGATCAGCATAAAATAGACACCCTAGCAATATACTTACAGCACAGGTTAGGATGGGCCTACATCCAACATTGTATGTTGGCTTGTTCACTAAAGGTACTGTTTATGAAGTGACTAAAGAATAAAAAGCACTACAAATGCCTTTTCAGAATCAATATTAGTAAAAATGCTAAATGAAGTGGGTATAGAACATTCCAAGTAGATTAAAGGAAAATGGCATCCAAATAGACAGTTAAGTAGATGCTAGATCTGAAGAAGACTGATTGAATTGAAGAGGATGTAAATGAAATACAGGAGATAACAAGTGACAGAGATCAATGGACACATGGGTCAGTGTAGGGGCAGTAATGGCAGGAAGTGGTTTGAGTAGGTAGAAGGGAATACAGCCAAAAGATTAGGTGATGGAGAAGAGGAGAGCAACCAAGTAGTCTCTTCCTGTAATAAAAGGGAAAAATCAGGGCCACCTGAATGAGGATCACAACTGGAGGTTTAAGGGGTTTTGGAATGGAGAAAATCATTAGTAATTATTGTGTTAAATTAATATTGCGGAGAAGTGCTTACTATGAACAGACCAATACATTCTATGATTTAGGAAAGATATGTGGGGTATAGCACTAGCCTCACTAACCTTAGAAAAACCAGCCATACTTTATGTTCCCTAAACAATCCAAAATGGAAGATTTATAATCACATACATTTTTACAATCTTTTAAGTAACTCTTATCCTACCTAGACACATTATAGTGCTATTATTTCTCCATGACAAAGACATTCATAGGTCTGAAAAGCAACCAGAAATATCTACAGAAAATACCGGATTGTGTACCAAAAAATTATAAATAAAACATCTGGAATCTGTGGATCTCGCATTATTTCTTGGGGGACTTCAGTGACTCTATGGACAGTTTAACAGTCCTTGGTACCATGGGATGTGTCCGATGTGTAGAGATGTCCAAGATGGCCCAACTCCAACTTCCTTCCCTTATTCCTATCCTTCCCTCCCTCATATTATCTGTAGTCTGTCTTCCTGTACATCTTTTTTCCTTAGCTCTTTTCTTTTATCTTTGGGATTTTTTCTATCTCTGTGGGATACTTATTTGTCTAGAGTCAAGACCGTGGGGTGGTCCCCTGACAAGGTCTTCCCCCACAGCAGCCGAAACGTTTCTTCAGTGGTGCTTCAACGTAGCTGTCACCAGACCCCCCCAGTGTGGATTGTGCAATAAGGTTTCACTTCCCAATAGCTACTTCCTTCACCTATGTTGTGATATGCGACTTACATACTCATACCACATGTAGCACCTTGATGCATCCTATGTATCCTGTGCTATAATGTGTACTCCTATATGTATGATGTTCATCTATATTTCTGTGCATTGCTTTTGTAAAATCTTTTCAATAAAAATTTATTGAAACATAATATACTGGATTTGGAAAAACGACTAAGAAGGATGATAAGCAGCAGCTAGGGAATATTTGAAGATAAATATTAACTCAGATGCCACTGTGTTCATTTAATCACGCCACTACAATTTATTTACTTTTTCTGTCACTTTTCATTTATGATGTTTGGTTACTAAGATAGAATCACACAGCTACTGTATGGTTATTAAGCTGAGCTGAGGGCTACTGGTGCTTAAGGGTAGACAACATGACAGGAACACCACTTTACTAGGTTTATACCTTTCTGGAATAAAGAGTGCTCATGGTTGAAACAGAGTTATTGACATTTTTTATTCAGGAGTAATGGATTTGTATGCATTTGCACAGACTGAATTAGTAACATAAACTGATTAATGAAACACTTACATTAAACTTCCGAAATCTTAAATTTCTATCTTCACGCAATTTCACAATTGGTGACATTTTCCAAAATACACATAGTAAACCTCCTCTTAAATGTACTGTACCTTCATCATTGTTCACAGGTACAGCCTTTGCGTTCCCATCCGTGTTTGTCTTTTCCTCTTGGGTTACTTTCTGATTCTCAAAGCGAACAAGCATTGGTATGACCAAAAGCTCCTTTGGTGGATCTGCAGCTTTGTGCCTCCTCTTTCTTTTTGGGAATCTGGAGGACTCTTCCATAACTGGGGGCAACTTTAGGGGTTGCTGTATGTAGAGAAACACACCAGCAACAATGGTCAATAAATTTGCACCTACATGGTATTACTCATAAAACACAAATCATGTAGTGTTAATTTTGTTGTAAAAGAATGGGCCTCCAAGTTTAAAGTATAGCTAAAGGCAAAACTTTTTTTTTGTTTTGGATAGAGTGGTGAGAGGTTAGACCACCTGTCAGGTTTTTGTTGCTGTCCGTGCCTCCTTTATGGAGATTTACCCTATCTACTTGTCCTGTTTACCATTATCATCAAAAGTAAAAGAAAATCCAAAATTTTGGGTTGACACCAGAACAGTGATAGAGAGGAAAGCTTCCAATGAGGACACTAGTTGTGGTGACCCTGATGACAACCAGGGATTCCCTCACTTTGGAGGAATTTCCTCTTACTTTTTGTTTTAGCTATAAAACAGGAGTGAAGGGATATTTCCCCATTGGGATACAGGAGTTATAACCCCTTTGAGCAAAGCTGGATCAATCAACGTAGCAACCTAGGCAGGATCCTAACACCTGGGGATATGGCCCAGCTACAACCCAGTGTACAACCTGATGCTTTTGTAGTAAACTAGGGAAATGGCACAGCTGGTCCAAACTTTGCACCTGTCACTACACAAAGGAGGATGCACTTGTAGGTATTTGGTATCTGCTGAGAGGGTCCAAGCCAACAGAGCAATGTAAATAGAATGGTTTCCCCATGGCTATTGCAATCCTCATCAATATCAATCAAAGGATGGGTTGGCTGCTACACTGAGACATGATGTTAAAATTATGATTAATGGTTTGCCAGCACAATAATGGTCTTCCCTGGTGTAGACAAAAGGCACGTGTTACATAATAGAAACCTATACTGAGATAACACGAAGGTTGTCTTCGCTGACCTCTCTGTTTAACAAAAACTACTTGCCTAGCTGACATGCAGATCCAATGGTTTTAATAGTTCTGAGGTTCTGCCCATCCTCTGACTTTGTAATGTGCATATATGATTTGGGTAAGTGCTTTAGAATTTAGTTTGAAGCCAGGTACAGCCAGGAAACTAATATTGTTAGGTGGAATAGCAGCAGAATTGTACTTTCTCTAAAATCAGCTATACTAACTGCACCTAAATGCAGATAAATACAGAGTGTGAGTGGCACCATGGAATTCATTTATATGCATTTAGAAATGTCTTCTAAACACATATAAATGCAGGTTTGGCAGTGCCAGTGTGAATGAGGCATAACACAGTGTATTTAGGATCTTTAGTGAAGAACATGTGAGCGATACAAAATCTTATTAAAACTGTTATACAAAAATTGAGTGTGTATCCATGTCTCCTACTTACATCTACACATCTTCTGCTATAATTTGAATGCTAGCAGCTGTGTGTAATCAATATTCCTCCTAAGCATGTTATAATGGGCTTATAACTGGCATGTATAACTGGCCATACATTATACAATTTTCTTGTACACTTTTCCTTTAGATTTACTAAAACCGTATAATATGAGGTCAAACCTAAACACTTTCAATTTTATGCATTCAGGCAGGCCCTTGCACTACTTAATTGAAGGTAAATCTGAAATATGTTGAATAAGAAATGTAATAAAAAATTTAATGTATTGCTAACTGAGTAGGTCTGAGACAGGAAAAACAATCATTTCTCTTAATGCTGTAGGATTCTCCCAAATTGTGCATTGTCTCACAGCAAATTCTTGTAGGGTTTCAAGAACCCATCTCTCCTGACATGCAGAGATGAACCATGGGGATGCTACCCATGCGCCTCCTGGAAGCCTCAGAACTCATGTTCCAATGTATTTTTCTTCAAAAAACTTTTTAACCACCTTTTCTTACACAGGTAGTGAGAGGCTGTCATTTAAAGTGATTGTAAAGGATTGTTGTTGTTTTTTTCTTTAAATAACAAACATGTCATACTTACCTGCTCTGTGCAATGGTTTTGCACAGAGCAGTCTTGAGCCTCTTCTTCTTGGGTCCTCCACTAAAGCTACTGGCTCCTCCTCTGCTGAGTGCCCCCATAGCAAGCTGCTTGTTATGGGGGCACTCATGCGTGCTTGCTCTCGAGCTCGCTCTGTGTGTCTATAGAACACACAGAGTGTGGCTTGGCCCCTCAATCCTGCTCCCTCGTCACTGGCTGTGATTGACAGCAGCAGGAGGCAATGGCTCCTGCTATTGTATCTGAGCCAATGAGGAGTGAGAGAGCCAAGAGAGCCTTGGCTCTTCTGCACATCGCTGAATCAAGATCGGGCTCAGGTAAGTATAAGTAGGGGCTGTGCCCTGTGCACTGCATAAAGGTAAAAAACCTTCTGCATTGAAAACCACTTTAGGCAAACCTTCCATTTTCATAACAGGTCTTCTGTGATTCAGCATGTGGAGAATGAGAGCTTGTTAATGGTTGCAAGCAGTGTCAAGTTACTGAAAGCAAGTTTTATTTCAGAAAGTACTGTTCCTTTTTGCTGCAAGCAAGGCTATTATTTTACCTGGCAGTTTCTCTTCCTAAAGGTTAGTTTAAAAAAATAATGGTTAATAGCCTTTACAGGAAAGCAGTATCTTCCTTGTGTCAAACATTACTTTTGGTAATAATGATAATAAGAACCCATTTGTAATAGAGGTAATAGGAACTTAGCCACTTGTAATCCTGCAAGGATGGCTGTGGCATTAGTCTTAAAAAAAAAAACAATTACATTACAAGTCTTTCAACTGTTGCACACTGCATGTTTGCATTTGTCCCAGAAGAAAGAACAGTGAACAGTTTTCAAATGTCCAGACCACTACATCAGCTAGCTTGGGCAGGGAAAGGTAATTACCAGGGGTGGACTGACCATTTGGAAACTCGGGCACTGCCCGAGGGCCCGGGGTCAGTAGGGGGCCCCATGAGATGCCCCTGGTACCTTTTTCATAGGCTTTTTTGAGTTTGGGCAAGGACACAGGGGCCCCATGATCCCCTATTGCCCGGGGGCCCCATGAATTACCAGTCCGCCCCTGGTAATTACCCGAGTAGATAAGTGCAGCAGGGACCAGAGGTATAGGTAGAGTGTTGTGAGTTAGTTCACCTTTTCATGTTTTGTGAAAAGGCAAGTTAACCCTTTAAATATTCCCCCATTGGTCATCAGATCTCTAGATGTCAGGAGGTGGTTCTGTCATGCAGAAGGAAAGCACTGCTGCTCTCACATACAGTGCGGAACAAGTATGGTAAGTCAATACCAGGGAAAGGATCAGCTGGAGGGATCCTACTGGCAATACTGGTGACTAGTCCTTTGTTCTCCACCTGCCTTTTTTGGGCACATCTTACAAAGTTCAGGTCCTTTCTAAATAGCTATGCCATATGTACTAGGCTAACTAGTACATATATACTAGTAGGCTAACTCCTTACCATACCTTACCATACCTTTTATTCATGCCTGTTTCTCTATGTTAATGCTCATTGATATCCCTGTTGCTGGGCTGCTTGAGCACCACAACCCAACAATAGAGGGAACCCTTTATAATAATAGTGTGGCCACTCTCTATTGTCACTTGGTGTGAGCAAAAAAGACTAAAGCTGGCCATACGGACTTGAATTTAGGCTGATTCCTGCTGAAAGGGCAAAAATTTAAGTCACGGGTGGCCATGTTGGCACCATTCGGCTTGTCAAATTATGATTGTAAAATTGAAGGAGCTGGGTGGAAAATTGCTGGCTGAACAGTGACTGTATCCTATCAGATGCAATTTCTGCTAGGATATTCAAGAAGCTCAATACAATAGCTGCCAGCTAAGATTGCTCCATAAATAGCATTATATAAATTGATAAGTGCAATGGATGGTGAAATAAATGAGTGTATGGCTAGGCTAGCTGCTGGAAGTAGCCATCGAGTCACCTGTGCTTCTGTGTCTCTGCCACTAAACTGCCAAGACTGGAAAAAAATATCTGTGTGTTTTATGAATGCCAAGACTGTAAGTTCAAACACTTCCTTGAAAAAATGTCCTCACCATGGCCAACTAGCTGAACTGGTATGCTGTATAATCCAATAGTTTTGTTACCACTATTGATACCATTTATTATTTATTAACCTGTATAATACTGAGTTATCACTAGCAACATTCAAATTACTGCATTATTTGTAAAGACTGCATTGTGTTGTACCAGTATAGCAGATGTGCTTATTCTGTTACTGACTAAAGTTGATGTCCAGGTGGGTATGGAGGTATATCCAGATGATTTGTGGGCCATATGATTTCTATTTGCAGTAACTGAAACGATCCACACATGCAAAACAATGAAAATCAATTATTTTCATCAAAATGTATGGTAACCCAGCAACTGGACCTACAGTATACAGACTTTTTTTTGCAGCATTTGACTTGAGGTGATTGTAGCCATATTAGTGTATTTGTGACAGACACAATTGAGTACTGTCTGTGACACTTTTTTTATTTGCACTAACATAAAGTTTTTCAAAACACTTTTCATAGGATTCCATTTGTTCTGGAATGCATCTGAAATCCTATCAGTGTGAACCAGGGCTAAAAGGAAAGATGTCTATACTTACCTATTCTGAAGTTGCTCTCGTCTGGTCACATGATCTCTCCAAAAGCCAGCTTCAGTGAAGAGGAAAGATTTCCGACAATGGTTGCAGAGCCTGTGCAATGACATCATCCATAGGTACTATGGGGCATCCGTTATCGGCTATCTCTCCTCTACGCTAAAGCCGATGTTGGAAGCCAGTTGCATGACTAGACTGGAGCGACTTCAGAATCGGTAAGTATAGGCATCTTTCCTTTTACAGTGTGGATAGATTAGACTTAGAATGGACATTGGAGTTGATTGAAGTTTATTTAGGTTTTGACTTTCCTTCCACTTTTAGTTGGGTATACAAGTATTGAAATTTAGCTGGTTCAACAGAGACTGGACAAATTTTGAACTGTGTAGCCCACTCTGTTCAACAGAAGCTGACTTTTAGATCGGCTTCAGTCTAATGGTCTGGCTGGGAAACCAGCATTCGATCAGCCAATCGCTGCAGTGCTGATCAGTGTATTCTGACAAGGGGAGTCTGGGGTGGGGAAGGTGGGGGAATCACTGCATGCACATCCCTTGGGGGTGGGGGGTTTACTAAAACTGGAGTGTGCAAAACTGGTGCAGCTCTGCATAGAAACCAATTAGGTTTGTCAAAGTTTAATTGAACAAGCTGAAGTTAGAAGCTGATTGGCTACCATGTACAGCTGCACCAGATTCTGAGTCCTCCAGCTTTAGCAAATCCCCCTGAATGTGTATCCCTGACTTATGTTTTCACTATTGGCAGACAGCAGAATGGTATTGTTCATAACAAAAAAAAGAAAACTGTTCAAGCTCATAAGAGCTCTCTTGTGATTGTTGTCATGGGTGTAAGATTACTCTGATTACACTTTTATTATTAATGATACAAAGGTTGGAAAAAAAATGAGAAGTTGCCCGTGGTGACTCGCCAGATGATTTATTTGATTTTTAAAAGAATTAAAGAGAAATATGATGGGTCACCATGGGCAACTTTTTTTTTATTTTTTCTCACTATTTTCTATAAATACCTAACAATTCAATTGTCACCTATAGGTTGTGTACATTTTGTACATTTTTACCTTGGTATCTCTTATGACTTCAGGCTCTGGGCCAGCAGGTTGAGAAATAGGTGGCAAGAACGACCCCTCTGGAAGATGTTCTATATTTTCATTGTACGGTCTCACTGGCTCCTGTTTACCTGCATAGCACAATTTTAGACAGCAAAAGATGAGTATGAATAGCTTGGGAATACTTTAAGCTGATAAGGAAATGGAGAGATATGGTGTAGTAGTATAGTACATACATAGTAGTATATATTGCATTATTATTGTTTGCATCTATCATTTTGTCACCGTAGTTGGTTCGGTCTTAGAGCCCTTGCAACCCGGAGTTTTAAGCAGGTTTGATGGAGACTGGAAAGCTATCCTAGGTATGTTGTCTCTTAGCTACATTGGACGTTGGTGTCTGGATGGTATCTGTGGTTATGTCAGGGAACAAGAAGATCGCCGCAGTGCATGAATCTGCGCATGCGCAGGATCGCGACAAGGCAATCAGGCAGGCGGGCACTAGGACCCAGGCGCGCCTGTCACCAATGACGGCGCCGGGCAGGCACTAGAACCCAGGCGTGCCTGCCGGCACTGGGCGGGCTATTTAAAGAGCACCTCCGTGCTGATTCAGTGCTGACTGGTCTTCAGCTTCCCCCCAGTGTCCTGCCTGTTTCAATACGTGTTCCCTGTTGCTGACCCGGCTTGTTCCTGACTCTGAGTACTCTCCTGTCCCTGGTTCCCGACTTTGGCTCTGATCTTGACTTTGGCTTCTCCCTCTGATTCAGTATTACGCTGCCTGACTGTTATGACCCTGGCTATCCTGCAACTCCACTCCAGTCCTGTCTCCTGGCTGCATACCTGGCTCCGCCGTGCATCTGGCAATCCACCAAACCTGCCTGGGCTTCTACAACTCCGCTCCAGTCCTGTCTCCAGGCTGCATACCTGGCTCTCCCGTGCATCTGGCAATCCACCGAATCTGCCTGGGCTATCGCTGCAGTACCCTAAGCAACTGATACCCTGCCTACCAAGGCCATCATCCGCAAGAGCCATAAGCAAACCACTGGTGCTCTTGTCCCCCTGGTCCCTAGACTCCCTCTGTTCCAACCTCAGCGGGGTTAGGACTAGTGACACAAGTGAGGCCGACCTCGTCAATTCAGTCTCCCATCAGGTACGTGACAGGTTATATTGTAATAGCCCCCACACAGGTACGTAGATTAGCGGGGGATAGGGGGTCCAACCCACCCCCTACCCCCCCTAGAGAGCATTTGGCCACAGCACAGTAGCTGGGCTGGTGTAGCCTTTCAACTTCGTAAGCTGTACAGCCACACCCCAGCCTGGCTCCTCCATGTGCTGACAGAACAGTGCAGAGGCGAAGCATACAGTCAGGTCCATAAATATTGGGACATCGACACAATTCTAACATTTTTGGCTCTATACACCACCACAATGGATTTGAAATGAAACGAACAAGATGTGCTTTAACTGCAGACTGTCAGCTTTAATTTGAGGGTATTTACATCCAAATCAGGTGAACGATGTAGGAAATACAACAGTTTGCATATGTGCCTCCCACTTGATAAGGGACCAAAAGTAATGGGACAGAATAATAATCATAAATCAAACTTTCACTTTTTAATACTTGGTTGCAAATCCTTTGCAGTCAATTACAGCCTGAAGTCTGGAATGCATAGATATCACCAGACGCTGGGTTTCATCCCTGGTGATGCTCTGCCAGGCCTCTACTGCAACTGTCTTCAGTTCCTGTTTGTTCTTGGGGCATTTTCCCTTCAGTTTTGTCTTCAGCAAGTGAAATGCATGCTCAATCGGATGAACAGCGGACAGCAAAAAAAATAAACTTGCAGGGGTTTTAGCCCTTCCCTACTTTATCCACAACAATAAAAATGTTTTGGTCTTCTATCAAGGAATAGGCTAAGGAACCTACCCATTTACAACACATGGAGGAACTGACAGCTCGCCTTTACATGCTGACTGCTTCAGAACGTATGGCAGCATAATTATTCTATCCATGACTTGGATGTCATGGTCACCCTTCACAGCAGTCCCCCAACCCCTCTCTCTTTTTCTGCTCCTTTCTTCCCCCAATCCTACCCATCTATGGCTCACTCAGGGAATTCTCAGGGGACACCCCCCCCCCGTTGGTTGCAATATGCCAAAACATACACCCTTATAAGCCTGTATTACAAGGTGGTTGAACCTATCTTTTGATAAGTATGTATTCTCTAGAGATTTATTAACTGTGAACATCCTTACCACCTGCACTGTTAAACGTTTCCTACTCAAAAAAATTTGGCTACACATACACTTTTTATATGAAAGTGAACTGCCACAAATGACCACCAATGGTAAACTGCCTGCATTTGTCTATAGTACACTGATCTTGAGAACACTGTTCGACTTATTCCCTGCAGTTATATCTGGCTTCTTTCAAAAGTTCAAAAGTACTGTGAAACATAATACTCCAGCTTTGTTGCTTGCTGTTTCCAAAAGCCAAACAATGTTCCAATTGTTTAAGCCTAGTACTGTGATTTCACATACTTCATGTTGTGGTTGTTCTAATTCTGTGTCCTTTCCAATATGTTGTGATTGATTTATTGAGGTTGCCTTGCTGTGGACAATTTTTCCCTGTACATAATACCTCCCTCCATTTATTTGTTTATGATGTGAAATGCCAGATTTTTTAAATTTTCTATTTGCAGCAACTTCTTGAAGAGACCATTAAACTTAGGCAAGCTATACATTATACTTTTTTCATTCAATAAAATGGGATGAATAAAAAAGAATGTGCTGATTCCCCCATGAACACATTCAATGTGGTTGTTGCAATCATTCTTGCTCTGCTGTTGTGTTCTTATGGCAGGAAGCCTTCCCCACTATCAGAACTCAGAGTTTGCCAGCTACAGTGATACACTGTACTGTTTGCGAACAGAAGAGTTTGCAAAAATTAGCTTCGGTTCGCGAACTCCGCTTCGGATGACGAACACGAGCCGCGGACATCTTCTCTGCTCCGACACGTGGTCGTGACTTCCTGTAGGCGGGATCACGGTCACAGACAGACACTGAAAGTGTACTGTAAGACACTTACAGTGTTGAGATGCTTTTTGGTGCGCTTTTTAGCACATACTGTACAGTACTGTGCTGTACATCCCTGTGCACACTTGCTGTAAAGCTTTTTTGGGTGATTTTTAGCACATACTGTACCGGACATCCAGTATGGCTCCAAAGAAAATTCAGAGCAAGCATGGTGGTAAGAAGAAAGTGCGGAGCAGTAATGAAGGTGACAAGAATTTACAGAGCAAGCATGTTTTTGAAAAGAAAGTGCAGAGTGGAAATGAAGGTGACCAGAACGTGCAAAGCGGTAATGAAGGTGACAAAAATGTGCAGAGTGGTAATGAAGGTGACCAGAACATGCAGAGTGGTAATGAAGGTGACCAGAACATGCAGAGTGGTAATGAAGGTGACCAGAATGTGCAGAGCAGTAATGAAGGTGACAAGAATGTGCAGAGTGGATATGAAGGTGACCAGAACATGCAGAGTGGTAATGAAGGTGACAAGAAGGTGCAGAGCAGTAATGAAGGTGACAAGAATGTGCAGAGTGGTAGTGAAGGTGACAAGAATGTGAAGAGCTGTAATGAAGGTAAAAAGAACTTGCAAAGCGGTAATGAAGGTGACAATAAAGTGTAGAGCAGTAATGAAGGTGACAAAAAAGTGTAGAGCAGTAATGAAGGTGACAAAAAAGTGCAGAGCATTAATGAAGGTGACAAGAATGTGCAGAGCAAGCATGGTGGTAAAAAGAAAGTGCAGAGCGGTAATGAAAGGTGACAAGACAGTGCAGAACTTGCAAATTCGGGTAACTGTTCCCCCGCCTTCCAACTTGCAGTTATCTCAAACAAGGTTAGTGTTCTCTATCTTCATACTGTACTGTACTTTGTTTCATATTTTTGTGGTTCAAAAACAAAAAAAGTTCAGAAAGGTATCACTGTATAGCCAGCAGTTTTGATCATTGAGGAAAAACCCAACAGGCTGATTGTACAGAAGTTGATTGACAGATCGACCTTGTGCACAACCAGGATGCCCATACATTGAAATTTGGTTGGTAGGGACTAGCTGAATTTCGATCCATGTATGACTGACAACAGAAATGTTATCCTTACCCATCTACAGTATATTACAATAAAGTAATTGGAAATATTCTACTCACTTCCTGTCCCGCTGACCACATAGGAAATAAGGGATAATCCTTTTTTGTGGGCAGACAAACAGTAGATAAACACTGACAAATGTATCCTTCACTCCAAATGAATGAACTGTGTCAAGTTAATTTCTTGTAAATGTTTTTGCTTATCTGTGTCTAGCACCCTCTAGACACTCAATGTAAAAATCAAACAATGTGTATCAATCTTCTATTTTGAGACATTCACAGATGTGTATAGATCCCCTGAGTATCTAGTGGACTCCTCTAGGTGAAGAGGCTATGGAACATTGGGTGTTTATCAGGAACCTATGCACAAAAGCAAGATCCTCAAATTTAAAGCTGAAGTTTAGGTATGGCTATTTTTTCAGAGTTACATTGGTCCAGCTTGGACCAATGTAAGTATGTATGTGTTATACCTTCAAGATCCTTGTGGAAGCTGGAAATCACTCTAGCAGGCCAGGCCCTAGACAGTTATCTCCACTAGTTTCTAGGTCCTGTGCCGAGTGGCTACACGTTGTTGCTTAGCAAACTCAGTGTATGCAAAGTGTTCTCTGGACAAGGCGGATATTATGACATTACCTTCCTGCCACACTACCTCTTTCAGTCCAAGAATGTTTTTCTCAGTAATTGAGAAAATGTGAAATGTTCTTTGAATGGCACCTGTGATCTGAAGCTGGCAACGATCAGTGTAGCAGTGGTGCCTACTACAGTGATTTCCAGCTTTCATGAGGGTCTCATGGGTATGGCACATGCATAGCTATATTGGTTCAAGCTGAATCGATGTACAGTAATTATGCAAAATTTGCCATACCTGGAATTCATCTTTAACCTTCTGGGCCCAGCTAATTTGCAGGCAGAACACTAAACATAATTTTAGGGAAGAGAAAACAAAAATGGCAATAGTGGAGCAGTTACATATGCCAAACGCATCACTTTATTCATACTGTTCCTTTCAAGTCAAGTCAAAATGTATAATTTATCTTTGATACTTTTGGCATATGTAACTGCTCTATTTTTACCATTTCTGTTTTCTCTTCTCTATAATTGATATGCATTGTTTTGGGATTTTAACTTTGTTGCAGCTTCCTACCTGTTTCTGCTCTGAAGGAACAGCTGTATATTTGATTATGTCAACATGCAGAGTGGATCTGAATAGGAGTGACTTTTTCATTATTAATCAGCTGGTGCACTTGCAGTGTTTTATGAGGAAAGTTGTAGTGTCTACATCCCTTTAGAAGTAATTAATCCTTCGGGAATATCTCAGCAAAAATTAATTTAATGTTGCAGAGGATGCCTAAATCTGACGTGTCTTAGTGCAAACTTCTGGGAAAATCAGTGAGCCAATCACACAGGCAGAAAATGACATTTCTGGGGAAGTTCTGTCCAGCAACTGTATACAAAAGGCATATATTTCAATCTGCAGCACTAAATTTTACAGAAAATTACAATGCTGCAGATTGATAAGGAAAGGTCAGTTGTCATAACATTAAATTACAATATGGCTTGAGTAACAATTGAATCTGCTATATTTTTATTTGCTATTTTTCCCCAACAGTTACCTTAGGTGTTTAGGCAGACGTTTTAACAGAAGCTAGCACCCAAGTATACACCAGTATACCTTATTGACAAGGCCAAATGAAGGCCAGATGAAGTGGCAAATACAGACAGATTACAACCAAAGTGTATATACTGTGTATATATATATATATATATATATATAAAAAACATTTTGTGTCTAAGTTAGCTACTTACCATACGGGTATTTTCTTCGACCAGTAAAAGGGCCACCATAAAATGTAATGTGTGGCTTCCGGTTGGTGAGTGAAGAATTATCCTTCTCAAATGACATCTCCAAAGGAACAGGAGGCTTTTCATAGTAGTCAGTCCTGTTACTTATTGTATCATCTTCAGTTATTTGACTGTGCTTTGTCTCTCCCTGCTGGATGACAAAATATTATTATCAGCTCAGCAGTGTAAGAGCAAATATAAAGGATATTTAAATAAAGTGGTCAATGTACTGTATGGATACATTCTGATACAATATTGTCCTGTTTTGTACATAGAAAGATAAATAGAAAAGTCTATAAGGCTCCGTTTACACTAATAAGATTTCTGATGCGACTTAAGTGACACAGAATCTTATGATAAGGGAATCACATTATTGTGAATGGTGCCTGTTCACATCAATGTAACTCAGCACAGTGCAATTTTGGAAAAGGCTTCTGTGCTACTTTGGTGTGACTTGTAGTGCGACTTGCCCCCATAGAATATGCAAAAATGCAACTAGGCAACACAAGTCACATCAAAGTCACAATATTGTGAACCGAGCCATACTATGCAAATTTGTTAAGCTTCATTGCAGTACATATACTGTAGATGTGATAGATGTTTAAAACATCTCTTTTTTTAGTGCAACTAAACTGCTACTTTTAGTTTTGCAATGTACACTTTCTGGAGATATTACAAAAAAAAAACCAAAGATAATTCAATGTTGCTGACTATACAGCAGTTAAAATACCCTTAATGAAATTAGTTGGCTTAGGTTTTTATGCTATACACCTGAACCTCATGTACATGTATATGAATATACCTGTTACATCCAGCCTTTCTCCACTTTTTACTCCAGTGGAACCCTTTAAATAGTTTTAAGGGCTGGAGGGACCCCTGCTAAAATCAACCAATTGAGAAGAATGTCCCTTACATTAAGGGCCAGATGTCCCCCTTACTGTGATGGTCAGAATGCACCCCTACAAACATCTAAAAAGATCGGTGGTGTAATGGCACTTGCTTTGCTAAATGGTAATGGCTGTAAGTATTCAAGCACCATCAGATAGTATGTCAATCAGCCATAGCTCAAGGAACCTCTACCAACTTCTGAAGAAACCCTGGGGCAGTGATGGCAAACCTATGGCACGCAGAGCCATCTCAGTGGACATGCCAGGAAGAAGAGGAAGATGGGCACACATGGACTGCGCACACTGACCTGCCATCCAGATCTCGTCCACACTGCACCCCCCATCGAACTACATCTCCCACATTCTTTGGGGCCAGGGTAGGCGTGCACGAGAGGAAGTGGCTCCCACATGGCTCTGGCACCAGGGGTGCCATATTCGGGGATGGGCGTGGATGAGAGGAAGCAGCTCCCACACTGCTCCGGGGCCAGGGGTGAAGTGTTCAGCGTGGAGAGAAATGAGCTGCAGGGTTGGAAGCCACATCGACACTGCCAGAGGTGAGATAAACTACTTCCCAACCGCGCTATAGCCGATAGATGGCTACAGCGCGGTTGTCTAGTTCTGGGAGGGAGTCCATGGACATCCTCTCAGAACAGGTCCCCTGCGCGCCCCCAGCTGTGTACACCCGGCACTGTGGGTGATAAGGTTGTGTTGCACTTTGGGCACTATTATCCCCATTGGTATATTTCCCCTCTATTACTTTTCTGGGGACAATGCAAAATTCTGGATTTTCTTTTACTTTTACTTTCACTATCAATGACGATGGTAAACAGGATAAATAGAGAGGGTGAATCTCCTTAATGGGGGCACAGACAGCAATAAAAGCCTGACAGGTTTTCTAATCCCTCTCCACTCTACCCAAAAAAAAGTTTTGCCTTTAGCTGTACTTTAAAGGATAAGTTCAGCTTTGGAACATGTTACATTTTCCACTTGTTTTTAGGGTGGAACATGTAACAAGTTCCCATTGCCGCAGCTGTGCCCGCCACCCCCTCCCTCTGACAGATAGCACAGGGAAATTTCTCCCCTTACTATCTGTCAGATTTGAAAACAACTCCCCCCATGCGGCTGCGTCACTCATTCACAGAGTTCTGTACACGAGTTCCTACATGTCCCGGCAGCCTTAGGAGCTGTGGGCTTGTGGTTTTCAATGAACTACCATGGCACTGTGGAGTGCTGTGGTAGTTCATTGAAGCTTCCTGTCAGTATATCTGCTTGACCGTACATCCTGTACAGCAAGCAGATATTCTGACAGGTCTGCAGGAGATCTGCATGGCATCAGCGATCTACTGATCACTGGGGCAATGCTTTACAGGCTCATTTGGACAAAAATAATAAATGCACATTTTTGTACCTGCGAAAAAATGTGCATTTAATATTTTTGTCCAAAAGGTGAACTTATACTTTAAGGTAATAAACCTTTCACTGCCTGTTCCTACCCCCCCTCCTCCCAAACAGTTATCTGAGTCCTACATCGCTGTGCACACCTGAAGCTCCTTCCTACCCTCTCCCTGCATTCACAGGCTTCACTGAGAACAGTGGAAGCCATTGCTGCTGTCAGTCAAATGCTATGAGGAGGGAATGGGGGGCTTGGCTGAGCTGTGCTTTGTGTGTCTATGGATGCACACAGTCTGACTCAGGAGCTCACCTTCAAATGTACCCCCATAGCACACAACTTTCTATGGGAGCACACGCAGAAGAGAAGGAGCCGACAGTGCAGGCAGGGGACTCCAGAAGAGGAGGTAGGGGTCTGCTCTGTGCAATACAATTGCATAGAATAAGTACGTATAAACCTTTTTTATTTTAATAACATTTTTTATTACTTTGCAACAACTTTAGGCACTAATAAAATTCATGATCTTTATGCCATTGCCTATAACTGCTAATTCGACCTTCTTTGATAAGATCAGATTATAGAATAAAACACAGTTGCTGTTGATATTTTGCATGCATTTGCTTATATATTGATATAGAATTGTCAGTAATATCTTTTTGTGTCTATGGATTACCTTTTTAGAATGAAATTACAAAAAATATATACTTATGACAGAGTAATTTTGAAGATTTCCATTCTGTGTTTACTTTATTCAATGGGTCAGTATTCTATAAAAGAATGTCTAATGTTTCAGTGGAGGTCAGTGCATTAGAGGAATCCTGTACTGAAAAAATATATGTACACTGCCATAGCCTTACCCTACTCTACCAAAAAAAGTGTTTTTATTGCTGTACATCCCTTTTGAATATTTCCTCTCACTTCCAATCCCAGAGACATATTGTCAATGGGAGAGCAAGTGAAGAGATTTGGTCACAGAGGTAGGTAAAACTTTTTCTCTGCTATAAGGAGGTTACCCATTTACTTCTTACGCCATTAAGACATTTCTTTCTACAATAAATGTGGATGCTTGTCATCTTTCCGGTGTGAGAAAGCCTTTTCTTCTACTCCCAGTAGGTGTTTAGAGCTAAAAAAGTTATACATAAATCTTGCTACTGGATTTTTCACAGATATTAAAAACTGATAGTCGATTCAACCTGTTGAATGTACTCAGATCTAATAGTTAGTAAAGGTTTTACCATCTGTGAGTTATATTTCTCCTTGGCTTTCCACGAACTTTGGGTAGCATGTGATTTGGTTCGTTCAGGACTTGACCTCCTAAAGGTTCCAGTACCAGATAAAGGTATGGTTGGGTTCTTTCCATTTACTTCAAGGATTTCACTGTCAGCTCCTAGTTCTTCCTCATTTCCAGTCTCCTCCTCAACCGGGGTACAACGTCCTAATGAGAACATGAGTAAACCTGTATTAAGCTGCTAGACATAGCTGAGTAAATATAACTGTAGATAGGTTTTTAAAAGTGGTTTTAAATCCAAAGCAACCAGTTATTATATTTCAGCTAACCAATTCTTACCAGCTCTTCGATATGATGGCTGCATTTGTTTTGTTTTTTTGGCTTTCTCTCCTATATTTGTATCTTCCGATTCAGCATGTAAGTCTGTTTTTTTTTTAAAGAAACAAGCACCCTTGCAGATCAATCAGTTACAGGGATGACACAAACCATTTACCACTGATAAGGGTGCATACAATTATCAACTTTTATTTATGTGAAACCTTTATTCCAAAAGGAAAAAACAGTTGTTGTAACTGCTAATAAAGTATTACATTGAGATTGGCTTCAATTTGTTTGTGTATCTAAATCTGCTAGTACATTTAACACTCCCCTAACTCCAAACTGACAATGTTGCTGTCCAAAGGTGCCCCCTGTGCTTATTCAGCTAGAGTGGGGGCACACTAATAATGAAGGTGTATTAATGACCAGATCACCAGGTGAATACAGAGGGGAAAAAGCCTAAAAGAAAAGAAAACCTTCAGTTTTGTTTCAAATTAAAATAATAAATGTGTTATACTTACCTGCTCTGTGCAAGGGTTTTGCAAAGAGTAGTCCCATTCTTCTTGTTTTAGGGTCCCCTGCCAGTGCTCTAGACTCCTTCTTTTCAGGGAGTGCCCCCCATAGAAAGTCACAGCATTTGATTAGCTCCCTCTGCTATCAATCTGCCCGGTGAGGAGGGAGACAGTGGAGAGATATGCTCTTGTGCACATCGCTGGATCAAGACCAAGCTTAAGTAAGTATAAAGGGGCTGGGGGGATCCAGCAGCACAGATTGTTTTACATTAACCACTTGCCCTGCAGAGGATTTACCCCCTTCCTGACCAGGCCATTTTGTGCGATACGGCGCTGTGTTACTTTAACTGACAATTGCACAGTCATGCAACAAAATTTATGTCCTTTTTTCCCACCCATGCTTTTGGTGGTATGTGATTGCCTCTGCATTTTTTATTTTTTGTGCTATAAACAAAAAAATAGACTGACAATTTTGAAGAAAAAACATTTTTTACTTTTTGCTATAAAACATATCCAGTAAAAAAATTGAAAAAAATCTAATTTTGTCATAAATTTAGGCCAAAATGTAATCTGCTGCATATCCTTGCTAAAAAAAAAATCCAAATACGTGTAAATTAATTGGTTTACATGAAAGCTATAGCGTCTACAAATGGCTGTATATACAGGTGAAACTCGAAAAATTAGAATATCGAGCAAAAGTTCATTTATTTCAGTAATGCAACTTAAAAGGTGAAACTAATATATGAGATAGACTCATTACATGCAAAGCAAGATAGTTCAAGCCGTGATTTGTCATAATTGTGATGATTATGGCTTACAGCTCATGAAAACCCCAAATCCACAATCTCAGAAAATTTGAATATTACATGCAACCAATAAAACAAGGATTGTACATAGAATAATATCGGACCTCTGAAAAGTATAAGCATGTATATATACTCAGTACTTGGTTTGGGCCCCTTTTGCAGCAATTACTGCCTCAATGCGGCGTGGCATGGAAGCTATCAGCCTGTGGAACTGCTGAGGTGTTATGGCAGACCAGGATGCTTCAATAGCGGCCTTCAGCTCTTCTGGATTGTTCAGTCTCAGGTCTCTCATCTTTCTCTTGGCAATGCCCCATAGATTCTCTATGGGGTTCAGGTCAGGCGAGTTTGCTGGCCAATCAAGCACAGTAATCCCATGGTCATTGAACCAGGTTTTGTTGCTTTTGGCAGTGTGGGCAGGTGCCAAGTCCTGCTGGAAAATGAAGTCAGCATCCCCATAAAGCTCATCTGCGGAAGGAAGCATGAAGTGCTCCAAAATCTCCTGGTGGGTGGCTGCGTTGACCCTGGACTTAATGAAGCACAGTGGACCAACACCAGCAGATGACATGGCTCCCCAAATCAACTCAGACTGTGGAAACTTCACACTGGACTTCAACCATCTTGCAGTGTGTGCCTCTCCATTCTTCCTCCATACTCTGGGTCCTTGGTTTCCAAATGAGATGCAAAAGTTGCTCTCATCAGAAAAGAGGACTTTGGACCACTGAGCAACAGACCAGGTCTGTTTTTCTTTAGCCCAGGTAAGACGCTTCTGATGTTGTTTGTTGTTCAGGAGCAGCTTGACAAGAGGAATACGACATTTGAAGCCCATGTCCAGGATCCGTCTGTGTGTGGTGGCTCTTGATGCACTGACTCCAGCCTCAGTCAACTCCTTGTGAAAGTCCCCAACACTTTTGAATGGCCTTTTCCTGACAATCCTCTCCAGGCTGCGGTCATCCCTGCTGCTTGTGCACCTTTTTCTTCCACACTTTTCCCTTCCACATAACTTTCTATTAATGTGCTTTGATACAGCACTTTGGGAACATCAAACATCTTTTGCAATTACCTTTTGAGGCTTTCCCTCCTTATGGAGGGTGTCAATGATGGTTTTCTGCACAAATGTCAGGTCAGCAGTCTTTCCCATGATTGTGATTCCTACAGAACCAGACTGAGAGACCATTTAAAGGCTCAGGAACCCTTAGCAGGTGTTATGGCTTAATTAGCTGATTAGAGTGGGACACTTGGAGCCTAGAATATTGCACCTTTTCACAATATTCTAATTTTCTGAGATTGTGGATTTGGGGTTTTCATGAGCCATAATCATCACAATTATGACAAATCACGGCTTGAACTATCTTGCTTTGCATGTAATGAGTCTATCTCATATATTAGTTTCACCTTTTAAGTTGCATTAGGGAAATAAATGAACTTTTGCACGATATTCTAATTTTTCGAGTTTCACCTGTATATTGGAATGTTTGTAAAAAAATGTTTTATACTAGTAATGGTGGCGATCAGTGACATATAATGGAACTGCGGCGGGCATTCTGACACTGGGGGGGGGGGGGACTGACTAACTGTCATTGACATCCCCATTGACACTAATAGTGATCAGAGCTAATAAAAAGCACTGACATTGTACTAATGATACTGGGCAGGAAGGGGTTAACATTTGGGATGATCAAAGGGTTACCTGTGTGCTGTGTGTGTTTCACATTATTTCCTGTGTGCTGTTTTACTTTATAAGCATGCTGCTTTGTATTTCTCTGCTATGCAGAGCAATACAAAGCAGCGTGCTGACAGGGGAAAGATCTGTATTGTTTACATACAGACCTCTCCCCTTTCAGTATTCCTCAGCGATCACCGACTGCGGTGGGGAATCTCCAGCCGGGACACGGACATCGACAGCTGTAGCCTCCAATGGCGACGCAGGTAGGGCAGCGCATGCACGTGTCCCTATCTGGAAATACAAAATCACATATATATACGTGATTTTGCGCAGCCCTGCCGACCTGTAGCAGTAGTTCTGCTATAGGCCAGTCGGAAAGCGGTTAAAGCATTGAGCGCATTAACGTTAAAAAAAAACCTTAAGGTTTTAGAACCACTTTAATACCGTTTTAAATTTTAACAGTTCCCCAGCACTGACCGATGTAATTTCCCTTATTTAACCTGTTGTTGCAAACAAACCGATGACATGAGGCTCAATTCACAAACCTAACACACTAGGATAAGGATCTATGTTTTGAAAATAATAACAGTTGTTTTCAGCAAGGTCAAATAAGATTTGAAAATTACTATCACATGTAAAGGTTCATGAATTGAGCCCATTAGCATTATTGTTTTAAATAGAAGCCTTTCTTGCATGCCCTGTCGTTAATGCTTGTGGGGTATCACGGGTCATTGTTATGACATTAATTTTGGATAATAGGTCTCTGTTTCAAAATCTTTCCCAAAACAAAATGAAAAAGAAATGATTTACAAATCTATGTGGACAGGTTGTAAAAAAAAAAAAACTTGTCCTGATTGAATATTTATTTTGCTGACTTGATTATTTTCACATTCTGCAGGTTGTTGACATGCAGACATTTGGGTTCAATGATTACCACTGAAGTAAAAAACTACAATCATCTGATAATTGTAACTCTTCTTTTAAGTATAAACAGTAAAATTACAGCTATTAAGTGGTGCAGGGATTGTAGCTAGCACAAATGGTACTACACCATGCTTAAGTATTGAAAGAAAAAAATGTGTCTTTTTAAAGGATACCCAATTGAAAGTGACCAGCTTAAAGCTCATTTTAACTTTTAATGTTAAAAGTTAAAACCTGACACACTCTTCCCAGGTCAGAGCTGGAGCTTTCCAATGGGCAGGGAGCATGTGCTTTGCTGTTTGGAGAGCTCAAGTTATGACTAAGCAGGGATGTTTTGGACCTCTGCAGAGAAGCCACTGCTTCCACACAGAGAGCAAGGGTCCTTCTCCAGGGTGTGCTGGCAGGAGACAGGCCTTTCTACTCAGGATGTAGCTACTTTCTAAAGAAAACAAACTTGAAGTATTTGTACACCTTTTTGTTTTCATGCACTTGGAATAAATTTAGCTAATTTAAGCTGAACATTTTATTGGGTTTTAAAACTCATGTTCAGCCAAAACATTTAAGTTAATTTTGGAGAAAGCAATGAAGTTTTAGAGCCTCTGTCCTTGGGGAGATCTCCCTTTTTGTCAGAATTCTTTCCAATGACGAAACAGAGAACAACACATATTTAACAGAGTGATGAAGGTTTGGAGCCTTTGACAATCTTTTTATTGTTTTTTTGTGTCTTCCTGTCCTGATAACAACTGTCTTTTACAGAATTGACAAGGACAGGAATTGGAGAAAATCTGACAGAAACATAACAATTCCCAAAAAATGTCTGCAATTAGGCTTCAACCTAAAATAAAACAATTTCTATCTATAGTTTTTATTTCTCTACAGAGTATACAAAAGGAGCAGCCATGTTTGTTTTACATTCTGCTTTGTATTTTTCACAGTGGTTGTAGGTTGTATCTTGCCAGTCAGGTTTTACTGAACTATTCAAACTAATACAAACTAATTCACTAGAAATGTGGTTGAGATTTCAACTCATTAATCATTGATCAGGGAGATTTGGTGACTTCAGTGATATGCAACCATTAGAGAGGAAAAACTAAAAATCTATTCATGGAATAAGGAAAATATGGAATACCAAGCACATACAAATGATAGAGTAACAGAAGACATTTTTAAAAATACAAGGCCCGCTTAATGGCTAACTCCCACCCATACAAGCAAAAATGCAATTTAAAACTCTCAGAGGATCCCACTGGCCAGCCTGTAATATCATTCTTGCTTAGATGAGCCTGTCAGAAATCAGTGTTAAAATAAGTGCTGTTTTACTCCTAATGTTTAGTTTTACAATATTTTTGGGGAGTTATGCATTAAGTGGACCTTCCATTTTCATGCAAGACCTGCTTTAAGGTTCAATACTCAAAAATAGCAGTATGTACTAAAAATACACTAAGTTTTCATTACAAATAAAAAGGGTACAATGTTTGTGCAAAGGACAGCTTGGTCTAATCTGGAAAACGTGGTAGGTAATATGATGCAACAGTCTGCAGTCCTAGCGGTGAATAAGTCAGCATTATGAACCCCGGAAAGGAGCCGCCACCACACACATCTCATGAGCCCACTCTGTTCCTGCCAAGATGGCATCCGACTCCACGAGGGATAGCAGTTCCCCCAGCTTTGGGCCAACTCTGAGGACAGTTAAGACCTATCCCCAAATGACCACCACCTTGTGGGACACCTCCCTACTCTCCCAGCTTTGGGAGATAGTGAGAGATGAATTGGCTAAAGCCTCGGCAGTCATAACTGCAGAATTCAAGAGGGAGATCAGAGAGATTTGGCTCTGCACATCCTCCCTGGAACTCCAGATGGACACAGCTACCACAGTCCTGCAGGGAAACGTGCAGAGGAAGCACATTGTTAACTGGCAGCCCTCTGAGACCAGCTGGAAGATATAAATAATAAAGCCCACAGGAGCAACCTCCATATCCAGGGTCTCTCGGAGACTATTGTGGACCTGCAGAGCACTGTCACCGGCCTCTTTCAGGAGCATGCTCTGGACCTCCCTGTTGATTGTATGAAAATAGACAGAGTCCACAGAGCCCTCAGCTTGAAACGTGACCTGGGCCCACTACAGGTTGTGTTAGTAAAAATGCACTCTTTCTGTTCCGAAGAGCACCTTTTGCTAGTCACCAGGAACTCATGCCCTCTTCAGTTCCAGGCCACAAATATAACCTTTATGCTGACCTGGTACAAGTAACTCTGCAGAAACAGAGAGCCATGCGCCCCTATAACTGTTGGGAATGCAACAGCATGTACTATAATATACTATATAGTATTGTATGTTAATATCACTTGACCAGTAGATGGCACT
This sequence comes from Staurois parvus, assembly GCF_062004578.1. Classification (NCBI taxonomy): domain Eukaryota; kingdom Metazoa; phylum Chordata; class Amphibia; order Anura; family Ranidae; genus Staurois; species Staurois parvus. Next base: position 8,196,076 of record NW_028317807.1, read on the forward strand.
ATACACTAAAAGGTTACTAGTTGTGTATATCTGAAAAACTTGTTTGTTCTTCCTCTCTCTATCATCTCTTCAGGAAGTAATATGTCTGCTGCAATGTGCTCTGTATGTCTGTAACTTAAGCCACACAAGTAAAGTCTGAATTCTGCTATCACTACCAGTGTCTTCTCTAACACATAACCAACAGGTTATGGGCCCAGCTCCAGACACTGGAAAAAGGAAAATTACAAGCAAGTAAGTGCTGCATTTACAATCCTACCAATTCACTAAAAGATGGCAAGTGTTTCAGATATGAAGTTTACAATAGCAAAGCTCAACAATACCAACTACCAGCTATGGAAGTTTAAGCTTGAAATGCTGTTATCCAAAGATGACTTGTGGCAGGTACTAGATACACACAGACCCAATGACAACCCAGAATGATGGGACAGAAAAAACAGGCAAGCAAAAGCAGTCATAAGCCTGTTAGTGGAGGATGATCAACTCCTTCATATAAGGAAAGAAAGCACAGCTAAAGGTATGTGGACTGCATTACAAAAGCTGCATGAACGTGCAAACCTAAACAGCAAACTATATCTACTGCGCAAACTGTATAAGATGAGACTGGAAAAAGGGCAGGAAATGGGTGAACATGTAAATGCTATGCTAGAAATTGTGGACCAGCTGGGTGCAATAGGTGAAGAATTAAAAAGCAACCATGTTCTTTCAATACTTCTATGCAGCCTTCCAGAATCATACAGTGCCCTTATAAGTGCTCTAGAAACTAGACTGGAAACTGAACTGACGCTAGAATATGTTAAGGGAAAATTAATTGATGAATACAGCAGAAGAAAGGAAAATTTGCATAGTGAAGAGAACGAGAGACCAGAGGCAGCTCTGAAGGTGCATGAAGGCATAAGACAAAGCAAAGAAACCAGGGTATGTTTTCGCTGCAAAAAGGCCGGTCACCTGAAAAAGAACTGTTCAATCTGGAAAGCTGAGCAGCGAAAGCGGGAGCTACCCACAAGAGAAAGAGCTAAAGCGGTCATGAAAGAAAATGAAAGTGCATCATGGAGTGGTACTTTTAAAGTGACTCAGAATAGTACCTCACATGGATGGTGCATTGATTCAGGGGCAACAAGTCACATGACAAGCGACGAGACATTCTTCACAGAAATTGATTTTAGTGTAAAAGATAAAGTCTTCCTAGCAAATGGGAAAAGTATTACAGCAGAAGGTAAAGGTCAGGGATTTCTGAACTGCAAAACGCCATCAGGGGGCAAGCAGAGCATCCTTGTAAAGAATGTTCTATATGTTCCAAGCCTAGAAGGAAGCCTCCTATCAGTTAAAACCCTTGCAAGCAATGGACTCACTGTCCAGTTCAGAGGTAATGAATGCACAATTCAAAATGGAAAGCAAATTTTAGCAAGAGGAAGATTACATGAACATCTGTACAAAATCATCACTGAAAGTGAGAAGGCTAATGCGGCAACTCATAACCCACATGACAAGTGCATCCACCTGTGGCATAGAAGACTGGGGCATCGAAACCCAGAAGCTATAAAGGACTTTGCAAAGAGAGGTCTATCAGAAGACATGAAAATATTCCCTTGCCACACACTCAGCAAGTGCACGTGTTGCATCAAAGCAAAGGCCACCCGAACCTCTCTTCCACAGACCAGTCAGAGTAAAACCATTAAACCCATGGAACTGATACACAGTGATGTGTGCGGACCAATGAAAACCATCACACCTGGCGGGAACAGATATTTACTGACTTTCATCGATGATTATTCCAGGTACACAATAACGTATCTAATGAAGCACAAAAGTGAGACATTAGAAAAACTTCAAGAGTTTGTAGCTATGACAAGCAACAAGTTTCAAAGGAAACCTGGAATAATACGCACTGACAATGGAGGGGAATATATGAATAAAGAGATGGAATCATACCTAAAGAAACAAGGTATTATACACCAAACAACTGTACCATACACTCCTGAGCAAAATGGTGTAGCGGAAAGAAAGAATCGCACTCTTGTAGAAATGACAAGATGTATGATTACGGACGCTGCCTTACCTAACAAATACTGGGGAGAAGCAATAATGACTGCAACATACCTACAAAACAGGCTCCCATCAAAAGCTATTGAGAGTACACCATATGAAATGTGGAATGGATCAAAACCCAACATAGGACATATCAGAGTATTTGGCTGTAAAGCATATGCCCACATTCCAAGTCAGAAACGCTCCAAGTTGGAGAACAAAGCCATAGAAGGCATTCTGGTTGGCTACAGTGAGCAGAGTAAGGGATATAGAATCCTTTGTCCAAAGACCAACAAGGTCACAGTAAGCCGCAGTGTTTATTTTGATGAAAGTGAAGAACCAGATAATGCAATTCTTGAAAAATGTGGAGAGGATTTACACACTGAATTGGCAAGAGACACTGATTCATGCGAAGCAGGACAAGAGCCAGAACAAGAAGTGGAACTTACAATCAACGATCCAATAGAACCCACTGAACAACAAGAAATCAGAAGATCCTCTCGAATGACAAAAGGGATACCACCCCGCAGGTTATCATACGCTGCTAAAACACATCAAACACAGGAGTCAACATCCTGGGAAGACATAGAAACTTTGCCGAGAAGGGAAGCCGATCAGTGGAGAAAAGCAGCTGAAGAAGAAATAAAATCACTTCAAGAAAATAAAACTTGGTCACTAACAGAACTCCCTCCTGGTCGCAAAACCATCGGAAGCAAATGGACTTTTAAAGTGAAATATGATACAGAAGGAAACATCTATAGATACAAAGCAAGATTAGTTGCCAAGGGATACTCCCAGAAATTTGGAGAAGATTACGATGAGACATTTGCTCCAGTTGTGAAACATTCTACCATAAGAACACTCCTTAGTATTGCTGCCGGAAAGGGAATGCAAGTAAAGCATCTAGATGTCAAAACTGCCTTTTTGTATGGAGACATCAAGGAGGATCTGTACATGGAACAGCCACCAGGCTTTGAGAAAGAAAAGAACCTTGTATGCAAACTGCAAAAGAGCATCTATGGGCTCAAGCAAGCAGCGAGAGCATGGAATGAAAAAGTGAACGAAATACTCAGAAAAGAAGGGTTCTCAAAAAGTAAAGCAGATCCATGTCTGTATTCAAAGAATCAAGAGAACAAATGGACATACATCCTAATATACGTCGATGACATCTTGACGTGTTTTGAACAAGAAGGGGACTATGACCAAATAGTTCACAAACTGAAACAAAATTTTGAAATTAAAGAGTTGGGGAACATTACTCACTATCTAGGAATTCAAATAGAGCGGGAAGAGGATGGAAGCTATCTTCTTAACCAAAGTCAGAAAATTACAGAAATGTTAGAACAGTTTTACATGCAAGATGCAAAGGAAGTGAAAACACCAATGGAACCAGATTATCCAAAAACAAGGGAACGTCATTGTTTTCTACAAAAGAGACTAAATGTCATATAATTATGCACATGCCGTTGAGAAGGGGTGTTGGGAATGCAACAGCATGTACTATAATATACTATATAGTATTGTATGTTAATATCACTTGACCAGTAGATGGCACTATACACTAAAAGGTTACTAGTTGTGTATATCTGAAAAACTTGTTTGTTCTTCCTCTCTCTATCATCTCTTCAGGAAGTAATATGTCTGCTGCAATGTGCTCTGTATGTCTGTAACTTAAGCCACACAAGTAAAGTCTGAATTCTGCTATCACTACCAGTGTCTTCTCTAACACATAACCAACAATAACTACGGGCATTACAATCTGCAGGAGTCTGATACCGCTGGGGCTACCCCTTTAGACTACTACGGTAAAGAAATCTATGCCCATACACGCGTGCAGTTATATTCTCACTTCCTGGACTGAGGCTTGCAGCTACCACCTGATGTACCAGGCACCACCAACAGCCCTCATCCATCAGACTCTCCCACTTCTTTACTGCATCTCCTACTGCCTTCAGCGTGACAAGGCTTTGCAGCTTTTGTATTCCCAAGCCTTCCAGACTGTTGGCACAGGCTGAAGACTACTATCCTTCTCCCACTAAGACCTCTTGAAGACCCTGTCCTTCTCTGGGTGATTGTTAAAATCAGGCTTGCTAAGCCATCTTTGTTCTGCTGTTAATGACTGTTGACTATTGCTGTATTGACTTAGTTGGTCTCAAAGCCATGCACTTCTCTACTTTGATGATCTACTTAGAGAACATGCCTTATTATCTCCGTGCTTAGATGTACACCACAGGTCCCCTTGTTGGGAATTTTCCTTGCCATGCCCAACAGGAGAATTGTGCATACCATTCCCTTGCTATATTTTATATTATTTGTTTGTTGTTTTGCAATAACCCTTTATGTGCCATCACCCTGACCCTGCACGGGTTCAGGGATATATGCCAGAAGAGGTCTGCCCTCATTAGGCCATAGCAATCCATAGCCGCACAACATCAAGCTTTTCCAATAGAACAACTACAAGCCTGATGTTGTCTTTTGCGAGACAGAAATTAGTTTATTTGGCTTGCCCCCCACTCAACCTTCCTCTCCCATTCCAATTGTCCGATTTCCAGTGAATTAGGCGTTTCTTGTGTCCTAGACCCTAGTTGTCCACTCCTCTCATGGACATCTCCCTCACTTCCCCCCATTTTTTTTGCAGTGCAGTGTCCCCATGCCCCCACACTCTTCTATTTCTATTCTCTAATACCAGTTAAGTTTGGAGCACCCTATTAAGTTGCATAATATACTGCTACCGTTTATTTGTTTTCTATGGTCTGGCTGACCAGGCATTTCTTTAATGTACCCCCCCCATCCTTTCCCCCTTCCTTCCACAACCATCTTCATCCCTCCCCCCCCATTTTCTCCCTTCTCCCAACTCCCTCCTCCCTCTTATCCCCTTGTCCATACATAGCCAACAGCGTTCTCAGCCAGACACCTGTGTTGTAACTTTCTAAAAACTACTTCTGAATTAATTGAATTTTTATGTTCTACTATCACTAGCCTTATCCCTCACAGGGTCTGCTCCCTGTCATCCCCAGAACCCTCTTTAGCACTATACAATAGCCATAAGAGCTGTTACTCTAACTTTTTCAAACTACCAGTACCCGGTCCGTGGCCCACCAGTTGTACTTGTTGCACCCAGTGAGCATGGAATCTCTCCCCAAACTCTATTTGGCATTTAGCCCACCATGCCTTTTAGCACTTCTTCTTCTCTATCTCTTAGCTTACTTGCCTGGGCCTTTGTATTTGTTTCCTCTATTACCTCCCCCCTTTGTGGCCCACCATATGTAGAACTGAGCTTGTCTTGCCACATCATATGCGATGGCCCTTAAACTACTAGCACCTATTGTTCAGGGATGGAATTAACCCTCTAAACGGCCCACAACATTTAACTACCTCTCCTCTCAGGGGTTGAGGTGGTCTGTCTGCAGGAAACTCACTTTTCCATCAGATCCATCCCCGGTATTTCCATCCTTCCTATCCCACAGTCTATTTGGCCTTGGCCCCTAATAAACATATAGGAGTCCTTATAGCTTTCTGCACTGACCTTATATTTGTATGTCGCGAACAACTCCAGGACCCGCAGGGTAGATACCTTCTGATATGTGTCTACCCTGGGCCAACCATCCATCTTTCCTTTATATTCTTTGGCATTCTCTTGACAGTGTTGCCACTACCCATACACAGATTTTCTGAAAGTCTGTATTTGTCTAGACACAGTCATGACAGTGCTCAGGCCTGGAGACTGTTTACTGAGGTGCTGGGGCAGGGAGTCTACTCTCCCTCAAAGGTTTAGAAATTTTGGGACACTTCAATGACACTGTGAAAAAGATGGCTCTATGGCAAAAGGCAAAATTTGGCACTTCATGGTAAGGTGAGCCAAAAACTATTTTACTGGAGGCCATGTTATTTTCATTCATAAGTCTATTATAAATAAATTCTAAGTTCAGAAGTATTTAGTTTCATTAACTCTTTTGTTTACCATAAATATAGTATGCTGTGTAAGTCATACTGACTATCCACTTAAATTACTCCAGTTACCTGAACTTGTGAAAGCACTGGTATTTGTCCATTGGGAAAGGTAAGTAAAAACAGGCAGGCGTTGATATTTCAAAGGAGTAGATGACAAGTCTGGATGTCTACCATTATTCTCTCCCAAATAGCTGGCCAGTTGTTGAAGCTGAATGGAGTCCCTAAGGCTTCCTGAAAATACATACAAACAACAACAGAAAATTTAGGAGCTCCATACTCAACCAGTATGGCAGGTCACAGTTCTGCCAAAGGACTCTCTCTGATGTTTTCAAGTCCTCTGAAAGACCACCAAGACTGCATATGAAAAGCTGCCTTTAGGCATTCATAAATATTGTTTACACAAAATAAATGAGCAACAAATAGGAACAATGGTATCAGTATCACCAGGCCTGTATATTTACCTTCAGGGGAGTTTCACTGTCATGGTAAAAATCATGTGTTTCCATATGGTATGTTGTTCCATCTTGTAAAAAATCCATTATCTGGTGTTAAAGTGACCACTAACTTATAGAATCTATCTCATAAAAAATATATACATCAATGTAAATGAATCTCGAGCATGTAAACCAGTATTAGCAGCTGGCTTTTTATAAACATTATTATACAGCAAGATAAACTATGAAACTATAAAAATGATATATAAAAAGCAAAAATGTACACTACTAGAATACTGTTAATTTAATTAAAAAATATTTCATTTAAAACATCAGTTAACCCAACACATGAAAAGGGTATTCAGATAATTGTATGATGTTAATTCATGTAATGATACTATTCAGAATATGAATTTCTTTTTATATTACATTCTTTAATTTCATTTTTACAACATATGCTAGTTTACTTTTACCAAGTTCTGTGACATGACAATGACAGGGGTTGGGAAAAACTATAAAAGTATGTGAGTTGAAAGAAAGAACATCTTGTACTGAATGCTATTGTTATAGTAATCAGAATACAACACTTTTCAATCTAGTGGTACTTTAGGAACTTTCATTCTCAACTAGCAAAATATTTTTCAAAGCTAACCTGCTTGTTGCAGCTTGTAAAGGTAGTTGGGATCCCAAGTATGGAGAAGACGAGTAAGATATCTCTTGGGTGAATAGCCAGGCCGGATTTGTCTGTCATACTGAATATCTTCTTCATTTAGAAAATGTAGGTATGGCTGCCAGTTGGAATCAGTATGGCCATTCTGGAGAAACACAAATAGAAGTATCCATTAGTCATAGTTAGCAAAGATCAGTCCTCTGCCAGTGTCTTGGATGTCCTCAACAATGTTCTGTTCTGTTGTGATGTCTACCAATACAATCATAAAGTCATGAAAGGAAAAGAGCTAATCACTTACTTCATCTAAGGCAGGTCATACAGTACATTATGCAATTTTCTTTCCTTCAAACACATGTTGAAGGAAGAAAATTTGCTTGATTCCCCCATCAACACAGTGTTGATGGAGGAATCCCTCACAAATTGCTGCCAACAAATGTTCTGCCAACAGGAAGTGCAGGTTGCCTTCACCACTGGCAGCGATTAGGCGAGAAAAAAAACCTGATAAACTAGTTGTACTGAAATCGGTCTATCCATCACCCCTAGATAGACTGAAATTCGGCCAGTTTAGCAGGAACTGGAATCGATCTATGAATGGATAGATTGACTTCAGTACAACCAACCTGCCCATAGATCGGAATTTGGCTGGTTCCAGCTGAACCAGATGAATTTCGATCTATTCACGGGCAGCCTAAGTTTTTTCCTATTGACAACACATGGCATACCAATCACTTTTTTCAGAAAAGGTAACATTAAGGCAGTAAGTTTAAAGACAGAAGAATGAGACTGATGCATGCTGAAATTCTAAGGCTTGATTCACCCTATTGCATTGTGGTAAGTGTTCCTGAAAAGAGTGCATCATATATTACTTGTGCTGGTGTGATGCAATACCATTCATTGTGAATGGCACTCCAACACATCTAGCCAGTAGACCTGTGTTGTAGCACTAATGTGTGTTGCAGTGTGCTATCAGTAATGGTGCAGATTTGATTTCTGGGACGTTGAGGTGTGTTGCCAGCCAATTCATTTGAATAGGTTGCCATATGCGTGGCAGTTTGATGTACCAAAAAGAGTGCATTAACGTAACACAGCCCAGCAAAAATGTGTGAATCTAGTCTAAAAATATTGTAAAAGGTTCATAGTATAAAAACAGTTTAATGGGCATAGTAAGAGTTCTATAAACAAAAATAACTAACAGCACACTGCATTTTAACTAAGGACATGGCAAGCTTCACATAATCACAGGACACTCCAGTGGTAGATGCATGTCATTTTCCAGAGACAGTTTCCTAATGGTGACAACAGTGGACCATCCCATTGCTATGTGCATTGGAACAGCTGCTTGTAGTCCACACTGGAAGTGTTTGTGACAGCACAACACATAAAGGCAGGTCTGAGTGAGGAATAACAAGAACAAGAAGTGCCAATATAAGGACCTTAATGACAGGTTAATCAGGTATTATTTTAAAGTGGTAGTAAACTTTACTGGTTTTCTTTTTACATGGGCCCCTGCAGGTTTATGACAGACTTACCTTTCAAACAGAGCCCTCCAACACTGAGCTGTTACCTCTGCGTTTCCACCTTCATCATCATCTGAATGGCCGGGTCATGAAGATGTCAATCCTGCACATGATAGTCAGTATTTTGGCATGGTGCTGTCTGCATTCAGGGCATACTCAGTGTGCCCCAAATGCAAAGCACACTGTGTATGAGCAGTAATGTCATTGTTTGGAGCAGATGTGAATATCTTCTAAACGAGGCTTAATATAAGCTTACCTGTAAGTAAAAGGTTACAGCCACTTTAATGAAAGCTACAGGTTCAAAAATATTGAAATTGGCTTTTGGAATATTACTCAGCTTGAATATACACTCAACGACCACTTTATTAGGTACACCTGTTCAATTGCTTAGTAACACAAATTGCTAATCAGCCAATCACAAGGAAGCAACTCAATGCATTTAGGCATCTAGATGTGGTGAAGATCACTTGCTGAAGTTCAAACCGAGTATCAAAATGGGGAAAAAAAGGAATTTAAGTGACTTTGAATGTGGCATGGTTGTCAGTGCCAGATGGGCTGGTCTGAGTATTTAAAAAACTGCTGATCTACTGGGAGTTTCACGCACAATCATCTCTAGGGTTTACAGAGAATGGTCCAAAAAAGAGAAAATATCCAGTGAGTGGCTGTTGTGTGGTAAAAATGCCTTGTTGATGTCAGAGGTCAGAGGAGAATGGGCAGACTGGTTGCTGTGACATTCAGATGGTAGGGTCAGATTTTGATGTAAACAACATGAAAGCATGGTCCATCCTGCCTTGCATCAACGTTTCAGACTGGTGGTGGTGGTGGTGTAATGGTGTGGCGGATATTTCCTTGACACTAGCAAGGTGTACCTAATAAAGTGGCCGGTGAGTGTATGAGTGTATGAGATTTTAGTGATTGAGCTTACATATACTTCAGTCTCCCCAATAACTCTTCACTATGCACCCTAGAACTTTAACCTAAAAACCTGATTGAAATAAGAATCTACCCCACATGGAAGAAAAATATATTTGAAATATATTTTTAGAATATTCTTCCCAAATATATTGCCATATATTTGAAATGCTACAATTTTGGCTATATTCAATATATTTCAAAATATATTTCAATAAAAAAAAAAAAAAAAAAAAAAAAATATATATATATATACATATATATACACACACACTGCATGTTGAAATGCATTTTTATTACAAAAATATGATAAAATATACTGTATGTCTTTAAAAATACCCATCTACATTTTTGGAATGCATTTACAAATATATGTAAAAATATATGTTAAAATGACTGTTTTATATGTTAAAACAATTCTGAAGAATATATTTAAAAAATATATATATTTTTAAAAATATACATTTTTCTAAATGTATTCTTCAGATTTTTTTTAACATATAAAAAAGTAATTTTAACATATATTTTTACGTATATTTGTAAATGCATTCCAAAAATGTAGATGTGTATTTTTAAAGACATGCAGTATATTTGAAATGTATTTATAAAAATATTTTCATATATTTTGTAATAAAAACCTATTTCAACATACAGTACATATATATATATATATATATATATATATATATATATATATATATATATATTGAAATATATTTTGAAATAAATTGAATATGGCCGAAATTGTAGTATTTCAAATATATTTGGGAAGCATATTTTTAACATATATTTCAAATATATTTTTCTTCCATATAGGAAATTAGCCCTTACATAATCACTAACACAAAATTAACCCCCTACTTCAACAATTATAACTGTCTGGATGGAGCGGCTGCATCAAAACTAATGAGGACCTAAGTCCAAAACTACTTGTACCTCTCTCTGCATTAGCTGACAATAAATGATCTGACATCAGCAGTATCACACGCATTCTAGCATTTGGGTTTACATATACTTTAATAGTCTGCATGAAGATTTGAGCGCTGGTTTCATTTGTTTGTTTTTGGATTGCATACTTTAATAGTGGTATGTGCATAGGTACTTTTGGGCAGCGATCACCTGCTTTAAGTTTCTTGTGCCATTTGATTATCTTTATCCAAGTGGAAGGTTAACTTTAATGTATTTCTATCAAAAGATAGAAAAAGAAGCTTTGGCTGGAATTACTGTGCACTAAGGCAGCCCATACATTAGAGTTTTTTTTCATTCAACTAACCACATTTAAGGTGGATGGGGGAATCCAGCCTATGAGCCTTTGTATTGTGACAACAGGGAGACTTCCCTGCCTTCAGAATACACTAATCAGTACTGCCAGCTATAGCCAGTGGTGCTGATCGATCGTGAAAAAAAACAACATGGTGGTCGTACAGAAGTCAGTCTGTAGATTGACTTCTGTACAACCACCTTGCCCATACATGGATCAAAATTAGGCCAGTCTCTGCTGAACTGGCCGAATTTCAAATCTTGTATGGCCGACTTTATTCTAAGACATTTGTACAACAAATGTACATTTTCTTACCATTTCATAGTTCAACTTCTTGTCACTGGTCGGTAACGAAACATGGCATTGTGATGACCAAAAGATAAAACATAGTGTGATGCTGTACATACTAAAAGGTTAATGAATAGAAAGACTCTTTGCTTTTCAACACCACAGCTGAATGCTGCTGAAAGAGTATTAGACTTAAAGAAGGAAGTGAAGAACGGGCATGTTTATGTCTGCATTTCTGGTGCTTTACAGCAAGATGAAAAATTGACAGGACAAGTAAATAGGCAAAGCCAAACGAAAAGGGGCAACCTAGAGAGGAAGGTTTATATTGCAAATGTTGACCCATGACCTGCTGCACAATAAACATTTGTGAATTCTTTTATCCTTTTTAGCTGGTGTTTTAGACAATTCCCCAATCACTGTAGCAACACTTTTCAAGTCAAATAAAATTGAGATAACACCTTTTTTATATTTGTTACATATTCACATTAACATAGCATCACTTATATATATTTAAAAATAGCTGATTACCATTTTAAGTGTGTTTTACGTGCCTACAAATTCAAACTAGCTTTCCACTGCTTTGTAATGTTTAGGATGGAGTCTGTAACGCTGTCTGCAATGTGTCGGCAGATCTCATTATCAATTGTAAACTACATATAAGCATTGTCTGTCCCTACAAAGGATTTAAAGCGGAGTTCCACTCAAAAGCGGAAGTTCCGCTTATTTGCTTCCTCCCCCCTCCACTGCCATATTTGGCACCTTTAGGGGGGGAGCTGGTTTTAACAGGTACCCGCTCCCACTTCCGTCTCAGTTCGCAGCAGCGAAGTTAGCTGGACATTCGTGTGGTTCCTCCACACCCCCACAGTCTCCTGGGAACTTTCACAGGTTCCAGGAGATTGCTGACTCATGCATGCGCAGTGGGCACCAGGCTGTGAAGCCGTAAGCTGTCACAGCCTGGTGCCCAGAGTAGAGATGCCAGCGCCGTAGAGGACAGAAGGAGAGAAGGGCCTGTGCGGGTGAGTACATTGCTGGACTCCGGGACAGGTCAGTGTGTGTTTATTAAAAGTCAGCAGCTACAGTTTTTGTAGCTGCTGACTTTTAATAAATACAAAAACGGCTGGAACTTCACTTTAACATCTCAAGGCTTTGGTTTTGCATTGAATGTTAAAAAATCTCCCTCAAGTCAGTCTCAATATTCACAATGCCATCTTTACAAAGCAATAGAAGTTGCCCATTGAGTCTTTATGTATAAATCTGATCCAAACAACTGGGATGGTATGAAATATCATTTTTTAAAACTATTTGTAGGCATGTGGTGTGAAGGGGAACACATAACAAACATACAGTGGGGGTTTCTCAAGTTTGACTGCAAAGGTTGCAATACATTTAAAGTGGTTATAAAAGCTCAAGGTCTTTTCTTTCTGTGTGCAGCAGCCCCCCTCCCATCCCCCCCCCAATACAGAGACAGCGGTGGAGAGTGCAATAACAGCAGCGGGAGCCATTGACTCACAGCCAGTGCCAGTGAGACAATGAGGAGAGAAAAGGGGGAGGGGTCGAGCTCATTCTATGTGAGAATGGACACACAGAGTAGTGGCTCAGGAGAAAGCCTGCTCAGGTGCCCCCATAGCGAGCTGCTTGCTGTGGGGGCACTTGGCAGGAGGGAGGGTCCAGAAGTGCTGGCGGGGGACCAAAGAAGAGGGGGATTGGGGCTGCTTTGTGAAAACCCACTGCACACAGCACGTAAGTATGACATGTTTGTAATTAAAAAAAAACTATTCTGCCTTTGCAATCACCTTAAATTTTCCTTTCCTTATTTATTTCACGTACTTATATAGCGCTGTCAATTTACGCAGTGCTTTACATACATATATATTGTACATTTCACATCAGTCCCTAACCCTCAAGGGGTGTACAATCTAAGGTCCCTAACTTACATTTATACATACATATACTAGGGACAATTTTTTAGACAGAAGCCAATTAACCTACCAGCATGTCTTTGGAGTGTGGCAGGAAACCAGAGTACCCGGAGGAAACCCACACAGGCACAGGGAGAATGTGCAAACTCCAGGTAGGTGGTGCCGTGGCTGGGATTTGAACCAACGACCCTAGTACTGCCAGGCGGAAGTGCTAACCATTTAGCCACTGTACTGTCTTTAAAGTGTTACTAAACCCAGGACCCTGCATTCACTATATCTGGTCTCCCACAGTACACAGAACATGGAAGTGCAATTATTTTAGCATTTATAAACTGCTAAATACCTTTTCTCATCAGCATTTAGAGCAGTCTTGTGACTTCTATCAGTGTCCAGCCAAGCACAGGTTAAAGCTTGTAGGAGGAGTTTTCATTTTGCTTTAGGAGGATGCAGGACCCCTGGCCTCTGTTTGGACAGTGCTGATTGGCCCTGTGCTAATCACATGCACTCTCCCAAGAAAAAAAACTCTAGCAATACACACCAAATTGAGCATGTTCAGAGTGTCTCCTCATGATATGTCTTATCAGGAGATAAAAGGGGGACTCTGAAAGAAGGGGAGTATCAGAGAAGTCAGGATCAAACAGTGTTTTTGCACAAGGCAGAGGATTAATCCTTTAGGTTCCATACTGAGTATAACAAGCATGCTTTACTGCATATACAGACTAATTTAACTGCTGTGGGCTAAGTAACACTTTAAAATAAACAATAAAAATTCTTGTTGGAGCGCTATTTGATCTTTAAAAGCCAACGATGGGTTAATAGATCCACTCTCTTCATTAATGGGCTTGCAAGATTCTCACAGTTCCAGACCATTTGATGATATGTCAAAAAAACAGAAGAGAAGGCTTCAAAGGGTAAAACAATCTATTATTTATTAATAAAAACCATCAGAAGTACACTCACATTGCCATGTGTCATGCCTGACACTAAAGAGGTATGCGCATATACAAATAAAGCCACTGACTCCATCCGCAAACACAGGCAGGTCAAAGTGGACGTCACTCAGAGCGTGGCTCTGCCTAACATGTTTCAATGTTGTTTTCAACCATGTTTATGACGGTTGCAATAGTTGGGTAAATATATGGGAAGAACAATCTGCTCCTGCATGGTCAATGACAGGTTCATTTTAGTGGTCTGTTTAAGTGTGTATTTCAAGGAGCTAAATCCTTGATGTCTAAATCCTTTAGCTGTTTTGGCTGCCCCCTTAGACTCCTGCGACATTAAATCAAAGAAGGAAGACTAAATAACAGTGCAAACACTGATATACAGGAAAAACAGGAGCAGACGATCAACAGATTGATTTGCGTACAACCAGCCTGCCCATACATGGATCACAATTCGCCCGATCCCTGCTGAACTGGGCAGCTTTAGTTTGTAAAGTATTTTTTAACTGCAATGCTGCAAAAATGTTGACCCCTTTTACTGACCAATAAACATGGTCAAGGTAGACATTTAGTGCACATTTAACCACTTGCCCTTCAGAAGATTTACCCCCCCCCCCACTTACTGGCCAGGCCATTTTTTTTCGGGCTGCGTTGCTTTAACTGTGGACATTTGTTTTTCGCTGTGTTACTGTAACTGACAATACGCAGTCATGCAGCGCTGTACATAAATACAATTTATGTGATTTTTTCACACAAATTATTATTATTATACAGGATTTATATAGCGCCAACAGTTTACAATATAAAAGGAGACAATACAGCAACAATACACTTCAATACAAGAGGGATAGGAGGACCCTATCATATCATATCATATCCCCCTGATGAAGTCACGTGACCCGGTGACGCAATGCGTAGGGGAGGGGCTCTGACGTCACAACGTTGTCTCGGATAAGCAAGGTGAGCAAAGCAGAGACTGCAGGCCATGCTGACACTATTTCAACTCACTGCAAACTTCAACATTGTGAATGGTATACAGCGATAAAGTACATCTTTAAAAAGGATAAGGCACCATGGTTTCTTTTTCCCTTATATAATCCATTCGTGATATACTGGAGAGAGATCAATACAGGAGGAAGGAGACCCCTGGAGGGGAAAAAAGGGAGATATCCATCCAGCCATCTATTCCTGATAAGCATCAGTTATACAGTTGCAAGAAAAAGTATGTGAACCCCTTGGGATTACGTGGAGTTTTGCATGAATTGGGCATAAAATGTGCTCTGAACATCATCTAAGTCACAACAATAGAAGAACACAGTCTGCTGAACATAATACTACACAAACATTAGATGTTGCCATGGTTTAATTCCACATAACATGTAAACATTCACAGTGCAGGGAGGAAAAAGTATGTGAGGCCCTAGCTTAATGACTTCTCCCAGAGCTAATTGGAGCCAGGAGTGAGCCAACCTTGACTCCAATCAGTGTGATGATATTGGATGTGTTGCTGACAGCTGTCCTGCCCTTAAAAAACACACACCTGTTTTGGGTTTATTGGTTTCAAGAAGCACTGTCTGATGTGAACCATGCCTCGCAGAAAAGAGCTCTCAGAAGACCTACGATCAAGAATTGTTGACTTGCATGAAGCTGGAAAGGATTACAAAAGTATCCCCAAAAGCCTTGATGTTCATGTGTCCACGGTAAGACAGACTGTCTACAAATGGAGAAAGTTTAGCACTGTTGCTACTCTCCCTAGGCGCGGTCGTCCTGTAAAAAAGACTGCAAGAGCACAGCGCAGAATGCTGCATGAGGTAAAGAAGAATCCCAGAGTGTCAGCTAAAGACCTACAGAAATCTCTGGCACATGCTAACATTTTTGTTGACACATCTACAATAAGGAAAACGTTAAACAAGAATGGAGTACATGGGAGGACACCACGGAGGAAGCCATTGCTGTCCAAAAAGAAGATTGCAGCACATTTGAAGTTTGCAAAAGAGCACCTGGATGTTCCACAGCACTACTGGCAAAATATACTGAGGACACATGAAACCAAGATTGAGTTGTTTGGGAAGAACACACAACACTATGTGTGGAGAAAAAAAGGCACAGCACACCAACATCAAAACCTCATCCCCACTGTAAAACATGGTGGAGGGAGCATCATGGTTTGGGGCTGCTTTGCTGCCTCAGGGCCTGGACGGATTGTTGTCATTGATGGGAAAATGAATTCCAGAGTTTATCAAGACATTTTGCAGGAAAACGTACGACCATCTGTCCGCCAACTGAAGCTCCGCAGAGGACGGGTGATGCAACAGGACAATGACCCAAAGCATACAAGTCATTCAACAAAACAATGGCTGCAACAGCACAGAATACGCCTTCTGGAGTGGCCCAGTCAGAGTCCTGACCTCAACCCGATTGAAATGCTGTGGCATGACCTTAAGAGAGTGATTCACACCAGACATCCCAAGAATATTGCTACACTGAAACAGTTTTGTGAAGAGGAGTGGTCCAAAATGACTCCAGATCGTTGTGCAGGTCTGATCTGCAACTACAGGAAACGTTTGGTTGAGGTTATTGCTGCCAAAGGAGAGTCAACCAGTTATTAAGTCCAAAGGTTCACATACTTTTTCCTCCCTGCACTGTGAATGTTTACATGTTATGTGCAATTAAACCATGGCAACATCTAATGTTTGTGTAGTATTATGTTCAGCAGACTGTGTTCTTCTATTGTTGTGACTTGGATGACGTTCAGAGCACATTTTATGCCCAATTCATGCAAAACTCCCAAGGGGTTCACATACTTTTTCTTGCAACTGTATTTACTGCAGAGACCCCAGGTGAATCAAGATTTAATTACAACTATCCATTTGCCATTTGGAAAATCCCATACAGGAGGATCAGTTCATCAGTCCTATAAGGACAAAAAGCTAGTTTTGCCTTTTTTATAAGGCAAAACTTAAGGTGAGCGAATATTAAGACCACACTGCACTTGGATTGTGGGAGCGGTATTGCACCATTGCAATTTATATTGAAAGAGGACTGTTTATGAGCACGTTTATATATATTGATTTTTGCTCGCCATTAGAATTCACTAATTATCACTAGCACAATTATGTTTCATTTTTATATGGTGTTATAGGCAATAGATGGTTTATTCTTGCACCATATATAAGAATATATATTGTTTACAGTTGATATTTTATTAAATTTTTTATGTTTATTTATTTATTAATTGAATTGAAAATTACAACACAAATCATCAGAGTTAATATATATAGGAGCGTGGCACTATTAGTATATTTACCATAGGAGGACCCTGCTCCTTAGAGCTTACAAACAGAGCTTTCTTTTGGTGGTATTTGATCACTTCTGCGTTTTTTATTTTTTGCGCTATAAACAAAAAAAGACTGACAATTTAATAAAAAAGCCAGTGGTAGGTACAATTTCATGGACGGTTTGCGGGGAGTAGTGTTTGGTAAAACGTCAGTTTGTAGTGTCTTTGTTTTACGTGGGGCAGTGAGGGTAACTTGGCCTAGGACCCACTCATGTACTTTATTATTTATTTCTTATTAGAAAACCCAAGTGTAATTGATACTATAGAGCATACACTAATTAAAATATCTATGTTCGCACTCCTTTTATTTCTTGGGATTACTTGCCCTCCAGAGGATTTATCCCCCCCCCCCCCCCTTCCTGACCAGGACATTTTTCGCGATATGGCTCTGTGTTACCTTAACTGACAATTGCGCGGTCATGCAACGCTGTACATAAATGTTTGTGTCCTTTTTACAGGCTTCTTTCGGTGGTATTTTATCACCTCTACATTTTTTTTTGCGCTATAAACAAAAAAAGACTGACAATTTTGAGCAAAAAAACAATATTTTTGACTTTTTGCTATTGAACATGTCCAGTAAAAAAATTTCAAAACTCAAGTTTCATCATAAATTTAGGCCAAAATGTATTCTGTTACATGTCTTTGCTACAAGAAAAAACAAATACCAATATGTGTAAATTAATTGGTTTGCATGAAAGTTATAGCGTCTACAAATGGTGGTATAGATACTGGAATTTTTTCTTTTTTTTTAAATTTTTACTAGTAATGACGGCAATCAGCAACTTAGAGTGGGACTGCGGGACTGCAGCCGGCATTCTGCGTGAAAAGTATAGCGCCTACAAATTGCGGTATATATACTGGGATTTTTTTTATACTAGTAATGGCGGCAATCAGCGACTTATAGAGGGACCGTGGCAGGCATTCTAACACTGGGGGGGGGAACTGGTTAAATGTCACTGACATCCCCTTTGACACTAATACAGTGATCAGTGCTAATAAAAAGCACTGACACTGTACTGATGACACTGGGCAGGAAGGGGTTAACATCTGTGGCGATCAAAGGGTTAACTGTGTGCTGTGTGTGTTTTACTGTGTGTTGTGCTTTACTATGTGTGTGTTGGAGCTAACAGGGGAGAGATCTGTATTGTTTATATACAGGCCTCTCTCCTGTCAGTGATACTCAGCGATCGCCGGGTGCTGGTGGTCAATCACTGGTGGTCGACAGTTGAAGCCACCAATGACAGCGTGGGTAGGGTGCACGCGGTGCGCGCACCCCCTACCCGGACATACAAAATCACGTATATATATGTGCTTCTGCGCAGCTCTGCTGCCCTGTAGCAGTAGTTCTGCTATAGGGCGGCTGGGAAGCAGTTAAAAAGACTTCTAGGCATATACTGTACATCTCAATATCAATTACACTCTTGTGTATGACTTGTTTTTCAGTCTTGCTATGGGGTGGAGACCACTGAAAATCACAGACACATGTCAGCTGTAATTAGTGTTTGCGCCCCATGTATCTACTAACATTCCATTTCATATGCTGCAAAGCCATAATAATCTAAGGATGGGTAGGGCACTTTTAGTTGAGCAGTAGTGCAACGGAAAAAAAAATGTTGAAGAAAACCTCTAGGATCTCTAACAGTGGCAAAATATAGTTGTATCATTTCTGTATAATTTTACAGTAGGCAATGCTAATATATTAACAGTATTGATATATTTATTTAGCCAGTGGATATATTTATTTAGCTAGTAGTCACAAATAGTTCCAAAAAAAGGTATTGTATTGTGCTTGTTTGCATTTGTTAGCCGACTTTACTTAGCAATAGTAACTGAAGCAGCTTAGCAACAAAGGTGTGTGTGAGAACAGATTATGGCCCTTCAATAACTCTTCATACCAATGAAGCCAACCATTCATTTTAAGAAAGACCGTCAAATTGCTTTGCCTTTGAGGTACACGCCCGTGTTATGAAATCCCAGTAATACAGCAAATGCTTATAAGAAACAAATAAACGATGGGTGGGTTAGGAGAAGCACTTGTATCATTGGTTATCCATTCAGTGCAACCAAATTCACAGCTCTCAGGATATCTATGAGAAATCTATAATAAATGACAGATATCTTTATTTACAGTGATTTCCAGACAGCCATCCTGGCCAAGAGTTAGGGATTCTTTTTATCAATGCTATTTTTATAAGTCATCACTAGAATATCACACCTAGGTGATCACACTGTGCTACCCAAAAGAAAGAAAAAATAAAAGATGTGTGGCATGGCTACATTTTACAACCCATGTCCGGGCAAATTAAAAAAATCATCCCCCATAAGGGGTTTAAAACCAAAAAGGAAAAAGCAGCTCAAGCTGTAACTGTCACCTCTTTAGTGCTGTCTCCTGCAGTAATCCATTTCTGCCACTAGATGTCTTCAGACTTCCAGGGTAGATGACAACTAGTGTCATTCATCCTGAAGACTGAGGACATTCCGTGAGTGCAGGACCATATGAACTAGTCCCCTGGGCGATTGGTGCGATTTGGTTCCATTTAACGTGCAACTTCAAAGTAGCACTGGTATTTACACAGGTGCGATTTCAGTGCCTTCTACCATATAGACTATGAGAGTTAGATCGCACTGAAGTGGTGAAAAAGTAATGTAGGAACTATTTTTCAAATTGCGGTACTTGAAATCGCACCTAATAAGATAGTGTTGTAATACATTAGATGCGACTTCAGATGCAATTTGTAAATTGCAAGTCGCATCGGTGTGAATCAGAGCTAAATGAGTGTCTATGCAGCAATCTGCATTCACATACGATAATACTGTGAGCAGCAATGATGCTTGCGCATCATGTGACTTGTCTAAAGGCATCTGAAAAAGATAAGCGAAGAAAAGTGAAAAAAACAGGGGGCTTCCAGGGGGATCTTGGAATTGGCCTTTTAAGTGAAGCCAATTCTCAGGAGCATGTTATCTTAAAATCCAACTTTAATCAAAACTGTTTTTGTTTTGGATACAGTGGGAAAGGGTGAGAACCTCCACCAACTTTTATTCATTGCTGTTTGTGTCCCCATTTAGATTTCCCCTCAGATCTATATATTAAACTGGTTTTAGACAGAAGTGATAGAAAATCATCACTTACTGTCTATTTAAGGGTGTCAGACAGAAGAAGTCATGAAGGGAAAATCTTTGCATAGACCGGTAACTCTCTCTCCTCTCCCCAGCTCTACAGAACAGGTACACTTGAGGACCACCATCTGAAATGGTACCATACTAACGTGGGTTTGGGGAACCTGATTAAATTTCACCTTCTTGTAGTTTTGTCATGTCAGTTGTCTGTCAATACACATCTATCAGACAACACATCTCTGTTAGAAATAAGGAACACAGTGGAGTTACGCCTTCACATGGAAATCTGAGTCGACAAAAAAGCAGCAGCAAAAAACGGATAATTCGTGTCTCTGCTGTAATCTAGAACCTGATCAGCATGAACCGTTGACTCTCCCTCTCCCAGTCTAAGTTCTGCTGTGTAGGGGTTGGCAAGAGGCTGATATAAAGGCAAACTCAGGTACATAATTTGGCCATCCACATGAAGATTTCTTTTGTGCAGCTGAACAGCTAAAGATAGATGGATCTCCTGCTGTAGGCTATTACTACAGCGCTGGCTATCAGTACCAGAACAGCGCCGGAACCTCATTGATGAAGGCACTATTCGATTGACAATTTTCCACCTGGCAGCTTCAGCAAAATTAATTGAAATATCAACTTTTGTTGATCTGGGTGTTGCCGACAGGGCCACCCATGAAGAAAATTTTGCCTGATTCAGCATGAATTGTCTGAAATATAATGCATGTTGGGTCAGGTTCGTTCTGATTGTAAGTAGAAAAAACAACATGTCTTACTCTGCAAGGAAACCACAGTTGCATTAAATGACATATTTTTATATTTGCTCGAAGTTCTGTGTCAAAGAACTTTTAAGGGACGTTTAAGAGCTTCTGGCGCTCCTCAAGGCTGGTTGTAGATTATAGTCACCCTGCCAGCAAAGAATTGAGAGGGGAGCAGTGTCATAAGTTACTACGGAGACTTGGTAGTACGTGGAGGGGGATGAACGCAGCTCAAGACAGATCCCCAGGAGTTAGGCAACAACGCTGTATGGTAGATGGCCTCAGCCACTGCTCCAGCCACACCCTCTAATGCATTTTGCCCCACACATAGGGGGCTTGGTCACAGAGGCTTTTAAGTTGTGATCATTTCCTGAACATTTTACATATATAGAACACCTCTAAATATTAGCAACCACTGATTTGTAAGAAATAAAAGTTTAAATTTAGGAATACTGGTCATACACCTATCTTTACTTGACTACATTCTTCCATTAGGGCACATTCTTTGTCATTAATTTTGCATTATTTTCATTCCCCAGCAGGTATAGCACCGCTGGAGATTTATTCTACAAATACCCATATCTAAGAAATGATTCACATATTTGGAATATTTGCAATACATTAGCCACAGGAGGGAAATACACTCAGTACAGAGCTATGTGAATGGGATAGCCCATTTTCTATAGAATTTAATACAGAATGACAATATATTTCACTACAATTTGTTTCCACCAATCAGACTTCAGAAATCAGCCTGCTGTCTTACAGAGTTGATGCTTTGTGTTGATAGCGGAGCCAGTTATGGAAAACAATGTAATCGTTTTCCAGGCTAGAGGCATGTTTGAGCAGGCCCTAAATATCCACCACCCTTGTGATAGACATTAAGCAGACCCGGACTGCTCTCTTATAATTGTGCTATGTAGCGAATGGAACACTCAGGGATGTATCCTGCTGCCATGTTACATCACTTTAATTAAGGTTGCAGTCAACCATTAAAGGACACTTTAATGTAGTTAAATAAAGCCAAAGGCTGTTTAAAGGTTTAACGCATATTAAACAACCACACAGTGTTAAAAAAACACTTTAAAGGGTATATAGCCCGTAAATGTAATTGTTTCTTTGTATTTAAGGTGACTGTTCCTCTTTAAAACATCTGTATTAAAGTGGATTCATACCCACTGATGTAGCTGTTACCCCAAACAGTTACATACAAGGTATGCCTTTGGTGATAACTGTCACAGTTGCCAGTGTGCTTATGCCAGCTCTCTACCAAACATTTAAGCCTACAAAATGCTGGTGTCATAGCTGATCGTATGTGGGACACCATAGTAGCTGCAGATCTAAATAGAGGCTAAGATGGTGCTATCTTCAGCTGTAAAGGATAGAAGGGTTTGGGTCCCCTTTAATGGTATTCCTTGCAAAACTTCTACTGACCCCTCCTGTTTCTCTGCTGGCTGAAGTATCTTCTGCATCCATTCTAGGAGTTTTGGATGCTGG
Source organism: Staurois parvus (assembly GCF_062004578.1). Taxonomy (NCBI): domain Eukaryota; kingdom Metazoa; phylum Chordata; class Amphibia; order Anura; family Ranidae; genus Staurois; species Staurois parvus. The sequence goes on from NW_028317807.1 coordinate 8,218,700, forward strand.
GTCGCCCTCTGAGTGCATGGTTCCAGTCAGGGGCAGACTGACAACTCATGGGGCCCCCTGGCAATAGGGGATCATGAGGCCCCTGTGTCCTTGCCCAAACTCAAAAAAGCCTATGAAAAAGGTACCAGGGGCATTTCATGGGGCCCCCTACTGACCCCCCGGGCAATAGGGGATCATGGGGCCCCTGTGTCCTTTCCCAAACTCAAAATAGCCTATGAAAAAGGTACCAGGGGCATCTCATGGGGCCCCCTACTGACCTCGGGCCCCGAGTTTCCAAATGGTCAGTCTGCCCCTGGTTCCAGTCCAACGTCATTATTGTGTCCTGTTGTGACCTAGGGGCTGACGAGCCACAGAGCACAGCAGAGGATGCTGGCATCCAACACTCCTGGAAATTTTGAATGGAGAAGAAGACCTTTCAGCGAGCATAAATTCCACTCCTGCACTGCAAGACTTGTTTCATCTAGGGAAGTGGAGAAACTGTAAGGCAGGCCATAGATTATGCTATTTTTTTCCTTGCAATAACAGGCTGTAGGAAAGAACAACGCTCAACTGCCCCATCAACACAATCAGTGTTGTTGGGGGAAGCCCTCCTGCGAAGCTATTGTGTTCTCTCTGCATGGGGTAGGGGGTTGATATTGGGGAACTGTCCCTGCCAGGAAAACATAATTATTATTGCTAATGGCTTGAGCCGCTGGGAATAATTGCATACTAAGAATCTAGCAGGCTGGTTATACCCAATGGATCAACTTACGTACAATCAGCCTTCCCATAGCTGAATCGAATATCGGCCAGTGCAGCAGCAAATTCAATCCATCTTTGGCCGGCTTTATACTTATCTGATCCTTTGCTCTTGGCAGTGGGCTGTCCATCACTGTCTTCATGTCTGGACAAAGGTTATGGACCCTGCCCTGGTCTTGATGATGTTAGCACCCTAGACTGGTGGAGCTTGGGAATGCAGAAGCTGCAAGGACTGTTCTAGCTGCATGGAGGAGCAGAGAATCAGGAAATTAAATCTGCTTGTATATCTCCCCTAGGAATAAGCAAGCAATTAACCCTTGCACAGCCCCACTAGCAGGCATAGTTTTTTTTGCCCAGGGTTGGGCTTTAAGATCGTCAATGCAGTGCAGTTTAGTGGTGTGGACGGCCTGATAGGTAGGTATTAGTGGCTTGTTTTGCAGGAAGAACTTATTTTAAGCTTATAAAAATAGTGATAGAGTTGCGTTAATATTTTTGTGCAGGAATATCTTAAATACGGGTATTTAAAAAGTGTATTTCTCCTGCCAAAGGATTTATAAATTTGGACAGATGTGATGATGCTTATTCACTGTCCAATGAAGAAGCTGGACGTGAAGTTGTGACATAGGAAACTGAATTACTGAATCAGGAATGTACAGTAAATTGATTATTGAGGAACTATGTATGTTATGTATAGCTTTGCAGTGTGATAAGTGGGTGTCAATTACAAGACTGTCCGTACATAAGTACTAATTAGAGATGAGCGAATCGAACTTGGCGAAGTGGAATTCGTTTCGAATATTAGGAAAAATTCGATTCGCGCCGAATCCGAATATTAGCAAACTTCGGATGCACGAATCGAATTTTCCCCGATCGGCCGATTTTCATCCCTTCTACAGCCGGCAAAAAGTGTCCCTGCAGAGAGCTCCACTATTTCTGACAGTTCTCTGACAGTTCCTTCACATTTACAGCGGTTGAAACATTGTATCTATTTGTTTCCATTTAGGATACAGATGTTTTTATTCGGAAACAAATAGATACAATGTTTCAACCGCTGTAAATGTGAAGGAACTGTCAGAGAACTGTCAGAAATAGCGGAGCTCTCTGCAGATACACTTTTTGCTGGACTGGAATTCTTCTTATTTTCATCCTACTTCTTCTTCTTCTTCTTCATCCTCATCCTCTTCTTCTTCTACTTCTTCATCCTCATCCTCTTCATCCTCTTCCTCTTCTTCTTCTTCATCCTCATCCTCTTCTTTATCCTCATTCTCTTCTTCTTAATTCTCATCCTCTTCTTCTTCATCCTCATCCTCTTCTTCTTCTTCATCCTCATCCTCTTCTTCTTCTTCATCATCATCTTCATCCTCCTCTTCTTCTTCTTCATCATCCTCATCCTCTTCTTCTTCTTCCTCACCATCATCCTCTTCTTCTTCTTCATCCTCATCCTCTTCTTCATCCTCATCCTCTTCTTCTTCCTCTTCTTCATCCTCATCCTCATCCTCTTCTTCTTCTTCCTCATCCTCATCCTCTTCTTCTTCTTCTTCTTCATCCTCATCCTCTTCTTCTTCTTCATCCTCATCTTCTTCTTCTTCTTCTTCTTCATCACCCTCATCCTCTTCTTCTTCTTCTTCATCCTCATCCTCTTCTTCTTCTTCATCCTCATCCTCTTCTTCTTCTTTTTCTTCATCCTCATCCTCTTCTTCTTCTTCTTCATCCTCATCCTCTTCTTCTTCTTCTTCTTCATCCTCATCCTCTTCTTCTTCTTCTTCCTCATCCTCTTCTTCTTCTTCTTCTTCTTCATCCTCTTCCTCTTCTTCTTCTTCTTCTTCTTCTTCTTCTTCATCCTCATCCTCTTATTCATCCTCATTCTCTTCTTCTTCATCCTCGTCCTCTTCTTCATCCTCATCCTCTTCTTCTTCTTCATCCTCATCCTCTTCTTCTTCATCATCCTCGTCCTCTTCTTCTTCTTCTTCTTCATCCTCATCCTCTTCTTCTTCCTCTTCTTCCTCACCATCATCCTCTTCTTCTTCTTCATCCTCATCCTCTTCTTCATCCTCATCCTCTTCTTCTTCTTCATCCTCATCCTCTTCTTCTTCTTCCTCATCCTCTTCTTCTTCTTCTTCTTCTTCATCATCCTCATCCTCTTCTTCTTCATCCTCATCTTCTTCATCCTCATCCTCATCCTCTTCTTCTTCTTCTTCTTCCTCATCCTCATCCTCTTCTTCTTCTTTTTCATCCTCATCCTCTTCTTCTTCTTTTTCATCCTCATCATCTTCTTCTTCTTCTTCATCCTCATCCTCTTCTTCTTCTTCTTCTGCTTCTTCTTCTTCATCATCCTCATCCTCTTCTTCTTCATCCTCATCATCTTCTTCTTCTTCTTCATCCTCATCCTCTTCTTCTGCTTCTTCTTCTTCATCCTCATCCTCTTCTTCTTCTTCATCCTCATCCTCTTCTTCTTCTTCTTCTTCATCCTCATCCTCATCCTCTTCTTCTCCTTCCTCATCCTCATCCTCTTCTTCTTCTTCTTCATCATCCTCATCCTCTTCTTCATCCTCTTCTTCATCCTCATCCTCTTCTTCTTCTTCTTCATCCTCATCCTCTTCTTCTTCTTCTTCCTCATCCTCTTCTTCTTCATCCTCATCCTCTTCTTCTTCTTCATCCTCATCCTCTTCTTCATCCTCCTCCTCCTCCTCTTCTTCTTCTTCATCATCCTCATCCTCTTCTTCTTCTTCTTCCTCACCATCATCCTCTTCTTCTTCTTCATCCTCATCCTCTTCTTCATCCTCATCCTCTTCTTCTTCTTCTTCATCCTCATCCTCTTCTTCTTCCTTATCCTCATCCTCTTATTCTTCTTCTTCATCCTCATCCTCCTCTTCTTCTTCTTCTTCTTCATCCTCATCCTCTTCTTCTTCTTCTTCATCCTCATCCTCTTCTTCTTCTTCTTCCTCATCCTCTTCTTTTTCATCCTCTTCTTCCTCTTCTTCTTCTTCATCCTCTTCTTCATCCTCTTCTTCTTTTTCTTCTTTTTGTCTTCCTCTTGCAGGTCACTGCTCATGCGCAGATTTTTTATCGGCAAAAAATCGTCCGATTTGCCCACTATTGCCGCGAAAATCGGCCGATCGGCAAAATCGGCCGATTTTTTTCCCAACTTTACAGAAAAAAAAAAAACGGCCAAAATACCGAAAAAACGGCCGACCAAATAGCCCACTAACGATCGGAAAATCGGCCGATTTTCGACCCATCTATGGCCTGCATTAGGGCCACAGAGACTTTAGGGCCACAGAATCGTTACTCAGGGACACAGAATCGTTACTCAGGGACACAGAATTGTTACTCAGGGACACAGAATTGTTACTCAGGGACACAGAATCGTTACTCAGGGACACAGAATCGTTACTTAGGGCCACAGCTATCAAAGAATCGAAAATTTAAAGTGACATACACCCTTTTTTTTTTTGGTGGCTGTCGTGCACAGTTGGTGCTGCAGTCTGCCGATTGTGCAAAATAAACTGACTTTCTGCTTCACAACCACTATTGTACGTTCAAAGAGTTAAATCCATATACACGCCGGCTGGCGGTAATATTTTTTGGGTGATTAGTGCATTCCAGTGACACAAACGTACAGTTTCCAGCCAACGGCAAGCTGCAATTGACCGATTGTGTACAATAAACTGACTTTCTGCTTCACAACCACTATTGGCCTTCAATTGAAGCTGCTTCCGCTCCGCCACTCTGCCATTGGACTCTTGATAGTCGTCTCCCCACGCTGCTGCTGGGGGGACTTTTTAACCTAGGCCTGTGTATGGCCTTCAATTGAAGCTGCTTCTGCTCCGCCACTCTGCCATTGGACTCTTGATAGTCGTCACCCCACACTGCTGCTGGGGGGACTTTTTAACATAGGCCTCTGTATGGCCTTCAATTTAAGCTGCTTACGCTTCGCCACTCTGCCATGGGCCCCTGTACCGCCTCCTCATGCTGCTGCCAGGTCCAGAGTGTGTCATGGGTCCCTGTACGGCCTCCCATTGCTGCTGTCTCCATCGCCACACTCTGCCATGTGCCACTTTCAGGTCTCCTCACACTGCTGGTGGGTTCCATTTTGTCATAGGGTGCTGTATGGCCTCCCATTGCTGCTGCCTCCACCGCCACACTGTGGCTCCACACTCTGGTTTTGGCCCCGTGACTGCCCAAATGAGTGAAGTGTGCGGTGATTCTAAGATCGACGGCACTCATCTGCATGTCATACTGACTGACAGTATTATTTCTCTTCCCCAGCAGACTCCAAGGGCATTTAAATTAAAGGTACAGTGTTCTGCACTAATATAAAGGCTCTCTGAAGCCTAGAAACCCTTTTAATAAGTTAAATTCGCAGCGATTAAATTCGGCGAATCAGCCGAATCGAATTTTTGAATAATTCGCTCATCTCTAGTACTAATCCTTTGGCAGGTAAAATAGTAAACATATCTATGTCACATGTGTATTTAGCTGTTTGCCTAGAGCTTCTCTCTAAATAGACACATGAGTTATAACATTAATAATGCAGTTGGAAAGTCAAACTTTGAAATGAGAACAATCTTGTTAAACATAGTATGCCATATATTTTGTTAAATAATGATACAGTGAAAAGAAGCTATGGATGGAGGTTATGCATCTATCAGTGAAAAAGTCTATTTAGATAGAAACTTCATGCCACCAATACTTGTGATTGGAGCAGATTATTAAGATACAATAGCCGCCTGTGGCCTTTTTTTCTGAAGCTGTGACTGATCCAATTATTGATAACTGTAATTCCAAAGTATGCGGATTTATAGTAGCAAAGTAGTGGTTGTCAGCAGGGGCGGACTGACAACTCATGGGGCCCCTGGGCAATAGGGGATCATGGGGCCCCTGTGTCCTTGCCCAAACTCAAAAAAGCCTATGAAAAAGGTACCAGGGGCATCTCATGGGGCCCCCTACTGACCCCGGGCCCTCGGGCAGTGCCCGAGTTTCCAAATGGTCAGTCCACCCCTGGTTGTCAGTATCTGAAGTTTTCACATGCCCAAAATGTATGCTTAGGTGTCCATATTTTAGGAGTAGGAATGCAGGCAGATAAGCAAACAAAAATAATAAGAGCAGGGTTGATTTACTAAAGGAGCACTAAATTTCCATATTGCAGAATGGATGTTACTAAACTCACAACAGTAAAATCAGTCTGTATATGCGGTAAAGCATGCTTGTTATACTCACTGTGGAACCTAAGGGGTTAATCATCCACATTGTATAAAAAGGATGTTTGATCCTGTTTTCTCTGAACCTCCCCTTCTCCTACTGTCCCCAATCCATCTGCTGATAGAACAGAACCTTGGGAGTAAGCTGCACAGTTTGGTGTATACTGCTAGAAAGTTTTTTTTTCTTCTTCGGAGAGTGCATGTGATCAGCACAGGGTCAATTAGTGCTGTCCAGAGTCAGCACAGGGTCAGGAGTTATGCAGCCTCATAGGACAATCAGGGGAGAATGAAAACTCCTCCTATAAGCTTTAACCAGTGCTCTGCTGGATACTGATAGAAGTCACAATACTGCACTAACTGCTGATGAGAAAAGGTATTTAGCAGTTTATATTTAAAATAATTGCATTTCCATGATGTATGTACTGTGGGAGACCAGATGCAGGATCCTGGGTTTAGTAACACTTTAAGCTGAAGTATGGCCAAAAATGATCTTTAACCATTTGCACAGTAAAAATAAGTTTGCTCTAATGAGTTGTGCCCCATTTCTGGCGCTGCAGTTTCTGTTACATTTTACTTAGGTAGCAGTCTCCTGTGTGCACCAAACATCTTATGCTGAGACTTGTAGATCTGAATGCAGTACAGATATCACAGGAGATAGCTCGTTAGACACCTCCTCCATTCAGAAAAAGCCTTGAATTTTTCTTAATGAATGCAAGATGTTCTGTGTATGAAGGAGGGGAGACTGTGATGTTTATCCACACTCACAATCACAGAATGCCTGGCATTCATTGAATAGAGCCAGAACTACAAATCTCAGTGGCAAACATTTGCAGTTGACAGGAGACTGCTGCCCTGAATTAAAATATATGTAACACATGCTGCAGCAGCCAGATCTGGGGCACACATCATTAGAGCTAACATATTTTCACTCTGCAAATGGACATTTGTTTTTGGCCACACTTCATCTTTAATTAGTTGTATAGTAAATATGTTTAAGCTATCAATTTTGCTGGACATGATTGGATCACTGAAGTGAATGTAGATTCACCTTATTCACCATGCTATGTGACTATTTTTTAGGTCTTTAGTAAATCAACTCCAGTAAATTAATGCTTAAAACGGAAAGAATATCCTGGCTCTTCAGATCTATAAAAAACACATTTATTTAGAGAACACGGGCTTCTTTCTATACATGTCAGCCCTTCATTAGCTCTTATGCACTTTTACTGCGGTTTGTGCTGCTTTCCCTCCACTTGACAGATGGCAGATTTTGCTGTTTAAGCTCAATGCTCCAATATTAACAAGGTACAGAAGGTACAAACCAGAGGCTGAACCTAGTTACTTCATTTACCAAATACGGCTCACTGAAATGTTGTTTTCTATGCCATTTTTAAAGATAATAAAAACATATGCAGCAGGATTACTTACAGTAAATTGGATAGTTGCTTATTATACGTGTGCTTTCAATAGCTGAACAGCAGCAAAAGTTTTCAGTCTCTGCTAGCAATCATAGTTTATGTCAACAATCAAATGGTTCATATGTGGCCTCATAACCTGGACATTTGATTTGCCCAGCCGTTCACTGTTTCTTTACTGTTACTAGGGCCATTTTAAGACACTGGTGGGCCTTAGAGGAAAATCGCATCCTATCTTTTCATTCCCCAAACACAAAAAAAGCATACTAACATCAAATAGAGAGACAAAGAGTAAAAGACACAGAGTTTGTAGTACTTCAAGTCACACACATGCACGTTAGGGCTTACACATATGCTTCTGTCTCTCTCCATTTGTCCCTTTCTCTCCGCAGTTGTGTGCTGGGTGGAAGATAAAAAAAATGCACCGCCATGAGCCTGGTCATGTAGTACCCGCTGCATTTATGTGCAAGGTTTCATGCACATGGGCAGTTTGGCTCAGCATCGCCAAATCACTGCAATTTTGGCACCTGGGAGTCACGGGTGCAGTGTTCAGCCCTGGTGCCAGCTGCTTGTTAAAATTTATGACAGGCTAGGGATGGGGTTGAACACACCGCACAGAGCAGTAGGACTGTATGCATTGACGGATGTTTGCCTTGAAAGCAGAATTCCTGCATTCAGGGCATACATTGGTGAGGGCTAGAGATGAGCGAAGTATTCAAAAATTCGATTCGGCTGATTCGGCGAATTCGAGGAATAAATTCGATTCGAGGCGAATATATTCGCTGCAAATTTAACTTTAAAAAGGGTGTTTCTAGGCTTCAGAGAGCCTTTATATTAGTGCAGAACACTGTACCTTTAATTTAAATGCCCTTGGAGTCTGCTGGGGAAGAGAAATAATACTGTCAGTCAGTATGACATGCAGATGAGTGCCGTCGATCTTAGAATCACCGCACACTTCACTCATTTGGGCAGTCACGGGGCCAAAACCAGTGTGGAGTGTGGAGCCACAGTGTGGCGGTGGAGGCAGCAGCAATGGGAGGCCATACAGCACCCTATGACAAAATGGAACCCACCAGCAGTGTGAGGAGACCTGAAAGTGGCACATGGCAGAGTGTGGCGATGGAGACAGCAGCAATGGGAGGCCGTACAGGGACCCATGAGACACTCTGGACCTGGCAGCAGCATGAGGAGGCGGTACGGGGGCCCATGGCAGATTACGGGCCTGGCAGCAGCAATGGGAGGCCCGTAATCTGCCAGCACCCTATGACAAAATGGAACCCACCAGCAGTGTGAGGAGACCTGAAAGTGGCACATGGCAGAGTGTGGCGATGGAGACAGCAGCAATGGGAGGCCGTACAGGGACCCATGAGAGACTCTGGACCTGGCAGCAGCATGAGGAGGCGGTACAGGGGCCCATGACAGATTACAGGCCTGGCAGCAGCATGAGGAGTCGGTACGGGGGCCCATGGCAGATTACGGGCCTGGCAGCAGCAATGGGAGGCCCGTAATCTGCCAGCACCCTATGACAAAATGGAACCCACCAGCAGTGTGAGGAGACCTGAAAGTGGCACATGGCAGAGTGTGGCGATGGAGACAGCAGCAATGGGAGGCCGTACAGGGACCCATGAGACACTCTGGACCTGGCAGCAGCATGAGGAGGCGGTACAGGGGCCCATGGCAGATTACGGGCCTGGCAGCAGCAATGGGAGGCCCGTAATCTGCCAGCACCCTATGACAAAATGGAACCCACCAGCAGTGTGAGGAGACCTGAAAGTGGCAAATGGCAGAGTGTGGCGATGGAGACAGCAGCAATGGGAGGCCGTACAGGGACCCATGAGACACTCTGGACCTGGCAGCAGCATGAGGAGGCGGTACAGGGGCCCATGGCAGATTACGGGCCTGGCAGCAGCAATGGGAGGCCCGTAATCTGCCAGCACCCTATGACAAAATGGAACCCACCAGCAGTGTGAGGAGACCTGAAAGTGGCACATGGCTGAGTGTGGCGATGGAGACAGCAGCAATGGGAGGCCGTACAGGGACCCATGAGACACTCTGGACCTGGCAGCAGCATGAGGAGGAGGTACAGGGGCCCATGGCAGATTACGGGCCTGGCAGCAGCAATGGGAGGCCCGTAATCTGCCAGCACCCTATCACAAAATGGAACCCACCAGCAGTGTGAGGAGACCTGAAAGTGGCAAATGGCAGAGTGTGGCGATGGAGACAGCAGCAATGGGAGGCCGTACAGGGACCCATGAGACACTCTGGACCTGGCAGCAGCATGAGGAGGCGGTACAGGGGCCCATGGCAGATAACGGGCCTGGCAGCAGCAATGGTAGGCCCGTAATCTGCCAGCACCCTATGACAAAATGGAACCCACCAGCAGTGTGAGGAGACCTGAAAGTGGCACATGGCAGAGTGTGGCGATGGAGACAGCAGCAATGGGAGGCCGTACAGGGACCCATGAGAGACTCTGGACCTGGCAGCAGCATGAGGAGGCGATACAGGGGCCCATGACAGATTACGGGCCTGGCAGCAGCATGAGGAGTCAGTACGGGGGCCCATGGCAGATTACGGGCCTGGCAGCAGCAATGGGAGGCCCGTAATCTGTCAGCACCCTATGACAAAATGGAACCCACCAGCAGTGTGAGGAGACCTGAAAGTGGCACATGGCAGAGTGTGGCGATGGAGACAGCAGCAATGGGAGGCCGTACAGGGACCCATGACACACTCTGGACCTGGCAGCAGCATGAGGAGGCGGTACGGGGGCCCATGGCAGATTACGGGCCTGGCAGCAGCAATGGGAGGCCCGTAATCTGCCAGCACCCTATCACAAAATGGAACCCACCAGCAGTGTGAGGAGACCTGAAAGTGGCACATGGCTGAGTGTGGCGATGGAGACAGCAGCAATGGGAGGCCGTACAGGGACCCATGAGAGACTCTGGACCTGGCAGCAGCATGAGGAGGCGGTACAGGGGCCCATGACAGATTACGGGCCTGGCAGCAGCATGAGGAGTCGGTACGGGGGCCCATGGCAGATTACGGGCCTGGCAGCAGCAATGGGAGGCCCGTAATCTGCCAGCACCCTATGACAAAAAGGAACCCACCAGCAGTGTGAGGAGACCTGAAAGTGGCACATGGCAGAGTGTGGCGATGGAGACAGCAGCAATGGGAGGCCGTACAGGGACCCATGAGACACTCTGGACCTGGCAGCAGCATGAGGAGGCGGTACGGGGGCCCATGGCAGATTACGGGCCTGGCAGCAGCAATGGGAGGCCCGTAATCTGCCAGCACCCTATGACAAAATGGAACCCACCAGCAGTGTGAGGAGACCTGAAAGTGGCACATGGCAGAGTGTGGCGATGGAGACCGCAGCAATGGGAGGCCGTACAGGAACCCATGACACACTCTGGACCTGGCAGCAGCATGAGGAGGCGGTACAGGGGCCCATGACAGATTACGGGCCTGGCAGCAGCATGAGGAGTCGGTACGGGGGCCCATGGCAGATTACGGGCCTGGCAGCAGCAATGGGAGGCCCGTAATCTGCCAGCACCCTATGACAAAATGGAACCAACCAGCAGTGTGAGGAGACCTGAAAGTGGCACATGGCAGAGTGTGGCGATGGAGACAGCAGCAATGGGAGGCCGTACAGGGACCCATGAGACACTCTGGACCTGGCAGCAGCATGAGGAGGCGGTACAGGGGCCCATGGCAGATTACGGGCCTGGCAGCAGCAATGGGAGGCCCGTAATCTGCCAGCACCCTATGACAAAATGGAACCCACCAGCAGTGTGAGAAGACCTGAAAGTGGCAAATGGCAGAGTGTGGCGATGGAGACAGCAGCAATGGGAGGCCGTACAGGGACCCATGAGAGACTCTGGACCTGGCAGCAGCATGAGGAGGCGGTACGGGGGCCCATGACAGATTACGGGCCTGGCAGCAGCAATGGGAGGCCCGTAATCTGCCAGCACCCTATGACAAAATGGAACCCACCAGCAGTGTGAGGAGACCTGAAAGTGGCACATGGCAGAGTGTGGCGATGGAGACAGCAGCAATGGGAGGCCGTACAGGGACCCATGAGAGACTCTGGACCTGGCAGCAGCATGAGGAGGCGGTACGGGGGCCCATGGCAGATTACGGGCCTGGCAGCAGCAATGGGAGGCCCGTAATCTGCCAGCACCCTATGACAAAATGGAACCCACCAGCAGTGTGAGGAGACCTGAAAGTGGCACATGGCAGAGTGTGGCGATGGAGACAGCAGCAATGGGAGGCCGTACAGGGACCCATGAGAGACTCTGGACCTGGCAGCAGCATGAGGAGGCGGTACGGGGGCCCATGACAGATTACGGGCCTGGCAGCAGCAATGGGAGGCCCGTAATCTGCCAGCACCCTATGACCAAATGGAACCCACGAGCAGTGTGAGGAGACCTGAAAGTGGCACATGGCAGAGTGTGGCGATGGAGACAGCAGCAATGGGAGGCCATACAGGGACCCATGAGACACTCTGGACCTGGCAGCAGCATGAGGAGGCGGTACGGGGGCCCATGGCAGATTACGGGCCTGGCAGCAGCATGAGGAGTCGGTACGGGGGCCCATGGCAGATTACGGGCCTGGCAGCAGCAATGGGAGGCCCGTAATCTGCCAGCACCCTATGACAAAATGGAACCAACCAGCAGTGTGAGGAGACCTGAAAGTGGCACATGGCAGAGTGTGGCGATGGAGACAGCAGCAATGGGAGGCCGTACAGGGACCCATGAGACACTCTGGACCTGGCAGCAGCATGAGGAGGCGGTACAGGGGCCCATGGCAGATTACGGGCCTGGCAGCAGCAATGGGAGGCCCGTAATCTGCCAGCACCCTATGACAAAATGGAACCCACCAGCAGTGTGAGGAGACCTGAAAGTGGCAAATGGCAGAGTGTGGCGATGGAGACAGCAGCAATGGGAGGCCGTACAGGGACCCATGAGAGACTCTGGACCTGGCAGCAGCATGAGGAGGCGGTACGGGGGCCCATGACAGATTACGGGCCTGGCAGCAGCAATGGGAGGCCCGTAATCTGCCAGCACCCTATGACAAAATGGAACCCACCAGCAGTGTGAGGAGACCTGAAAGTGGCACATGGCAGAGTGTGGCGATGGAGACAGCAGCAATGGGAGGCCGTACAGGGACCCATGAGAGACTCTGGACCTGGCAGCAGCATGAGGAGGCGGTACGGGGGCCCATGGCAGATTACGGGCCTGGCAGCAGCAATGGGAGGCCCGTAATCTGCCAGCACCCTATGACAAAATGGAACCCACCAGCAGTGTGAGGAGACCTGAAAGTGGCACATGGCAGAGTGTGGCGATGGAGACAGCAGCAATGGGAGGCCGTACAGGGACCCATGAGAGACTCTGGACCTGGCAGCAGCATGAGGAGGCGGTACGGGGGCCCATGACAGATTACGGGCCTGGCAGCAGCAATGGGAGGCCCGTAATCTGCCAGCACCCTATGACCAAATGGAACCCACGAGCAGTGTGAGGAGACCTGAAAGTGGCACATGGCAGAGTGTGGCGATGGAGACAGCAGCAATGGGAGGCCGTACAGGGACCCATGAGAGACTCTGGACCTGGCAGCAGCATGAGGAGGCGGTACGGGGGCCCATGGCAGATTACGGGCCTGGCAGCAGCAATGGGAGGCCCGTAATCTGCCAGCACCCTATGACAAAATGGAACCCACCAGCAGTGTGAGGAGACCTGAAAGTGGCACATGGCAGAGTGTGGCGATGGAGACAGCAGCAATGGGAGGCCGTACAGGGACCCATGAGAGACTCTGAACCTGGCAGCAGCATGAGGAGGCGGTACAGGGGCCCATGACAGATTACGGGCCTGGCAGCAGCAATGGGAGGCCCGTAATCTGCCAGTACCCTATGACAAAATGGAACACACCAGCAGTGTGAGGAGACCTGAAAGTGGCACATGGCAGAGTGTGGCGATGGAGACAGCAGCAATGGGAGGCCGTACAGGGACCCATGACAGATTACGGGCCTGGCAGCAGCATGAGGAGGCGGTACAGGGGCCCATGACAGATTACGGGCCTGGCAGCAGCAATGGGAGGCCCGTAATCTGCCAGCACCCTATGACAAAATGGAACCCACCAGCAGTGTGAGGAGACCTGAAAGTGGCACATGGCAGAGTGTGGCGATGGAGACAGCAGCAATGGGAAGCCGTACAGGGACCCATGAGAGACTCTGGACCTGGCAGCAGCATGAGGAGGCCGTACAGGGACCCATGACAGATTACGGGCCTGGCAGCAGCATGAGGAGTCGGTACGGGGGCCCATGGCAGATTACGGGCCTGGCAGCAGCAATGGGAGGCCTGTAATCTGCCAGCACCCTATGACAAAATGGAACCCACCAGCAGTGTGAGGAGACTTGAAAGTGGCACATGGCAGAGTTAACATGTTTGGGGCATGATTCATGGCGGATTTAGTCAGTTGTGTCAGGAACTGGTGGTTTGAAATCCAGACTAATCCACGCCTGATTCATTTTCACAAACGTGAGTCTCTCCACACTTTGGGTGGACAGTCGTGTCCTCCGCGGAGTTACAATACCTCCTGCCGCACTAAAGACGCGCTCCGATGCCACGCTACTGGCCTGGCATGACAGCCTTTCAAGGGCAAATTCAGCTAGTTGGGGCCAAAGGTCAAGTTTCGTTGCCCAGTAGTCAAGGGGATTGTCTACCTCGGTTGGCAGGGTGCTGTCCAAGTAGGCCCAAGCCTGTTGTTTGAGGTCCTGCTCCAGGTCCACCTGATGCTGCTGCTGCTGCTGCGGCTGGTTAGTAGTTTCCTCACTGCGCTGGTGAAGAAAGCTACTCATCATCGACTGCAGACTGAGGCAGCCGCTGCTGGTGGAGCTGCCACTGCTCCTACCACCCCACCCCTCCCCTGCTGCCATGGCAGCGGAACACGAGCGCACAGGGCCCACAGTGTCTGAGGATGGACGTTGGCGCAGAAAGGCAGAGACCAACTGACTACATAGGTGGTTTTTATAGTACGTTATTTTGGCCTCCCTCTCAGCAGGTGTGAAAAAGGCCACCATTTTTGAACGGTAGCGAGGGTCCAACAAGGTGGACAGCCAAAAGTCATCCCTCTGTCTGATGGTTATTATTCGGCTGTCGCTACGCAAGCAACCGAGCATGCTATGGGCCATTTGTGCCAAGGAATGCGAGGGACTCCCTGCCTCCATCTCCACAGCATACTGCCACGGTGCGTCTGGGTCCTCTGTCTCCTCCTCCTCCTCTACCAGATGCTCCTGCTCCTCCACTCCTGTCCGCTGAGTGGAAAAACCACCCATTTCACTCAATAATTCCTGAGCACCAATGTCCTCCTCTACCTCCTCCTCTTCTTCCTGTCCTGCCCCCACAGGGGTCATGTGGCGTTGAGATCTGTGCGCCACGTCTACCGCACCCTGACCAGCCATTGTTAACAGCATTTGTTCCAGGACGTGCAACAGAGGAATGACGTCGTTCATCCCATAGTCCTGCCGACTCACGAATAGCGTGGCCTCCTCAAAGGGCCTGAGCAAGCGCAGGTGTCACGCATGAGCTGCCAATGGCTGACATCGAAGTTACACAGGGGAGTACCTTTATCCGCTTGTAACATCAGGAAATCGGTGATGGCCTTTCGCTGTTCGTAAAGGCGGTCTAACATATGTAGGGTTGAATTCCACCTTGTTGCAACGTCGCAGATCAGGCGATGCTGTGGAATTCCGTTCTGCCGCTGCAGCTCAAGGAGGGTGTGCTTTGCGGTGTAGGAATGGCTGAAATGCATGCAAAGTTTACGTGACATTTTAAGGATGTCTTGCAGTGGGATGGTGGATTTTAGGAACCGCTTGACAACCAGATTGAACACGTGAGCCATGCATGGTGCATGGCACAACCTTCCTTGATGCAGAGCAGACACCATGTTCTTTCCGTTGTCGGTCAACATGGTTCCGATTTTCAGTTTGCGCGGAGACAGCCATCTGTCGATTTCTCTGTTCATTACACTCAGAAGTTCTTCCCCTGTGTGACTACGTTCACCAAGGCATACCAGGTGCAGCACAGCGTGACACCGTTGCGCCCTGCACATGTGATATGCCGGTCGGGTAATGGGACTTGGCACGGGCTGGCGGCTGAGGACACGGCGGAAGAAGAGGTGGTAGAGGCGGACATCTTTGCTGGACCAAGGACGTGCAAACGTGGAGGCAAAAGCGGCGTGACCTGTCCAAGTTGCTGGTGCGGCTGTGCCGGCACCACGTTCACCCAGTGGGCCGTAAATGACATGTACTGTCCCTGACCGTAGTTACAGCTCCACACGTCGGCGCTGCCGTGCACTTTGGCAGAGACCGACATGCTCAAAGACTGGCCCACCATCTCTTCTACATGTGAATGCAGGGCTGGCACTGCCTTTTTGGCGAAGAAATGCCGGCTTGGCACTCTCCACCGCGGCGCGGCACAAGCCATCATTTCTCGGAAAGGTGCTGAGTCCACCACTTGGAAAGGGAGGGACTGCAGCACCAGCAACTTGGACAGGAGGACGTTCAGCTTTTGCACCGTCGGGTGCGTGCTCGCAAACTGTTGTCTCTTGGAAACAGATTCCAAGAAAGACTGCTGACGGAATCCGTGAAGAGGAGTAGCAGGAGAAGGAGCATCTGAACGAGCGGAAGATGCCAACGAGCGACAACTCCCCTCAGCAGAGGTGTTGGAGCCTTGACTGGCTGATAGAGGGCGATTGACGTCTGGTGACGGAGCAAGTAACGGAGCGGGTGATGGAGCGGGGGCTGGGGCAGGCAGAACCGCCGTATCTTTATCACGGTTTTCCCAGGCCACCGAATGGCGACGCTGCATATGCTGACGCAACGCTGTAGTCCCAACATGGGCCCCCTGGCCACGCTTGACTTTCTGGCCACATAGTCGACATACGGCTACGTTTACTTCCTCGGGCGGCTTGACGTAAAATTGCCACACCGCCGAGTAGGAAACTTTGCCCCCGCTACTCCTCACTGGCTGACTGCTACTTCCTCCGTGCACACCGGCACCACTACTGGCCGTGGTGGTAGGCTGCAGTGGAGCTGGTGCTCTACTCCGTGGCCGTTTGCCTCCACTGACACTGCTGCGACCCTGCTGCCTCCTGGGCAACCCACCGACTGTTTTGCTCGCTGCAAAGCTGGCACCCTCTTCTCCTGATGATGCGGAAGAAATAGCCTGATGACGACGAGGCTGCCAAGTGTGATCAGCCTCATCATCATCAATTAGGGTCTCCGCCTCACTACTAGCCCCCTCGGCTGCGTGTGGGTCAGGAGACAGACCTGTCTCTAGACCGGCTACCGAGCCACTCTCCTTGCCAGTACTTCTTCGCCTGGCTGCTGAAGAGGCGGATGTCTCCCCCCGTTCCTGACCGCCCTCTGTTAGCTCTTCCTCACTGTACAGTGGGGCTGAGCCCACAGCATGCGATACTTCGCTTGGAGAGGGAACACCAAAGGACAGGGGCAGGTAGAGGACACGTGATTTCAGTGGGCTTGCTCCCGGGCCATGCCAACTAACGGTTGTGTCTGACGTACCCACCGACCGTTGGCTGTAGGTGTCAGAGGTGACCTGGGAAGAGGAAGACGACCGAGCCAACCAATCGATGACGGCAGGGTTGTCGGTGGAGACACGACCGCTGGATGACACCGGGAGCACTGGCCTCTGGCTGCGACTAGTGCTGCCTCGACCCCTTCCTCTGCTGCCACGTCTGCTCGCTCCTAAAACATGGCCTCCTCTGACACTCCTCTGCGTGTTGTCTGACATACTCTTTAATTCAACGATTCTGTGTCCCTGAGTAACGATTCTGTGTCCCTGAGTAACAGTTCTGTGTCCCTGTGTAACAATTCTGTGTCCCTGAGTAACAGTTCTGTGTCCCTGAGTAACAATTCTGTGTCCCTGAGTAACAATTCTGTGTCCCTCAGTAACAATTCTGTGTCCCTCAGTAACAATTCTGTGTCTGTCCCTGAGTAACAATTCTGTGTCCCTCAGTAACAATTCTGTGTCCCTCAGTAACAATTCTGTGTCCCTCAGTAACAATTCTGTGTCTGTCCCTCAGTAACAATTCTGTGTCCCTCAGTAACAATTCTGTGTCCCTCAGTAACAATTCTGTGTCTGTCCCTGAGTAACAATTCTGTGTCCCTGAGTAACAGTTCTGTGTCCCTGAGTAACAATTCTGTGTCCCTGAGTAACAGTTCTGTGTCCCTGAGTAACAATTCTGTGTCCCTGAGTAACAATTCTGTGTCCCTGAGTAACAATTCTGTGTCCCTCAGTAACAATTCTGTGTCCCTCAGTAACAATTCTGTGTCTGTCCCTGAGTAACAATTCTGTGTCCCTCAGTAACAATTCTGTGTCCCTCAGTAACAATTCTGTGTCTGTCCCTGAGTAACAATTCTGTGTCCCTGAGTAACAGTTCTGTGTCCCTGAGTAACAATTCTGTGTCCCTGAGTAACAGTTCTGTGTCCCTGAGTAACAATTCTGTGTCCCTGAGTAACAATTCTGTGTCCCTCAGTAACAATTCTGTGTCCCTCAGTAACAATTCTGTGTCCCTCAGTAACAATTCTGTGTCTGTCCCTGAGTAACAATTCTGTGTCCCTGAGTAACAGTTCTGTGTCCCTGAGTAACAGTTCTGTGTCCCTGAGTAACAATTCTGTGTCCCTCAGTAACAATTCTGTGTCCCTCAGTAACAATTCTGTGTCTGTCCCTGAGTAACAGTTCTGTGTCCCTGAGTAACAATTCTGTGCCCCTGAGTAACAATTCTGTGTCCCTGAGTAACAATTCTGTGTCCCTCAGTAACAATTCTGTGTCCCTCAGTAACAATTCTGTGTCTGTCCCTCAGTAACAATTCTGTGTCCCTCAGTAACAATTCTGTGTCCCTCAGTAACAATTCTGTGTCTGTCCCTGAGTAACAATTCTGTGTCCCTGAGTAACAGTTCTGTGTCCCTGAGTAACAATTCTGTGTCCTTGAGTAACAGTTCTGTGTCCCTGAGTAACAATTCTAAGTCCCTCAGTAACAATTCTGTGTCCCTGAGTAACAATTCTGTGTCCC
Source organism: Staurois parvus (assembly GCF_062004578.1). Classification (NCBI taxonomy): domain Eukaryota; kingdom Metazoa; phylum Chordata; class Amphibia; order Anura; family Ranidae; genus Staurois; species Staurois parvus. The sequence goes on from NW_028317807.1 coordinate 8,237,139, forward strand.
TCAGTAACAATTCTGTGTCCCTCAGTAACAATTCTGTGTCTGTCCCTGAGTAACAATTCTGTGTCCCTGAGTAACAGTTCTGTGTCCCTGAGTAACAATTCTGTGTCCCTGAGTAACAGTTCTGTGTCCCTGAGTAACAATTCTGTGTCCCTGAGTAACAATTCTGTGTCCCTCAGTAACAATTATGTGTCCCTCAGTAACAATTCTGTGTCTGTCCCTGAGTAACAATTCTGTGTCCCTGAGTAACAGTTCTGTGTCCCTGAGTAACAATTCTGTGTCCCTGAGTAACAATTCTGTGTCCCCCAGTAACAATTCTGTGTCCCTGAGTAACAATTCTGTGTCCCTCAGTAACAATTCTGTGTCCCTCAGTAACAATTCTGTGTCTGTCCCTGAGTAACAATTCTGTGTCCCTGAGTAACAGTTCTGTGTCCCTGAGTAACAATTCTGTGTCCCTGAGTAACAGTTCTGTGTCCCTGAGTAACAATTCTGTGTCCCTGAGTAACAATTCTGTGTCCCTCAGTAACAATTCTGTGTCCTTCAGTAACAATTCTGTGTCCCTCAGTAACAATTCTGTGTCTGTCCCTGAGTAACAGTTCTGTGTCCCTGAGTAACAATTCTGTGTCCCTGAGTAACAATTCTGTGTCCCTCAGTAACAATTCTGTGTCCCTCAGTAACAATTCTGTGTCTGTCCCTCAGTAACAATTCTGTGTCCCTCAGTAACAATTCTGTGTCTGTCCCTGAGTAACAATTCTGTGTCCCTGAGTAACAGTTCTGTGTCCCTGAGTAACAATTCTGTGTCCCTGAGTAACAATTCTGTGTCCCTGAGTAACAATTCTGTGTCCCTCAGTAACATATCTGTGTCTGTCCCTGAGTAACAATTCTGTGTCCCTGAGTAACAGTTCTGTGTCCCTGAGTAACAATTCTGTGTCCCTGAGTAACAGTTCTGTGTCCCTGAGTAACAATTCTGTGTCCCTGAGTAACAATTCTGTGTCCCTGAGTAACAGTTCTGTGTCCCTGAGTAACAATTCTGTGTCCCTGAGTAACAATTCTGTGTCCCTCAGTAACAATTCTGTGTCCCTCAGTAACAATTCTGTGTCCCTCAGTAACAATTCTGTGTCTGTCCCTGAGTAACAATTCTGTGTCCCTGAGTAACAATTCTGTGTCCCTGAGTAACAGTTCTGTGTCCCTGAGTAACAATTCTGTGTCCCTGAGTAACAATTCTGTGTCCCTCAGTAACAATTCTGTGTCCCTCAGTAACAATTCTGTGTCCCTGAGTAACAATTCTGTGTCCCTCAGTAACAATTCTGTGTCCCTCAGTAACAATTCTGTGTCTGTCCCTGAGTAACAATTCTGTGTCCCTCAGTAACAGTTCTGTGTCCCTGAGTAACAATTCTGTGTCCCTGAGTAACAGTTCTGTGTCCCTGAGTAACAATTCTGTGTCCCTGAGTAACAATTCTTTGTCCCTCAGTAACAATTCTGTGTCCCTCGGTAACAATTCTGTGTCCCTCAGTAACAATTCTGTGTCTGTCCCTGAGTAACAATTCTGTGTCCCTCAGTAACAATTCTGTGTCCCTCAGTAACAATTCTGTGTCCCTCAGTAACAATTCTGTGTCTGTCCCTGAGTAACAATTCTGTGTCCCTGAGTAACAGTTCTGTGTCCCTGAGTAACAATTCTGTGTCCCTGAGTAACAGTTCTGTGTCCCTGAGTAACAATTCTGTGTCCCTGAGTAAGAATTCTGTGTCCCTCAGTAACAATTCTGTGTCCGTCAGTAACAATTCTGTGTCCCTCAGTAACAATTCTGTGTCTGTCCCTGAGTAACAATTCTGTGTCCCTCAGTAACAATTCTGTGTCCCTCAGTAACAATTCTGTGTCTTTCCCTGAGTAACAATTCTGTGTCCCTGAGTAACAGTTCTGTGTCCCTGAGTAACAATTCTGTGTCCCTGAGTAACAGTTCTGTGTCCCTGAGTAACAATTCTGTGTCCCTGAGTAACAATTCTGTGTCCCTGAGTAACAATTCTGTGTCCCTCAGTAACAATTCTGTGTCTGTCCCTGAGTAACAATTCTGTGTCCCTCAGTAACAATTCTGTGTCCCTCAGTAACAATTCTGTGTCCCTCAGTAACAATTCTGTGTCTGTCCCTGAGTAACAATTCTGTGTCCCTCAGTAACAATTCTGTGTCCCTCAGTAACAATTCTGTGTCTGTCCCTGAGTAACAATTCTGTGTCCCTGAGTAACAGTTCTGTGTCCCTGAGTAACAATTCTGTGTCCCTGAGTAACAGTTCTGTGTCCCTGAGTAACAATTCTGTGTCCCTGAGTAACAATTCTGTGTCCCTCAGTAACAATTCTGTGTCCCTCAGTAATAATTCTGTGTCTGTCCCTGAGTAACAATTCTGTGTCCCTGAGTAACAGTTCTGTGTCCCTGAGTAACAGTTCTGTGCCCCTGAGTAACAATTCTGTGTCCCTGAGTAACAATTCTGTGTCCCTCAGTAACAATTCTGTGTCTCTCAGTAACAATTCTGTGTCCCTCAGTAACAATTCTGTGTCTGTCCCTGAGTAACAATTCTGTGTCCCTGAGTAACAGTTCTGTTTCCCTGAGTAACAGTTCTGTGTCCCTGAGTAACAGTTCTGTGTCCCTGAGTAACAATTCTGTGTCCCTGAGTAACAATTCTGTGTCCCTCAGTAACAATTCTGTTTCCCTCAGTAACAATTCTGTGTCTGTCCCTGAGTAACAGTTCTGTGTCCCTGAGTAACAGTTCTGTGTCCCTGAGTATCAATTCTGTGTCCCTAAAGTATCTGTGGCCCTAACTCTGTCCCTAATACAGAGAGGTCTGTCTCTCTTGAATGACCGGAGGCAAATGGAGAATTGTAAGATGGCCGCAATTTATAGCTCCACCATTACACAGTGCTGGCTGGCTGGCTGCTGATTGGCTAATGCGATCACATGTCATGAATGAATGCATTATGGGTCAGCGCGCCTTGTCTGCGCGCCTTCCCAGAGATCCCCGCTCCGTCGCCACACATGTCGCCGCCATTTTTGGAAAAATTTCGATTCGCGCATCCGAAGTATGCTAATTTTCCTAATTTTCGAATTTTTCCTAATATTCGAAACGAATTCCACTTCGCCAAGTTCGATTCGCTCATCTCTAGTGAGGGCATATGGCCCTAAATGTGAGTACTGCTTGGTACATCATTAAGCCTTGTGAAGCCGCCACATTTATTTATTTATTTCAGGTACTTATAATGCACCGTCAATTTATGCAGCGCTTTTACACATATATATTGTACATTCACATCAGTCCCTAACCCTCAAGGGGTGTACAATCTAAGGTCCCTAACTCACATTCATACATACACATACTAGGGCCAATTTAGACAGGATCCAATTAACCTAATTAACCTTAGCCACATATTTCAGTTTGACATAGACATTCACATGCTGCTGGCAGTGGGCTGGATACTGTACCTGTGCCTCACAGTTGCACAAAATTGTGAGGATTTGATGCTACCTCTAGTATGCATAAAAGAGCTACACCTCGAAACGCGTCAACCACCAGAGGTCTACAGTCCCCGACCAGACCACCTTCAGGGGTCTTTGCCCACACTGCATCTCTTGTGACATGCTTTCCACTTGATTTTATTTCTCTTGTGAGTATTTTACTTTTTATCAATATATCTAATTTTTAAAAGGTAATGCACTCGGCCCGTGCGCCCTCTTTTTGTCTTTTCATACACAGTTCTCTTTGGATTTCCTTGGTCCGTTGAGGGCAGCAAGGCTTGCATTCCTTTCATACACATGTGGGGATATTGACTTTTTGTAGTCCATTGTCCAGCGCAGGAGCTCAGGTATTCGGTTGCTTTTTTCTTTCTAGTATGAATGTAACCTAAGAGCTCCATGTGCTCCTCTCTAAGTGAGGAAATTAGGTAATTTCTTGCTCTGAAAGGTGCCAGAGAGCTCTCCTATGCCTTCCAGTTTCTCGAGACATAAAGTGAAGGAAAATAAAGGAGACACAAAAAAGAAGTTGGATGGGGGTGATCAGTTTTCCAACTCTCCTGTAAAAGGTATCTACTGAAGGTGCCTCTTTCAATATGCAAAATGTGCAAAGAGTTTCCAGATTTATAAACTGAAGACGCAAGTTCTAAATCATTAGGCAACAGAAACCAAGTCCAGATTCCATTTTGTCACTTCAAAGACCAATTAGCAGAGTGCTCTAACCTATAGCAACTAATTAGTAGTCATCTTTCATCCTTCTAACTACTCGAAACTGATAGAAAGTAAACTCTAATTAGTTGCTTAGTGTTTCTTATCTTCCCGCCACACTGCACAACCACCTGTCAAAATCCTGCTGGCTGGGCCAATGCATAAACTTTATGTTCAACATTGAATCCTGTAGAGAATTTGTACTTCATGTTCCAGTGCATTACAAAGTCTCTTTAGGATTCAACAGACAGTGTACAGCACATGGCAGGATGTTGACAAAAGGTTGTGCGGTGCCAACTAATCGCTGGATTAGAAACAGGTATAAAACGTGGAGGGAGGGGTGGCAGGGGGCCACCACAAAATATGTGTAATTGCACCAATGGTGCACACTTTAATTTTATGCAATGTGTTCATGTATGTACAGTATTTATGAATCTGTATATCTCCTAATATATTGTATGTCTTTCTATAAGTAATCCGTGACAAGGCACAGTATACTCTTTCCTGCTGTCCTATCTAAATGCGTGTATTACCAGTATCCAAATTGAAGATTAAGATGGGAACACACTGGAACAAAACATGAAGAGCTGAAGACCAAATAAAAATGAAAGAAAAAGAACAAAAAAGAGGTTCTACAATATTTTATTCCTAGACACACTAGTGGTATTTCCACATATTCTGAAGCAGTACGTGGTTCAGATGTACAGTATATGTGGGATCCAGGGTGTAAACATATTTTGGAGTCAGCAAGGATTTTTTTTTCCCTTTGAGGCATAATTGATCCAAAAATGTCTCTGGGTTTTTATTTGACCTTCCTCTGCATCCAAGGAGCAGTGAATCATGAAGCAGACCTTAGAGAACCCCCTATATGGATGAATTAGTCCAGATTTTTGCACTTTTTTGTGGACTGCCCAAGGGCTAGTGTCACTGTGATTTATTGCAAGCATTTTGGAAATTATTTTAGCTACTATTTTTCTTCTTGCTAAATAAAAATATTCAGCGTGGATATGATAACCTGGCATGGCCATTTTTGTGTAAAGTGCAATTTTCTGCATTGTGTTTGGCACTTAGGACTCGTACACACGGGATGTTTCCTTAACTCTCTTAGAAGCCTTTCCTCCTGGCAGCAGAATTTTGGCATAAAAAGTCTGACGCTTGTACAAATGTGTAATGCTTTTAGATACATTTAAATAATTTTTTCTTTCCATTGGAATGAATTTATGGCAAGCATTAAACGTGCCTAGCGTTAACATGTGTTTACATGTGTTTAGAAGTGCCAAGTGTTTTTTTCTGCCAAAACTCTGCTGCTCCTGGACACACTGACAGTGGGTTTTCACCCTGTTTCTAAACTCTCCTGCCACTAAATACCTCTAAAAGTGAATGTGTGCATGGGCACATAGGCAAATGTGCTGGTGAGTTTAAAGGTAGGGAAAAAATCCCAGACACCCCTAGGAGCAACTGTAAAAATGTCCAGTGTGCATGAGGCCTAACACAAGAAACAACTCATCATCCTCTCATCATGTCTTCTCTACTCTGCTTCTCCAAATAGCCACTCACTCCACTCATCCCTGAAACACTGAAAGTGACTCCTGCCTTGCTATTGCTAATTGGTAACCACTGACTCCATTAATTTTTCAAACCTCAATCTACTGTGCATGAATTTAAGTGGCATCTGTCTTGTAAGCCTTATTGTAACTGCTGTTTGTACTTGTCTGTGTTGAATTGGGCTGTCCATTTATGAGTCATTTTTTTTCTTTCAACCAGCGAGTTGAACAAAGGAAAAATGACTTGATTTCCCCATCCATACCTGCTGAGCTATTGTATTCTGACAGTGGGAAGATTTCTGATTGAGAGGAAATTTTCCAACAGACTGGTTGCACACAAGTTGGCCAATAGATTGACTTGTGTACACGTAGTCTGCCCCTACAGTACATAGATTGAAATTTGGCTGGTCCCTGCTAAATTGGCTATATTTCGATCCATATAGAGCTGGCTTTATTTTCCTGGTGCCTTGCCCAAGATCAAACATCTAGCCTTATCTTATTGTCTCCATCCTGCTCTGCAATTTGTTTAGGGCAGAAAACCTCCATTTTCACCAATGTGTCTTTTTTATTATTGATTGATTAATTGTTCAAATTTCTTTACTCCTCCTCTTAAACCCAACAGCTTATACATATCTCCCTCACTTCTGCCCTCTCAATTTTATTGAACTTTCCTCTTCTGCTCCTTCTGAGCCCACATACTGTCACCACTTACAAATCAGAGGGGCTGCAACTACTCCTAATTTCCAGGGATATTGCACCAAACCCTGGTCATCTCCTTCTCTAGTAGCAGGCACAACCCTCACTCTCTTATTTCAATTTCCCTGCTTCCATGAGTCAGCCCCCCCTCTTTTGTGCCCTCTGGAATGCCCACTCAGTCTCTTAAAAACTTGCCTCTATCAATGACCTTTTCCTTTCCAACTCCCTTGCTGTTACTGAAACCTGGCTACAAGATTCCAACTCTGCTTATCCAGCTGCCCTCTTTCATGGTGGCCTTGACTGGACTCACTTACCCAGACCCAGTTTGTCTGGGTATAGTTGGAACATTTATCGGCCCCCTTGACCAGTGTCATGCTTTCTCAATGACATCTCTACATGATTACCCTACTTTCTCTTTTCTGAAGTACCCACCATCATCCTCGGTGACTTTAACATTCCAGTCAATCTTAACACCTGTGACATCTGTCATCTACTCAACCTTACCTCCTCTTTCAACCTAACCCAATGGACATAAACTGCCACTCAATCCAATGGTAACACTCTCAACCTTGTATTTTCCCATCTGTGCACTCCCTGCCACCTCTCAAACACTCCTTTTCATCTCTCTCTAATCACAACCTTATCAGTTTTACACTATCCCTGTCCCCAGCCTCCTATGCCTCCACCTAGCAAACAGTTACCCATAGAAACTTTTGCCACTTCAACCCTTCCCTTCTTCATTGTGCTACTGACTGCCTTTATGATAAAGTCGCACCCCTGTCCTGCCCAGACTTGGCCACTTTTGTCTACCACAACTTATTCTCTTACTCCTTCTTCAACTTACTGTCTCCCTCCCTGGACACACTTGCTCCTCTCTCTACACGCAGAACCAGGCCTTCCTCACTACAACAGACAACACCCCAGCTGTGCTTATATGCGAGTGTGGCATAAAACTAAATCCCTTTAAGACTTCATCCTTTACAAACCTGCCCTTCTCAAATTCAACTTCTGCCTCCATGCTGCTAAATAAACCCACTACACCACTTTCATCAAAACCCTCCAGCCCTCATCAACTCTTTTCTACCCTTAATTCTCTACTTCACCCCCACTGCTCTCACCCAATAACTTACTGCTGATCATTTAAAAAACAAGATCGATACAATTTGTGGTGAAATCTTTCTCCTCCAATCAACATACCAGGTCCAACAACTCAATACTTTTCTCCTTTGACCCTGTTACCACTGAGAAAGTTGCCAAACTCTTTTCTGAGCCCCACCTCGCCACCTGTCCCCTCACAAGTACTATGGCCCCCTTCCTGCTCTAGCCTACAATCTCTAACCCACGTCTTCAATTTCTCCCTCTTCACCGGCATCTTTCCCTCCTCTCTCAAACATGCACTGGATACCCCTCACCAGACCTCACCTGTGTAAAAAGGCCTATCTCTCTGCTCCCGTTTGCCTTGCAGCTTCTTGAATGCCTTGTCCACAACTGCATGAGTTGCTATCTCACTGATATCAACACTCCCTACAGTCTGGCTTCCGCACACAACATTCCACTGAAATTGCCCTACTAAAACTCACTGATGACCTACTAACTGCTAAAAACAACGGCCATCACTCCATACTTATACTCTTAGACCTTACCGCTGCCTTTTGACACAGTCAACCACACACTCCTCAATAAACTCCAGTGCCTTGGCTTCTGTAACTACTCATTCTTGGTTCTTCTTCTACCTATCTCAGCTCACCACCTGTGTCACATACAACTCTTTTTCCTCTAGCTCCTCTTCCTCCTTTCTAATGGGATACTCCAAGGCTCTGTCCTTGGGTCCCTCCTATTTTCTCTCAATACCTCTTCCCTGGGCCATATGATACCTGCCCACGGCCTTTAATACCACATCTCCGCCATCGACACCCAGATCTATGATTCTATTCCCCAGCATACCCCCTCAATCTCTTCATGTATCACAAATTTACTGAGCTACATAGCATTATGGATGTCACACTATTTCCTCAAACTCAATCTGTCTAAACCTGAGCTTGTAATATTCCCTCCTCCTCAATCCCTCTCTCGTGACTTTAACATTGAGATCAATAGCATAGTTATTGGTCCCTCCACACACATCAGGGTGTTAGGTGTAAACCTCGACTCTGACCTCTCATTCAGGCCACACATCTAATCACTGGCTAAATCTTGCTGCCATATCCTGTGCAACATTTCCAGAATTTGCCCCTTCTTAACTAAAACTCCACAAAACAACTTATTCACTCCCTGGTTATCTCCACCCTTGACTACTGTAACTCCCTCCTCACTGGCCTACTTTTACATAGGCTATCCCCCCCTTCAATCTATCAAGAACATTGCTGCTAGACTTATACACCTTACTAACCAATCTGTAGCTGCTGCCCCTCTCTGCCAATCCTTTCACTGGCTTCCACTAGCCATGTATAAAATTCAAAATACTAACCACAACATACAAAGCCATCCACAACACTGCCCCCAGCTTCATCACCAACCTCATCTGTAGATATCAGCCAAACCTTCACTTCCGCTCCTCCCACACTCCGAAGACATGCTGGTAGGTTAATTGATTGATCTTGATTTCTATCTCCCTTGTTACCTCCTCACATGCTCACCTCCAGGACTTCTCCAGAACCACTCCTATCCTCTGGAACTCCCTAGCCCAGTATGTCTGGTTAGCTCCTACCCTGTCCACTTTTAGGCGATCCTTGAAAACTTGATTATTCAGGGAAGCCTACCAAATCTTTACTTTGTTCACCTCCATCATGTCATCCCTTGTAGCTATTACTTTCTGTACCACCTCCCCATCACTTTAGATTGTAAGCTCCAGTAGCAGTGCCCTCGTAAGCCCTACGCCCTTTGAGAACGTGCATCGCACGAAACGCGTCAAGGGGGCTACAGCACATGGACATCTAGCAAACTACATGTGGCCAACATTCTATGGTCAGTAATTTTTTGTGTTTTATTTGCTTTGACTAATAAACCTAAGTCAAACAGCATTACACTATGTGGCGTCCTTTATTGGGCTCTCCTTGAGAGCACCATCTCCCACAGTGCCTATCTGGACTAAGGAGTACCTTTGACGCCCATACTGTTTGATGAATCCTGGTTACTGCTCTCCGTGGTGAGACAGAGGATGGTGTGGAGCGCGATCTGACCAGAGCTTTGATGCCAGAGACATTCTGAAGAGTATACCTTTCTACATGCGTATTTTATACGCACTTCTGGTGAGTGCGCACTCTATTCGCTACTAGGATTTTTTCACCCCTCCTACAACCATTGACTTGGGATGTGGACTGTGTGTGTGCTTTAACATTTCTTATTGATTAGCGCACTGTTTACCATTGTACCTACTTTCTTGAGCATTTATATTTATATGCATATACTGTATACCTTTACAGAGCATTCCTTTTGCACTCTGATTCAAGCGCTGCACCTATCTTTCTCCTTTTAGTGCCCTCCTATTCCTTCTGTATTGAACAGTAATTGTACTGTCTCATTTTATGTTGTAAACTGTTGGCTCTATATCAATCCTGTATAATAATAATAATACAACAACCTTTTGAGTTTCTCTAGTGCCAGTCCAGCACAGTTGCTTGAGGCTTAAATTGAAGTTGATGACTCCGTACTCCTTTTTATTTTGGAAAATGTCATGCATTGCTTAAGAAAAAAGACAAACCCTAGGTGTCTGCAATTACCTTTATTACCAGAAAAGCCTATTACATGAATTACTTTCACTTTGCTACTGGGTCTTGGCTTTATCTGGCTTCATAGCTAAACCCTGTCAGCTGGAATTCCACTGTCAAATACAAGGTCAGTGGGTGACCCTTGTTGGACACAAGGGTGGCAGTTGATAAATAACAGCCTCATGGGAAAGTTAGGACTCATTAACTGATTGATACTCTGGTGGGTCCCTTGGACTGATGGGTTTGGACACTGTGTCTTGACAAAGCGCAACTGCACGAAACATGTCGTCTTGGTAACCCTACATATGCTCCCAGCTGAAGCCAACGCCGGACACTGCCTTCGCTTGCCATGGTGACACCACCCAGGACGCTGGTACGCTGACACCACGTGATTTGAAGCCGACAGGAGCATTTTCTTATCTCAGCTCCCCTCAGAGCGGACAGGCCGTCCATTGGAGTCACACTGTCCACTTCAGGCTGGTCAATTTTATTATATTTGCTACTTTGTCTCACCCAATAAATTTGCACCTTCACTAAGGTGCTTGTCTGAGAGCATTTTCCACAGCGCCTTTTTTTCCACTTCTCTTCATTCTGCATATGATTAACAAGGCAGCAGTGGTGAGCTCATGATTAACTGTTCACATGTTTCCACCTGGAGTGGCCTCTCTGCGCTCATTTGTATGAGCTTTCCTTACACTGTGTCTTTTGCCCTTTTTGGTAATATGGCCCTGGCTATTAGTGCCATTGTTCACACCCATCCAGGGTCGGACTGACAACTCATGGGGCACCCGGGCAATAGGGGATCATGGGGCCCCTGTGTCCTTGCCCAAACTCAAAAAAGCCTATGAAAAAGGTACCAGGGGCATCTCATGGGGCCCCCTACTGACCCCGGGCCCTCGGGCAGTGCCTGAGTTTCCAAATGGTCAGTCCGCCCCTGCCAGATAAATTCCCCCTGCCAGACTATAATATTCTGTAATATAATTCTATTCTATAATATTTTGACGACCGATGCTGAAGGCTCTCTGAATAACTGAACAGTGCTTGCATCTGAGAGGATGTAGGCACTGTTCCGCTGACAATTTTCCAACAGGCTCCTTTAACAAACTTTGATTAACTGCTTCCGAACCATCCTATAGCAGATTTACTGCTACAGGGTGGCACAGGTGTGCAAAATCACCTATATATGCTTGATCTGGCACTTCTGCAGGAGGTGCGCATGTGCCCTGCCTGCGCAGCCATTCGCAGACGCGGCTGTCAATCACTGGGTCCCGGCCGGTGATTACTCACTGGCACCTGGTGATTGGTAGCATCTCTGATGGGGAGGAGAACTGTATGTAAACAATACAGTTATCTTCCCTGTCAGCTCATTCACACAGCTTTGGATAGCTGTGCACAGCACAGCCATCCAAAGCAGTGTGATTACTGTGAAGCACAGACAAACAGACATAAGTAAAACAGCACACAGCACACAGTTAACCCTTTGATTGACCCTCATGTTAACCCTTTCCTGTCCAGTGCCATTAGTACAGTATCAGTGTTTTTGTTTTTTAGCATTGATCACTGTATTAGTGTCACTAGGGATGTCAGTTCCCCCCAGTGTCAGAATACCCACTGCAGTCCCGCTATAAGTCGCTGATCGCCGCCATTACTAGTAAAAAATCTTTTAAAAAGAAAAAATTCTAGTATCTATACCGCCATTTGTAAACGCTATAACTTTCATATAAGAGAATAATAAAAATGTGTATAGTAAGCGTTCTCAATAATTCTAGCAGCTGAACATTAAAGGAAAACGCATAAAAGTCCCATGATTCATATATATACAAAATGCAGCGCTAATAGAAGATGATAAGAAATGTTGGTGAAACACAGTCCAATGAAAAGGTGCTCCTTAATTCCCAGTGCAAATGGTAGAAATACACACTAACCAGAAAGCGTATAAAAATACGCATGTGAGTATATATCCTGAAGACTCCCCTCTCCTCCCAGGTCTGGTCATAGAAATGGCTGGGAAAGATGGAAATCCTACGCCCTCATGTGGTGAAAGAATGGTCCAGCAGGTCAGAGAAGGAACAATCTGGATAAGCCTCCCCCTTCACAGGAGCTGACACAGGGATCACTTAGGGCTGTAAGGGTTGAAGAAGCTCCTCACAGGAGACATAGGGAAGCACTCATAGTGTAGTAGGTAAAGGTTTTATTTAGAAAACACAGGTGCACAGTGAACAGAATAGTGCCAAGTATGGATGAATACACTGACCCTTTAAAAAATCAAGATGGCCGCCGGGCCTCCACGTGGCACCGGCGGCTTAGTGTCAACGGCGTCCTGGGCTCCAGCTGACGCGTTTCACTTCTTCAGAGGTAGAGCATAGCTATGCACCTGTGTTTTCTAAATAAAACCTTTACCTACTACACTATGAGTGCTTCCCTATGTCTCCTGTGAGGAGCTTCTTCAACCCTTACAGCCCTAAGTGATCCCTGTGTCAGCTACTGTGAAGGGGGAGGCTTATCCACAGAAAGTGTCTGCCTCTGATTGGATACAGGTGCTAACCATGCATCGGTTTTCTGTCTGGCTCCTTCAATTTTTCAAAGTATTTTGGGAGGAAGGGCACCCATAGAGCAAATTTCAGGCAGTTCATTAGGAACTGGCTTCAGACATGCTTGGGACAAACACAAATGTATACTCTCTATTAAAAAATAAAAATAAAAAAACACGTCTAAAAAAACATTGATGGACCACTTGGTCTTTTTTCTGCTGTCATTTTTCAATGTTTCTATGTATTTGCTCTGAGTAAGGCCAGCTTTAGTTCTGTCCAGCTACAGTTCAGAGTAATATGCACAAGACAAGGGGGGTGGAGATACCAGCAGTGTGACTATAGGAGGCAGATGTAGAGGAGGGAAGCCTGCTTCAGATAACCTATCAATGTCTCTTCCAATGTGTTTCCAATAAAGGAATTCTGGAAACAGCATGATTTAAAATAAAACTTTATGTGCACATGACACTGACGAATATACTGTTCAAAGCTGAACTGCAGGCTAAAATCTTTTAGCCAAATGTATTTATTAAAAAAAAAACAACAAATGCCATTTCAAAACCAGATATTAAATTTGTAAAAGTGACATCATAGCTTGTGGAAGAGACCCACCAAGCCCCACCATCTACAAGCAGCCAGCAAAAAACTACAGGATGGGGCAGAGACAAGACCAGTCATCCTGCACAGGGAGAGAGCAGCAGTGACCGGTTTTTATTACAGGAAGTTCCTGCACAGAGAAAAATGTTCACACTGGTTTACTGCAAAGATTTGGAAGAAATACACAAAGCATGCCAAGATTCAAGTAAAAATACACACACCTCTTTTATTTAGACCGGGGGGGTCAAGCTCTATTTCATTGTGGGCCACATCAGCATTACCCATATGGAAGAAAAATATATTTGAAATATATTTTAAAAATATTCTTCCCAAATATATTGATATATATTTGAAATGCTACAATTTTGGCCATATTCAATATATTTCAAAATATTGAATATATTTCATTAAAGTGGGTGTAACCTTTTACCTACAGGTAAGCTTATATTAAACCTTGTTTAGAAGATATTCACATCTCCTCCAAACAATGACATTACTGCTCATGCACAGTGTGCATCGCATTTGGGGCACACTGAGTATGCCCTGAATGCAGACAGCACCATGCCGAAATACTGACTCTCATGTGCAGGAGTGACATTTTTACATATCTTTACACACACACACACATATATATATATATAGATATATATATATATATATATATACTGCATGTTGAAATGCGTTTTTATTACAAAATATATGAAAACATATATGTTAAAAGGACTTTTTTATATATTAAAAAAATTCTAAAGAATACATTTAAAATATATATTTTTTAAATGTATCCTTCAGATTCTTTGTATTTCAACATGCAGTACATATATATATATTTATTGAAATATATTTTGAAATAAATTGAATATGGCCAAAATTGTAGTATTTCAAATATATGTCAATATATTTGGGAAGAATATTTTTAAAATATATTTCAAATATATTTTTCTTTCATGTGGGTATGGTTGCCCTCTAATTGCTGATTATATCTGTAAGACTTTATAAATACATCTAAAAAGGACTCACTACTGGGTGCTGATGTCCTTAGTTATAAATGAAGTAGCCAAAAAATATGTGGGTCAATATCATAAGCCAACCAGATGTAATCACAGTATTGTCAACAGGCAAAAGTAATCCAATATGAATAAAAAGTAAAAGTTTAATAATTCATGATGATGAAAGAATTTCCAACAGTCAATATTTAAAACAACTTAACAAAGCGCAAAGGATTATTCAATATGACATTTATTATTATTATTATACAGTATTTATAAAGCGCCAATCCTTCGCTCAGCACTGTACATTACAATGGGGGACAGAACAATAACAATACAATACAATGCAAAACATGAGGGGATCGAAGGCCCTGCTCTTTCTAGGGTAGGCTTCCCTGAAGAGGTGGGTTTTCAGGGTGCGCCTAAAGGAGAGGAGAGTAGGTGATAATCTGATGGGTTGGGGCAGGGAGTTCCAGAGGATGGGTGACACCCTGGAGAAGTCCTGGAGGCGGGCATGGGAGGAGGAGACCAGGGAACTAGAGAGAAGGAGGTCTTGTGAGGAGCGGAGTGTGCGTGTTGGGTGGTACTTGGATATTAGGTCGGTGATGTAGTTTGAACCATGCTGGTGGCAGGGGTAGAGTATGACATTGCTGTAAAAATTGCTGGGGAGGCCAAAACAGATGACATGGAATCAATCAATCCATGATGACACTATAAGTGCTGCAAGGTAGCATTCTCCTCCAGAATCCATATGGTATGAGTATCGGGGTACTTTGTGTAGGCAACAGGCCTCCGGAGCATACAGCGGTGTTAGTGTGAGCCGCACAACGGACGTGACCTTCAACAAACAAGCTGGAACAGAAGCCATGGACCCTCAATGAAGTAAGGCTTGGCGTACGGAGCCAGCAGGAAACATTATGGTTGCTATGATGACGCGTTTCGCACGTTAGTGCTTTGTCAAAGTCAGCAGCAACTGCAGAGGACTGGAATTTAAAAGACTATCCCCAGAAGGGGGCAGGCACAAGAGTGTATAAATGAGGATTCTTACAGTCACATGCCTTTTTTTCTGTTTTTTAACATAAATGTATTAACTCTTTATCGTATTAAATAATTGCCTTTGCATTTGACTATTATCGGTTTTAGTAAAAATTTAAGTAATAATTAGCTCTGAAAGTCTAGGAAAAATAATGGCAAGCAGATATTCAAGTTGTACATATTATTGAAAAATTATTTTGATAACAGAGAGCTATTTTTTTTTAATCTTCAGACAAATCTTACCAAGTACTGTTTATTATATTAACTGTGAACAGAGGAGGGCTGGAGTCTGCTGAATGCTGAGACCAGGGGGTTCTGTCCCCCTCTCTGCTGCCGACTGCTGATTCAAGGCGGGGCAGAGACTAGAGGGGTCCAGCAGTTGCAGGAGAGGTGCAAGGGCCACATGAAATGGTCTGGTGGGGCAGATTAGGCAGTTGGGCTTTGTGTTTGACACACGTGATTTAGACAATATTTGCTTATCTTGGAGTTCATCTTTACTATGCAGATCAAAATGTACAGCTCTAATTTCATCTCCTTTGTAGCGTTGGGAAAGTGTCTTTAACTTGCCAAACTTAACCCAAAGTCCCTATGTTTCTATAAACAGCAGGGCTGGTTATGGCCAGAATATAGAAAAACACATTCATGGCGTCAGACAAAATGAACTCTACTATTTATGTGCACACTTGAAGCTGGAAAATTAACTTGGAAGCGTCAGTAGCATAGGAGACCTACAAACTATCACACGACTCTACACAGCAGGGAATAATATTAAATATATATTAAATGGTTGGTCCACCCAATACTGATATATATTGTTTTGTTAGATGCTGGAGATAAATCAACAGCCAATGTCTTATATCTCTGCTGGTTATATCACGGTGCTTCGTTTTCCATGTCTTTATACCTCCTGTGACCATTACGAGGGGCTCCCACTCTGTTTTGGATTTTTAATTCAAAACATATTATGAAGAATGAAACAGGACGTGCTAGAACATGTAAAAGTGGTCAAGAACATCCTATATTCCATGTAGAGTGGAACAAAGTAGTAAGTTAAGCAAGAAAATCTTATTGTTGGAACAGCCAAGACATATAGGAAGCCAGGGGCTGACACAGCCCACCATGATCGAAATAACACTTTTGGACTGAAATATCAAGGGTGATAATTCACTTTGTTATTTATTACCTTGAATTGCTACTTTACCTGTTTTCGCCCATAAGATAGAATAGCTCCAGACAAATCCAGAAGAGTGCTGAGCTCAATCTTGAACTTTTTTCTCTTGAATCGATGATTTCTATGACCATGTTTGTCCTGTGATAAATTCCATGCTGGCAATGCCAAATCCTCAGAATAAAGAACCAGGGGCCCCTTTTTAGTACTGTAGGTCTTGTGGGTGGGAATCTCCCAATAGTTGTGTGAAGCATATTTTCCATTCAAGAATCTTCTAAGCTGAAAATCATGGTGGGATCTCCAGTTGAAGTAATCCTGGATAATTGTAAATGAACACACATATGAGAACATGTGCATGACTAAGCATGAATACATTTTGTTTAAAATGTATGCCAAAATTAAATAAAAAACATGTTTTGTTCTCTACTCATTCACATTTCTCCTTATTTTATCTCTTTAAACATGCTATAGGTACAGAAAAATAATTGTTGATGTTCCAGAAGTATAATGTGCTCCTTTCTCTTGGACATGACAACACTACATGGCAAATTTACTAAGACTGGAGCAACTAGAATCTGGAGCAGATGAGCATGGCAACCAATCAGCTTCTATCTTTTATTTTCAAAGCTTAACTGAACAAGCTGAATATGAAGCTGATTGGTTACTGTGCACAGCTGCTTTACATCCTGTCTGCTCCAGTTTTAGTAAATTTCCCCCCACTGTGTTTTTGGCACTGAATTCCAAAGCATGGGTTGTCAGCCCTGCCTAATTCAATTCTGATGGATTACATAGAACACAGACCCCTCTTCAGCTCCTTCCTCCCTTCTCATCTCCATAACCCTTCCTTGTCCACAAGCAGAGAACAGAGGAAGTTATCAGCTCACAAGCAAAATCAACAGGTATTTTTTGAATTTAAAAAATAGATATAACAAAAACACATTCAGTTGTATACATAGAAGACCAAGGGGAGCAAATAAGAGAAGTTTATTGCTAGGGTTTACACACACTATAAAGCGGAGTTCCAGCGAAAAAAAAAATTAAAGTCTGCAGCTACAAAAACTGTGGCTGCTGACTTTTAAAATACATCCACTTACCTGTCCCTCAGTCCAGCGGTGTCCTCACCACAGCTGGTTTCACTGGCCGTCTTCTCTCCCTGGCACCGGTATCTTCAGTATGGGCACCCGACTGTGACAGCTTGCGGCTTCACAGCTGGGTGCCCACTGTGCATGCGCAAGAAGCTGTAAAATTCGGGTACCCGCTCCCCAAAGGTGCCAATCCATAATGGGGAGTGGGGGACAAAGACTTATTTGATATTTGGCATCATGAGTGAGATTTACTAAAACTGGAGAGTACAAAAGCACGTGCAGATCTGCATAGAAACCAATCAGCTTCTATGTTTTTTTTTTCAAAGCTTAATTGAACAAGCTGAAGATAGAAACTGATGGCTACCATGAGTCTGTTGCAAAATTTCTCACCTAGAGTTTCTGCCAGTAACAGTACTTTCGATTGCAGGATGACAACTCGATGCCACTGCATCACAATTAGTAGCCACTTTGTCAGGCTGCTATGCAAGCTCTCCCATTTGGCCATTGGGCTGCCTATTTGATAGACGTGATAGGTAGCCCAACTACCAACTAAAGGAGTGCACATGGCAGGGTGACAATGCTGTTACTAACTGAGCGGCAATGGCTTACCATTGTCAGCCTGTAGCAGGATGTGCTGTTACTGCCAGGATCTACAGATAAGAAAATTTGTAGCAGATTCTCAGAAAGGCATTATCTTTAGAAAACTGTGTGCAGTGAAACATGATGTCAAATACACTAAAATAGATTTGGGGTTTACATACACTTCAAGGAAAATTGTGTACTTAAAGGCTAAGTTAACCTTTTACATAAACTGGTCAATACAGACATACTGGTCAAGGGGCCCCAGCATTTTAAAATACACCGTGCCATTTGTAAAAATTTTGTTTACAGCAAATGCCATACCTGTAGGCCATTTCTGTCACCCATGAAGCCAGGCTGTGCGACTCCCAATGTTTACTTTCCTATGCACTTGCTTAATTTTCATGTAAAGCAATCCAAAGTTAACAGGAGTTCGTCTCCTCCAACTCCATTAACTTAATTTTTTTCACTCAGCTTAATGCTAAGTTATGGCAGAAGTCAGAACCACTGGATCCAAAATAGGTTAAATCTCACAATAAAAAAATCTACAAAATGTATACAGCACCCTCCTAGTTAGCTAGGGGGAGCTAGCTAAATATTGTTTCAGTTAGAATGCTGAGTGGCAGCTTGGGTGATAATCAGAGGGGTCAAATTCGGGTCAGGGAGAGGCTATGCTGAACTGGAGAGGTCTCTGGAACTCAGTGGGTGAGGGTGAGGAGGCGTTGGTCTGCACACTTGAGGGATCCTTGGCCAATCCCCTGGCAGGAGGCGTGGCACAGGGTCAGGACAGTCCTTTAGAGTGACTGAGCCTGCTCAGAGGCAGGAGAGTTCAGGTGGAAGGAGGTGAGTGTGGAGCCTGGGAGGGGGCCCAGTGGGAATAGGACAGCCTCCAGGTAGGATCTGGACAGGAGGAAAGCTGAACCTCAATGACCCCCTGAGAGAGGATCATCTGTGGAGCAAAGGAAGGAGCCAGCCCAGCAGAAGGTCTGAAGACAGCTACCGACCTAAAGTTTGCAGGAGAGGAACAGTGAGTACTTTTACACTCCCTGGACCGGAGAGAAGGGAGAAAGCCTTTGGGTGGGAAACCTGATTAGTCCCAGCTGAACTGAGCTCTTAAGGCGGCAGATACTGGATCTCTTTGGATCTCTCTTTCAGGGAAAACCCTCAGATTGCTGGATAGAGAAGGACTATCTGGGGTTTGGGGTGGTACTGGAGAGCTCTCCAGGAGGATAAAAAAACCTCTCTGAGGACTTGTACATAGTTTCCAGGAACCTGTCCTCAGTTTACAGTTCCTTGGGCAGCCAATGTGTCCCTAATCCCCATCCAAGTTCAATACCCCTAATAAAACAAAAAAAAAACAAGTTCAAGGACTGTTTTACTGTCTCTGGAATGCAAGTCTGTGGAAAATGCGTGTTACCTGGCTGTGCAGGACTGTAGTGGAACCCAAAACTTCAGTGACTCCTAGTGCTACACTTACATTTTAGAGTGCATTTATTTATTACAGGCACTTATATACCACCACCAATTTACGCAGCGATTTTTTATTATTATTATTATACAGTATTTATATAGCGCCAAAGGGTATGCTCAGCGCTGTACAGTAGCAAGGGGAACAGAACATGAGACAAGACAGTAACAACACAATACACGAGGGGTTCGAGGGCCCTGCTCTTTCGAGCTTATGATCTAGGATTTACATACATAGTGTACATTCACATCATTCCCTGTCCTCAAGGAGCTTACAATCTAAGGTTTCCAACCCACATTCATACATACTACTGCAAAATAATCTACCAGCATGTCTTTGAAGTGTGGAAGTAAACCGGAGTACCCAGAGGAAACCCCCACAGGCACAGGGAGAACATGCAAACTCTGTGCAGGTAGTAAAGAAAACAAACAGAAGGCGCACCGGCCTAGTGCATTACCTTATTATTAAAATTATTAAAGAAATGAAGATAGGTATTGTACTCACAAATGACAATAATGTGACAATAATGTCAAAGGCACATCATAAGGAACAGCACTGTCCAATCCACACTACATGACTGTCTGCAATGGGAACCCTGGACTTCCAACAGGCTAACCCTTTTTGAGGACTTGCTTCTTCCTCAGAGCCCTGGAAACATTTCTGTGGACTTTGGATTATTATATATAATTTTTGTATTCACAGTAATTCACTGATATAATTGTTTTGATTTATTCACATTTTATTGTGTTGTACTCACTATATCACACTATCACTATTAATTTAGCGCCACTATAACACTTTATGTGTTGTTTTATTCACTCATTTAGTCACGTAGTGTGGATTGGACAGTGCTGTTCCTTATGATGTGCCTTTGACATTATTGTCATTTGTGAGTACAATACCTATCTTTATTTCTTTAATAAATGTTTGCTAAGGTTAATGCACTAGGCCGGTGCACCCTCTATTTGTTTTCTTTATATTCAATGCATTTGGACATCCCCGGTCCTTTGAGGGCAGCAAGGAGTGCACATTCCAGGACATCTGAGATGTGGTCATAGCCTATGCTGATGCTGAGTCCATCCCCAAGTGCAATAGTATTTGAGTTTGCTGTTTTCTGTGCAGGTAGTGCCTGCATGGTCGCTGGGAATGCAACCATTGACCCTGGTGTTGCTAGGTAGAAATGCTTACCACTGAACTACTGTACGGCCCCTTAACCAACAAGGTCTTGAGGGGGCACCTCAGGTGCAATAAATGAGGTATAACAATAAGGGAATGCCAAACCAATGCTTAGAAATACATCAGTAATGTCCCCAACACATCTAACCTATTATTTGGACTCCTACACATCTGTTTGCTCTTCTCTTCTTTATTTTATAATTTATGCCAAGGTATGGCAATGGTCTGTTGCAAAGTATTTGGAATAGCTGAGTAAGGAAATATCACGTGATGTACTGTAGATGCTGAAGTAATTTTGGGAAGAGCTTCCTTCGTAGATGTACAGTATGATTGTTATAATTACCTAACAGATCGCTGAATCTACCAAAATCTGCCCAAACATTTTTAAGTGGACTTGTTCAACAGAATTAATACTCTTCAGTCCCTGAATCTGGAGATTTCAGAGTGGGAAGAAAGGTGATTGAAACCAGAGCTTAAAGTACAGTTCAAGTAGGTTAGGGGCTGACTGCTTGTGTCCTGGGGAATAATCCCACGCGTGGCCTATAATAAATTATCAATTACATAAGTAACAACAGAGGCTTATGGAAAAGATTATAAGGTAACTACCGTGATGATTAGAAAGTCATTAAAAAACTGTATATAAAATGTTAATAAATCATTGTTTATAAGGGTCAAGGATAACTAGTTACAGGGAA
Source organism: Staurois parvus (assembly GCF_062004578.1). Classification (NCBI taxonomy): domain Eukaryota; kingdom Metazoa; phylum Chordata; class Amphibia; order Anura; family Ranidae; genus Staurois; species Staurois parvus. Next base: position 8,258,604 of record NW_028317807.1, read on the forward strand.
TCTTTATAGTTGAAACTCCCATCCAGTTCTGGAAACAGCCATAGCCTGATCCCTTCAAATAATGAAAAACATGATGGATGATGCCGAAGTGTGCTTAACCCTAGACCTAGCACCACTACTGGAGGATGCCCCCCACTTCTAGAGTTGGGTGGGATCCTCATCTATAGGAGATAATGAAGTAGATGCAATTTAAACAATTAGTTCAACTTTTTTTTTAAAAATTAAAAGATAACCTAACTCATAACACCCTCCCCATCATCTGGCCCCCACTGCACTTAGCTCCTTCCTAATAATTAGAGCAGTGAAGACATCAGCAGAAGCAAGTAGAGCCATATTCTATGATGAATGAAGGTTATCATGCACACACTATACACAAGAGGGCTGCAACACACTTCTGTAGATACACGAATGCTTTTGCATTTACCCCTGGTTCACATATCCACATTCCTGCGGTCCGCATTTTGCACGGGCACGAGAGCCCATTCGTTTGCCCTGGGACATGCAGGGAAGAAGTCCCTGCACTTCTTCTGAAAATGCAGCCCCTCACAGGAACCTTGGTTCCCAGTACAGTTGCGATTTCCAGTGCAAGTGGTGTGCCATTAGAATTAATGGCACCCGCCTGCGGGTCCGCATTCCTCGTTGCAGGTGGTGCGGCTGCACGGATTTTAGTGTGGATCCGCAGTGGCACCACCTGCACATATATGAACCTAGCCTTAGTCCATGAATGTTCTAAGCTGGAATTATTTGCTACATGATGCAAATTATTAAGGCATAATATCTCTCTATATATATAGGTACCCTAAAGGAAACTTGCACTGAGAGAAATATTTAGGCTGCCACTGCTTACATCTCCCTATGAAATGCTAATTGCTTGGCTTTTAGGCTGATTAATGTCTTTAAATACTTTAGGGTAATTGAACTGTTTGTAACATGCAGCAAATAAAGTCTGGCTCACTTTTTATTTTAGGAAGGTGAATCAGAGATCATCATCAAAGCAAAAGTGGCAGAATGACAACCAGGCAACAAGCATTTTCAAATGGAGAGGTCTACAGAATTGCTTTAAATGATTTCTTCTAAGCAATGAGTCCTCCTAAAAATCTCATTGTCAGTATTAAACATTGAAAGAACATTGCTGTGCAAACATACAGGCTTTTGCATATCACAGTAAAACTACTATATATAAACTCATGGCTTCACTTTCAAGCATTGCATGCTAGTAACATGATTACTTTACAGGATGTGACATTTGCAAATATTTAAACCTTTTGGCTCATAACCATCCCTGGGATCAAAGGAAAACATGGAGGAGCTGGCGTAATGACCATCAAAATTCATAGCAGCTGTGCTCAGGTCCGTTCCAACACCTGATATGTGACACATTTAGGCTAATATCACACGTCCACATGACTGTTTCAGTTTTGTATAGTTCACTCTATGTTCCCTGATGGCACAAATAGCAAAAAAAGAAATGTACATATAAAACACATGTATTGTATAATTATAAAGCGCTCCGAACATCAATATGATACATTGAAAATATATTTATTATTATGATGCAGTACACTGGGTTTCATTCCTGGTAACAATAACAATATAGATGCTAGTCCATTTTGCCTTTTGTTATATACAGACTGGAAACACATGATGGGTAAACATGGGCTAACATGGAAGAAAATATGCACATCACTGTATCATTGCAAATCTGTATTGTCTACAGTCTACACTGTGACTAAGATATGTACACAGTTACTAAGTAGCAGCAACCGTGTGCAGTGTTCTGTGCATAGAATCAGGCTCTGTTTAACCAAACCCCTTTAAACTATGCCCAATATTCAACCCTAAGTAGACATTTTCACCGTAGCTCACGGGTCTTGCCAGATTATCCCTAAAATGGTAAATTTAAAATGGGAAGCATGCCTTTGCACCCACTGACACCAATGTTGGGGTTATTATTACAGCCACTGACAGCAATCTTGGGGTTATTATGGACAGCACAGTGGCTAAATGGTTAGCACTTCCACCTGGCAGTACTAGGGTCGTTGGTTTGAATCCCAGCCACGGCACCTCCTGCCTGGAATTTGCATGTTCTCCCTGTGCCTGCGTGGGTTTCCTCCCACACTCCAAAGACATACTAGTAGGTTAATTGGATCCTGTCTAAATTGGCCCTAGTATGTGTATGTATGAATGTGAGTTAGGGACCTTAGATTGTACACCCCTTGAGGGCTAGGGACTGATGTGAATGTACAATATACTGTATATGTAAAAGCGCTGCATAAAATTGATAGCGCTATATAAGTACCTGAAATAAATAAATTATTACAGCCACTGACAGCAATGTTGGGGGTTGATATTGCAATCACTGGCACCACTGTGAGGGTAAATATTGCCATCACTGACACCAATTCTAGAGGTTAATAATGCAACCACTGACACCAATGCAGGGGGTTAATATTGCTATCACTGACACCAGTGTTGGGGGTTATTATTACAGCCACTGACCCCAATGTTGCCGGTTGATATTGCAGTCACTGACACCACTGTGGGAGTTATTATTGCCATCACTGGCACCAATATTTGGGGTCAACAATGCAATCACTGACACCAATGTTGGGGGTTATTATTGCCATCACTGACACCAATTTGGGGGGTTAATATTGCAAATCACTGACACCACTGTGGGGATTAATATTGCCATCACTGACACGTATGTTTGGGGTTAATATTGCAATCACTGACACTAACGTGGGGGCTTGACATTGCAGTCACTGACACTAATGTTGGGGCTTGACATTGCAGTCACTGACACCAATGTTGGGGGTTGTTATTTGAATCACTGACCCCAATGTTGGGGATGATATTGCAGTCCCTAACAACAATGTTGGGGGTTGTTATTGCAGTCACTGACACCAATGTTGGGGATTGATATTACAGTCACTGGCACCAATGTTAGGGGTTAATTTTGCCATCACTGATGCCAATGTTGGGGGTTATTATTGCAGTCAATGACACCAATGTTGGGGGTTATTTTTGCAGAATGTAGTTTATAGCATCAGAATTTACTTACTACATATTCCTTTTCCTGATTGAGAATGTGACGTGGACATTTTTAATATATCTGGAACTCTATTTCTTTCACCAAAAAATTTGGCACACTAAACTTAAAAAGGTTGCCTATTCTTGATCTAGTAAATACTATAACATGTTTATTTAATAGATTCTAAAGAAATACTCTAAGAATTATACTTTGGTAAATACAGATGCTTTGATTGGTTCACCCTAGTGTTAACACATTTTACAAGTGGAAAACTGATGCAATAAAGCAAGAAACTAGGACACAGAGCTTAATTAGGAGACAGAAGTGGGGTCACTGGAGCAAGATCATAGAGAAGCCAAGTTGGTAAGGTGAAGGCGAAAAGCTTAAAACCAAAAAGGCAAATGGGGATAAAGTCAGTAACAAGACAGAGGTTGGCAATGAGAGGCAGGATGCAAGCTGGAATTAGAAATCAGGAGGCAAACATAACCATACCCAGCCAGGTCACAATGAAGGTCAGCCAGCTGATCAAAAATACAAGGCACACAGAACTGAAATAGTGATGATCACTCAGCAACTGCTGTATGTCAAACCTATGGGTCCTTATAAAGAATAGACAAAATAGATTTGTGTCTTTCTGTCTATTGATATGCATCCACATCCTCAGGTACATGTAAGCATGCACAAATTTCCATAGGACACACATGCCCTTGCATCTGGGTAGCCACCCTAGATAGAATTTGAGCCAAACATGTCACAGTAGACCATCCGTAGCAGCAACGTTCGCGGAGCCTTTTTAAAGGCTAGCTAAAGTTAAATGGTGTTTCTGCACAGATGGATGGGCAAATGTGAAGATGGCTGGACACTTACCCATGTTGCCATAAGACATACACGCTTGTATGCACAAACACTTGGTATAACCATCAAGAAATTGAAAACGGCAGTTAATTGGAAAATGACCACTGGCAATTGTGTTCATGACAGTGACTTTACATTACTGATATGCCCCACACCAATCCTGAAAAGCAAATTTGCCAAATTATATAGTACTTTATAAGTCTTACTGAGTGAAAATAATGTATGGTCTAAGTAGCCTCATTTTGAAATTAGTTAATCTTATTATTTGGATGCTAACTGCACTAATTAAAGGATAAGTTCACCTTTTTGCTAAAAATAATAAATGCACATTTTTTTGCAGGTATAAAAATGTGCATTTTTTATTTTTTTATCTGCAGGAGCCTAGAAAGAATTGCACCAGTGATCAGTAGATTGCTGATGCCATGTAGGTCTCCTGCAGACCTGTCAGAATATCTGCTTGCCGTACGGGATGTACGAGGAAGCAGATATACTGACAGGAAGCTTCAGTGAACTACCATGGTGCTCCACATTGCCGTGGTAGTTCATTGAAAATTACAAGCCCACAGCTGCTAAGGCTGTTGGGACTTGCAGTTCATTCATTCATGGAAGTCTGAGAATGAATGACGCAGATGTGTGGGCGGAGACCCTCACGGCCGCACTGTTTTCAAATCTGACAGATAGTACGGGGAAACTTCTCCCCATATTATCTGTCAGAGGGAGGGGGTGCGGTGGGTGCAGATGCAGCTATGGGAACATGTTTTACATGCTCCACCCTAAAAATGGGTGGACCATGTAACAAGTTCCCAAAGGTGAACTTATCCTTTAACATACAATTAGCAACAAGGGTGGAAAGCTACAATTTTGTACAGTATATTAAACACGCTTAACAACACTAAAGTATAGCTGTAAAGCTTGTAAAATGTGTCTGTAACATTAAAGAATTAGTTCACCTTAAAAAAAAAAATGCACATCTTTTTGCAGGTAAAAAAAGTGCATTGATTATTTTTTTTATTTGAAACCTGTAAAGCATTGTACCTGCGATCAGCAGATGATAAGTGCCATGCAGGACTCCTGCAGACTTGTCAGTGTATCTGTTTGCTCGTACCTCGTACAGGCAGGCAGGTATACAGTGGCAGGAAGAGACAATGAACTACCAGAGAGCTCAGTAAACAGTGCCCTAGTATTTCATTGAGAACTACAAGCTGACAACCACAGAGGCTGTCAGTACTTGTAGTTTCCCATTCACAGAACTCTGTGACTGAATGGTTTGGCCAGGCAATTCACTGCTAGCTGTCACTAAATTCAGCGGAGCCATCAGTGGCTGCAAAAATGGGCACATGTTACATGTTCCACCCTAAAAAGGGGTGGAACATGTAACATGTTCCCAAAAGGTGGACTTATCCTTTAGAGATGAATTCAAGGCATATACAAAAGACCCAATATAATGCAAGTCTGAATTCAATAATACATCATCAGTACTTTTTTTTAAATACAAGCTGTGTAAGTACCTGAAATTGGCTTGGTATCGGCCTTTTGAATTCTCCTGCACAGTAACACACAGACTGTGTGCTAGACAGGTGTACTGCATTGCTAACAAGAATATACTGAAAAGTAAAGTGCACTGAAAAGGGAAATGAGCCAATCGGTCTGCTACGTCTTCTTTCACTGTCCAGTCACAGGCTAGAGGAGAGACAAGACCTGTAAGTGTAACTTAGCTGTCACAGCAATAAAAAAGGTCTCCTGACTTGCCAGATAGGAATGTACAGTGGGGCAGAGTTGTGTAAATCTCAGAGCTGGATAAACACCAATATCAATTAATAAGCTAATAAGTACCTGTGATAATTAGCAGATAAAAAAGCCCACATACAGTATATACTTTATCAGTGTATTTAGCTGTTTGCCTGGAGTTTAACTTTAACATCTAAACTCATGTAATCTTTGCAATAATAACTACTCACTCAAAAAAAAACTGAATTTCTTCTCTTTCACAAACCTACATACAACTCTGGCCTGCCTGGATTTAACCTGTAAACGCCAATTCCCATAGACCATACAGCATACATTTCAAGAGCAAAATCAACAAAACAAAAATAATTTAATTTTGCTATCGCTAGCCAATTAATGAAAGCTAAAACAACATAGAAGCCAGTGTTAAATAATTCCTAATTTTTAGCAGATCGACCTTTTTGGAAGTAGGTAAGGGGCATTCTTTGATTTTGGTTCCAGACAAGAAAATCAGCTTTCAACTTTTAAAATAACTTTCATTTGAGCTGCCTTTTGACAAACACCACATCTTGTATACTAGCGGTCTGTCCGCCAAAGTGCTCCAGAATAGATTTATCAAGTGTTAGAGAAGGGTTGCCGGGCTTTCAGACACAAATCCCGACAGCAAATGGAACATGGTTTTTCATCTCATTAATCACACTTTGTACATGCTGATAACAATATACAGCTACAAGCTCCATCTGTCCTTGTAAGCACCCTGGATCAATCTAATTTCAAAAGTAAAAGCTTATTCACTTAGTACAGCCCTTTCCAAGCTTGTGAACGTATCAGTGGTCATTTATCAAGTCATTGGGTAAAATGTCCATGGGAAACATCAATGGATACTCGCATGACCATTGTCAGCTTAACTGCTGGAACTACCAAGAAGCATGATGGCTTTGCAATATTAACATTTAAATTACTATAAAGTTATATAATGTGTTTTTTTTTAGACCATAAAGGTAAGTAAATCATATTATTATATTGGATGTTTAAATATAGTAACAAGGATAGGTAGTTATTGTGAGAATGTCAAAACCAGTGGGTAATGTTGGATCCCTGGGGCACAGAATCTCAGGTGCTTGTGTGAACCTCTTTCCAGAATGAGTGAACTAAGCAATGAACAAGAAGTCAAATAAGAAGCTAAATTGCCAACAGAAGAACTAGTCAGTTATATGCTCAACATAAAAAAGGAATGCTGAAACTAAAGACTGAGTAGTAGGGACTCTAAGACCTGGAATATTTTCCTAAGTTTGCCTAATAAATGCTGCTGCGTGCACTGCCGAAAAGGTTAATTATAATATGTGAGTGCACATGGTATAATGACTGAGTTCAGAGCTGGGTTTTCCATGATGTGCTTGGTGAAAGAAATGAGTAGGCTGGTACTGGTGGCAAGAGTACTGGTGGCTGGTTCCCAGGAGTTGTCTTTTGGGTGAAAACCTTTTCCTTTGATGAAGTAAAGGACCTGGTTAACCCTTTGCAAGAATCCACAATGCCTCAAACTCTTCTTTATCTTTAATTATAAAAGGACCTGGATGTGATGAAAAATGTATCATAGAAGGAGATATTAAATGCTTGATGAATTCAGTGTAAGGCTAGGAATTCAAGTTTGAAGTCAACTGGACTAATTGCAAAACTAACATGGAAAGAACTAATAATCAGAATGGGAGCTATTTTAGGCATGGACATTGGCGCTTAAAATATAACTTACAGCAATTTTTTTAGCTTTGTATAGAGTGGAGAGGGATTAGAACTCTTGTCAGGTTTTTATATCTATCTGTGACCTCAATAGGGAGATTTACCCTTTCTATTTGCCTTGTTTAATGTTATCATTGAAAGTAAAAAAAAGTCCCAAAATTTGGGTTGACACTGGACTGGAATACAGGGGAAATCTTTCAATGGGTTCTAGTACTAGTGACACACTAGGATGCCATCACTTTGGAGGTGTTTCCTCTCACTTGCTGTTTCGGCTGTAGGACAGAAGGGAGAGGGAAATCTCTCTGATGAAAAAAAAACAATAGGGGATATAACCCTCCATTACTCAATCCAAAATGAAGAAAAACGTTTTGCCTTTAGTTCTAGTTGAAAGCATCCATGAAAGCATATTTTTAATGGTGACACCCCCCCCCCCCCGCTCAAATTATAAATTAAACTTCTACACCTGTAGAGGAAAAAGTTAGATAACATACTCATCTTTTCCCTAGCTTCCACTGTGCAGTGGGTGATGTCATTATCCTGCTGACAAGATCCCCTGGAATGATGAGTGCTCCAAATTTCATGAAAAGATGTTGCAGCACAGTTTATGATCATCTTCTCCATGAGAATTAAACTACCCAATTTTCACCAGAAGGAGGATGATGTTACTTGTCAAGGTAAAAGGGAAGTACTGTATATTATCCAATCCCCCCCGTGGTTTTATATTTCAGTCAGTGTTTCAGCAAGGCAAGGGGCCCCATGATAAAAGTGGACCTTGTTTTTCAAGTGCAAGGTCTACTTTAAGTCCATAGAAAGCACAGAAAGTCCAAAAATGTGAAGTTCATGTAATCTTTTCGCTTTCTCTCAGTTCCTGAAAAAGTTTTTAAACAAAAAAGTGATAGTGGTTCTGGACTGTTTTCCCCTCCAACCCCTCATAACTATGTAAATCAAAAGGTTCCAGCAAGAGAAAAATATTGCAGTATGGAGATTTCATTAATATGGTATAGTAGTGCCTTCAGTTCAGGTTCAGAGATATATTGGCTCCTGTCTTACATTGGCCCAGTATAAAATTCTATTGAGTATGCCCAAGGTGTTCACCTCCTATCTCCCCAAAACACCTATTAAATAAGCATTTTAAATCCCCAGGAAAAAAGTTTTATAAAAATATGACCAAAAAAGAATATCTGCTCCTGGCATAGTCTAGTGAAAAGCCAAAGTTATCAAGCAAGATTTCTCTTTCCAGACTCAGTATATCAATCAATAAAATCATAGCAAGAGCAGTACTCCAGATTATATATAGATTGAGAGGTTGGTTTGGGTTTTTGAATTTTTGGTGTCCAAGGAAAGAAATACAAAAAGCGGATAGGTTTCCTGAGTCACAAGGCCAGATATTGTTGGAGATCTATAGTGGGGAAAATAATTATTTGATCCCCTGCAGATTTTGTAAGTTTGCCCACTTACAAAGAAATGAAAGGTCTATAATTTTCATCATAGGTGCATTTTAAATGATAGAGACAGAATATCAACCAATAATCCAGAGAAAACACATGATACAAATGTTATAAATTAAGTTGCAGCTCAGTGAGTAAAATTAGTATTTGATCCCCAAGCAAAACATGACTTAGTACTTGGTGGAGAAAACAACATTTCTTGTAGTTGTTTAACAGGTTTGCACACATCTCAGGAGGAATTTTGGTCCACTTTCCTTTACAGATCTTCTCTAAATTCATAAGGTTTGTCACTTGGCAACTCAAAGTTTCAGCTCCCTCCATAAATTTTCTAAAGAATTATGGTCTGGAGACTGGCTAGTTATCTTGGAGGTATGTTTTGGATCATTGTCATGCTGGAAGACCCAACCATTGCCCATCTTCAGTGTTCTGGCTGAGGGAAGAAGGTTCTCATCGAAGATTGTACAATACATGGCCCTGTTCATTCGCCCCTCAATGTGGCAAAGTCGTCTGGTACCTTTAGCAGAGAAACAGCCGCCCCAAAGCAAAGCATGTTTCCACCTCTGTGCTTGACTCTAGGGATGGTGTTCTTAGGATCATAGTCAGCATTTTTCTTTCTCCAAACACGGAAAGTCGAGTTAATGCCAAAGAGTTCAATTTTGGTCTCATCTAACCACAGCACTTTCTCCCAATCTTTCTCTGAATCATTTAGATGTTCATTGGCAAGCTTCAGATGGGCCTGTACATGTGCCTTCTTGAGGAGGGGGACCTTGCAGGTGCTGAAGGATTTCAATCCATGACAGCGTATTGTGTTACCAATGGTTTGTTTGGTGACTGTGGTCCCAACTGCCTTGAAATAATTCACAAGCTCCTCCCATGTAGTTGTGGGCTGATCCCTCACTTTTCGTATGATCATCCTTACCATATGAGGGAAATCTTGCATGGAGCTCCAGACTGTGGGTGATTGATGGATATTTTGTATTTCTTCCATTTGCGAATAATCGCTCCAACAGTTGCCTCTTTCTCACCAACCTTCTTGCTGATAGTCTTGTTGCCCATTCCAGCCTTGTGCAGGTCTACAGTCTTGTCCTTGACATCCTCTGCCAGCTCTTTGGTCTTGCCCATGATGGTGAGGTTTGAATGGAAGAAAGGGATTCTGTGGACAGGTGTCTTGTATACATGTAGCACCCTCCTAATTAGCTAGGGGGAGCTTTAGCTTCAGTTGTTAAATAAAGGCTAGTAACAGCCTGGATGCAATAGTCAGAAGGTCAAATTTTGGTCAGAGCTGAGAGGCTCTGTAGATCAGCTCTCTGAAATCTCCCCCTGCTCTAGGACTTTGGAGAAATATCTAGAAGCAGTGGGCAGATGTGAGGAGTGGCTGGTCTGTACTCTTGGAGGATCCTGGCCAATCCCCAACAGGAGGCTTGGCAAGGGGCCAGGACAGCCTTTAATAGTAACTAAGCCTGCTCAGCAGCGGTAAAGTTTGGGTGGAAGCAGGGGCGGACTGACCATTTGGAAACTTGGGCACTGCCCGTGGGCCCGGGGTCAGTAGGGGGCCCCATGAGATGCCCCTGGTACCTTTTTCATTGGCTTTTTTTAGTTTGGGCAAGGACACAGGCAAGGACACAGGGGCCCCATGATCCCCTATTGCCCGGGGGCCCCATGAGTTGTCAGTCCGCCCCTGGGTGGAAGATAGAGAGGAAGTGTGGCTGGAGAGAGGAGCATGGAAAGGGGCCCAGGTGGAGAGGGGCTCACCTACAGGCAGAGAGCCTTGGAAGGAGGAAAGCTTGAGACTTGAGAGAGGACCACCTGTGTGGCAGGGAAGGAGTGGCCCAGCTAGAAGGCCTGGTAGCAGCCACCGACCCACCAGCCACACAGGAGAAGGACTAAGTGAGTAAACCTGCACCCCTGGGGCAGATAGGGGAAAGAGCACTCTGGTGGGGAACCAGATTAGCAACTATTTGGGAATGTCTTACTTTAATGTGGCAGGCACTGGATCCCCTGCTCAGGGATTACCCTCAGATAGCTGGCAACTGGGGTATGGGGTGGTACAACCAGAGATGCTGGCTAGCTCTCCAAGAAGAGTATTTTTGTGTAAAGACTTGTACATAGTTCAGGAAGATTGTCCTCAGTTACAGTTTCATTGGGCATCCCGTACAACCCTTACCTTAAATAAAAAAAACAAACAAAGTTCAAGGACTGGTTATTGACTCTTAGATGCAAGTCTATGTGAAAATGTGTGTTGGCTGGTTGTGAAGGACTATAGGGGGACTAAAACTTCAGCAACTGCTCGGGGTAGTGCTACATACACATAACGAGTTGTCATTAGGAGCACCTTAAATTTTCAGGACTAATCTGTGTACCCCATGAGCACATATCCAGTCTGTGGGAACCAGAATTATTGTTGGTTGGTAGGGGATCAAATACCTATTTTACTCACTGAACTGCAACTCAATTTATAACATTTGTATCATGTGTTTTTTTCTGGATTTTTGGTTGATATTCTGTCTCTATCATTTAAAATAAAAATGATAAAAATTATAGACCCTTCATTTCTTTGTAAGTGGGCAAATCTGCAGGGGATCAAATAATTATTTTTGGGATTGTATACTGTATCCCAATTAGACTGACTGACAATTCCCTGGTTGTTTGTATGGCAGGGGGTCAGCTAAGGTCTAAATGTTTCCATATGGTAGTGGTTTCTGGAAACTGACTGTAACAATTGCAGGCTGAGGGGTGCTTGCTATGGCCTATTACCAACAGAAGAATTATATGTAGAGAATAATTTTAATGTCCAATGGAATCGCCATAGGTGATTCCTGTGGGAGTGGATACCTCTGAAAACTAGGTACCCACTCCCTGCTCACAAAAATAATCAGGATGAAGTTCTGCTTTAAATTATGAGCTCCAGCTGGATCAATCAACCGAAAAAGTGACATTTTCGCTTTGGACATATATCAGGAGGCTGAATCACCCACTGGCTTATGTTTTGGGGTTTCTAAAGCAGAGATATGCTTGCTGAATTTACTGGCTCTACCTTTTCGATTTGTGGAGTCTAATTATTGTAGCAGCAGAAGTCTGTAAGCTTTTACTATAATTGCCTAGAATAGAATAGAAAATTATATACAAAGCAACCCAGTCTACGCACAAAAAATGCAAAAGAAAAGGTATAATGCTTACCTCTTTGCTGTCCATGCCTTTTATTTTTCTACTGGCATCTGACACTTCCAGGTGTGTCGGATGGCAGTACCAGCTATAGATCTATAAAAAAAAGCAAAGCTTGCTCCATGGGCATGGGCATCAGAGACGTACTTATTATACCTCTTCTTTTGCAGGTGTCTCTTGTGTTTTTTTTTTCTATTTTACAGTGATGCTTTAATGAAAATATAGTGAGACCCAATTACAAAGAAGGAAAATCCAGACCACAGGGTGGGGCTCAGATTTGAAAAAGACCTTCAGGATGAAACATGCTATCTGTATATAATGCAGCACTGTCTGATGTTTTTGATCGACTTTAATAAATGTTGATTTTCCCCTTATTTGGAGGCGCTGATCACCCCATGTCTAGGTAGTCTTGTTTTATGCTGGAGCACTCCAGTGTTGCTTCCCAGTCCTACTACGGGGGATAGAACAAGCATATTGAGGGTGAATTGGTTTATATGCTTTTCTACTGGTACCTGCCAGCATCTTTCCAAAATGAAATACTAGTTTTGGGTGGATTGGCCTTTTGTGAGAAATTTGTAAATTCATCAATTAATCATTTCAAGTTGATGACACTTTTCATACAGTAATGCAATATTAACTGCAAAGTAAAAAAAAATGTCAGTTATGTTAAATAGTAAGTGACTGATTTAAATTATACTCATGTCTTAAAAAAGAAATCTGCAGATAATGTAAGTAATAACCATCTTACCTGTGGTTCATAGTGGATTTCTATCCTCTCTTGGGCAGTTTTGACCACCTGGGCATTCCCTCGGCTCAGCAAAGAGAGAGTTGACATCTTTCATGGCCGACCTCTCCTGAGACCTCCAATCCCAGCAGCCCCCACCACACTCACATTCCTCTGCTTTGAACTAGCAGCTGATTTTGATAGTAGGCTTTCTTACAGATCCACAGCAAATGTCCAGAACTGTCCAATGATGTATATTTAGGTCAGAAGACAAACTTTTACAGAAGTGTTGAAGATTTCTGTACTGTGCTTTCAGACCCGCCCATTGCTCACACTGTTTGTGTTGTCTTTGCTGCACTGGTTGCTAGCCTGCACCATCTGAAGATCTCTCATACTCCTCACTGCTCTTCATTGTTAAATGGGATTGTTTCTATTGTTACCTTGGTAGCAAATTGGGAAATCAGGAACCCTCGGGGACATTGAAAATACCAGCACTTTAAAACTGGTGCAATACAGATAGCAAAACCCAGCTAATGCATAATCAGCTCAGGCAAATTATACACTTTAGTTTTAACAGTTGTAATTCTTATAGATGTGTATCTAATATACATTTGTCACATACCATATATCAGTGCTGTCTCTAGATGACAAATATTATTGTTTTGTTTTTTTTTTAAAAAAACATGCTATCTTTGTGCATGTTTCCTAGTTTTCTTGGAAACTAGATTAATTGGATTTGGAAAAGTAAAATGATTTGTGTGTTTATTTTAAACTGTTAATAATTAACTGATAGCTCCTTGTGTAAGCAGCTATGCCATTTAGGCTGCCACTAGATTTGTGGCATGTCTGACCAAAAATGCAGCATTTAAATTGTAACAAATATATTCCAACAAAGAACAGTCCCCGCCACAGGGTAAGAATGTGAGGTCAATCAAAATGTAACTAATCGCTCTATAGGAAAACATCCCTCCCTCTTTCCACGCTTCTCCCAGCTACATTTATAATCTACAGCTAAGCCTACCCACAATGAGAAAATATGCAGCTTTCTTTCCTTTTGTGTGCTTCAAGAACCACACAAATGCTACATGGGAAAATCCATTATTCAAAATTCCACTGATACAGTACAGTGTGTTAAAATGTATGTATAGTCAAAACTATTTTTTCTCATTGTGGATATAGTAGTTTGATGCAGGTTCCTGCCTTTTGTTGTTCTGAAGAAATAACTGTTGGTTTGTCCATGTGCAAAATGAATGTGAATGAGAGTGATTTCAAAAATGATCAACCAGCTGCTGCACTTGCAGTGGTCTAATGAGGAAAGTGGCAGGGTCTGCATCCCTTTAGACGTGATTTCCCTTTGGTAGGGCTTTTCATCTCAGAAAATAGATGTAGGTACCAGGGGCGGACTGACAACTCATGGGGCCCCCGGGCAATAGGGGATCATGGGGCCCCTGTGTCCTTGCCCAAACTCAAAAAAGCCTATGAAAAAGGTACCAGGGGCATCTCATGGGGCCCTCTACTGACCCTGGACCCCCGGGCAGTGCCCGACTTTCCAAATGGTCAGTCCGCCCCTGGCAGGTACTCCCCTCTTCTGAGTAACTGTTCGTATCTGCATCCAACCCACCTCTAAGCACCGCCCCTTGGTTTCACTCTCTACCCACCTCCCAGTACTGTCAGAGAACACAAAACCAAGTATCTATTTGTGATGCTTGCTAAGTAATTTGTATGGAATTTGTTAATAATAATAAAAAAAGCAGTAAAATAGATCCCCAGCAACAAGCAAAAATAGTCCCTCAAAAACAATAGATCTCCCCAGCAACAATAGATCCATCCCAGAAGCAATAGGCCCCACCAGCAACAATAGATCCCACCAGCAACAATAGATCCCTCCCATCAACATAAGACCTCAATTTTATTATTATTATACAGGAGTTATATAGCGCCAACAGTTCACGCAGCACTTTACAAAATGAAGGTAGACATTACAGTTGCAATACAATTTGGTACAAGAGGAAACAGAGGGCCCTGCTCATTAGAGCTTACAGTCTAGGAGATCATCAACAATAGACCCCTCTCTGAACAACAGATGCCCCAGCAACAATAAATTCCAACAGCAAGCATCAATAGGCCATCCAGCACACCCCAGCACCCTTTGTCATTACATACATTCAATGCTGTAGGTGCCAGAACTGTGTTCCCCCTGTAAAAATGCCCTGCCAGTATCTCACTAAAAATGACATCTGACTTGTATGTACCGCTACCCCCTTGAGAGCTGCTGAGTTTGGGTCCCCCTATTTTCCTGCACAGCCAGGCAACACACATTTTCCACTTGTATCCAGACACAAGAAACAGTTTTTTAGTTTTTGGGTTTTTTTTGTTTTACTAGGGAATTTAACCACTTGCCTACCGGGCACTTACAGTATACCCCCTTCCTGCCCAGGCCAATTTTCACCTTTCAGCACTGTTGCACTTTGAATGACAATTGCGCGGTCATGCAACACTGTACCCATATGAAATTTTTATCATTTTTTTCACACACATAGAGCTTTCTTTTGCTGGTATTTAATCACCGCTGGGTGATTTATTTTTTGCAGTATAAACAAAAAAAGAGCAAAAAATTTGAAAAAAAAGAAAAAGTTTTTCTTTGTTTCTATTATAAAATTTTGCAAACATGTATTTTTTTGAGGCTGCACTGATAGGCAGCACTGATGGGCACTGATGAGGTGGCACGGATAGGCAGCACTGATAGGCTGCACTGATGAGGTGGCACTGATGAGGCAGCACTGTTGGGCACTGATGAGGAGGCACTGATGCTGCTGCACTGATAGGCAGCAATGATGGTCACTGATAGGCGGCACTGACAGGCAAGACTGATGGGAACTAATAGGTGGCACTGATGGGCAATGCTGGCGGGCGGCACTGACTGACTGCACTGACTGACAGCCCTGACTGGCAGCACTGCTGGGCACAGATGGGTGCAACTGCTGGGCATCACTGATGGGTGGAACTGCTGAGGGGCACTGATGGGTGGCACTGCTGGGCACTGGTGGGTGGCACTGCAGGGCACTGATCATCAGTGCCAATCTGCTCTGTGACAGCTACCAGTTATCCGCAGTAGTCTCCTCATGCTGTGACAGCGTGAAGAAAGTGCTGCCGATAACCGGCAACTGTATTTACTCCGATCACGTGATGCACTTGGGGGTGCGCGAGAGGGCGCATTCTGGGAGGACGTCATATGACGTAAAGACAAATAAAGGTACATAAAACCTAATCAAGCGGTCAGGTAGCCAGCACACTTCCTCCACTCCCACCTACAACAGGTAAACATTATATGTCCTCCAACCATCAGCAGGTGTCCAGCACATTCCATCCCCTTACAGGTCTCCGGCACATACCTTTTCTCTCAGAAAAAGGGGGTATATGAATGGATGGATGCAGCAGCACATCTTCCCCCTCTTCCCCCACCCACATAGAGCAGGTGCCCAGCACATTTCTCCTACTTCAACCTACAGCAGGTAGCCATTATATCCCCACCACCACACACGCACACACACCATCAACAGGTATCCAGCACATCTTGCTTGCACCCAAGTTGCCTCTGGGTGTCTATGGGACACACAGAGTGTGGCTCAGACCCGCCCCCTGCCACCTCCTTTTTGGCTGTGATTGTGAATGGCTCCCCTGCAGTGTCTCAGCCAATGAGAAGAGAGAAATCCAGGAGAGCCTCGGCTCTTGTGCAAATCACTGGATTGAGATCAGCTCTGGGAAGTACAAGGTACTGGAAATGATTCACTGTATGGCTCTCTCTGTAGCAGCTGAAAGCTCCTCTCCCTCCAGCGTCCGCTTTCAGCTACTGCAAAGAGAACCATACAGGGAATAGGTTTCAGTAATTGCCCCCCTTATCACACTGATCACCCTTCCTGTGCACCATTCTCTTTCCCCTTTCCCCCTGGCTGCTTGGGCCCCCCTGTGCCCATCCCCCTGCAGCACTTCTGGCTTCCCTCCTCTCCCTCCCACTAGCTGCTGCACGCACACGGGGATGTTTTAGTTTGGAGAGCGAGGGGAAGGGGACAGAAAATATGTTATATTTAACAGCCCCTTCCTTTCCTGAATGAACACATCCAGTGATCAGTACCAATCACTCACTGTGCTCATTCATAACTGAAGCATAGTAAACTGTGTTTACTGTGCTTCAGTTTATGAATGAACAGATGCCTCTGTACAGAGCACCCTTTGTTCATTCACTGTCCTGTGCAGCTGAGGCTGCAGGGAAAGAGACGGAGGAATTTACATTTACTGTCTGTGTTTGATACCGTACACCTACATCCACACGTGTCAAAGTAGGACTCGAAGCTTTGTTCGTACAGCTGTTGTGTCCCCATAGCGTAACATAATCTGCCTACACACAGCTCCAACCACATTAAAAAAAAAAAAACACTGATTCACAGTTTACAGGCCACAGCACCCATGTGAATGAGCCCCAATACCTCATTCACACACACACACAGAGCTTTACAGTTTTATCTTTTAGATTTAGCAGAAATGTATGTTGTTTGTGTCAGATAGGCTGTACAGGGCCCCGTGATTTCTAACAGCGGCCCTGGGTAAGTATTAGGGGGGGATAAGGGGGGAGCTGCACCTTGGCGGGTTTTTTACCCTCATACACAGAATGCTGGAAGGTAAAAACCTTCAGCCTTTGGAACCACTTTAAGAACCTAACAATTATTAAAAAGAGCAAGCTTGTAAAATGTGAGAGTCAAATCAAAAATCACTTTAAGTTAAATACTGCACTAATAATGTAACATATGTATTTTCTGAAGATACATTAGACTTTTAATTTATCTTCTCAAAATGGAAGGGAGCTTGTAAAAAGAAAACTGTTCGACAAGCCCTTCTTTATACTTAGAGAAAGGAAGTGTATTTGTATTTTGTGTGTAAAAAATAAATCATTAAGAAGAATGTTATTCAAATATTTTATGAGCTTAAAGACACTATCTCTTTCAGTAATCTAAAAGTAAACACTACTCCTTTAATTTGTTCATGTCTTAGGCAGGGTATACACAGACAGGTTTTTTTCCAACCACTAAGATAAACAGGATAGGGGTGAGAGGTGAGAGCTCTTCCAGGTTCCTTTTTCTATTAGAAATGGTTGGAGAAAAAAAAGAGTTGCGGTATCAGACATGAACATTATGGTAAAGAGCCTTTGACCAAGAAAGTAAATTTTCTTTGAATCCACTTTTAAGCAGAAAATAGTGTATGTAGTCCCAAAATATAGCATTCAATGTCTCATGAATGTCCTGATATTGAAGCATTGCAAAAAGTTTTTTTGGTGCATGAGTTCAGATTAATAATTTTGCAGCTATTGTCTAATGCTTTTCTGTCGGCTCAAAGGGGGGGGGGGGATGGGGGTGAAGCCAACCGGATCCTTATAAATTAGTTTTTCTGAAAACATGTTAAAGAACATGTTACCCCAACGTTTCATATTCCTGATATGTGCCTGTGGTACCATTTACCTATGATGAAAAGTATCATGCATCTCTGCATTGTTTCCTTTGTATGAAATTCCTGGTGCTCCTGCCAGTCCCTCTGGTTTCCTTTTTCAAACTGACCACACTAGGCATGAAAACACACCTATCTCAGTGCGGACAGTTTTCTGGTTGTGCTGGGATTACAGCCTGTCTGTCCTCCAATGATCGCCTTTCACTGGGCATATCAGTGCACTGCTGTTCTTCCACCTCCATCTCTCTAAGCCCCTTAAGCAGTTGGGAAAAGAGATTATGTGAACACTTATATAAAAATAAGCAAAGAACGGTATTCATAATAAAATATATATATATATATATAAACAAATATTTTTCTATTTTCAAATAAATGGGCTTTTTACAAGGTGAGGAGTCACATACACATACTTTAAGTTTGAAGACAGAATGCTGGGAAGTATTTTATATCTATGTTTAGTAATAAAATGATCTATAATTATTAGAGTCTAGCACAGCAATGGGCAAACTACGGCCCGCGGCCCGTATACGGCCCGGCGGACCTTTTAATCCGGCCCGCGGAGCTAGGCTCCCGCTAGGCTCCTCTCACAGTCCGCCCTGAAGACCGGTGTAGCATGAAAATCTGTTTCCTATGAGGATCTGTCCCCCTCGACGTATCTGCGCATGTGCCGGAGATCGCCGATCTGCTGCTAATGCCTGAAACTGGCACATGTGCAGATACGTCGAGGGGGACAGATCCTCATAGGAGACAGATTTTCATGCTACACCGGAACGGCTCGGGAACAAGAGGAACAAGAGGAACGCGCGGAGCAAAGGTAAGTGAATTGACACAGGGGGGACTTGGGGACTTAATATGGGGGATGAATTAATAGGGGGGATGAATTACTATATGGGGGATGAATTACTATAGGGGGGATGAATTACTATGGGGGATGAATTACTATGGGGGATGAATTACTATGGGGGAATTAATTACTATATGGGGGATGAATTACTATATGGGGGATGAATTACTATAGGGCGGATGAATTACTATATGGGGGATGAATTACTATATGGGGGATGAATTACTATAGGGGGGATGAATTACTATGGGGGATGAATTACTATATGGGGGATGAATTAATATGGGGGATTAATTACTATATGGGGGATTAATTACTATGGGGGATGAATTACTATGGGGAATTAATTACTATGGGGGATGAATTACTATGGGGGATGAATTACTATATGGGGGATGAATTACTATGGGGGATGAATTACTATATGGGGGATTAATTACTATGGGGGATGAATTACTATGGGGGATTAATTACTATATGGGGGATGAATTACTATATGGGGGATGAATTACTATAGGGGGGATGAATTACTATATGGGGGATGAATTACTATATGGGGGATGAATTACTATGGGGAATGAATTACTATATGGGGGATGAATTAATATGGGGGATTAATTACTATATGGGGGAATAATTACTATGGGGGATGAATTACTATGGGGGATTAATTACTATGGGGGATGAATTACTATGGGGGATGAATTACTATATGGGGGATGAATTACTATGGGGGATGAATTACTATATGGGGGATTAATTACTATGGGGGATGAATTACTATGGGGGATTAATTACTATATGGGGGATGAATTACTATATGGGGGATGAATTACTATATGGGGGATGAATTACTATGGGGGATGAATTACTATATGGAGGATGAATTACTATGGGGGATTAATTACTATGGGGGATTAATTACTATGGGGGATGAATTACTATGGGGGATGAATTACTATATGGGGGATGAATTACTATGGGGGATGAATTACTATATGGGGGATTAATTACTATATGGGGGATTAATTACTATGGGGGATGAATTACTATGGGGGATGAATTGCTATATGGGGGATGAATTACTATAGGGGGGATGAATTACTATAGGGGGGTGAATTACTATGGGGGATGAATTACTATGGGGGATGAATTACTATATGGGGGATGAATTACTATGGGGGATTAATTACTATATGGGGGATTAATTACTATGGGGGATGAATTACTATGGGGGATGAATTACTATGGGGGATGAATTACTATATGGGGGATGAATTACTATGGGGGATTAATTACTATATGTGGGATGAATTACTATATGGGGGATTAATAACTATGGGGGATGAATTACTATGGGGGATGAATTACTATGGGGGATGAATTACTATGGGGGATGAATTACTATATGGGGGATAAATTACTATGGGGGATGAATTACTATGGGGGATGAATTACTATATGGGGGATGAATTACTATGGGGATGAATTACTATATGGGGGATTAATTACTATATGGGGGATTAATTACTATGGGGGATGAATTACTATGGGGGATGAATTGCTATATGGGGGATGAATTGCTATATGGGGGATGAATTACTATGGGGGATGAATTACTATATGGGGGACGAATTACTATATGGGGGACGAATTACTATATGGGGGATGAATTACTATGGGGGATGAATTACTATATGGGGGATTAATTACTATGGGGGATGAATTACTATGGGGGATTAATTACTATATGGGGGATGAATTACTATATGGGGGATGAATTACTATATGGGGGATGAATTACTATGGGGGATGAATTACTATATGGAGGATGAATTACTATGGGGGATTAATTACTATGGGGGATTAATTACTATGGGGGATGAATTACTATGGGGGATGAATTACTATATGGGGGATGAATTACTATGGGGGATGAATTACTATATGGGGGATTAATTACTATATGGGGGATTAATTACTATGGGGGATGAATTACTATGGGGGATGAATTGCTATATGGGGGATGAATTACTATAGGGGGGATGAATTACTATAGGGGGGTGAATTACTATGGGGGATGAATTACTATGGGGGATGAATTACTATATGGGGGATGAATTACTATGGGGGATTAATTACTATATGGGGGATTAATTACTATGGGGGATGAATTACTATGGGGGATGAATTACTATGGGGGATGAATTACTATATGGGGGATGAATTACTATGGGGGATTAATTACTATATGTGGGATGAATTACTATATGGGGGATTAATAACTATGGGGGATGAATTACTATGGGGGATGAATTACTATGGGGGATGAATTACTATGGGGGATGAATTACTATATGGGGGATGAATTACTATGGGGGATGAATTACTATGGGGGATGAATTACTATATGGGGGATGAATTACTATGGGGATGAATTACTATATGGGGGATTAATTACTATATGGGGGATTAATTACTATGGGGGATGAATTACTATGGGGGATGAATTGCTATATGGGGGATGAATTGCTATATGGGGGATGAATTACTATGGGGGATGAATTACTATATGGGGGACGAATTACTATATGGGGGACGAATTACTATATGGGGGATGAATTACTATGGGGGATGAATTACTATGGGGGGTGAATTACTATATGGGGGATGAATTACTATGGGGGATGAATTACTATATGGGGGATTAATTACTATGCTTACTATGGGGGAATATTACTATACTTACTATGGATGACACATACACATCATTCATCTACTCTTGGTCCGGCCCCCGGGTTCAATATATGAACCCATTGCGGCTCTCAAGTCAAAAAGTTTGCCCACCCCTGGTCTAGCATGTCTTGACCTGGTTTTGGTTTTTATGGTCATGGTGAAAGAGGGGTGAAGATCTGATCACATCTGATGGTGTTTAAAGTGACTATATAATTTTGATAAATAGAGAGTTGACATTTCTAAATAATTTTCGTAGTATACGATGGAAAACCCACCTGGGCCAGGGGTTTTATTAGAGTTAGATGCCTTTATAGCTGAGATTACAGTTTGAGTAGTTAGATCAGCTTCTAACCTCTCCACCATATTACATGATAGAGTTGGTAAGGAGATGTGGCCCAATAAGTCATCTGTGAGATAGGCTGGAAAGAATTATGGTACAGTTTAGTGAAGATGTTTCCTATAGTGGACAGGCTGGCAGAAGTTGTGCCAACCAGTAAGTGGAGTCTGATTGGTGTTGTGCGATTTGGTTTACAATTATGTTAATTAGCCAATGTAGAACCAGGCTTGTTGGCTCTGGCATAGAAGTTAAGTTTTTTCCCTCAAATTTGTTTCATCACTGTACCGCTTAGGAGTAAATTCAATCCATATTTTGGACCTGTTTGCATAAGGAAAGAAATACATGTGATTTCCATTCTAATTTGAGTTCCTCTAGATGCAAGGAAAGTGCAGAGATTGTTTCATTTCTTGCTTTTTGTGTGATGCTACCTAAAATATGGTGGCTCACATTGTGAAACTTCCGAAAACGGATACTGTAGATGTCACTGAACTGCACTGAACTTTTCTGTAAAATAGTGAGTAAATTAGGTTTTAATATGTCAAAAAAAGGATAAGGGACTAATTCAAGCACCAAATGAAGTGGGGAGTGGTTGGGGAAAGACGTAGATAGTATTTTAGCCTTAGGCAAGCCATAGATTCATGAATTTTCTGTTCATCCACCACTGGTGGAAGGAAAGAAAATCGCTCGATGCCACACTGCAGCACTATTATATTTTTCCGGCGGGGGGGGGGGGGGTGTCTGGGAGATTTCCCAGCCAGCACAATACAGTAATTACTGTACTGATAGTGCCTATAGCAGCAGGCAGTAATCGAATACCAATATTCCGAAAGGCTGGTTGTACCCAAGTCAATTGATGGATTAACTTAAGTACAATCAGCCTGCCCATAGATGGATCGAATCTCGGTCAGTCCTTGCTGAACCGCCCAAGATTCAATCCATCTATGGCCTGCTTAAGTTAAAGAAGAGAGGAATTGTTGGTTCAGAAATATGTGGGCCATGCATGAGAATCAATCATGGGGAAAAGAATAAAATTTGTAATCTCATGTTCTGGTTTCTGTTTTTGTCTCTCCAGACATTAACAAAGTTATTTTCAGATAGGAGATTATTATTTTTGTCTGACTGTCTGTGTAGACATCAGTGTCAGGGATAGGAGATTAGTCCTATATCCCACCTAGATTGTAAGCTCCAAGGAGCAGGGCCCTCGAACCCCTCGTGTATCGCATTGTATTGTTACTGTACTGTCTCCCACTTTAATGTAAAGCGCTGAGCAAACTATTGGCACTATATAAATACTGTATAATAATAATAGTCAGATTTGTCCAATTTCCTATATGCCAGATACTTTTTCCTCCTGCTGACCACAGACATCGGGCAATTTTTCTTCCCACTAACTGCTGATGTTAGGCATCCTTTTCCTTCTGCTGACCACCAACCAATCATTTTTCCTCCCATTGACCACAGGCAAGAAGGGGTGAGAGAAAAGAACAGGAAAAAAGGGGGTACTCCAAGGTGGTGTTAGGCTAGGTAGGGAGAGTGTGGGGTGCATATGTAGCTTTGATGAGTATCAATTGCATAGCAATGGCTCAGAGGGAGGTTGAGCAATGACAAGTGAGAGAAAATACAGTCATGATCAACTATTATATCTCAGGGTTATTGTTGGTTTATATGTTTATCTAACTGGAAATCCATACTGGAGCAAATGCCCAGGGTGTTCCAAAGTGGAGGCAGCTGCCTAGGCTATTAATCGGAGAGGGAATTAACTGTGTGACTGATGTTAGACAGGATACATGAAACACCAGGACCATACACATTTGGTTTATGTAGGGACTTGCATCTAAGTTTAAAAGGATATCAGAACATTCCAGATGATATATCCCATTCTGTAAGCTATCGTTTCATCTGGGGTTGTTTCTCCCACAGGGGGACTCTCTAGAGGTGGACACTGTGCCTGGTTTGATAATGTCCTATAAAAGTTCTCCTGATTTACTTTTATAAAGAGGATTTACAATTCTGTTATCCAAAAGTACCCCTTGTTTTAATTTTAAAGATGTGCTTGCCATTTTGTAGCTAGCATTCAGCTTGTAAAGTTCACCAGACTCTCTAATTCTAAGGCCTCATTTGGCTCATTCTCTGGCAAAACATATCTTCCCCCTTGAAATTCATGAAATGCTGATCACATACAAGTTCCCAAAATAAATTGCAGAGAGTTACCTTAATGTATTGATATTAGTGCTTTCTCATGCACAGATGAGCAGCTGACATTAGTTTAAAAAACAGTTCTCTAAACTGACAAATCAAGTTTCTTCCCCAATGAGCTTCAGTGGGCTATAGCAGCATATATTGTAGTCTTTCCATGTTTTACAATGCCAGCCTGTCACTGATGGGTAGTGTGCTCTTTTGGCACATCATTACCCTGAAAATGTGCTGCAGGTGAACTGATACCTCCTGCATCAGTGATCTTGTATTAAGATTAGAGATGAGCGAACGTCTGAAAACTTTGATCAGTTTTGGTTTGGTAAATAAAAAAAAATCAGGAAGCTCCAAAATTGGGAATTCTTGAACTACAAATCCCACTGAAGTTAATGAGAATCTGAAACCAGCTTTAAAAATGTGTGTATTACAGAGCAGCAAATGATGCCAAATTGTGCAAAATAATTTGGAAATCTTCAGACAATCCTGTGTGATGGTTAGGTGGTGCTAAAAGCTGTCTGAGCTACTTTCTTCAAAAAATGTACAAGGGATGCTTAGAAAAAAGGGTGTAGTGGCACTAGCAGTCAAGCTAAGGGTGTTGAGGTAACAGCAGAGGTAGATATAGAGTAGATCAGCCCTTGGGTCCTTTCTCCCAGAAGCAATTTGGGAGTCCACACTCCAAATTAAAAAAAAAACTCATACATTCAGATTTGGTTTGAATTCATTATTTGATCCAGTTTTAACTTCATCCAAATTTCAGGATCAACTCTAATAGATACACTGGACTTTTTTTTAAATAAATTTTTATAGTAAACATATTAACCCCTCCACTGCTGTATGAAAATAATTTATTCCAGTGGGTCTTGTATCCTGATTTTGCCACTGGCCTTGCTTTTTTGATCCAGTTTTAACTTCATCTAAATTTCAGGACCAACTCTAATAAATCCATTGGATTCTTTATGCATTCAATATGACACAGAGAATAAAAACTAACATTTTAAACATATTTATAGTAAACATATTATCCCCTCCACTGCTGTATTAAAATAATTTAATCCAATGGGTCCTGATCTTGCCACTGGTCTTGCTTTTCTTTAAAAAGAAAAACATATTTTGGAAATTAATGTCCCTTACAGTTTTACTCTGTTGCTTCCAATTCCAGAATGAAAGAATCCTAGTGAGAATATTTGTATTGCCTATAAGATTCTGGGAGATTTCCAGAGTCTTAGCTCTTTATCATTTTACTCATATATCAGGAAAGGGGGTACCACACTTTAGCAGCAGAGATTGTGCTGAAGAGCCCAAATATATAATATCACACCACTGATGTTTTCAGAAGGTCCATTCTTTGGGCCCTTCTGTTAAAACACCTGCTTAGAACTTGCAATGCATTTACATACTAGGGGCCTCACATAGCTCTTTTGCTATAGAGATACTAGTCCATATGCTGATGTACTAGGCTGATTTCTGTAGACGGAGACATGCTATTTTGAGTTTCATTAAAAAGTGTTAAAAATATATTTAAATAAAAAAACAAACCTGGCAAATTTTAGGTTTA
This sequence comes from Staurois parvus, assembly GCF_062004578.1. NCBI lineage: Eukaryota > Metazoa > Chordata > Amphibia > Anura > Ranidae > Staurois > Staurois parvus. The sequence continues at coordinate 8,284,450 of NW_028317807.1, forward strand.
AAACAGATCAGCAAACTGTAATCAAAATGTGATTTACATTATTTGCACATCTGCAGAATATCCAAAGCTAACTTACTTTGTTGCAAAACTAAACTTTTATTTTTTGACATTCTACTTTTATTTCAGTCCCTCCCCACTGAACCTGCTTTGAAGATAACACAAAGCCCCTGAATTTAGAATTGGACATTTTAATTATAGTCCTTTTTATGTCAAGAGAACTGGGGAGATGAGGTATGAATACAACTGCTTTCTCATTGATGCCAGCATAAAAAGAGTTAACAAAAGACTTTGGTCTCTGCAATCCTCACATGGTTTGTATTCTTCTGCTACTGGAGAGGTCTGTTCAAGGCATCTGCTTCCCTGGAAACAGCTTACATTGGATCAATCAAAGCCTTTTCTTCTAAAGAAAGACTCCTACTTTGAAGCCCTTCACCTCTGCTAATCATGCCATCCTAGCCAGGACGAGAAGGTGCCACCAGTAATAACCCTTCACCCACTAAAGTTTCAATGCAATAAGTATGACGCTAAACATTGCCACAACACAATTTAAGAGGTTTTACATTTTCTTTCTGAATGTGGAAACCCTGCCTCCCTGCTGATGATTGCTGGGGGTCTCACTGTTAGCACAACCCTTCCCCCGCTGCCAATCAGTTGCAGCACTACCAACGAGCAACTCTGAAGCTACAATTGATCAGAAAACTGCTACCCTTCTCTCCACATACAACCTATGGATTAGCAATGGGCTCTAAAGTCTGGGCTATGTTATTCCAAACAGTACCAAGTAGTCATGAGCAGTGAGAACCTTAGAGCTACTTGCCTGTGCTATTACAATGGTTGATCTGTGGGCATTCCAAGCAGGGAAATCCCTGGCAGTCAGTAGTGAGAAACCTTTTACACAGTTTTTCCACTTTCTTTCTAAAAGTGATCACATATCAAGGGAATGTTTGGTGATTTGCATTTATATTCTCTTTTCTATAATGAAGTTGTATTATTATTACTGTTATTGTTTTTAGAAACACAAAAGAAAAAAAGGTTTTGGTGAATATGAACTGTTTCAAAATAATATTATGTAGTCATCATCCAACTGAAAGGTATAGCTCTAATCTCCTGATAATAATAAAATGGGTCTTCATAGCAGTGAATCATGGTGTTATGTTTGTTGCTTTTACCAGACAAAGTGATCCAGTTGCATTCCTGTACTCACAGAGATACCTTTAGCAGAGACTATGTGTAGAGCCCTAGGTATGTGTTAAAAGCCTAAAGGAAATCTAAACTGAGAGAAAAAAAACACAGACTACAGCCTCTGACCCCTTACTGAAAATGCCAATTGCCTGATTGACTGTTCTTTCAGAAATGTCAAAAATCCCTCATGTGCTCTTTAGCTAACCCATAGTGTTCTGGGAATCCTTCGTCAGATATGACTTTTTTTATTTGTAAAACAAATATTTTATACGGATACTTAAAAAAACAGTTAAAACAATAGTTTAAAAATCTATACGGTTTACAAGAAAAAAACCGACTAAATTAAAATTGACCCAAAGCCATTATGGAAAGTATATTATTATGGAAACTATTCAATTAAAAGCAGTGTCCAGATAAACATGTGGGCTACAACTTCTGACCTCTCCTTCTTAAAATGCTTGTTGACTTGGCCTGTTATGCTTACCCTCTGGCTTCAATATTTAAGCTGGCCATACAAGTAAAGATTTCTCTTGTTCAGCCATCCACACCAAACAGAACCCCCCTCCACTCTAAACAGTGTGGACAGATGAATTTCCCACTGCTGGATAATGTATTCTGAAAGACAGTACCCATGACTGTCAAAATACCAGAATGGTGACTGTAACTGATTGATTGCAGTCACTGGCCGAATTTGGTCCACCCAGCTACTTTGATTTCCAAATGGAAGTTTGTCAAACCAGGTGGTGTCAGCTGGGCCACCCATGGTTCAGATTGTATCCAGTGAAAGCACTGAAGGCAAATACAGGCAGGCAATCAGAATTTTCAGAAGGGATCAAAATGGTAGTCTGCATATATATCACAGGTTTCCTTTAAGGTTTTTTAAGCATGCCTAGGGCTCTGCACAAAGTCTCTGTTAAATACAATTCAGTAGGTGAAGGAACGCAACTTTAAGCAGTATGTTTCTGCCAATGAATGCTCTGGGATATACAGGTATAAGGTGTTTACAGTATTCGTTATCCCTCCATAGGTTAATAGGGATGACACTGTAGTTAGTTGTCTGCACAGAATGGATATACTGACCAGGTGTGGACTGACCATTTGGAAACTCAGGCACTGCCCGAGGGCCCGGGGTTAGTAGGGGGCCCCATGAGATGCCCCTGGTACCTTTTTCATAGGCTTTTTTGAGTTTGGGCAAGGACACAGGGGCCCCATGATCCCCTATTGCCCGGGGGCCCCATGAGTTGTCAGTCTGCCCCTGATACTGACCATCATAATCTATGGGCTTGATTCCATTGTGTGAAAAGGTGCCCATTAAGAAGCAGATCTCTGCTGAACAACTCTCACCAGAGCTGCTAAACCAAGATTTTCTTCCCAGCATGGCTAGCTAATAAGTTTCATACATTACTCTACATAGAAACAGCAAGGGTTCTTTCTTTTTTAAATGAGGGAGAATCCAACATTTCGAGTTGTCACAAGAACACAAATAAAGGGTCAATCTTTCAATGGGGGTCATCTCTTCTAGTGACAACTGTTTAAGAGGGGGTCTCCCTTGCATAGGAAAGATTTTCACTCACCTTGCAGTGCAATGACAGTGTCTCTGCAAAGGACATCCACGGACCCCCTTATACTCTCATTACCTGTGTCCCCCGCAGCTTTTGTCACCTCTGTAGCTGCTAATAAAATCAGCACTGTTGGCGACTGGGGGGAAGCAGTGATGTCACTCCTCCAATGATGTGTCAGGGCTCCCAGGTCTGGCAGCCAACCACTAGGGCCAAGCAGCATCACAGGGCAGTAGGTCATATTTTTCTGCATAGCTGGAAGTTCCAGGTATTCTTGCTGCAGAAGAACATGAATAACCAAGACAGAGCAAGTAACGCGATTATGAGGGGGTTGAGGTGTGCTGTTTGCAGAGACGTTGTTACTTTGCCTTGCATGGCCAAGGTGACAGTTTCTTTTTTTTTTTTAATTTTACAGGGGAGTTCATCTTTAACATTGAAATACATTAGTCAGATGATTCACTTCCATCATTGTAGAGCCAGAACCATATGTATTACAACCACCCCTCCAAATTTACTGACAGTATACAACACATGGTCCATGTGATAAGGAAGCTCTGCATGTTAGTGAGAAGATACTCAAGAAGGTTGAAGGAAGCAAATATTAGTTTCCCAAATACCAAAAGGAAAGGATGACAGGATGAGACCCAGATAAACAAAGAACAATTTGTGCCATGTTGAAGGAAACAAGGCTAATTAAGGCCATGTGCAGGCAGCCAGTTTGTTTTTGTCTCACATTTTTACAAAATGGGTGAATGATGGAAGAAGGAAGTGAAGGAGAGTAGGATGACAATGGGGGAGATTTACTAACACTGGTGCAGCTGTGCATAGTAACTATCAGCTTCTAAGTTTTATAGTCAAAACTTAATTGAACAAGCTGACCTTAGAAGCTGATTGGTTACTGCGCACTGTTGTACCTGATTCTGTGTTGCAGTTTTGAGAAGTCTCCACCCATGTGTTTTTTTATCCTCAAATTTTGCTGTCTAATTAAAGATTTCACATGGGAAATGTATGACTTTTTCTTCAAAGCAAGACATTGCAAAACAGGAGAAGTGGTACATTTTATGGGATAGATTTTCTATAAAGAAAATCCCTAGCACTCAGTGTACTGCCAGCAAAGAGAACTATGAGCACACTCCAAAGACATGCTGGTAGGTTAATTGGTTCCTGTCTAAATTGGCCCTACTATGTGTATGTATGAATGTGAGTTAAGGACTTTAGACTTTATTAGGGACTGGTGTGAATCTACCATATATGTATGTAAAGTGCTGCATAAAAGAAGTACCTGAAATAAATACAAAAATTAAATAATAAATGAGCACTTTTCATCATTGCACTGCAGCAATGAAAAAAATACTGACCTAGCACTACAACTACATGTGTTGATTGTTGGCCCTAATTGGTGTTTGTAAAGCTTTAAATATGGATTTCCGATTTCAGATAGGCAAATTGGAAAATCTGTAGACAAAACAAGCTAACTAGAATATAAGGCGAAAACAACTAACTACATATACAAAGTAGTTTGGACCCAATACATAACATATTAAACAACCCAACCAAGCGTTAATGTAGACATGAATTATGCACAGAAAAATTTACATTTCTGTCATTAAAGATCTTGGCCATCATCAAAAGGACTACACTTTGCCTGGCTGCTAATGAAGAAAAAACATGAGGAAGAAGAGATGGTTTGCACAGATAAACGCCAGGAAATGGGTGTTTTATTCACAAACAAGGCTCAGAACATCAGCAAAAATCACAAGTAACCTTGACATGTTTTGCAACAATGGTGCCTAAACATAAGGCCTTTATTGTGAAAAACATCAAGCTTTCTTGTGATTCCTGCTGATGTTGTAAGCCTAATTTATGAAAAAACTTCCAGTTTCCCGGCAAATACTGTATCTGTGCCGACAATCTGTTCTCCCCCTAGCAGTTCATACAAAAATAACTCCTCCTTTAAAAAAAAAATAGTTTCTGTGTGTTTTTCCTAACATTTGTCTCAAGCTTGCCTCTGAAGAGCTGGTGCATTAAAATGGGACACACGTTTGGTGGCATATTTTCACCCTTCTCTGCACACTTGTTATTTTACTGGGTGGTCCTTCTAGGATAAATCAGTGTTCATGTTATGTATTGCCCCTCTCTCTATTCTGTGTGAACTCTGATCATGAATATACAAAGTTATATTAATATATACATAACATTTTTGAAAATCATATTTATATATTTGGATATACTCCGTCAATTAGTTCAGTAGAAATAGGCAATCAGCAATGCATTACTTTGTATCGCTTCAAGAATTAAGCGATGGCCACATGGTCCAGTCATGGGTCCCTCTAGTAGGCAGCTCGCCAGAGAGAACATTTGCACTGATGCATATTTTGATTGTGTTCTATCTATTTAAAGTGCTTTCATTTTTTCCACATGTACCATCTACATATGATGCCTGGATATCCTGTAATCCGTATGGAATGGAGTCTTGTGTATTAAAGAGGCATATCAGTAAAGGGAAAAGTTATATTAATTCCAACTGTTTTTCCTATTTCTAAATTCATTCTGGGTGATCTCTACACCATATTTTAATAGTCCAATACACAGTGCACACAATTTTTTGCAAGTCTGTACTCGTTTCATAATTTTTTTTTTACAATTTACCTTGCTACGGCAAAATGCAGAAAGTTGAAATGGAGGGCCCGGGGTCAGTAGGGGGCCCCATGAGATGCCCCTGGTACCTTTCATTGGCTTTTTCATAGGCTTTTTTGGGTGTGGGCGAGGACACAGGGGCCCCATGAGTTGTCAGTCTGCCCCTGGTAGTTAGTGTCTTTACCTGCAGCCATCAATCAGATCCCAACTTCCACACTCTAGTTGTAATTTTTCTGGTCAGATTTGATCTGATTGGTGGATATAAGTAAATAACAACAATACTTGGAATACATTCTGTGATATATGAGGCCCCCTGCAAGCCACTTTTGGTAAGTTTTTTCAAAGCTGCCCATAGATATAAAGTTAACAAACTTACTCTGTAAGATTGCTGTAAAAAACACATGTCCAATCACTTCAAATGATCCAGCATGTTTATGTACAGAGCAGATAACCTGTATGCTGGGTTGACAATAGTATCTGGCAAGGAAAATACATTTGTATTCATTGAGTCATTCACTTGATTGGTCAGGGGGTGTCTACATGTTGCATACTACCAATAACCAAATTAAGGTTTTCTGACCTAATGATTGGACAAAATTATATTATGTCTGCAGGCATCTTTAGCCTACAATAGCTAAAAACATGGAATAATCCATCAAAACTAGGCTTCATAGCAAATATAGATAGGGTGCCACTGATTCAGGTTTTGTACAACTTTGGCGCCTACACATAGATATTTGTAGAGGCAGTAGCACACACACTATAATAAATATATTGCTTTATATACAGCTATGCAGATGTATCATTATCTAGATGGATCATTTTGAAATCAGACGTTTTCAGATTGACCTATGACTAAATTTTACACTTAGGTCCAATTCACACCAGTGCATTGATCTGCATTTTAGCGCTCCTGTAAAATGCAGATCAACTGAAGGACATCTGAAAAACAATCATTTCCAATTCCTATTTATACCATAATGCTTTGACCTGCTTTGCGCTAAAATGCAACATATATGCATTTCAACGGAAAGCAAAGTGGCTGCAAGCGGACATCAATGCAAGACACAGGATATCCTGTGAAAATGCAATAGACGTTAACACGCGCTAAAGTGCATGCCAACGGGTTTCAAAATGTATGTCAATGGACATCAAAATGGATGTCAATGGATGTCAATGGATGTCGGTGTTCGACTAAAATGGATGGAAATGTACATCCATTTTCCATACATTTTCATGCACACCGCTGCCCTAAACATGAGTTCAGGAGCTTTTGGCATTTTTTTGCCAAAGCCCCTGAACTCAACTCAATAAAAGCCCATGTGTCCATGCACACATAGACTTTTATCAGAGTTTAACAGAAGCAGTTCTTTTGCATGCAGGAGGGGAACTGTTTGGCCAAAAAAAATGCTTGTAAACACACCTAAGCGCAAACCTAAGTGACTGGACATTTATTTGTTTCAATGGTAAGTATTCTGACCAATTAAATAAATAAATGCCCGAACACTAACCACCGCATTTAGCGCTTGGGTGTTTATTTATATCAATGGTAAGTACTTCGGCCAATGAAATGAATAAACATCCAAGCGCTAATTGTGGCTAAATGCGGTACCGTGTTTTTGCGGCATTTGGCGTTTTTCTGCTGCTGGTCGAAAAGTGTTCCAGTGTACATGGAGCCTTAAAGTGTATGTAAACCCTCACCTTCTATAACAACCCATTCAGTTTAAAATGGAAAAGGCAATGCAGATTACTAATTGTTCAATAATCTTTTATTATGCAAAAAAAAAAAAGAAACGAAAAGGCAAAACATTTGTGTATAGATATAAAAAAAATTATAAATACCTTTTATCCCTTTTATATAAGTGATGGCATAACTTCTGTTCCCAGCTGCATAAGGAGCTCAGTGAGGAGAAACAGCAGCACACTGATCTTCCCAGTGAATGGCTATGCAGGGAGGGCATGTCAGGACAAGCCTGATCATTGGATTAGCTCCCAGCACAGTCAATTTTTAACAGGAAAGCAGAGGGACTGACAGGAACCCCACGGATTTCACACAAAGGAAGCAATACAGAGAGAACAAGTACATGGTACAGCAGACACAAATCATGAATATGAAATGTTGGGTTTACATATTCTTTAACCTCCCTAGCGGTCTGATTATGTCAGTATTTCTGTGCTCAAAGCAGTACATTGTTTTCAATGGAAATATGTTGTTTTTTTTATTGTAGGCCTGTAATTTTTAGGAATAACTCACTGAAATCTGTCCGAACAAGAGTCTAGTAAACATCCCGGGTATCGGGTATGATAAAATTTGAAACACAAAATCATAAATTATAATATAATAAATAAGGATAAAAAATAATAATATAATAATAATAAATTGAATTCAGTAATAAAATCAAACCAAAAACACTGAAATTTGAAATATAGCACCAAGTTCGCACATCACTGAGCAAAGTTGCAAAATCGTTTTCAGTGTCTGATGACGAATTTCCCCACAAATCATTATCACTCAATTCTGCAAGTAGTTCTAATTTACTATTGCTGTTCTCTAGCTGGTCTAAAACCGCTTTTGACCTAAAGGGACACTTTTTGGACGCCAGGGACGTTTCTCAGTTTCCATGCAGAACGAACAGTAAAAATGCAGGCAGGGCACAGGACAAAGCACTAAGCAAACTGTTGGCGCTATATAAATCCTGTATAATAATAATAGGGACAAAATGTACTGTATGTGAAATGGTTTGATACAGTAATGTAATACTATCAGATTTTAGTGTATTGAGTGAATGTCAAATTTTTACATTTTTGAATTTCCCGCCGGTTCCGTCCCCCATACGTCCCGTATGTCCCTACGCTCGCAGGGAATGAAACCCGGAAAACGAATGCTGGCATCGGCCGGTGGACACGGCCAGGGACGCCACAGGGTGGACATCGCAGGACAAGGTAAGTGCTCGAGGGATCCCAGAGCAAGGTTGCAGTGTAATCCCGAGTGTAGCTCGGGATTACCGTTTCTGGTACTGAAAGTTAACCCTGAGCTACACTCGGGAATACCACCAGGGGGGTAAAGTAAATGAATATTGTGCATATCAAAATTCTTAATTCTAATATACATACTTGCACAAAAACGTACCTCCTGAACAAAAATAAACCAAACAACTGTCAGACAGAATCTGTCCAGTAGACTTGCACAGAAATGTTGATTAACAATATACAACCATTGTGCAGAAGTACTAAGCAGGTGTTATTATTATTATTAATATACAGGATTTATATAGCGCCAACAGTTTGCTCAGCGCTTTACAATATAACGGGAGACAATACAGCAACAATACAGTTCAATACAAGAGGGTTAGGAGGGCCCTGCTCCTTGGAGTTTACAAAAGAAATGTGTAATAAGCAAATCTAGCTGTCCTATGCATGTATAAAAATTACAAACTATACATATATGTAAGTTTTCAAAAGTAATACATATGGATAGGAATGGTAATATAGGCTGACATTTCCACGTGTACATATTGCAAAACTACCGTTTCCCCTTAAGACTGTGTTCAGGAGGTTCTAACCATACACAAATATCTGAAAGGCAAAAAGCATTTTGTGTTAAGTAACTCATAGATCTTCTCTGATTCCGATGATGTTTTTTGCTACAAGCTGTGTATAATGTCTCAGATTGTCAGCAAGCACCTGTGGCTATAAATCAAGCAAGTGTTAGAGGGAAAAAAGGAAGTAAATACACTGCATATCCAGTCTATCCTTGCAGGTGGGTCATGAAGGTCCTCCTCTGCTGTCAATCACTCTGAAAATGTAGACATTTCTTTGGCGTGCTGTTGATGTGGAATGCAGTCTGTGTAAAAAGCAAACAGTCTGTTGGTTGAAGGTATTTAAATAACTAGAATACACATAACTGTAGCTCTGCATTACAGCAAAGCTTTAGAATTACCATAACTGTCTGCTTTACTTATTTCATCGTCACCTCTGCATTTATTTTTTAAACAGAACACAGAAAACCTAACTGAGATTAATCAGTCCATTGAAGAACAACTACAGCCGAAATGAGGGAATTGGGTCATCTGTCATTGGGCAAGCTATGGTGTCCAGCACTTATACATTTTGTATCTCCACTGTTTAATTTATTGTGAGTCTCCTCCAACAATCTGCCCAATCTTGTCTATGTAACGTTGGCCATAGTCATGACAATGTCATGTCTGTGATACTGACAGATGTCCTATCAAGGAATTGTGTTTACTTCTAACCACACCAGATAATACACTGGTCAGATTTCTCTTACAATGTTTATGACCATCTTTTGAATCAGTAGCTTTTGGTAACATAATTATGGCTGAGTTCTTTTATAGCAAATTTTTTGGGTACTGTGTTTTGCAAGAGGTTTTCTCTTTTCAATATGTTTTATTTTGTTGTAAAAAGAGGTACAAATACAGCGTACAGGCAGATGTCCAAAAGTCGAGTAACCAACATATCAACAAAATATCGATCATATCAAGGCAACACAAACGACAATGTATAATCGGTAATAATGAGAAGAGCAGTGGCCGCAGGGCCGATAAGGCGAAATGTCCTGCAAGAGGTTTTCAAAATGATACTATATGAGTCATATTATCAGCACAATACAATTATATTAAATGTGATCATTTTCTAGTTATTATTATACAGGATTTATATAGTGCCAACAGTTTGCTCAGTGGTTTACAATATAAAGGGAGACAATACAGCAAAAATACAGTTCAATACAAGAGGGTTAGGAGGGCCCTGCTCCTTGGAGCTTACAATCTAAGATGTTATAAATGTATATTAGATTTAGGGATCAGGAACACATGATAGTGACTGTAAAGGCTCTTTTTTTTTTTATTAAAAAAAAAAACACATAATACTTACCTGCTCTGTGCAATGGTATTGCACAGAGCAGCCCCCAGCCTCCTCTTCTCGGGTCCCCCGCTGGCGCTGTCCATTCCTTCCCCTTGCTGAGTGCCCCCATAGCAAATCACATGCTATGGGGGAACTCATGTGTGCTTGTTCCCAAGCACGCCCTGTGTGCCCATTGACACACAGAGTGCAGCTCAGCCCTACCCCCCTCTCCCTCATTACTGGCTGTGACTGGCAGCAGTGGGATACAATGGCTATAAGCCAATGAGGAGAAAGAGAGCCGAGAAAGCTCTCATGCAGATCTCTAGATCAAGATCAAGCTCAGGTAAGAATAATGAGGGGGTCTGGAGGGGGGGAGCAGCACACAGATGGCTTTTTGCATTAAATGCTGAGAATGCACTATGGTAAAAAAAAAAAACCTTCAGGCTTTAGAACCACTTTAAAGTCCCTTTCATACAGCCGGGTAACTGAGGCCACCGGATTTTTGCGTCAAGAATCGGCTGATTTGTGCTGCTGTAATGACTGGGTTATGCGATCATCAGCCGAGTAGAGAAGTACTTTCAGATTAAAGGGAATATGTCGACATTATGTCGTGCATCACGCCCTTAATGTTTGTTTCGTTCCCCGCAAGCAAGGAGTGGCAGGCCTGAGTCATCTCTGGGTTAATCCATGTCACTGAAACACATGGACCTGGACAATTCACCTGCAGAGAATGGTTACTGAATGTCATATTCACTGCTTCATAAATATGCCCCTTACACCCCGGTCACATCAAACCCGATTTAGAAATTGTGCGACTTACAATAAAGTCGCATGATTGCAAAATCGGGTGACCTGCCAATTTCCTTGCGATTTGCAAGACATCTGACACAGATGTCTATGCAAATTGCAACAAAAGTAGTGCATGCACTACTTTAGAAATCGGTGTGGCTCCGATCAAGTCGGAACCGCATTGATATTACCGCTCTAATAGCAGACAATAGGGTGTGACTTTGCATACGATTTCCAAGTAGCCTGCCATGCAAATCGCATGCCAAATCTTACCCGATGTGACCGGGGGCTTAGTCTTTATGTTGTAGAGAACGAGAACATTGCAGAGTTTGCATAGTTTAGCAAAACACATGTGAGCAGTGCTGACACCATTCAGTCTGCACAAATGCTGTGTGTTGTTAGTCCACAACAAGATTTAGTAGCTGAATTTATTACTGTCAGATTACCAGGCATTTTTCCTCCATGCAAGTCCCCACCCGTATGCAAATACACAAAGCAATTTTCAGCTTTCAGCGCTATCACACTTTGAATGACAATTGCGCGGTCATGCAACACTGTACTCATATTAATTTTTTACCATTTTTTTGAGACAGATAAAGATTTATTTTGGTGGTATTTAATCACCGCTGGGATTTTTTATTTTTTTTGCAATATAAATGAAAATGTCCAAAAATTTTGAAAAAAAGTGTTTTTCTTATAAAATTTTGCAAATAAATAATATCTCATCATAAATCTTGGCCAAAATTTATTCCGTTATCTTTTTAGTAAAAAAAAAAATAAGCCAAATTAGTTTATAACCAAAAATTATAATTTGTAAACATTTTGTTTACATTTTTATATTATTATTTATGTTTTTTTTTTTACATAGTGTCACCCTAGCAGTACAGTGTCACCATGGTGACACTGTACTACTTGTGGGGGATGATGAAGATTTTTTTTTTTACACTGATTGCTTTTACACCCATATAGGATGTAAAAGCAATCAATTCTCTTTCTCTCTGTCTGCATTCTTACAGCCATTGAGAACTACTGAGCGAGCTGTGATTGGTCACAGCTTGTCACATGGTACAAGGCTGTTGTGAATAGCCTTGTACCATGTGACCTCTGTGATCATTCAAAGATTTCACACATAGTAAGCAATGATGTCACAAGTGACATCTTGCTTACTACTTTGCATGTGCTGAGGTCCCGTCCGATGATCGGTGTTTCACTGTGTCTGGAGGACACAGCGGGCACTGGATCGCGGTGCTGTGCGCTCCCAGGGAGCGCACACAAGCAGGGTGCGGGGAGGCCGTTTATAAACGGCCACCCGACCCTGCAGTGCCACCGTCTGGCCGTTTATATACAACGGCTGGATGGGAGGTGGTTAATATTCTTCCTCCAAAATGTGAGAATTCTTCTTATTCTAATAAACCTCAAAAGAAAAAACTATATTCGCACATAGTGCATTTTTCACAATATGTGATATGCCTCACAAAACGCACTTCCAAACTCGTGACAAATCGTGCAAAAACTGCACCTTGTGTCCACTTCTAAATAACTGTCATCCTTACTCTTACCCTATGTGAACTTGAAAAAAGTTTTGACCAATTGCACTTTCAAATCACTCTGTGATCCACTTCCCAATCTGTCCTCTTCTACGGAGGAGAAGCACCTCTGAAGAAATCAGATATAGGTGTCCGTTTATGACACACAGAATAGCTGCGATTCAGAGGATCACAGCTATTCTCTGGTCATTCACAGTTTATGACACCCAGGAGAATATGTTCAGCCCTTCACTGGAGATCTGTGTTCTCCCTCCAGATTCTCCAGCCCAGAGCTGGAGAATTGGAGGGACTGCAAACTAAGGTGTCCGTTTATGGACCAGCGGTAATAGATCGCTGCTCAGTTCTCCGGCATTCTCGGAGAACACAGTTCTCCTGTGAATGCAGTTTATGAAGCAGTTCTCCCAACGAAGGAAGAACGGTCTCCAAACACTGGAGAACGGTCTACAAACTCTGGAAAACGGCTCATTTTACTATAATCTCTCAAGATTATAGTAAAAGATCAGTTTACTAAACAGAGGTAAATTATCTCTGCTTAGTTTTCGGTCCCTCTGATTCTCCAGCTCTGGGCTGGAGAATCTGGAGGGAGAACACAGATCTCCAGCGAAGGGCTGACATGATCTCCTGCGTGTCATAAACTGTGAATGACCAGAGAATAGCTGAGATCTGTTGAATCGCAGCTATTCTCTGTGTCATAAATGGACACCTAAGCAGCGATAATTTACCTCTGTTTAGTAAACTGATCTTTTACTGTAATCTCACGAGATTATAGTAAAATCAGCCGTTTTCCAGCGTTTGTAGACCATTCTCCCTTCGTTTGGAGAACTGATCTACATATGCTTCATAAACGGCATTCACAGGAGAACTGTGTTCTTCTGAGAATGCTGGAGAACTGAGCAGTGATCTATTACTGCTGGTTGATAAACGGACACCATAGTGTAATATCCTTAAAACAATGTACACTCTCATGTGCTTCCCTCACATCTCAACAACTCAACAGTGTATGTGAACACATAAACCGCTACCTCATATATCATGCACCTTACCAGACAGTACGAATCAACCAGCATTGAATAGAGTATATATGATCTCCGATGGCATCATAACATATCAGAAGTGCATTTGTGAAGCATATCACATATTGTGAATAATGCACTATGTGCGAATATAATTGTTTTCTTTTGAGGTTTATTAGAATAAGAAGAATTCTCACATTTTGGAGGAAGAATATCAAAGAAGAAAATGATCACATCCACTGGTGTTTTAGAACGTTTGGGTGCTGAAAGATTTGGACTTTCGGGGGAGAAAGTATATTATTTTGGCGTTATTGTAGATACTATTGACACACCGATATATTCACTTAAATACACACAGCTGTTGGAAGGCAAAGCTGGTGGCACATCTTCGGGGCCAGCTGCAAAAACCTGGAAGAAGCAACCAGCTCCCAATTATATAAGAAGGGTGGATGGTGGTGCAGGACCCATCCTTTGCCAGTGCAGCACAGTCTAGTACAGTATATTTTGTGAAGAAACCCTGCTGAACACTTAAAGTAGAACTTTTCTGAAAAAAAAAAAAAAAATGGTAAACAGTATTTTTTTTAATGCAGACTTGACATACTTCTGGAATAAAGCTCCTTACCTGCTTGAAGGAGTGAAAATGGCCAATAATTGGTGCAGTGGAATAACGTCCTTACAGGATGTCTTCAACTTACAAGCTGACCTCAATGCACTGTGTAATTGGGCAACTATGTGGCAAATGAGGTTTCATGTTGATAAATGTAAGGTTCTGCACTTGGGGGCTAAGAATATGCATTCATCATACATACTGGGGGGGGTACAACTGGGGGAATCAATGGTGGAGGGTGACCTGGAAGTTCTGGTAGATCACAAGTTTAATAATGGCATGCAATGCCAAGCTGCGGTTTCTAAAGCGAGCAAAATCATCTCTTGTATTAACCTCCCTGGAGGTATTCCTGAGTGTAGCTCGGGGTAAAGTTTCAGCACCACAAGCGGTAACCCTGAGCTACACTCGGGAATACCTTGCAGGGTTGCTCCGGGATCTCTTCTTCTTATTTTGCCTTGTCCTTCACTCCCGCGATGTCCCTCCTGCAGTGTCCCCGGCAATGTCCTCCGGCCGATGCCGGCATCAGTCTTCTGGGTTCCATTCCCAGCGACGTCAGGACGTACGGGGAAGGAACAGCGGGAAATTTAAAATGTGAAAAAGTGACATTCACTGAATACACTAAAATCACATAGCAAAACATTACTGTATCAAACCATTTCATATACATTTTGTCCCTACTGCTTTGTCCTGTGCTCTGCCTGCATTTTTACCGTTCTTTCTGCCTGGAAACTGAGAAACGTCCATGGCATCCAAAAAGCGTCCCTTTATGTCAAAAGCGGTTTTAGACCAGCTAGAGAACAGCGATAGTAAATTAGAACTACTTGCAGAATTGAGTGATAATGATTTGTGGGGAAATTCGTCATCAGACACTGAAAACGATTCTGCGACTTTGCTCAGTGATGTGCAAACTTGGCGCTATATTTCAAATTTCAGTGTTTTTGGTTTGATTATATTATTGAATTAAATTATTATTAAAAATATATATATAAATTTATTATTAAAAATATATTATTATTTTTTATGATTATTTATTAAATTATATTTTATGATTTTGTGTTTCAAATTTTAACATACCCGGGATGTTTACTAGACTCTTGTTCGGACAGATTTCAGTGAGTTATTCTTAAAAATTACAGGCCTACAATAAAAAAAATACATATTTCCATGCAAAAAAATGTACCGCTTTGAGCACAGAAATACTGACATAATCAGACCGTTAGGGAGGTTAAAAGAGGTATAGACTCCAGAGAGAGAGATATCATGTTACCCCTGTACAAATCATTAGTAAGACCTCATCTGGAAATGCAGTTCAGTTTTGGGCACCAATTCATAAAAAGAACATTGGGGAACTGGAGAAAGTACAGAGAAGGGCAACTAAACTGATAAGAGGCATGGAGGAGCTCAGCTGTGAGGAAAGATTAGAGGAACTGAAGTGAACGCAGTGTAGAGCTATTTACCCTGAGATCATCACAGAGGACAAAGGGGCACTCTTTGCATCTGGAGGAAAAGAAATTTAATCTCCAAACATGGAAAGGTTTCTTCACAGTGAGAGCTGTGAAAAGGTGGAATAGACTCCCTCAAGAGTTGGTTCTGGCCAGCTCAGTGGATTGCTTTAAAAAAGGCCTGGATTTTTTCTTGAATACACAGAATATAACTGGATACTAACAAACATTTATAGGCAACATTGATCCAGGGAATACCCAATTGCCTCTTGGGGGATCAGGAAGGAATTTTTTTCCCCTGCAGGAGCAAATTGGATCATGCTTTGCTGGGTTTTTATCTTCCTCTGGATCAACTGTGGGTATAGGATAACATTTTTTTTCTTTTTTTTTTTTAATGGTTGAACTGGATGGACTTTTGTCTTTTTTCAGCCACACTAACTATGTAACTATATGTAACCTGGAAGCCATCCAGCTGAAGATGTCAGCAGGTGGAGGGGAGCTCCAGGACACCGCAGCACTAGGAGAAGATGAGTATAGCTCTGCTTTAATAAAGGATGGAAAAAAAATAGTAAAGAGGAACATCTTTTCCTAAAAAATAGCATATGTAGTCAAAGGACCTCAGTAGATATTAAAACTTTGTAAAATTTTCATTACTTTTATTATAATACTTGTAGGCCATCTGGGCCCACCTGAAGGCCTAGCTGAAAAACTCCTACCTGGCAATCCTCATGTCCTGCCTTGTTGCCAAGATGTGAAACTTTTGGAAGCTCAATCACAGCATTACTGGAGTGAAAAACAATGGTTTTCATGTCCTAACAATAAGATAGGACATGGAGATTTCTAACTGGGAGTTTTATGAGCAGGCCTCCAGGGGCAAGCATATAGCATACAGGTAAAGTCATAAAATGAATGAATATTTTACAAAGCTGCATATTTTTATATCTACTGGGGCTTTTGGATTGCACGGGATATTTTCTGGAAAAAGTAAACTTTTTAGGTTAAGAATTTAAATTAAAAAACGGTAGTAAAGTCCAAAAAGAAAATAATTGGGCTTGGGTGGTTTAAGTCATAATGTGATAGTATGCACCACATACTAGCACATTATGACATACTTATACTTATCCAGGCAGCACAGTGGATAAATGTTTAGCACTTCCACCTGGCAATACTAGGGTTGTTGGTTCAAATCCCAACCATGGCACCACCTACCTAGAGTTTGTATGTTCTCCCTGTGCGGGTTTTCTCTGGATTACTCTGGTTTCCTCCCACACTCCCAAGACATGCTTGTAGGTTAATTGGATCTTGTCTGAATTTACCCTCGTATGAAAGTTAGGGATCTTAGATTGTACGCCTCTTGAGGGTTAGGGACTGATGTGAATGTGCAATATATATGTAAAGCGCTGTGTAAATTGACAGCGGTATATAAATATCTGAAATAAAATAAAGCCTTACAATGGTACGCTCTCACCGCTTCCATCTTTACCTAGTCTTCCTTCTGGGTTTGTGATTTCCAGCTGTTTGAATGGCCAGGCTGCAATGATATCACTCCCGCGTCACGGTCACAGTCTAACGCTTTTAAAGGACGCATATTCCAGTGTGCTGTCCACTCAGAGTGCAGTGCACTGGTGATGTCACTGGCCGCCACAAAAATAAATATCTCTTAAAAACTGAACCTTTAGGAGCCATACACTGTACCTTTTTACAGGCTTACCCGTCCTAAAGTGGAGTGTTTACTACCGTTTTAAGGGTTACGTTCTTAGTAACAGTAAGTCAGAGATTATTACTTTTAGTTTCCAATATATTTGCTTTGCATGTGCTTTTTTTGGCTGCTATTAACAACCACTCCATACAGGCTTCAGCTTATGTAAGAGCAAGCTTTGGGCCCCTTTGTGGAATTTAAAGTTACTGGTTTAGATTTGAGAGGTTTAATACAGGACCTAATGGGAAGGGAGATTGTCATCATAGAGACTCGCTGCTTTTAGTATAGTTACAGTTCACCAATTAGCTGCTCTGGAGCTACTGCACAGCTGTTGAATCAAAAAGCTACTTGCAGGAGAGCCTAACCATGCAAGTGTTTTTTGTGATCGATCCCCTTTAAATCATTTGTTAGGTCAGCTAAACTTGGACTGTTCTTTTCATCAGATACAATGAAAGATCAGAGAAGTACCTGTACTTATTACAGTGGCTGACCTGCAAATTTAAATCCCAACTCAAACAGTTCTCTCCAAGAGGTTTCTTATGAACAGATTATAGATCTTTTCAAGCATGTTTGACTTTCATCTCACGTGAGCACTTAGCAGTTAACCATCTCCTACACAATTATTGCTGGTAATTTCAACTCAAAAGTGTAGTTTTCTTTTGCAGAAATTGGGGATGATTAGCAAAAGAAACTGTTGACCTAGCAAAGTGAATCTTCACTTTGTAAGGGAGATCTCCCTTCACTTAGTGAATGAGGGGAAGCTCTACAGAAAATGGGGTACACTTTGTAAAGTGAAATTTCACCACATTCACTAAGCCAAGTAAAAATTCGCTTTGTAAAGCAAACATGATCTACTGCTTTGACAAGCGACCACAATGGAGTCTTATTTCAGAAAAAAAAGTTGATTGCCTATAAAAACAGTGATTTGAGTCAGTTTTGAGTGGCTAACAGCAAATTCAGTCTTAATAAATGTTATGAACCCCAAAAAGAGCTCATACACCATAGAATGTGGTTAAGTTCACTGTTAGCGTCATCTGTTCATTCACATTTTTGCTAAGAAAACAGATTCAGCTAACATCTATCTTCTTTTTAGTTCTTTTCACATCCATTTTTTTTTTAAATATATAAAACAGAACAAAAATACAGGCTTGTGCCATTTAATAAAACAGACCTGAACAGAAGCAGCCGAAAAACAAATATAAAGAAATGATGCCCATTTACATCAGTTTGCCCATTGGAATGCATTGCTGGTCTGTTGTTCAGACAACAGACCAAAAGGGAAAAAAAAAAAAAAAAAAAACTCAGAGAGAACTGCCATGTGAAAGGGGCCTTAAGCATTATACAGATACAAAAAATAAAAAAAAAGTATTTGTAAGAAATTCTGGGGATAGCATTTTCTGTCTTAAAAAGGTTAGTGGTCTCTTGGTTCTAGTCACTAACCTGACCAAGTATGTTCCAATATAGTCAGAACTCCTGATCTGCATACTGTTCAGAGAAAAGTTTCCCTGAAAAGCGATTGAATCCACTGGATTAGCATGCCAGCCAGGCAACCAGCATTGTCATGAGCTCAGCAAAGTCTACATGCACATTGTTTTAATGCAGGTTTTCTTTAATATGGTCATTGTCCCTCAGAAGGAAAAAAGGGAAAAAAAAAAAAAAAAATTCACTTAAAGTGAATGTTTCCAATGCTTAAATAATAGGGTGAAGTCATTTTTAATGAGTGAGAACTCCATAAACCCAGGTTCCCCTTCCTATCATTCACACTGCCAAGTAAACAGGTTTTAAACCTTTAGAAAATTAGCCCAAAAACCTTGGGTCCTTCCTTAACCACCCACCTGTATTACACTGTGGCTGGGCGGTTGCTGTAGGCAAAGTGACATACCCATACATCGCTGCCTACTTCCAGGTTTCCAGCACATTCATGTGTGCCCCCTGGCTGGCACCCACTGTGATTTTACAGAGCAGGAGGCTGTCAGCACGTCCCAGCCAATAATTCACAGACCTGCTGATCGGCTGTGTATAGCAAGGTAAAGTTCTGTGTTGACAATTACAGAGCTCTATACAGTGAGAACAATCTCTCGGTTTCTCACCCCTGCAAAAGATGAGAAAGTTAAAGATCCATTAGTAAAAGCAGCACACATTACACATAATTAAGCACACATTCAACCCTTTGATCACCCTAGATGTTAACTCCATCCCTTCCCAGCCAGTGTTATTAGTACAGTGACAGTGTATAATATTAATGTCGTTGGCAATGTCAGTTCCTCCCAGCATCAGTTATTGTCAGACTGCCTGCTACACTATCTATCCAGTCAGTTAGTCATATCCGACCCTTGGCGATTGCACGGACCATCACTTGTAAGGGACTTTTTCCATGAATTCTCTTAGCAATTATTTTACAGGGTAGGTTGCCAGGCCTTTCCCCAACCCCTACCATGCAGGAGATCCCGCATGGCCAGGGATGAAACTAGGACAATTTTAGACAGGAGCCAATTAACCTACCAGCATGTCTTTGGAGTGTGGGAGGAAACCGATGTACCCGGAAGAAACCCACGAGAACACAGGGAGAACATGCAAACTCCATGCAGGAGGCACCATAGTTGGGAATCGAACCCATGACCCAATTACTGCAAGGCAGAAATGCTAACCACTAAGCCATTGTGCCACCCGCCACACTATCACAGTCCCATTATAAAATTGCTGATTACCAGCATTAGTATATATTTAAAAAAAAAAAACCTATCCAACTAACACACACCATAACGCACTATAACTTTCACACAAACCAGTCAATATACATTTATTGGGATTTTTTTCTTTTGCAAAGAAACGTAGCATAAATACATTTTGGCAAAAATTTAAAGTAGTTTTTTTATTGGATGTTTTACAGCTGAAAATTGAATAGTTTTTTTTTTCCAAAATGATCAGTTTTTTTTTTTTTTTTATATACTGCAAAAAAATACAAACCCCATTGGTGATCAAATACCACCAAAAGAAAGCTCTATTGGTGTGAAAAAAAAATAGGATATAAAATTTGGGTACAGCTTTGCCTGATTGTGCAATTACCAGTAAAACTAGTGTAGTGCCAAATAGGAAAACATGGCCTGGTCATGAAGGGGGTAAAATCTTCTGGTGCCCAAGTGATTTAAAAAAAAAATAATAAATAAAATAAATTACCGTTGAGCCCAGTACAGTAGCAATTAACTCAAATTGTCATATGCAGCATTGATCAAGTATCTACTGCTACATGACTGCATAAAAAAAAAAAATCCTTTAATAAATTAATCCCATGGCGTGCAATAATTTGGTGCCTGGGAAAGCTCAACAGCCAACAATTGAACTACAGTAACAGTGACACCTGCAGGCTGTAAGTATCACACTAACATGCAGTAGTCAAAGACTAGACTCAATTTGAGATTCAAAAGATGTCCAATTCTACCAAAATATAGTAAACTGGTTTAGGTTATTTTTTTAATATCCTAAAACTGTTCCAGTGCACAAGTAGGCTTTCACTTTATTTCCCCTTTTTAATTTCAGGTCAACTTAGGTTAATAGCACTTAAAACTCTACATATGTGAAGCTTACTGAAAAGTACTGTAGTTAGGAGAGTAAATGTAAACAGATTTGGTATAGTACAGTACATAACAATGTTCCATGAAATAATTGCTTGCTATATATGGAAATATATAATATAAATAAGTGCTTCCTATATTTGGAACATATTTCTCAACCCCCCCCCCTCAAAAAGAAAAAAAAATTGAATCCTTACTAAAGCCAACATTTTGTTTTTGCACATTATACTTTTTTTTACCTACTTAGTTTTTCTAGAATTAAATTAAAACGCAACCAAAAGATACCTAAATGTAGGCTTTATTTAGTGAACTGTACACAAGATAAAGTGAGGCTTAGAAACATATAAATACATATATATCTTCATACAAAAAGTTACACTTATTTACAAAAAATATATAAACAATGTCTTCATTTGCAGATAGTTGTCATGCGCGTAAAAAAATCAAGTTATAAAATAGTCTCTTAATGTCATACATAGTATTTGACTTTCAAAATACACATTATGCAGCAACTGTTGCAACTCCCTGGATATTTAGAATAATGAAACAAAAAAAAAAAAAAAAAAAAAACTAAATTCAGTAAAAAAATAGAAAATAAAGTGGGGCGGGATTTAGGATTTCTTATGTACCGGACATTGTGGCACTGAGGTGAAACATTTCACATATGAAATAAAATGCTAACAGTAATTTAATAATCAATTTAAATATTGCCACCACAGAAATGTATTCTGCAAGTGACAGCAGCAAATATTAAATGTGTAATACTACTAGAGAAGATCAAATGAAATGTAAACATGACAAATAGAGGACTTTTTGTCACCTTTCACATGTAGTCTGCTGGGGTGACCCCTCTGTTGAATCATAAAATAAAGAAAAAAAAGGGGGGAAAAAATAAAACCTTGCTGTGCTAGTGCTATATAGAACATTAAAAAGGCATAATGTATTTTAAAAGAATTAAAATAAGCTGTATAGAGCCCGTTTTAACATTCCAGTAAAATCCTAATATTAAGGCTATTACCCACACAAATATGGGTGGCAGATTTAAAGGAATCTCAGAGGCAATTTGGCATTTGTCTACAGAGGAAATGCTTTAACCCCATTTGCAGCTGGAGAAGATAGCAAAGCCTTGCAAAAGGAATGTGTTGCTGGCCCCAAGTCTAAACTCTTTTAACCATTTCTCACCTACCCAGCCAGAACGCTGCATCTCGTATTATAAAACACATTTACAAAGTGAGAAGAGTTAAAATTGGGGGAAAAAAAAAAAAAGCAAATGCATATGATATGAAATAAAATATACACATCATAAGACTGAAAAATATAATTTGGTATGACTGAAAAAAAAAAAAAAATGTAACTTTAGTGTCTGTATGAAGATTTAAAGCTGTGTGAATAGGTTGTTGACATAGCAGTGGGAGACTGTAACACCAAAAGGCATTATTTGCCCAGCTGCTGGGTAGGTGAAGCCCACTCTGAAGAACTTTAATTAACTGCCTGCAGGGTGCTTAAAGGACCAAACCTATTTACCAACCACAAGACTAGATCTGTTAGGTAAACACAAAAATCAAATGCCCGGCAGCTGAGTAAATGACAAATGCAAGAATGTCAGGTCTGTTCCTCCACTTTATGCTGTATACAACCCTAGTAAGTGGACCCCTTTGGCCATCAGAAATGGATTAACCACAAACAAAATTGAGTTTCGACACACCGTGGTTCTCCGGGTGCTGTGGAACTACAAACCCATCATCTGAAGCTCAGGGTATGCTACGACTTGTAGTTCCACAACACTGGAGAACCACTCACTGCTTAAGCACAGTACTGAAGACAAGACGCCATCCCTAGAGGTCTCCAATTTCCTTTAAAAAAAATAAAAAGTAGATTATCTGGAATACCGGGGTAAAGAGCCAGACTGCAATAAAGAATCTCATGAACAGGATTTAAAAAAAAAAAAAAAAAAAAAAGTCTGCATGAGGACCCTCAATATGATCACGCTGTCCACATAAAATCAATCACAGTGCTTCCTTGCAAAGCCTGGATCTATTCCTGTAGAATGGTTTCTGTGGGAAGCTCCGCATTGAGTCAAGAAGTTTGTCAAGGCAAGATCCACAGTTACTGAGTACCATTAATATAGGCAAGTCCCTTTAACTCCATTCCAGGGAGCAGAAAAGTTCTCAGTGCTCATACAGCAGTCTCTCCTTTGCTGTTGTTGCTTAGTCTGTGGTAGAATTTGCGCCAGGACTGCAGGGTCTTGCCTGACCAGATCCAGAAGCTGGAGGTGATGCCCACAATCATGGTCATCAGATACTTGATCATAAAAACAGTAAAGTCTGGGCTCATAGGAGCAAAGTGATGGTTTGGGCAAGGGATGGCAAAGCTTTTGCAGGTCTGCATGAGCCAGGTCTTCTCCCATGTGTCCCTGAAGGCCTGCTCATAGAAGTAGCAGGCTAACACGATGGTGGCTGGCACCGTGTAAAGGACACTGAACACCCCAATGCGGACCATCAGCTTCTCCAGCTTCTCAGTTTTGGTGCCATCGTGTTTCATGATAGTGCGGATGCGGAAGAGAGAGACAAAACCAGCCAACAGGAAAGAGGTGCCAATGAACAGGTAGACGAAGAGGGGCGCCAGCACGAAGCCACGCAAGGAATCCACACTATTGATGCCCACGTAGCACACCCCACTCAGTATGTCGCCATCCACTCGGCCCATGGCCAGGATAGTGATGGTCTTGACAGCTGGGACAGCCCAGGCGGCCAAGTGGAAATACTGGGAGTTGGCCTCAATAGCTTCGTGGCCCCATTTCATGCCAGCTGCCAGGAACCAGGTGAGGGACAGGATGACCCACCAGATGGAGCTGGCCATGCCAAAGAAGTAGAGGATCATGAAGAGGATGGTGCAGCCCTCCTTTTTAGTGCCCTGGGCCACCGTACGGTAGGTATCGTCCGAGAAGCGTTCTAGGCAAACAGCACGTTCCTCCAGGAGGAATCCGGCGGCGTATGCCACAGCCACCATGAAGTAACATCCAGACAGGAAGATGATGGGTCGTTCAGGGTAGCTGAAACGCCTCATGTCCACCAGGTAGGTGAGCACAGTGAAGAGGGTGGAGATGGCACACAAGATGGCCCAGATGCCCACCCAGAGCCGGGCAAAGCGGACCTCCTCCTCCTTGAAGTACATGAGTCCATTGGCTTTGCTGGGCTCACAGGGGGCCCCACAGTCCTTCTCCCCCAGGAAGCGGTAGCCCAGGTAGGGGGGCACTTTGAGCTGACGGGGGCAGGTGAAGTCCCGGGCGGAGTGGGGGTGGAAGGTGATGAGCTCAGGTAGGTAGTGGGTTGGGTTGGCGGTAGGTCCGGCCGGGGTGTCTGAGGTGTTTTGGCCCACACAGATCTCACCGGCCCCGTGTACCGGGAAGTTCTCACAGCGAAGCCGCTCCGGCCATTGGAAGCCGAACTTGTTCATCAGGGCCTCGCAGCCTTGGCGGGCCCGTTCACACAGAGAGCGGCACGGCGGGATGGCCTGCTCCAGCACCGTGCACACCGGGGCATACATGGAGCACAGGAAGAAGCGCAGCTCGGCCGAGCACTGCACCTTCACCAGCGGGTAGAACTGGTGCACCTCCAGCCCGGCGTCCTCCTGGTTGGTGTGACCGAGCAGGTTGGGCATGATGGTCTGGTTGTAGGCGATGTCGGTGCACAGTGGGATGGAGATGGGCTGGCAGAAGCCGTGGTCCGGGACGGAGATCCCCTTCTCTCCGTGGTAGGGCTGAGCGGCCGAACCCAGGACACTCAGCAGCAGCACGATCCATAGGCGCCCCGCTCTCCCCATTCTCGGCAGCAACAAGTGGGGTGCACTGCGCTTCTCCGGGCAGCAGGAGGCGCTGGCTAATCCGGGGCTGCCACACACTTGGTAGCGGTACGAGCTGGCCGCGGGCTCCCAGTATGAGTCCACAGTGTCTCGGCCTGTCTGTACACCAGCCTAGCCGCTCTCTCCCCACACTTTCACTTTATCCACTCCACGAGCCCAGCGCCGCTCTCCTTATAAGAGGGCGTAACTTTGGAACAAGGAAAAGGGGGAGGGGTCTCCGCCCAAGCTTCCCTCTCTCCACGCCCACCATTCCAATCCGGCCGCGAGACCCCCCATTCACAAACCCGTGGCTGAGCGGGGAGGGCGAGGACTCCGGGGCAGTGAGTCGTCCAATCAGCGCCTTTGTTTTTCTACACAGCCCCCGTTCTGATTGGCCGGTCCGGGGTGGAGGGATGAGGGAATGGAGCAGGGTGGGATGCTGGAAGATGAACAAAGCGAAGGGCGCCTGGAGGGGGGGAGGGCGAGGTGGTGTTTGTAGTGAAACTCGCATTGAAAGTCTGTGAGGGGAATGGAGAGAAGTTTTGTTCTGTCCTTACAAAACAAAGTTAGGAGAGTTCCCACCAACTTGTGTCATGGTGAAGGGGGGATCACCCGTGTGCTGCCACATTCACAGAAGGAAAGGCTGTGCCTGTTGTCCATAGAGGAGCAGGGTGTGTGAGGGACAGGCAGTGTGAGGGACAGCCAGTGCCATTCATATATCCTCTCCACACACAGTACAGCAAGTATCCATATGGGAGCCATCAAATGTTCTGCACAGAGGAGCAGTTCAATGTGCCTCAGACTGGGGCCAATCAGAGTACAACATGGCCCCGGCCAGTGGGAGAAGAATAGTGCCCCGCAATGGTGGTCAGTGGGAGGAATAGTGCCCCGCGATGGGGGTCAGTGGGAGGAATAGTGCCCCGCGATGGGGGTCAGTGGGAGGAATAGTGCCCCGCGATGGGGGTCAGTGGGAGGAATAGTGCCCCGCGATGGGGGTCAGTGGGAGGAATAGTGCCCCGCGATGGGGGTCAGTGGGAGGAATAGTACCCCGCGATGGGGGTCAGTGGGAGGAATAGTGCCCCGCGATGGGGGTCAGTGGGAGGAATAGTACCCCGCGATGGGGGTCAGTGGGAGGAATAGTACCCCGCGATGGGGGTCAGTGGGAGAAGAATAGTGCCCCGCGATGGGGGTCAGTGGGAGGAATAGTGCCCCGCGATGGGGGTCAGTGGGAGGAGTAGTGCCCCGCGATGGGGGTCAGTGGGAGGAATAGTGCCCCGCGATGGGGGTCAGTGGGAGGAATAGTGCCCCACTATGGGAGTCAGTGTGAGAAGAATAGTGCCTCGCTATGGGGGTCAGTGGGAGGAATAGTGCCCCACTATGGGGGTCAGTGGGAGGAATAGTGCCCCACTAAGGGGGTCAGTGGGAAGAATAGTGCCCCGCTATGGGAGTCAGTGTGAGAAGAATAGTGCCCCGCTATGGGGGTCAGTGGGAGGAATAGTGCCCCCCTAGGGGGGTCAGTGTGAGAAGAATAGTGCCCCACTATGGGGGTCAGTGGGAGGAATAGTGCCCCCCTAGGGGGGTTAGTGTGAGAAGAATAGTGCCCCGCTATGGGGGTCAGTGTGAGAAGAATAGTGCCCTGCGATGGGGGTCAGTGGGAGGAATAGTGTCCCACTATTGGGGTCAGTGGGAGGAATAGTGCCCCACTATGGGGGTCAGTGGGAGGAATAGTGCCCCACTATGGGGGTCAGTGTGAGAAGAATAGTGCCCCACTATGGGGGTCAGTGGAAGGAATAGTGCTCCGCTATGGGGGTCATTGTGAGAAGAATAATGCCCCACTATGGGGGTCAGTGTGAGAAGAATAGTGCCCCACTATAGGGGTCAGTGGAAGGAATAGTGCCCCACTATGCGGGTCAGTGGAAGGAATAGTGCCCCATCATTGGTGTTAGTGGGAAAAATCCTGTCCCATCATTGGTGTTATTGGGAGGAATGGTACCTCATCATTATTGTCAGTGGGAGGAATAGTATCCCATTTTTGGTGACAGTGGGAGGAATAGTGCCTCATCATTGGTGTTATTGGGAGGAATGGTACCTCATCATTATTGTCAGTGGGAGGAATAGTATCCCATTTTTGGTGACAGTGGGAGGAATAGTGCCTCATCATTGGTGTCAGTGGGAGGAATAGTGCCTCATCCTTAGTGTCATTGGGAGGAATAGTGCCTCATCATTGGTGTTATTGGGAGGAATGGTACCTCATCATTATTGTCAGTGGGAGGAATAGTATCCCATTTTTGGTGACAGTGGGAGGAACAGTGCCCCATCATTGGTGTTATTGGGAGGAATAGTGCTTCATCCTTAGTGTCATTGGGAGGAATAGTGCCTCATCCTTAGTGTCAGTGGGAGGAATAGTGCTCCATCTTTGGTGTCAGTGGGAGGAATAGTGCAGTGTCATTGGGAGGAATAGTGCTCCATCTTTGGTGTCACTGAGATTAGGAGAGCCCCCTCAGCACTAG
Source organism: Staurois parvus (assembly GCF_062004578.1). Taxonomy (NCBI): domain Eukaryota; kingdom Metazoa; phylum Chordata; class Amphibia; order Anura; family Ranidae; genus Staurois; species Staurois parvus. The sequence goes on from NW_028317807.1 coordinate 8,311,710, forward strand.
TGTTCAGTGGTCACTTATCTTTGTACAGTATGTGAACCATGCTGCATGCTGTTGCTGTAATGGCCAGATGAGATTCCAGTGGGAATTGTGTAGACGTGGTTGGGCAGGAGCTAACATCAACTAACCATACTGGCTGAAGTACATTACCTGGAGCCGTAGCTCTCTACATTGCAGTGCCTAGCACCTGCTGTCACTGCATGCAGACCTTCAGGATAAGGGCTGGTAAAAAGAGAACAGTGGGTTGTATGTGTAGCACCCTTCTAGGTAGGTGCTAGGATTAGATAGTTAGGATTAGTTATGCTTTTGATAGGCAAGGTTATTTGTCCCTCTGTAGTAGAGTGGCTGTAAATGTTGTTAGGGAAAATCATAAATAGCTTAGTGTACTGAGTGAGCTGTGATCATTTAGTGAGGTCTGCTCTGTGTGCTCAGGTGCTGCTAGTCTTCCTAGCTTCCTGTTAGGAAGACTGCGGAGGTTTCTGGATGATAGGTGTGGAGTTATGCAGATAACAGCATAATTATTGATACAGTCTCAGTCTATCCCAGAGTGAGGGGATCCAAGGCATGCTGGGTAACTGTATATATTCAGCGAGTACACAGAGCTCTGGGTCTTTCCTGGCTAGGATTGCCCAAGCCTGGGAAAGGGCATGTTGCCATCCCAGGCAGCTTCTGCTGTAGGTCCCAGACGAGTGATCTGAAGGCCTAAATTGCTGAGATCTGGGTTCTGCTATGTTGACTGAGGGGATGTCTCCTGAAGATCTGTTCTGGTATCACAGAGGAAGGCGTCCAGTTGCTCTTTGCTCTTGGGCTTTGTGAGTACAGACATACCTAAAGATCTTAGAGACTGTGTGCTGTTTAACCCCCTCCGGTGCTAGGAAGTCAGCTGTGGGTTTAGCAAAGGGAACACCGGCTGGTGTTTCGAAGAGCTTTGTCCATCTGTCCACTACTACCTAAAGCAGGGGTGTCCAAACTTTTTTCAAAGAGGGCCAGATTGGATGAAGTGAACATGGTGGAGGGCCAAACATTTTTCCGAACATTCTTTGAACCATTACAATTAAATGCAAATAAATTATTTTATGCCAAGTTAATTGCAAACAACATACTTTTCATTTCATAACATTAAGATCAACTGACAGCTGAGTTTTCACAATGTATTGAAAATAAATTTAAAAAAAACTTACCTGCACTAATGTGAAGGGTGAAAAAGGTAGCTGGAGCTGAAGTCTCTGCTCGGCAGCCGGGAGGGGAAGAGAAACACACTTCACGCTGGAAGCCCGGCCCTGACGTCACCGCCCTCTGTCGCTCCCAGCGCAGCGCAGTCACGCATGCGCACTGCTCTCAAGCAGAAGACTGTCTGCCACAGAAGGGAGGGCCGTGCGACAGCCGCATTTACACAGACCAGGGAGAACGCGCCGCAGTCAGGCATGCGCAGTGCCCTCTGCTCTCAAGCAGAAGACTGTCTGCCATAGAAGGGAGGGCCGTGGGAGGGCCACATTACACAGAGCAGGGAGGGCTGTTGGAGGGCCGTATTAAACCGACCCCCGGGCCGTAAATGGCCCGCGGGCCGGACTTTGGACATGCCTGACCTAAAGGGACACTACTCTGAACTCCTAAGAAGTTACTGCTGTTACTGCTACTACTAGTTGCTTCTGCCTAACGCTGAAGTTCATTGTTTGATTCAAGCATGGACTCGGATATACTGTAGCTTATTCTGAAGATTAGACAAAGTCCTCAGTGTACATAGGTTCTAAACTGGAGTACCCCACTCATCTCCCTAAACCCCATCCCCATTCTTCAAAAATAAAGACAGCAAAAACAATATCCCTAGACTGATTAGAGAAACAAATGAGCCAGGCTGTGGGGCAAGGTATTTGGGGAGGCCCTGGACAGTATTCCTGCAGCTCCTATGGGAGTAGCGCTACATATGTTTCCCCTCATTGGTAGTTTAAGCTGGTCTAGCTGTACTTGCTGCTGACAGCTGCTTACATTTGGCCTAAATGCATTAAAGATTGTGCATATTAACAATTTTTGTGAAAGTGTGTGACAATCTTTACATATATGGACCCCAACTGTTTAATCCATGGGACTGTTGTCATCTGAGCAGATCCAGTGGGTGGTAAAATGTTGCAGACACAACACGGAAAAGCTGGCACTAGACCGTAATATCATATTAGGGCATTTACTGACCCTGCATTATAAACCCAGTGTATGAAAGTTGGAAGAAAGAGAAATGAAAGGGTGAGGTTGTTTATTGCAAGCTGCCCATAGATATGGGATATGACAGATGATTGCTTGCCAATTACTCTTGAACATGGATTGGACAGGTTAGAAATCTTGATGATAATAAGCACTGTTAGTGTATTCTTGCATCGCTCTTTTTCCCCTTTCATCCCTCTGATCTCCATTTGCTTCTCTCTCCATTTTCATGTACTTGGTCCATGAGCATGTGTTCTGGCAAAGCCAACTTTCATATTTATGAGCATGACACCCAGTCCTGGTGCGTGATCACATATGCATGTTTAGTTTTTGCCATGGGCCAATGAGCATTTTAATATCTATGTGCTTTGAAGGTCTAGTAAAATCAATGGTAGCTCAAACCACTGGATAGCACTGCAAAGTAGTAATAAAACCACATGTGCATATTTTTGTGTTTAGCATGGTCAGAATTATCCTATAATGCAGCTATGCTGGAATGGAGATGGGAGTCTTGCATGAAGCTATTTTCTCAAACCACTCTTGTGGTAAGTCTTACGATTTCTTTCTAAAACCTCTGAAACAGCACTATACAAAAGTAGGATGTATTATTTATTTATTTATTACAGGTACTTATATACCTGTGCACTTAGACATGCATGTATTCTAAAGGTCTTGTGCTTCAAGTGTTGTGTTTTAGACTTGTTGGAGTGCCTTTGAGCATGCATTTTAACAAACATTTTTGCACACAGAACAGAAACAAGTGGCTGAGTTCTTTGTGTACATGTTTACTGTGGTGTGCTCTTGTTACCTGTAAATGTAACCCAAATGATAAGAACAGTACCACTCAAATGCCCCCAAACCTGTATCAGTCGGTTCAACATGTTACTAAACTGGTGCAGGACAGACGAAACAAGCTTGTCAGGATCTAGTGGACTTCAAGAAAATGGCGCCCATCCGCACACAGACACTGGCTCACTGTAACGTATAGATGAAAAATAGGCTGCAGCTTATACTCTCCACCTGTGGAGGACTCCTCAGAGGCCTTTCACCCTTTCTGGGGCGTATTCATAGAGGCCCTTAATAAGCCCTGGAAAGGGCAATACACGTCTTTTACCTGGGCTAGCATTCATCTTTATAGAAGGCGAGCTTGTGAACTGCTCCGCAATGCACACAATGAAATCATACAATTGATACCTATGGTACAACTCTAGGGAAACACTGTTTATATATATATATATATATATATATATATATATATATATATATATATATATATATATATATATATTGTGGCAGTGCGGTGTCCTGCCACGGTCAAAATAAAGCTGAAAACCCTGGATTCTCAACCAGGCAGGTTGAGGGGCTCCAGAGAGTTGATATATTGCAGAGGAAACTGGCTTTTCAGTTTCCTCATATATTCATTAAGTCTGTTTTGGGATCTGGAGCCTGGAGATTTCAAAGAGATCTGGGAGGGATGAAATCTCCAAACCGGGGTCCGTGTTTTGAGAACCCCCAGCACACTGATTGCACAGGTGTGTGCAGGCCTTTTTATAGAGTCCTGACCATAGTTCTGGGCTCCACCCCGGCAGACAGGAGTCAGGAGGGCTCCACCCCGGCAGACGGGAGGTCTCTGCCTTGGAGTCAGGTGGAAGCCAGACTAGCTGTGTGCTAGTGCCATATTTTGGGAAGACTCTGCAGGAGACAGAGTTAAAACTGTGTACAAGCCAGGAGGCTGAATACTGTTAATTTGATTGATGGTGGATACCCCTGTGTGGGAAGCATTTTATTTGAACTTTCTTATAAATAAAATTGTGCAAAAAGGCCATTAAAAAGAAGCGAGTTGCTGTGTGCTTTGAAGAAGCTCTACCACTCTGAAGCGAGTTCCCACATATGATGGAGGATTCGGGCAGAACTAGAGATCCCAGCAAGGAAGTAAGTTCATGTGTTGAACTGTGTTTGGTGCATGACTCTACACTATCAGTGTGTGCAGGTGAGGATATCCTGCAGAGAAAAGGAACTTTCCTTAAAGAGACAGTGCTCCATTGTGTACCAGGACTGTGCAAAAGTGTTGTGGAGTGACTGCAAAGATGGGGCGGTCAAAACTCAAAAAAGAAGCAAGATTTTCTGAAATGAGAGACAGAGCCCTGTGGCTGGAGGGGTTGTTACCACCAGAACAAGCCCCATACATGGCTGCACAAAGTTTGCCACAGTGGGAAGTGCATGCTGTTGTCCCTGGCAATGCTGCTGAAAGGAAACCAGTTTTCTGTGTGCAGAGTACTAAGCCTGAAAGAGGATGCAGTGTTGGAAGTTCGGCTAAGATACTGCCGCAAGAGCGCTGTTTGCGGTGCAGTGAATGGGGGCACACTGTCTCCAAATGCCCTTTATCCCAGCTTCCAGTGCAAGGTGACAGAACCAGACAAAGGTCTGGGTATGCAATTGGGAAGCCTGCTTGGAGTTCCAGGAAGGAGCAGCAGGCTGCCCAAAAGTTTCAGAAAAATGTGGTTGCCCATAGCAACACATGTTACTTCAGGCCTGCGGACCCTGTGAGAGAAGTGTCGTCTGCAGAGCATGGTGGCAACACAGAGATGAGAGTTCAGCGCAACTGGAGGAACCCAGCGCAACTGGAGTGCCATCTCCCATAGCAACAGGAGAAAGCCTGCCAACCAGGAGAAGGGGCTACAAGGGAGATGTGGTTCCGTATCCCAAGAAGGTTATCGGTGGAACCATACCCTGCCTGGAATGTGGTCAGTTTGGGCATGGTATCTTTACCTGCCCCAGATTATGGAATACCACTGATGAGGGTGGTACTGGGCAAAAGTCTTCATCTGCAAGCCCAGATTCGTGTTTAAAAATGTTGGCAGCCACCTCTAGCAACAGTAAGGAAGTACCTGTTGTGCCTGCGGGGGGTGCCAAGGAGTCAGAAGTGCCTGCCACAGTATCATCCTATAGCTGCATGGATGAACTGGCTGGCCAAAGAGAGGAGATGACAGAAAGGATCCAGATCCCACGCACTCAAGTGAAGAAGGTGAAGCCTGTGGAAGTGATGGGTAAGACTGGTACTTTTGAGAAAAATGTGAGAGATACTAATGCAATGATTGAGACTGACTTTGAGACTCTCTGCTATAAATTTGGGATACTCCCAGTTGGGAAACCCACTGCTGGTGATTGTGAGAGAGACTTGCCTCTGTATAATGCTTTTAGTGGGGAGGCAACAGTTAAAAATGTGAAGAGTACTGATATTGGGGTTGCACCAATGTCCTATAAACAGAATGCTAAATTAAATGTAGTAGGGGTGACCACTAAGCAGGATGTGTTATCTCCCCTAGCAACAGTGGTTAAGGTAACCCAGGATAACTATGCTGTTGCTCTGGTGGACCAGAGCGTATCTGAATTGAGTGATGAGAATTTGTTATTTCAGTGTGGCAATGGTGAATCTAAAAGGTATGAATGTATTCATAATGATGGGTCAATGCAATCCACTATTGCAAAAGTTTTTGTAGTGAATGACACGCCACTAGGTCACGGTGGTGAGAGTGTGAAATTGCAACCTGCTGTGCCTAGAGAAGGAGTCTCAGTGTGATATGGATTATGAAGATATAGGTAATGGGTCTGATACAGAGCCACTCTGTCCCTCTGTGTCTCCTTCAGCGGTTGGAGTGGTACTGCGTAGTACCTCTGATGGGATCACAGGGACGATGGACTGGGACAGATGGGCAACAAGCTTGTTGGCGTTAATAAAAGATACCTCTGTTGCCAACAATGAAGTGGACACAACTTCTGCTGTGCTGAATAGAGTGACTGTCAGGGATCGCGGCTCCGTGCTCCTCGATCGCGGCACTAGGTCCCGGCGAGCCGCGGCTGACAGGACGCCGCGCATGCGCAGTAGGTGCCGGGGGCGCGCCTCAGGCGCCCAATGACAGCCGGGGGCGCGTCCTAGCCGGCCAATGACAGTGCAGGGCGCACTATTTAAAGATGCCCTGCACTGTCACAGATTGCCGCAAGGTCTTCCTGTGATCCCGAGTTCCTGCACCTGTCTAGTGACCCTGATTGATCCTGACTACGCTGCCTGCCCCTGTGATTGACCCGGATTGCCCTGACTATTCTGCCTGCTCCTGTGATTGACCCGGATTGTCCTGACTACTCTGCCTGCTCCTGCGTTTGACCCGGATTGCCCTGACCATTCTACGGATTGACTTCCCTGCTGACCCTGCGTGTGACCCGACTACTCTTCGCCTACCGATTCTGTACCCCGCTTACCCTCACGGGCCCACGATCCGTTACTACCCTGCTGGGGCCGCCATCCTCTTCATATCTGGCTCTCCCGGTACCTGTCCCCAAAGGTCTCCTCAGCCACTGGTGGGCCTGCTCGGAGGTCGTGACCTGGCCCGGGACTGTTTCAAGTCCATTCCCACCATCAGGGGCTCTGGTGAAAGCACAGCCCGGGCTTAGACCCCACGCTCTGAGTAGGTCTGTCAGTTGGCAGCCTGAGGCACCACCTGGCGGATCATAACAGTGACTGTGGAGCAGCTATTAGTCCAGGGCGCTCCTGTCGCTGCCAAAATTAACTCACTGCTGGTAAAAGGCACCATTGAGGATAAACACTCAGCAGAAGTTTTGCTCACAGCCCATAAAGGAGTTAATGGTGTGGTATACCAAACTGATATCCATAGAGAAGCCGTGGAAGAGCTCATTGACACTGAGCCTCAGAGTATTTGGGTGAATCCCACACCTGGTTACGCTCTGGGAGAACCCCAGGTTATTGTGTTGGGTACCTTGAGCCGAGAGGAAGCCTCTTTAAGAAGCACCACCTCTGAGGCATCAGTAAATGAGGGTCTCCATGTCTCCAGGAAGGTCTTATGTGTGGAATCAGGCTGTCTTTTTATAACAGACCTGCTGATGGAAATGTTAGCCTTCTGGAGTGTACAGCCGGTGTATACCTTGCTGTCTCTTCCATGTTCGGGGGAGCTGGTACAGCGGAGTACCGCTAATTGGAGCTGGGTATTACAGGCTATACAAGACAAAGATGGTCAATATAGGAATTCTGTGATACCATCCTTGTTGGTAATGGTGAAAATTGTCTTTCAGTGCATTGCTGGGTTGCTTCATAGCAGTAATCTGTATGAGAGGCACACCAGAGTACTGTTGGACAGGACAGAGGTTTTGGCAGAAGTGCCAGAAGACACATGTATATGTGATGTGGTTGGGGTCGTCTACCCAAATGCAGAATTATGTAAGGATGGTTTGGCATCAGGACAGTTGCTGGCAGAGTCTTTTGTGACAGCGAAGTCAATGGGTAGTGACGTTTCCATGGGAGACACCCACTCCGCTGTGTGTAATTCCTCTCCAGAAACTGCCCTGCCAATTACTAGTGAACTGAGTTCTGACAAGAGTCTTTTGGCTAATGATAAAAAGGGAAATGTGTTAATGAATTTGGATTGTCTGATTACTATGTGTGATAACAAAAAGAATGGTAGACTTGGTGGTCAAGTTGACATGGTAGCTGGTCATCCTGAAAAAGGTAATGAGTGCTTAACAGACACAAGAGAGGTTAGGAGTATAGTAGTAGGCCCCCTACATGTTCAGGAAGGTCACTCTGGAAAAGTTTTCCAAAGGTCCAGTAAACGCCCAAGTTGTAAGAATGAAAGGTCTAAGGGAACTGGCCCAAAGCTTAACAAGAGGATGTTAAAAGTGTTTGATTCCCAAATAAAAGAGCCCACCTCTATTACTAAAGGGTCTAAAAATATAACCCCATCAAAATTAAATAAAGCAAAAAGGGATGGTCTAGAGGAAGTTGAGGGAGCACGTTGTAATATTACAGGTATCAGGCACTTAAAGCTTAGGCGTCAACCCCGGGTTACAAAGGGTACTGAGTTTTGTAAACCCCCTAGTGGTAAAAGGACTAGCATAGTCTTAAGGAAATTAGAAAGGCCGCGCTTTTGGAAGCACACTCGTAAAAAGGCACGGGGATGTCATAGAGCCCAAGTAAGGGTAGCAAGAGGAGACAAGGGAAGTCATCTCTTGGGGCAGGGAGTAGTGTCTCCCTTTGATGAAAATGAAGTCAGCCAAAAAGCAAGGGTTTTAGGTTTGTGTGTTCCGCCCCCTACGGGGTCAAAACAAAGGGGGGGATATGTGGCAGTGCGGTGTCCTGCCACGGTAAAAATAAAGCTGAAAACCCTGGATTCTCAACCAGGCAGGTTGAGGGGCTCCAGAGAGTTGATATATTGCAGAGGAAACTGGCTTTTCAGTTTCCTCATATATTCATTAAGTCTGTTTTGGGATCTGGAGCCTGGAGATTTCAAAGAGATCTGGGAGGGATGAAATCTCCAATCCGGGGTCCGTGTTTTGAGAACCCCCAGCACACTGATTGCACAGGTGTGTGCAGGCCTTTTTATAGAGTCCTGACCATACAGTGGGGATCGAAAGTTTGGGCACCCCAGCTAAAAATTTGTATTAATGTGCATAAAGAAGCCAAGGAAAGATGGAAAAATCTCCAAAAGGCATCAAATTACAGATTAGACATTCTTATAATATGTCCACAAAAGTTAGATTTTATTTCCATGATTTACACTTTCAAAATAATAGAAAACAAAAAAATGGCGTCTGCAAAAGTTTGGGCACCCTGCAGAATTTATAGCATGCACTGCCCCCTTTGCCAAGCTGAGGCCTGCCAGTGTCATGGATTGTTCTCAATCATTGTCTGGGAAGACCAGGTGATGTCTATCTCAAAGGGTTTAAATGCCCAGACTTATCTGACCTTGCCCCAACAATCAGCACCATGGGTTCTTCTAAGCAGTTGTCTAGAAAACTGAAACTGAAAATAGTTGACGCTCACAAAGCTGGAGAAGGCTATAAGAAGATAGCAAAGCGTTTTCAGATGTCAATATCCTCTGTTCGAAATGTAATTAAGAAATGGCAGTCATCAGTAACAGTGGAAGTTAAAGCAAGATCTGGAAGACCAAGAAAAATATCAGACAGAACAGCTCGCAGGATTGTGAGAAAAACAATTCAAAACCCACGTTTGACTGCACGATCCCTCCAGAAAGATCTGGCAGACACTGGAGTTGTGGTACACTATTCCACTATAAAGAGATACTTGTACAAATATGGTCTTCATGGAAGAGTCATCAGAAGAAAACCTCTTCTACGTCCTCACCACAAAAATCATCGTTTGAACTTTGCAAATGAACATATAGACAAGCCTGATGCATTTTGGAAACAAGTTCTGTGGACCGATGAGGTTAAAATTGAACTTTCTGGCCAGAATGAGCAAAGGTACGTTTGGAGAAGAAGGGGCACAGAATTTAATGAAAAGAACCTCTGTCCAACTGTTAAGCATGGGGTTGGATCAATCATGCTTTGGGGTTGTGTTGCAGCCAGTGGCACAGGGAACATCTCACGAGTAGAAGGAAAAATGAATTCAATAAAATTTCAGCAAATTTTGGATGGTAACTTAATGCCATCTGTGAAAAAGCTGAAGTTAAAGAGAGGATGGCTTCTACAAATGGATAATGATCCTAAACACACCTCGAAATCCACAGGGGATTACATCAAGAGGCGTAAACTGAAGGTTTTGCCATGGCCTTCACAATCTCCTGACCTCAACATAATTGAAAATCTATGGATAGACCTTAAAAGAGCAGTGCGTGACAGACAGCCCAGAAATCTCAAAGAACTGGAAGACTTTTGTAAGGAAGAATGGGCAAAGATACCTCAAACAAGAATTGAAAGACTGTTGGCTGGCTACAAAAAGCATTTACAAGCTGTGATACTTGCCAAAGGGGGCAGTACAAGATATTAACTCTGCAGGGTGCCCAAACTTTTGCAGACGCCATTTTTTTGTTTTCTGTTATTTTGAAAGTGTAAATGATGGAAATAAAATCTAACCTTTGTTGACATATTATAAGAATGTCTAATCTGTAATTTGATGCCTTTTGGAGATTTTTCCATCTTTCCCTGGCTTCTTTATGCACATTAACACAAATTTTTAGCTGGGGTGCCCAAACTTTCGATCCCCACTGTAGTTCTGGGCTCCACCCCGGCAGACAGGAGTCAGGAGGGCTCCACCCCGGCAGACGGGAGGTCTCTGCCTTGGAGTCAGGTGGAAGACAGACTAGCTGTGTGCTAGTGCCATATTTTGGGAAGACTCTGCAGGAGACAGAGTTAAAACTGTGTACAAGCCAGGAGGCTGAATACTGTTAATTTGATTGATGGTGGATACCCCTGTGTGGGAAGCATTTTATTTGAACTTTCTTGTAAATAAAATTGGGCAAAAAGGCCCTTAAAAAGAAGCGAGTTGCTGTGTGCTTTGAAGAAGCTCTACCACTCTGAAGCGAGTTCCCACAATATATATATATATATATATAGGGAATCACTCTCAAGCCCACAATTGTAAATGTGTCCTACATTTATTAAAGCAAGGAATATAAACATAGGTACTCTCCCATTTGAGGAAATCTAAAATAATATCACAAACAATGTTCTCTGTACTAATTTAAAGGAGGTCATATTTATATTAAAAAAAAAAAAAATAAGCTTGTAAAAAAAGCTCATGTCTGTAACATCTGAGATCTAATAGAGCACCAAACGTTTCTTCTTCAAAACAACACTGACAAATCATTAAGACAAAATGACAAATGACTGATATTTGACAAGTGGGATAATTTATAAATGGTTGCCAACACCCAGTTGAGAAGATTAAAAGTAGGTAGCGTCTGATGTTTGAAAATATTGTGTTAAACATGACAGGATTGTGGCGCCTTTTTATTATTAAACATGTAATTATATTTTTTTGTTTGTCCTTTTTTTCTTGAAATTACATTACAAGAAGAATCCAGGCTGTTTTATTGCAAAGGAATGTGGAAGAATAGTGTAATGTGTTAACCACTTACACATGTGGCATCCTTTTTTGAGAGAGCCCAATGAAAACACCCCTGTCAAAGCACTGGTGCCCTAAGCTGACTACTTTTGGGTCCTGTGCATTACTTCATTTGAAGTTATTGAAACTTTAGAAATTCTTACATTATATATAGAGATGAGCGAATCGAACCAGGCGAACCGGAATTCGAGTCGAATTTCAGGAAATATTCGTTTCGCGGCGAAACCGAAATTTTGCCTACTTCGGGTGCGCGAATCGAACATTTCCCGATCAGCCGGCAAAAGTGTCCCTGCAGTGAGCTCCGCTATTTCTGACAGTTCTCTGACAGAAGGAACACATGTTTAGCGGTTGAAACATTGTATCTATTAGTTTATATTTAGGATACAGATGTTTCAACCACTGTTCATGTGAAGAAGCTGTGAGAGAACTGTCAGAAATAGAGGAACTCTGCACATACACTTTTTGCCGACTTGGAATTATTCTTCTTTTCATCCTACTTCTTCTTCTTCTTCTTCTTCATCCTCATCCTCATCCTCTTCTTCTGAGGATGAGGATGAAGAAGAAGAAGAAGCAGTAGGATGAAAATAAGAATAATTCCAAGCCGGCAAAAAGTGTATGTGCAGAGTTCCTCTATTCTGCAGATACACTTAGAGGAGCTCTGCACATACACTTTTTGCCTGTTTGGAATTAATCTTATTTTCATCCTACTTCTTCTTCTTCTTCTTCTTTATCCTCATCCTCAGAAGAAGAAGAAGAGGATGAAGAAGAAGAAGAAGAAGAAGAAGAAGAAGAAGTAGGATGAAAATAAGAATAATTGCAAGCCGGCAAAAAGTGTATGTGCAGAGTTCCTCTATTCTGCAGATACACTTAGAGGAGCTCTGCACATACACTTTTTGCCGGCTTGGAATTAATCTTATTTTCATCCTACTTCTTCTTCTTCTTCTTCTTCTTCATCCTCATCCTCATCCTCAGAAGAAGAAGAAGAGGATGAGGATGAGGATGAAGAAGAAGAAGAAGAAGAAGAAGAAGTAGGATGAAAATAAGAATAATTCCAAGCCGGCAAAAAGTGTATGTGCAGAGCTCCTCTAAGTGTATCTGCAGAGCTCCTCTAAGTGTATCTGCAGAATAGAGGAACTCTGCACATACACTTTTTGCCGGAAACCGCTGTATGGAGGGAATGTCCCAGAACTGTCAGAAATAGTCTATTTCTGACAGTTCTGGGACATTCACTCCATACAGCTGTTTCAACCGCTGTATGGAGGGAATGTCATAGAACTGTCAGAAATAGACTATTAATGACAGTTCTGGGACTGTCCTTCCATACAGCGGTTGAAACATTGTATCTATTTGTTTCCATAAATGGATCCATTTATGGAAACAAATAGATACAATGTTTCAACCGCTGTATGGAAGGACAGTCCCAGAACTGTCATTAATAGTCTATTTCTGACAGTTCTATGACATTCCCTCCATACAGCGGTTGAAACAGCTGTATGGAGTGAATGTCCCAGAACTGTCAGAAATAGACTATTTCTGACAGTTCTGGGACATTCCCTCCATACAGCGGTTTCCGGCAAAAAGTGTATGTGCAGAGTTCCTCTATTCTGCAGATACACTTAGAGGAGCTCTGCAGATACACTTAGAGGAGCTCTGCACATACACTTTTTGCCGGCTTGGAATTATTCTTATTTTCATCCTACTTCTTCTTCTTCTTCTTCTTCTTCTTCTTCATCCTCATCCTCATCCTCTTCTTCTGAGGATGAGGATGAAGAAGAAGAAGCAGTAGGATGAAAATAAGAATAATTCCAAGCCGGCAAAAAGTGTATGTGCAGAGTTCCTCTATTCTGCAGATACACTTAGAGGAGCTCTGCACATACACTTTTTGCCTGTTTGGAATTAATCTTATTTTCATCCTACTTCTTCTTCTTCTTCTTCTTCTTTATCCTCATCCTCAGAAGAAGAAGAAGAGGATGAAGAAGAAGAAGAAGAAGAAGTAGGATGAAAATAAGAATAATTGCAAGCCGGCAAAAAGTGTATGTGCAGAGTTCCTCTATTCTGCAGATACACTTAGAGGAGCTCTGCACATACACTTTTTGCCGGCTTGGAATTAATCTTATTTTCATCCTACTTCTTCTTCTTCTTCTTCTTCTTCTTCATCCTCATCCTCATCCTCAGAAGAAGAAGAAGAGGATGAAGAAGAAGAAGAAGAAGAAGAAGAAGTAGGATGAAAATAAGAATAATTCCAAGCCGGCAAAAAGTGTATGTGCAGAGCTCCTCTAAGTGTATCTGCAGAGCTCCTCTAAGTGTATCTGCAGAATAGAGGAACTCTGCACATACACTTTTTGCCGGAAACCGCTGTATGGAGGGAATGTCCCAGAACTGTCAGAAATAGTCTATTTCTGACAGTTCTGGGACATTCACTCCATACAGCTGTTTCAACCGCTGTATGGAGGGAATGTCATAGAACTGTCAGAAATAGACTATTAATGACAGTTCTGGGACTGTCCTTCCATACAGCGGTTGAAACATTGTATCTATTTGTTTCCATAAATGGATCCATTTATGGAAACAAATAGATACAATGTTTCAACCGCTGTATGGAAGGACAGTCCCAGAACTGTCATTAATAGTCTATTTCTGACAGTTCTATGACATTCCCTCCATACAGCGGTTGAAACAGCTGTATGGAGTGAATGTCCCAGAACTGTCAGAAATAGACTATTTCTGACAGTTCTGGGACATTCACTCCATACAGCGGTTGAAACATTGTATCTATTTTTTTCCATAAATGACATTCTGCAGATACACTTAGAGGAGCGCTGCAGATACACTTTTTGCCGGCTTGGAATTATTCTTATTTTCATCCTACTTCTTCTTTTTCTTCTTATGAGGATGAGGATGAAGAAGAAGAAGTAGGATGAAAATAAGATTAATTCCAAGCCGGCAAAAAGTGTATCTGCAGCGCTCCTCTAAGTGTATCTGCAGAATGTCATTTATGGAAAAAAATAGATACAATGTTTCAACCGCTGTATGGAGTGAATGTCCCAGAACTGTCATAAATAGTCTATTTCTGACAGTTCTGGGACATTCACTCCATACAGCTGTTTCAACCGCTGTATGGAGGGAATGTCATGGAACTGTCAGAAATAGACTATTAATGACAGTTCTGGGACTCTGACAGTTCCATGACATTCCCTCCATACAGCGGTTGAAACAGCTGTATGGAGTGAATGTCCCAGAACTGTCAGAAATAGACTATTTCTGACAGTTCTGGGACAATCACTCCATACAGCTGTTTCAACCGCTGTATGGAGGGAATGTCATGGAACTGTCAGAAATAGACTATTAATGACAGTTCTGGGACTCTGACAGTTCCATGACATTCCCTCCATACAGCGGTTGAAACAGCTGTATGGAGTGAATGTCCCAGAACTGTCAGAAATAGACAGAAACTGTCACAGAACTGTCCTTCTTCTCATCCTTCTTCTCATCCTTCTTCTCATCCTTCTTCTCATCCTTCTCCTTCTTCTTCTCATCCTTCTCCTTCTTCTCATCCTTCTCCTTCTCCTTCTTCTCATCCTTCTCCTTCTTCTCATCCTTCTCCTTCTCCTTCTTCTCATCCTTCTCCTTCTCCTTCTTCTCATCCTTCTCCTTCTTCTCATCCTTCTCCTTCTCCTTCTTCTCATCCTTCTCCTTCTCCTTCTTCTCATCCTTCTCCTTCTCCTTCTTCTCATCCTTCTCCTTCTCCATCTTCTCATCCTTCTCCTTCTTCTCATCCTTCTCCTTCTCCTTCTTCTCATCCTTCTCCTTCTTCTCATCCTTCTCCTTCTTCTCATCCTTCTCCTTCTTCTCATCCTTCTCCTTCTTCTCATCCTTCTCCTTCTTCTCATCCTTCTCCTTCTCCTTCTCCTCATCCTTCTCCTTCTCCTTCTCCTCATCCTTCTCCTTCTCCTTCTTCTCATCCTTCTCCTTCTCCTTCTTCTCATCCTTCTCCTTCTCCTTCTTCTCATCCTTCTCCTTCTCCTTCTTCTCATCCTTCTCCTTCTCCTTCTCCTTCTCTTTCCTCATCTCCAAGGGCATTTAAATTAAAGGTACAGTGTTCTGCACTAATTTAAAGGCTCTCTGAAGCCTAGAAACCCTTTTTATAAGTCATCTTCGTAGCGAAGAAATTCGCATCGAATCGAATTTCACACTGGAATTCGCCGAATCAGCCGAAACGAATTTTTGAGAAATTCGCTCATCTCTAATTATATACTTGGATCTGCCTAACGTTCAGGTCTATGACTAATTCAAAAGAAGTGGAATAAGATTTCCTGGTTTATCTTAGGCCAGCCATAGATGGATTGAAATTCGGTCAGTTCAGCAGGAACCAGCTGAGTTTTAATCCATGTACAGGGGTGTGGAAATTTTTGAAAAAACTACTTGCCCAGGGACTAAATTGGGGCCCCAATCTACTTGTCCAGATAAAAAAAATGGTTTTTTTAACCAAAAACGTATTTAAATTGGAGGTGATTTTAGGAATGTCTGGGGCTTTTAAAAACAAAAGAGACTTTATGGCTACTTCAACGTGTAATATTTTTAACATTGCACTGTTTATCTCCTCCTCTCCTCCTTGCCTGTCTACAGGAGGGAGGAGAGTTTCCTTGCAGTGTAATGAGCACCGATTGGCTGCTCATCAGGAAAGGGTGGGTCAGGGTTTATACTTTATCCCTTTCGCTGCCAGAGCCGTTTTTGCATTTTCTCTGCCAGAGCCGTTTTTGAGTTTTTTGCACACGTTTAAAAAATCATTTTAGGCCTGAAGATTACATAAAACCCGCTATCGTTATATATTTTCTGAAAACAGAGAACCTAGAGAATAAAATAGTGGTATTTCCAATTTTTTATGTTGCATGATATTACCGAAACGTTTCTGTAAAAAATACAAGAGTTCATTTTAGGGCACAAAAAAACTATGAATTATCCTATTTTTTTGTAAAATATTAAAGATGAGGTTGCACTGAGTAAATAGATATCCAACATATCAAACCTTAAATTTGTGCGTGCTCCTGAAATGGCAATGAACTTCAGTACCCTATATTTTCTAAAGGTCGACACTTTTAAAGCTCCTTATAGGTCACCAGTTTAGTGTTACGGAGGAGGCCTGGTGCTAGAATTATTGCTCTCATTCTGCCGTGCGCGGCGATATGTGACATGTATCGCAATCGACGGATTCATGCATAGGCGCCCCAACGTGTGCTTTTACATTTGTATGTGTTATATGTGGGGGTGGGGGCCTCAATTTGTTTTTCTTCAGAGGATGGTATGTGGTTGGGTGTAACGTTCATTTTTTACAATTTAAAAAAAACCTTTTTTTTTTACTTCTACTTTTTTTTCGGCCTCTAGCCGACGGCGAGCTGGGCCCACAGATGGGCAAGTGGAGCCTGGGAGACCTCACGCGGGGGGCGCAGAGAGGCTGGCACTGTGTGAAGCAATCGGCGGCAGCACTGCTGCCGATTGCGTCACCTGACAGGTGTGCCCTGCTTCTTGCCCGAAAGAAAGAAACTACCTGCCCGACGCCTGGAACTACATGTCCTGGGCGTCTGGCGATAGGAATCCCACATCCCTGATGTATGGGCAGGCTGATTGTACTGAAGTTGATCTATCAATTGACTTCAGTAATAGTAAAAAAAATTAAAAATGGGACTTTAAATACCCATCCAGTGCTCAAATATGAACATGATACACTTATTAAAAATGCTACAACACTTTATTCCAAGAATTTAAAAGTATAGTTTCCATTAAAAACATTGGTAAAGTAGGACATTGATCCTGTCGCTTGTCTCCCACATACAATGATGGAGGTACTATAGCACTAAAGTCCTTTAGAGATCTTACACTGTAGGCCGACACGTTTCACGGGGTGACCAGCTTCCTCAGGACCTTAGATCTTAAAAATATCGATATAATAATTACTGGAATAATATAAAAAAATTTTAAAATTAGACCATTCCAAAAATTTCAAATACAATAACCCTCACTGAGCAACTAATCCCAGAGAAATGAAGAAAGAGGGAAAAAAAAGGAGGGATATAAAATTATATGTGTTGATAAATATTATTAAATATATATATATATATATATATATCTACAGTATGTGCCCATATATACCTTGTATGGGCCAGATTCAATAGCACTTAGAAATAAACATATTTGTGAGTCAATAGAAAATCTTAGCTTGGTATGTCTTGCCGCCCCATGGGAAGACCACCACCAGGGGAATTATGATAAACTAGGAAAAAGAGAGAAGGGGAAATGAATGTATATCAGTTTAATGGCCAAGGATGCCTGTATCACTAATGGAGAACCCGCCTCCAAACTGCAATCAGATGTGAAAATGAGCCAACCCAATAAAAAATTATATGATTATGTGATTACGTAAAAATATAATTCCTGATAACAAATGGGTTATATTGTCCATGTGTATATAGTTGTTTATAAATTGACAGCCAACAAAATCTTGCCATTCAATGAATATCCTAGGTTAACTCACACACAGTTGGCAAGATAAAGATGGCACTAAAGATCCAGGGTAAAATAAAGTATCGTAATAAGCTTACCCTGGGTGGGAATGGATTATTAAATATATGAGCAAACTATGAATCACATATAAATCCCATATATCCTTGCTCGAAAAAGGTTGCAAAGAATCATGGACAACAAGGTGTTAATCCCTGAAAATAAATATACACCTATCAGCACTAACCATAGCCATCAAACACTGTCTCCAGTGTCAACAGAATAAAGCAAAACAAACACAATCTCAATTACAATAAATTTACCCTGTGAGCATGAGGACAAGGGCATACACTGCATGATCTCGAAACAAACCGACGTCCTATAAATACACCCAAAGTCCGATTTTTCTGTGTCTTCTTACTATTACTATTTTGACAGGGATGACACCCTCCAATGGTATAACCCATTGATAGCACCCACTCCCTATATAAATACATTTGTCTTTTCAATTAACTTCAATACAACCAGTCTGTCATTTTTTTTGTCATATGATCACTGTATAGCCCTTATAGCCACCAGCAATGATAATTGTATTCTGACAGAGAAACCCGCCAATACAATAGCACAGTGGGAGGGATTCTTATATCAACACTTACTGTTTTGATTGGGGAATCAAGCAATCTTCTTTCCTTCAATCCATGGTTGAAAGAAAATTGCATAATCTATGGCCAGCCTTAGGGAAAATCAAAAGTGGTCTGTAAGGAAGAAAATTAGCCAATTGACTCTTCCTCTCGAATAGGGTGAGCAATAAGAGGTCTGAGGTCAGAGCATTCTCACATGGATAACAATTGTTTTCCAGCCTTAATTATATAGTAAATGGTTAGAAAAAGATATGATTATTTTATATTTGAAGAGATCCTTGGAGTCGAAGTTGATATCTACATAAAGTGTATGCTCAGGTTTTGCGAAACCCAGACAGTTCAGAAACTATTTTGGCATGAAACAGATTTGTGTCTACATCATAAGGCATATCAAGGACACTCCAAACATTAGTATCTTAGATGTGGTTGAAAGTAGGCTTTTTTTGACAGGATTAGCTAATGAATGGATTCTTCTATTGACACTAGGTTGGATGCAAAGGCATAACCTAATCTTTTACGGGTATCTGTGCTAGCCAGTGAGACCCTATAGAAGAATGGATGCATCAGTTGGTCATTTGTTTTTAGGCCCATGGAGTAGGGTGGTAGATGAGCACTGCAGTAGACTTCTGCATTTTCATGGAAGAACAACTGGAACCTAACAAGGTATTTTAACCTGTCTGTTCCACTAACCCCCCGCCCCTTCCCCACTGAGCCCTGGCTAATGTTTTTTGAAGGTGTCCTACAGAAAATAAATCGTTGTGCCAACTGGATGATTGTCATCTAATGTTTGAGTGCCATCAGACCTCAGCAGACACACTGGGCTAATGAATCTCAGAGGGAGAGTAAGTTCTTCAGATTAGCAAGGCTAGTCATACACCAATGGATTTCTCCTGTTCATCCCATGGATTAATTAGCATGAATGAAGAAATCTCCCGATCGGATTTCAGAATACCCTAACAGTGACTGAAATTTGAGTTGTATATGCCAGGCTTTAAAATTGTTCTGAGATTAGAAGTAGAATTTCCTTCTGCATGTTATGATTTGTAATATGAGTGAATTTGTATTGTAGTTACCCAGTCTTCATCTAGTGTGTTTGTCCTGCTCAACAGCATATACAATACATGCTTAAGGGCCTGCTTTCTGAAGACCATCGGAAAAAAAAACATAAAATAGAAATAAAAATAGATACAGCCATCTCTGCCAGAAAATGTTTTTGACTTCTTTTTCCAACCAGGTGCAAAAGTTGAAAAGATATTGATGATATCGATATGCTTCATGGTTCTTTAAAACTCATGAAAGCAAAAGGGCCAAGACATCTAATTACAGCTTTATGGTTAAGCAGCATATAAACATGCGTGGGCCTGCCTGTGTGTTTATATATGTGCAAATGTGCCTGTGTATGCCATGTCTGAGTTCATTGTGCCTGTGTTTAGTCTGGGCAGTGGTACTCCTATTCAGATATTTCAAAAGGATAAAGGTATTTCATTTGTACAGTATGTCACATTTTATTGTTGATTTATTGCCATTTACTAGTAAAGATATTTCTTTCAGATGTAAACATTTTAGTTTTGAAATACATGGCTGCTTGTTTGTATGTAAGGAATTTCAGTGTGTGGTTTGCACAGTTTTTATTGTTTCCTTTCGCACTTCCATGTTTTGTGATCCTTGGCCATTATCTGCCCTGTCGGAAGTTGGTTAAACATAGAAAATGTGCTTCATGAAATTACTTATGTGGTGTTTTG
Organism: Staurois parvus; assembly: GCF_062004578.1. Taxonomy (NCBI): domain Eukaryota; kingdom Metazoa; phylum Chordata; class Amphibia; order Anura; family Ranidae; genus Staurois; species Staurois parvus. The sequence goes on from NW_028317807.1 coordinate 8,331,656, forward strand.
ATCATTTCAGCTTCCATTTCATAATGTTATAAGCTGTTGCCGAACTCTTCCCATTTTATTTTCCAGGCTCTCTAGCCATGTCAAAGACAGTTCTTCAATCAGGACTTTTATTGTTACTTAACACATACATACTATTTCTCCACAATAAAAAAAAAATTAACAACTCTGCCTTTCTTTGAATTTCATATCCAGACTGAGGTGTGTCCAGTATTAGTATTGCTTTGCATAGAATATAAAGTCACAGGGTCAGTTCAGCCAAAAGTGATCATTTAGTTATAGGTGAATGTTAGTGGGTTGAGTCCACACCTGACTTTGCATACTGTGATACATTCAGCATTGGGATTTCCATGCCACAGTTCTTTTCCTGGCCACCTGGGAGTTTTGGTTGCTTCAGTTCCTTTTATTGCATTCTATATAATATAAAGGATTAAATCCACTAGGGAGAATTGGATCTTATATTATGTCCATAGTTGGTGTGCAGCCCTGGGAAAGACATCAAAATTGAAGGAGTGGTAAGCTGCAGTAACTCTTCTAGTAAAAACTAAAGTATACCTTTTTGGTAGCCTGATCATTTTTAGCTTATTGTTATAGAAGCAGTTGTACTGTAAAATGCCTGTGCAGCAGAAAGGATAGTTTCCATTATTTTTAGCCAATTGTATGATTTTGCAGACCCTGTTTCTAAGATGGCATTATCAGTGTTCAAGTATATTTTTTGTGACTGTTTCTGCAAACGTCACAGAATTATTCATTGTCAGATAAACACAAACTGCAATCAACACAGAATCTGGCAAAAAACAATGATGTGAAGGATTATAATTTTTTATTTGTACGCAACAACAAAAATGGGGCTTTATCTCTTTATAGAAGAAAAGCTGAGAAAGAAAGGGACTTTTGAAGGTTGCATATACAGTATGTTCATTTAAGTCAAGCAATGAATTTTCAAACATGAATTTTAATTTAAATGCCAATTTTTTAATTGTATATGTATTATGTATTAAAAGCATAGCTTAAAATAAGTTTAAAAGTCACATCTAATTTTTTTTAACAAACGATGCATTTCCATATGTCACTACCAATAAAGTAGCTCTTTCTTTTTGCATATACTTTGCATTTCCCAGTCATTAGATGTGGTGTCTTCATTATTCTGATAATTCCTGCTGCTAACAGTTCCTCTTCTCTCATGCTCACTCTACTGTATATAGGAAGGGAGCTGTCATTAGGTTGCTCTCCTCATTTGGACTACAAACACATCTTCTCTTTATCACAATTAGATGACTTGGGGGGGGGGGGGGGGGGGTAGATACAAGATAACTTGGAAAGAAGATGTTACTTGTGAATTCCGTTCAGATCATGAGACGTGACAAGAACACTGCATTTCTTGCACAATCAACAGGTAGGTTCTGTACTTGTTAAATATGTTCCTAAACTGAAAAATGAAAACTAACGTAGCCACTACATATAAAGGTCTATTAGCTGCAATATTAAAAAAATTTTATCGGGCTTAGATAAATATGAGTTTTATATAGTCCACTGCAATTCAGAGAGGAGCTCACAGAGGCCTGGGAATGTTTCATGTAACTTCCTTGGGTGGTGTCTGTAAGAAACTACTTACTACCAGCAATTTTTACAGAAGAATTTCTGAATATGAGATGCAAGGAGCCTCTAGATATGTTTGGGACTAAGTCTCCTACACTAAAACAGTAGTTACCAGACTACCAGGTAATTGTTTTCTCCCTTTAGTGTTCTAATAACATTTAATTATTAACACTTTAATGATGCCCAGCAAGAGTGATAAAAAGATGATAAACTTGTTTTAGATTTACATAACTCATTTTTTTGTTTATTAAACGTCAGCAGAAACTGTAGCTGCTGACTTTTAATAAACACACACCTGTCCCAGGGTCCAGCGATGTGCTCACCCGCACCGTCTCTTTTCTCCCTCTTCTCCGCCCAGTGCCGGCATGTCAGCTGTGACCACCAGGCTGTGACAGCTTGCGGCTTCACAGCCTAGTGCCCACTATGCATGCGCGAGTCGCGCTGCGCATTCCCATTGGTCCAGCAGTCTTCTGGGACCTGTGAAAGTTCCCAGGAGATAGCGGGAGGAAATGAGGGGGGCAGACTTCCAGCTCACTTTGCCGCGGCGAACTGAACCGGAAGTGGGTACCTGTCAAAACTAGGTATCTGCTCCCACCTCCCCCCCAAAAGGTGCCAATTATGGAAGTGGAGGGGAGGGTGGAGGCAAACAAGGGGAGCTTCCACTTTTGGGTAGGACTCCGCTTTAACATCTAGATTGTAAGCTCCAAGGAGCAGGGGCCTCGAACCCCTCGTGTATCGCATTGTATTGTTATTGTACTGTCTCAAGTATTGTCTCCCATTGTAATGTACAGCGCTGAGTGAACTGTTGGCGCTTTATAAATACTGTATAATAATAATAATCTAAACTTCATATACATTTATATTAAATATATGGTTTATCAGTAAAACATATTCAAATGCTAATTAAAAATACCGCAGCTATTAGTGACATAACATATTTGCATGTTAGTCATTGTAAACTAAGGAAATTATAAATACTAGAAACTATGAGACTTTAAAAAAGTCTCCCATTTCTACACAATACGTTCTTTATTAGTAATAAACTTCACTGCTTGAGGCCACACTAGTCTATCTTGTAATCTGATAACCTTTTTCTCCAAGCAATATCGATCAGTGCTGTTTATTGACATTAGAATAGAATTGTCTCTGGTCCTTTTTGCAAGTTTAATGTTACTTAGCATTGTAAAAGCCCCACAGCATCCTTCAGGCTGCCCTAAATATTCACTGTGGTTTAATGTTGGTTGGTTTGACTTTTAGTAGTGTTTGTGTAGCACTTGCAAAACTACTTTTCAAATTTAAAAGCTTTAGGGCCCATGAACCACTGATTGCACTTGAACAAGGAAAAGTTACTTAACAGTAATTAAAGTTCAGCCATAAAAGTAAGATTGCTTTTTACCCAGACATGATTTTCACATAGTTGCTAATCAGTTTAGTGATGAGTGCAGACTTTCCTCATTTCCCAAACACAGGAAAGTTGACATGTGGGTAATTAAGCCATTGTCTGATAGACTTATGTGGGATCGGTAAACAGATTGGTGTTCAAACTTGCAGCTACTTTCATTAAGTGCATCCTTTCAGTTGGATATTGCTAGATGTAGCCATCATGATTGTCATGTGGTAAATATGTGTAATGCTGTTTTAACTTTATACGTTTCTACTGTTTAAGTCTTACATAGCAACATGAGTTAAAAGCTGGCTATAGAAATGAGGTAAGCTTTGCTTCATCTGGCTACTTTTAGCTGATTGGGCTACATCTCATCTATATCACAAGCATTGGCTTCTTTTGGATGAGCATTTTTTCACTTTGAAACCTTGTCCAATTGCTATTGTCTCTACAGAAATAAACTAGTGCCATTTGGGTCTCCTTTACACACTCTCTCTCTCTTTTCCATAGTTATAAACTTTAATGTTCAAGCCACTTAAAGTGGTTGTAATTTAAAAATAAAAAATAACAAACGTTCATACTTACCTGCACTGTGCAATGGAATTGCACAGAGCCGCCTAAACCTCCTCTTCTCGGGTCCTGAGCTGGCGCTCCTAGCTTCTCCTCTCTGTCCAGTGCCCCCATAGGAAGTTCCCATGGGAGCACTTCTGTGTATTCGCTCCCAAGCCCCGCTGTTGCATCCATTGACAAATACAGCAGGACTCGGCTTCGCACCATGCTCCCTCATTACTGGCTTTGATTGACAGCAGCAGGAGCCAATGACTCCTGGTGCCCCAGCAAAGCCAATGAGACCTGGAAGTGAGGGAGCACAGCGCTAGATCGAATGAGGGCTTAGGCTTTCTAAGGATGATTCTAAAATTTGGGCCTTAGTTTTTTTTTTTGCAATTTTAAATCAATATGGAACTAGGGGAGGAAGGAGTTACCAAGATTTTTTCAGTTTGATATTCCTAGGTGATACTTTTGTTTTGACTCCTTTGTTTGTATTCTATGTACTGTCTATTGCCACATAATTTCACTGAAATAATTTCTAGGATGGAACACTTTCTTACCACTATAGGTAGTTTATGCCCCAACATTTTGTATGGTAATTATTTTCAGAATTCATGTAATAAAAAAATTGGCTGTATGTAATACTCTGTTATATACCTTTTAACAGATACATAGATGTTTAGCACAGAGCATCCCTGGCACTCTTTTTCCCTGGTGGATGAGCTGTCCTAAAAATTCCAACCCATCTGATGACCTTTGAGAAGCTCAAAGACAGCCTGATTGTAGCCAGATCCCTTAGAAGGGCCAGACAATTATGTAATTTCAGTGAATACCACAGATACTCATATATTCTGCATGTTGCAGTTTTATTAATATAAACTACAGACAGTGAGAAAGACATCTCAAGTGTAATGCTGAGTTGACAATTCTTCAGTGTAGAACATATATACCGCCAAAATAAACATAGAAATGTTTTAGCTGAATAATCAAATTTTAATACAATCCAAGAAAATTTAATATCACATTAGAATTCAGAATTTTGTCTATACTTGGATATTCAAGCTATTTAGTATCATTAGTAGCCAAACTTTGTGATATGATATATGACATTTGGTATTATTACTAATACTAGGGTAAATGATAAAACATTTCTCACAGTGATCATTGAACCGATGAATGCAGAGCAGACTTTGAACAGCATGATGTACCAAGTGCCATGTACTACCAATGTAAGCATATATCTCAAGAAAGAAGTAGCAGTCAGACATTGAACCATATTCTGTTTGTCAAGTAGTATTTTATTATCAATTGTTTCATTATTATTCACAGTAGGAACAAAATTGCATGGGGCAGTGGAACAGTTAGACACCTCTGGCCCTGAGACAAACTTTGAGATTATGTAGCTATAGACCAAAGATGACCAAACTATGGGCAGAAGACTGGTGTCAAAATGATATTCAAAGCATACTTGATTGGGTTACCTGAGTATGTTGATTCCTGTGGGGTAACCTTCATTCCATATCTATTGCTAGTTGATTGCCTTGGTCATCTGCATCTATGTATGTGTCTGGACACCATTAATCAACAAGGATCTATAAAAACAGTTTTTAGCTGCAGTAAATCTTTTTCGGGGCTTTACACTAGAGTACCAGCTATTGATTCACTATGCCATTTCTTTTCAGATAAACAGGCTGTAGACATCAATAATTCAATCACTATTATTCACAGTGATAATTAATTTATATAGTGTCTGTACTTTAGTGGCTGATGAGGTAGTAAAGTGTACACAGAAAAAGTGAGTTAAGTCTGTCTGCCACTTTGACACTAGAATAGAATGCCAGCTATTGTTTTCTTTGTTGCTGGAGGCAGACCATTTTAATCAATGTGAGCCTTGCTATCAATTAGTAAGACCATTGAAAAGAAAGGTGTGATCCTTTATGTGAGTGTGAAAAATAAGCTACTTTACATTATCTCCCTGAATATAGGCAATTAGCCCATTCATTAGATACAGAAGTGTATCTCTGAATTATAATGGACAGCAGGCCTGTAAATACACATGGAGATCTGACCATTTGGAGCTCAATGATCAGACAGTCTTCCCAAAGACATCTACATCTACTATTGTTGGGTAATCTCTCCACTAGGGCCTTAAGCTGGCCATGGATGAGTAGAAAATCATTTGAAATTTTGTTGAAAAGGCCTAATCATTTGACTTTCTAAATGTTAATAGGCTCATACTGATTCTCAAAATGCAAAGATTTATGACAAAAAACAGTCATGTTGAATTTTTTTAGTATGAACAAATGATTTTCGAAGTGTGAGTAGCAGAATCAATAACACATAAATTGTTTATCTTGTAACCAATCAACAAAAAATGTACCTTTTGTGTGGTGCACGAATAACAATATGTCGACAACTGGGGGAAAAAATTTGTATCAATGATAGCGTTATCACACATTCGTTTGACAGATCTTTATCAAATGTGAACACATTTTCAAACAATTTTCTACTCTTCTATGGCCAGGGATGAATTGATTGATTTCTTAATATTATTGTTTCCGGTATAAGAGCAGCATCTGTTTATGTATTGCAGTCTTAACACTGGAAAATAAAAAGGGCATTTATCTCAGTGCAGCAGATCCAAATATTACTTGTGGTATGTAGTCCACATTAATGTAATCAGTGCTGACCAAGAGATCAGTTGAAGAGATTTTCAGGCTTTCTGGAATATTTTGTGCTTCAGCTTCAATCAGTCCCTTTTCTATATAAAAAAAGTAAAGCTATACTTATAGAGTACATGGTATGAAAGCATCTGTCCCAGCTCAGCTCAGTGAATGTGTCTTTTGATCAGCTGCTAGAGATTTTTCAGAGTGCTGAAAAAGTCTCTCCTGCTGACCCTCTGCTCAACATGCATGGCTGAATTACTACTAGGAATTTATCTTACTTATTTATATTGTGTTGACTTTACTTCACTTTACAGAGAGCATTTAAAGTACACCCCATTTTTTATTCCTGCTGGATAGGGTAGAGTCGACTGGCTGTGTTTTTGCTGTCTATGTCCTATCAAGGAGAGTTCCCTTCAATTTCTGTCCCAGAGACAAGGCAGTAATTAAAGCTGGTCACGCAGAAATAGATGTCTTTTATCCAGCCTGCTGACTGAGTGAAAGGAATCTAACAGAGTCATCCATCCAGGGTAAACAGTAAAGATAGACAAATCCCCCCAGTCAGAACACCCAAACAATGCCTGCATCTTATTGGATGCAAGCGCTGTTCAGATGACATTTACCTATCCAGCTCTTTCCATTTTTCAATCAAAGGATGTCAGGCAGAGTGGTGTCGACTCAGCCACTCAATGATCAAATTTTGGCTGGTTCAGGCAATGACCGAAATTGAATCAGTGTTAAGCTAGCTTGAAGGCCAACTCTGAAATATCAGCATCCTTTCCCTTCCACCTCCCTCTAAATAACCACTAGTATAAAAAAAACCTATCCAAATGCCCGTTTCACTTCCCTGGAGCCACGGTCATATGACAATCCGTCTCTCTTCTTCTTTGTCCTTCTTCAGGTATCCACATCACTGCTTGAACAATGTGGACATCACCTATTGATGGAGGCGACACTTGGTGTGGCTGTGTCTTCTTTCATAGACTCCAGAGGCATGAGAATTCATGGGGCAGTAAGAGAGCCAGAGCCAAAGAAGATAAAGAGCAGGTAAAAATGCCTGGTCCCCAGGGCAGGAAATTAGCTTGGCTCACAGAGCAAACTATGACTTTGGTGCAGCACGCTACAGGATGTCTGGAGCCGTACAGCAGGGACCGGCTGGATTTTGATCCATCTATGGCCATTCCCGTTTCAGAAGAGTCGATCTAATGATTGACCCCTCTTGAACGGGACTGTTAGAATATTTTCGTTCAATCAATGCTGTCAGAATACAATAGCAGGACGCAAGACTGAGGATTATGGGAATTGTGGCACTGTTAAGGACCGACTGGCGGTAGCCTCTAGCGACCCACAGGCCGGAATCCCTCAGGGCACGGAATCTAAGCCCCAGTCTGCTGTTTCACCAGAGCCCCTGATGGTGGGGATGGACTTGAAGCAGCCTGAGACCAGGTTGCGACCCTTGAGTTCAACCAGCTGTGGTAGAGGTGGATTTGCCAGTGGTAGGTACAAGTGAGAGCCAGATGTGAAGAGGTAGCGTGTAACGTAGTTAGACAGGCCAGGTCGGTAACAGCAGAGGCAGACGGTACAGATCAGCAGGCAAAAGCATAAATGGGTCACAGGCCAGGTTCAGCAACAGGAGGTCAGGTAAACAGGAGAAAGCAGAAGAATGGTCAGACAAGCCAGGGATCAGGGCAGGAGAGAATCACGATAATCCGGGTCAGGCAGGTTCGGCAACAAAGGCAATCTCAGGTACTAGGAACAGGAACACAGGAATCAGACCATACGGCAATGTGAGCATTGCAAGAGCTGGTTTAAATAGCCTGCCCGGCACTGACAGGCACGCCTGGGTCCTAGTGCCTGCCAGCACTGTCATTGGTCACAGGCGCGCCTGGGTCCTAGTGCCCGCCTGCCTCTATGTCTTGTCGGAATCCTACGCATGTGCAGATTCATGCGTCGTGGCAATCTTCTCATTCCCTGACAGGCACATTGCTTTAGGAGAAGCTCTCACCAGAGTAATGAGACAATTACCTCTAGAACAGGATTCCCTATTGGAATATATTCCCTCAACAACTGTTCCTTTGACAGCTCCCCTCACTTTCTGTACTGAAATCAGCGGCAACCAGGACCAATAGCAAGATTAAAGAGAAGCCTGAGTCCAGTTCTTCAAAAACTACAAGTCTTTTAATAAACAGACACTTATCTGTTCAAAGATCAAACGCGGTCTCCACTGGGCACATTCTTCACTGGTTTTTTGAGTCCTTGGTCCTGGCATGTTAGCAGTGGGAAGCCGACTGTGACCCTTGTGGCTTCACAGCTGGCCTCCCACTGCTCATATGCAAGCCATGCTGTGCTTTGTGAATGGTCCCACAGCCTTCTGGGACCTGCGATGTGTCTCAGAAAGTTGCTGCTGGGAGTGGCTGGAGGAGAATTTTCTACAGATCTGCTAATACGATCTAGCCGAAAGTGGTAATGAGTTTCTGTCAAAGCCAGGTACCCATACTCCCCCCCCCCCCCCCCCCCACACACACACACAAAAATCCAAATATAGTAGAGGAGGGGTGGGGGGGTGTAAGAGTGGAACTTCCCCTTTGGGTGAAGTTCCACTTTAAATCCCCCCAGTGACACAGACAGCAATAAGAACTGAAATAGGTTCTATCCATTCTATATAATATCCAAAACTAAAAAAGGGTCTTGTCTTTACATACATTTTTAGGGCGGACTCACACTTTAGTGATCTGTTGTGGTGTGTTAATATTACTTTGCACATTAACCTGTGGTGTTTTAAGGCAGTCCATTCATTATGAATAAGCTGTCAGTGCGTCAGGCTTTTTTTTACCAATGCAGAACACCCCAATGCATGATATGTGTATTGTAGTGCACTGCGTTGTGTTCTACATTTCATTCAAGTGTACAGCACGTTTGGGTGCCATTTACAGTGCATGGCACCACAACGCACCACATGCAGCAGGTGTATTGCCACAATGCACAAGTGTGAATGGGCTGTTACGGAAACTCCTCCACATCCAGTGGAGGACTGTTCCTGCCATCCTTACATCCAGAGCCAACCTATGGGCGTGATGACGTCAGTAACAGTCCATACACAAGACTGCTAGTGTTTTTTTTTGGGGGGGGCAGGGACTAGGAGCGCAAGGGACTGGTCTTGCACTAGAAAGATTGGCGGGTTAGATAACTATATCTTTGCTTTCCTCACGACTTGACAAAAATGAGCAGTTAACCATGCAGTGCAGCCTGCAGGCACAGCCCCACTGCATGGGAATTTTTTTTCCTGGAATTCTTCATCCACTTTGAACTTGCTCCCAGTAGTCTCTGCTCCTTCCATGCAATCAGGGTCCTTGAAAAGAATCAAGTCCCAAAATCTAGGCCCCTGGGAACCATTCTGCTTAATCTGACTATCTTGGTGGCTTAAATTCACCATGAAAACCTATATAGTAACCATTAGGTTATTCTGCAAATTAAGATGATAATAAAAAAAAATGGTAGTTCCTGTAGTTTTTTTTTGTCTGTGAACTATTAAGAAACCATTAACAAAACCTTGTCCTTTATGGATATTGACTGACTTCTTTTTACCAAAAAAAACATTTTGTGTTTGCGGCTTTTCTTGGCCTTGAAATCATTACCATGATTTCCCAAGAGAAAGAGAAGGAAAACATTTCCAAGCCATCACCTCAGTGGTATTGATTACTTGACTTAAGCAAAGGTCCGTTTTCTTGATTGCATTTTCACTAATATAGTTAGTGGTTTCCTCTCTGTAATTAGCTGTCTGTAATCATATAGTGTTCCACTTAACAATTAACTTAACAACACATATTTAAAGTGAATTTCAGGAGAAAAATGATTGTGAACTAAGAAAACATCTTATATAAACCATTGAGAATTTGAATGAAAATGCAGGTGTCAGTCTACAAAGGCTTTTCTGCAGACAAATGGAAGTTAAACTTTACTGGTGGAGTGATTTTCTGTTCTTTTCTGCCATAAAAATATTTATGTGAAAAAGAAGAAAAAAAGAGGAAAAGGTAAATCTGGGGTAAAGCAGTTCCTCTGAGATTTGTGCAGTGTTTGGACATAAATTTCAAACATGTTTTCAGTTAAATACTTGGTGAGATAAATTGTGCCCTATCTAGTGTATGTCCTAAACCTAGGGGACATTTAGGAGTAATTTGCTCTTGACAAAATATTACTTTCCTAATAAGATGGATGAAATTTTATTGTTTAGACACTGGGAATACATTCCACTACTAAATAATGCTTAGAGACTCTTCTCCCTAATCTAATTTGTGATTTTTGGAATTAATTTAACTTTTGCATTCATTTATAGTGATCTTTACAACAAAGAACTCTACTGCACGCTGGATGGACTGCAAGCAAACACCCTGGGAAACATCTCCTACAAATCTGTACCTTTTAATATGCCCCCTCTACTCTTCCTTTTCATATTACTATCCTCTGTTCTCAAAATCTCATTTCTTTACCCCTCTGCTCCACCCCAAAGCTTATACATATCACCCTCACTTCTACCATCTCCCTACTACTGCTCTCATCATCTTCTGCTGATATTTTACTCACACTAGGACAAGAAGGCATGCACACTCATATACATCCCGCTCCCACCTTACTTTCCTCACCCTCCTTCTTCTAACTTCTGGGGATGTCCTCCAGTATCTCACCAACACACCAGGCACCCTCCTATCTCCAGGAATAGCCGCAATCCACTCAATTTAATTTCAATCCCTATGCTCCTAAAAACCACCCTCCCTTTTTCATGTGCACTCTGGAATGCCCACTCTGTCTGTAATAAGCTCACCTCTGTCCATGACCTTTTTGTCTCCCGCTCCCTTAACCTACTAGCAATTGCAGAAACCTGGCTTCCATCAGCAGATTCTACTTCTCCTGCAGCACTTTCCTATGAAGGCCTTCTCTGGACTCACTCACCCAGACCCAGTGGTCGGAAAGGAGGTGGAGTTGGTTTCCTTCTATCCCCACTGAGCACCTTTCAAGTCCTCCATATCCCTTCTTCTCTATCCTTCTCTTCTTTCGAGATTCACTACATTCTGCTGTTTTCTCCTATTTCTCTGAGGATTGCAGTGATCTACTGGCTTCCTGGATTGGTGTCCCGCTTTCTTGATGACTTCTCTGCCTGGCTACCCTACTTTCTCTCCTCTGAAATATCCACTATCATTCTTGGAGATTTTAACATCCCCATTAATGTTAACAACCCAGCTACATCCCAACTCTTCAACCTAACCTCATCTTTTGACTTAACACAATGGACACAGTCCTCCACTCACTCTGACGGAAATACATTAGACCTTGTTTTCTCCCATCTTTGCACTCCCTGCAACCTCACAAACGCCCCCTTTCCTCTCTCTCATCACAATCTCATCACCTTCACAGTGTCCTCATTTTCAAATACCTATTCCTCTAGGAAGAAGCAAACAATTACCCCCCAGAAACTTTCACAACTTAAACCCTTCTCTTTTCCACTCTGCATCTGATTGCGTCTATGACAGAATCTCTCCCCTGTCCTGCCCTGACCTGGTCACTGCTGTCTACAACAGTTTGCTTTCATCCACACTAAACTCACTTGCTCCTCTAACTACACAAAGTATCAGGCCCCAACCATTACAACCGTGGCAGACTGACGACACCAGAAATCTTAATAGACATAGCTGTGCACTGGAGCGATTGTGACGTAAAACCAAATCTCAGCGAGCATTTGCCTTATATAAATTCTTAAAATACAATTCCTCCCTCCAAGCTGCCCAGCAAGCCTACTTTGTCACTCTTATTAATACCTTGTCATCCAGTCCTCCTCATCTCTTCTCTACTTTTAACTCTCTACTTTCTCCACCTCCACTCAGTACCTCACTCACTGCTTATGAGATTGCAAATCATTTCGAAAACAAGATTGATGCAATTTGTAGGGGCATTTCCACTGCGCAGACATCTATCTCACTTAGCATACATTATACTAAACCTCCCTCAACACTTTCCTCTTTTGACCTTGCTACTACTGAAGAGGTCACTAAAATTTCTTCAGAAGCCTGTCTCACCACCTGCCCCCTGGATCTTGTCCCCTCACAACTACTACGGTCACCCTCTTCTTCTGTCCTATGCTCATTCACTCACATCTTCAATCTTTCCCTCTCTAATGGTGCCTTCCCCACCCCTCTAAAGCATGCACACATCACTCCCATACTTAAAAACCCTCACTGGACCCTACCAACCTGAACAACTTAATACCCATCTACCTGCTCCCGTTTACCTCTAAACTCTTAGAACGCTTAGTCTACAATCGCCTGAGCTCCTACCTTACTGACAACAACCTTCTTGACCCTGTACAGTCTGGCTTTCGCTCACTCCACTGAAACTACCCTACTAAAACTAACTAATGATTTACTAACTGCTAAAACCTAAAAACTACTTGACCTCTCTGTGGCTTTTGATACTGTTGACCATCCCCTCCTCCTCAAAAAACTCCACTCTCTTGGCCTCCGAGACTCTGCTCTCTCCTGGTTCTCCTACTACCTATCACAGTGCTCCTTCAGCGTTACCTATAACTATGTCTCCTACTCTCCACTTCCTCTTTCTGTAGGGGTCCCTCAAAGTTCTGTTCTTGGACCCCTTCTCTTCTCCATCTACACCTCCTCCCTTGGTCACTTGATAAACTCCCATGGCTTTAAGTACCATCTTTATGCTGATGACACACAAATCTATCTTTCTACTCCTCGCCTCAACCCTTCAGTCTCCTCTCGCATTACTAACCTACTAAGTGACATATCGGCATGGATGTCACTCCACTTCCTCAAACTCAATCTTTCTAAAACTGAGCTCAAACTATTCCCTCCAGCCCGTGCCCTCTCCCCTGACTTCTCCATCAAGATCAATAATACAACCATCAGTCCCACCCCTTGTGGCAAGGTACTAGGTGTAATCCTAGACTCCCATCTGTCCTTTCAGCCCCAAATCCAATCACTGTCCAAATCTTGTAGACTTCACCTCCTCCAAAATACGCCCATTCTTAACCTCTGAAACTACTAAGCAACTTACTTCCCTGGTTATCTCTCGTCTTGACTATTGTAACTCCCTCCTCATTGGCCTACCTAATTGCAGGCTATCCCCTCTTCAGTCTATCATGAATGCTGCTGCCAGACTCATTCACCTTACTAACCGTTCCATATCTGCCATCCCTCTCTGCCAATCCCTCCACTGGCTTCCCATTGCCCAAGGAATCTGACCCAAATTGCATCACCAATCTTGTCTCCAAATATCACCCAAAACGTCCTCTCTACTCCTCCCACGACCTCCTGCTCTCTAGCTCCCTTGTATCCTCCTCCCACGCTCATCTTCAGGACTTCTCCAGAGCCTCCCCCATCCTCTGTAACTTTCTACCCCAATCTATCAGACTATTGCCTTCTCTGCCCACGTTTAGGCAATCTCTGAAAACCTATCTCTTCGGGGAAACCTATCCTGCCTTCAGCTAATAACAGAATCTTCTATTCCTCTTACCAATCCATCCCCCACAGTTATTACCTTTTGTACCACCAGCCTCTTCCTCTTAGATTGTAAGCTCCAAGGAGCAGGGCCCTCCTAACCCTTCTGTATTGAACTGTATTGTTGCTGTATTGTCTCCCTTTATATTGTAAAGTGCTGAGCAAACTGTTGCCGCTATATAAATCCTGTATAATAATAATTAGCGTTTTTACAGTACATGCAAGTATGCATCAGGAGCTTACCGATCCCTGCTGGCTACTGTGCCCTGCTGGAGCCTGCACCCAGCACTATAAGTTGTTTATACAGTGCTGTATATATACGGCCATTTGGCGTTAAGGCTGACCTGCCGAGAGGCTGCTGCATAGTGGTTAATTTTGACATTTCACATGAATCTGTGGGGCACTCAACTTTACAGTCTTGTTTTTTTCTCTTTTTTCTTCCCTTTGTAATTTAAATATTTTATTATTAGTTTTCATATTACCAGTTTATACAAACAAACACTAAAAGTAAAACGAACAATAAAGAAACACATCTTTACCTTCCAATGTATCAAAATATTAACATTAATCTTAATATCCTTTTCTCCCTCCCTTCCATTATACAACATACCTCCCCTCTCCCCCCACCCTTTCCTTCACAATCTTGACTCTGCATTCTTCTACTCCTTCTAGAGATCCTTATCCGAGAGTAATACTAGTTTAATTCTATATTAATCACCCATAACCTCTCTTCTCTATTACATAAACTCTAAAAATAAATTCGACTTTTTAAATTCCTCCCATTTTTTCCATCTTATACGGAAACTCTCCATCTTATCTTCGTCCATATGATAAAGTTCCTCTAATCTATATATCTGATCCACCCTATCTACCCAATCCTTTGTTTTTGGTACTCCTTGTTCTCTCCAGAATTTGGGTATCAAACCCTTCGCTGCGTTCAAATAATACAATAAACCAGATTTTTTATATTTTTTTGCTGAGAGCTTAGTACCATGAAAAAGACAAATCTCTGGGTCTTTTGGGATATTAACCTCCGTTATTTTCTTAATCAAGCTAACTATACCCCCCAATACTCTTGGTTTTTAGGACACTCCCACCAAATGTGAAATATTGTACCTCTACCACCACATCCACGCCAACATAAAGGTGAATTGTCTCCACTTAATCTATGTGCTACACTCGGTGTAATATACCATCTTGCCAAACATTTGTAGTTCATTTCCACCTCCTTCATATTTACATTCCCGTGAATTAAACTATACATTTTCTTTTGCTTTTCCTCATCTATTATTACTCCTAAATCCCTTTCCCATTTCTCTATAAATGATGGCCTTATAGCCGTGCTTAATCCAGTGAGGATCTTATATATTTTAGAAATCCCATGTTTCCCATCTCCCCGTGTGTCTAATAAGTGCTCAAGAGGGTTCCAATCCTCTTTTATTCTTAATGGCCTTGGAAGCTTCCCTATAAAATGTTTTAGTTGGAAATAATGCCACTCAGCCATTCTCATAAATATTTCACTCTTATTTTTCAGATCCTTAAGTGAACATACTTCCTCACCCACCATTATATCTCTTCATTGTACATCTTCCTTCTTTATCCACTTCCCTGTAATACTTTCTTTACCTGGAGGGAAAAACTCTGTGGACCCTAAAGGCATTAACAGTGAATTAAATTCCCATCTCATTTGTTTGTGTAAAGTATCCCAAACTCTTAAAACATTCTGTGTAAACAACCTTGTGCTATCTACTAATCCTCGGTATTGAGGAGGTAACCATACAATTCTACTCAAATTTGTACAACTCAGTATACTTTCTATTTTTGCCCAACTTTTGCCACGTGCATTATGCGTCCGATCAAAAATTCTCACCAATATTACCGAATTATAATATCTTCTCAAGTCTGGTACTCCCAGTCCACCTTTCTCTTTATCTCTACTTAAAATTTCGTAACTTATTCTAGGTTTTTTATTCCTCCAAATAAATCAGTTAACATTTGGTATCATTTGAAATTTATTTGGAACAGTTACCATTTTTATCAGGTTTATACGTCCTTTCCATGACAAAGATCCCCACCCTAAATTCCTTAATTCATCCTTGATCTCATTTAGTAATGGGATATAATTTGATCTATATAAATTATTTGAAGAAGTTAATTTTATTCCTAGATATTTTAATTCTCTTTCTTTCCAAACGAAGGGGAATTCCTCTTGTAACATTTTTTTCTCTGTGTTTGAAAGATTTATGTTCAAGATCTCTGTTTTTGTTGGGTTGATTTTCAAGTTTGACATCTCACCATATTCTTTCAGTAATTTCATTAAATTTGGCAATGTTATCCTTGGGTTTCCCACATAGAACAGCATGTCATCTGCATAAGCTGCCACCTTGTGCTCTGTTTCTCCTATCCATATTCCTTTTATATCTGTGTTATTCCTTACTGTGGCTAAGAGAGATTCCAGAGATACGACATATAACAATGGAGACAGAGGACATCCTTGTCTTGTTCCGTTTTGCATCCTGAAATACTCTGATACTTCTCCAATAACCATGATTGCTGCAGAGGATTGACTATATAATTTCCTTATCCATTCCCTCATTCTAGGTCCCATCCCCAATACGTCCAATGTATCTAACATATATCCCCAGTCTACTCTATCAAATGCCTTTTCAGCATCAATCGAGAGTACCAACGTGGTAGTTTTCTCTTTCCTACTTTTCTGTATGAGAAACAGATCGTAATCCGTTGTCTCTACCCTCCCTTCCTAGGAAAAAGCCTATTGATCTATGTGTATCCATTTCGGCATTAGGTCTTTCAACCTATTTCCTAAAACATTTGCATAAAGTTTAGTATCTGTATTTAATTAGGAAATCGGCCTACCATTTTTCCTTATGTATGAGGACAACATGAGCTTGCAGGGATTCCCTCCTCATTTCCATCTCTCCTCCCAAAGAATTCATTTATATCCTCAGTTTGGGTACTAATAGTTTTTTATATTTTTATAATATCTCACTGTGTACCCATCGGGTCCTGGACTTTTCGCAGCTGTAGTGCTTTTTAAAGCTAAATATATTTCTTCCTGCATTATTGCTATTTCAAGGGACTGTAATTGTTCTTCACTTAATTTCGGTAATCCCGCCTTTTTTAAATATACCTGTCTTTTTTCTATTTTTCCTACTTCATCTTCTCTTATGGTACCAAGGGGACTAATATTATATAGCTTATTATAGTATTTGTTAAACACTTTAGCTATATCTTTAGTTGAATACACTAATTCTCCTTTATTATCTCTTATTTTCTTTATATAATTCCTAGATTTTATTTTCCTCTGAGCCCTCTCTAAATACTTTCCTGGTCTGTCTCCCCAGCTATATCTCTCACTTATCATTTTATTAAACACTCTCCTCTTATCTTCTTCCAGGAAATTATTTAATTCTTCTGTTTTATTTATTACCCTCTGCATAATCTCTTTTGTTACTCTATGTTTATGCATCTGCTCTAAATCACACAGTTCACTAAGAAGCGTATTTATTTTTTCTCTTCTTTCCCTCTTCTTCTTTGCTCCTATCGCTATTAAGATTCCTCTAATATAGGCCTTATGAGCTTCCCACATCGTTGCTACAGACACTTCCCCAGAATAATTTTCCTCGAAAAATTGCTCTATTTCTTTTTTAATTTTCTGGTCCGTCTCTTGATCCTGAAGAAGTGTATCATTTAACCTCCATGATTTTCCACCATTCTGCTCATTTCCCCATAATAATTGCATTGTGACAGGAGCGTGATCTGAAATTGACATGACTTCAAATTTTACTTTAACCAGAGACTCAATAAGTCGATGGTCCAACAATATGTAATCCAATCTTGAATACATCTCATGTGCATGAGAATAAAATATATAGTCTCTATCCTTCATATGCTTAATTCTCTTTGATGTAACATTTTTTTCAAGGATTTCAAAGATCTACTGCCATCTCTCTGCACAGGAGACGTCGTATCTATCTGAGGATCCATACATAGATTAAAGTCTCCTGCCACAATTAAACTACCTTTTTTGAAATACAATAGTTTCCTGTCAAGGTCCTACCTTTTCCCTTAGGTTTTGTTACTCCATGTGCTGGCGTCCATCTTGGATTCTGCTGTGCATGGTGGGAATCCTTTTATGCCTTCAGGTCTCTGAGGTCCATCCCCCAGAGGGGTGTGGCTGATGACATATAAGCCTGTGGCCCGCACATGCTCTTTGCACTTGTGTCTTGTGTCTTTGTCTTCCTACAGCTCTGTGTATACGCTCGTGACTCTTCTGATATTCTGACTCGGCTTGTGATTAAGACTAGAGATGAGCGAAGTATTCAAAAATTCGATTCGGCTGATTTGGCGAATTCGAGGAATAAATTCGATTCGATGCAAATATATTCGCTGCGAATTTAACTTATAAAAAGGGTTTTTCTAGGCTTCAGAGAGCCTTTATATTAGTGCAGAACACTGTACCTTTAATTTAAATGCCCTTGGAGTCTGCTGGGGAAGAGAAATAATACTGTCAGTCAGTATGACATGCAGATGAGTGCCGTCGATCTTAGAATCACCGCACACTTCACTCATTTGGGCAGTCACGGGGCCAAAACCAGAGTGTGGAGCCACAGTGTGGCGGTGGAGGCAGCAGCAATGGGAGGCCATACAGCACCCTATGACAAAATGGAACCCACCAGCAGTGTGAGGAGACCTGAAAGTGGCACATGGCAGAGTGTGGCGATGGAGACAGCAGCAATGGGAGGCCGTACAGGGACCCATGAGACACTCTGGACCTGGCAGCAGCATGAGGAGGCGGTACGGGGGCCCATGGCAGATTACGGGCCTGGCAGCAGCAATGGGAGGCCCGTAATCTGCCAGCACCCTATGACAAAATGGAACACACCAGCAGTGTGAGGAGACCTGAAAGTGGCACATGGCAGAGTGTGGCGATGGAGACAGCAGCAATGGGAGGCCATACAGGGACCCATGAGAGACTATGGACCTGGCAGCAGCATGAGGAGGCGGTACAGAGGCCCATGGCAGATTACGGGCCTGGCAGCAGCAATGGGAGGCCCATAATCTGCCAGCACCCTATGACAAAATGGAACCCACCAGCAGTGTGAGGAGACCTGAAAGTGGCACATGGCAGAGTGTGGCGATGGAGACAGCAGCAATGGGAGGCCGTACAGGGACCCATGAGACACTCTGGACCTGGCAGCAGCATGAGGAGGCGGTACGGGGGCCCATGGCAGATTACGGGCCTGACAGCAGCAATGGGAGGCCCGTAATCTGCCAGCACCCTATGACAAAATGGAACCCACCAGCAGTGTGAGGAGACCTGAAAGTGGCACATGGCAGAGTGTGGCGATGGAGACAGCAGCAATGGGAGGCCGTACAGGGACCCATGACACACTCTGGACCTGGCAGCAGCATGAGGAGGCGGTACGGGGGCCCATGGCAGATTACGGGCCTGGCAGCAGCAATGGGAGGCCCATAATCTGCCAGCACCCTATGACAAAATGGAACCCACCAACAGTGTAAGGAGACCTGAAAGTGGCACATGGCAGAGTCTGGCAATGAAGTCAGCAGCAATGGGAGGCCGTACAGGGACCCATGACACACTCTGGACCTGGCAGCAGCAAGAGGAGGCGGTACAGGGGCCCATGGCAGAGTGGCGAAGCGTAAGCAGCTTAAATTGAAGGCCATACAGAGGCCTATGTTAAAAATAATAACATGTTTGGGGCATGATTCATGGCGGATTTAGTCAGTTGTGTCAGGAACTGGTGGTTTGAAATCCAGACTAATCCACGCCTGATTCATTTTCACAAACGTGAGTCTCTCCACACTTTGGGTGGACAGTCGTGTCCTCCGCGGAGGTACAATACCTCCTGCCGCACTAAACACGCGCTCCGATGCCACGCTACTGGCCGGGCATGACAGCCTTTCAAGGGCAAATTCAGCTAGTTGGGGCCAAAGGTCAAGTTTTGTTGCCCAGTAGTCAAGGGGATTGTCTACCTCGGTTGGCAGGGTGCTGTCCAAGTAGGCCCGAGCCTGTTGTTTGAGGTCCTGCTCCAGGTCCACCTGATGCTGCTGCTGCTGCGGCTGGTTAGTAGTTTCCTCACTGCGCTGGTGAATAAAGCTACTCATCATCGACTGCAGACTGAGGCAGCTGCTGCTGGTGGAGCTGCCACTGCTCCTACCACCCCACCCCTCCCCTGCTGCCATGGCAGCGGAACGCGAGCGCACAGGGCCCACAGTGTCTGAGGATGGACGTTGGCGCAGAAAGGCAGAGACCAACTGACTACATAGGTGGTTTTTATAGTACGTTATTTTGGCCTCCCTCTCAGCAGGTGTGAAAAAGGCCACCATTTTTGAACGGTAGCGAGGGTCCAACAAGGTGGACAGCCAAAAGTCATCCCTCTGTCTGATGGTTATTATTCGGCTGTCGCTACGCAAGCAACCGAGCATGCTATGGGCCATTTGTGCCAAGGAATGCAAGGGACTCCCTGCCTCCATCTCCACAGCATACTGCCACGGTGCGTCTGGGTCCTCTGTCTCCTCCTCCTCCTCTACCAGATGCTCCTGCTCCTCCACTCCTGTCCGCTGAGTGGAAAAACCACCCATTTCACTCAATAATTCCTGAGCACCAATGTCCTCCTCTACCTCCTCCTCTTCTTCCTGTCCTGCCCCCACAGGGGTCATGTGGCGTTGAGATCTGTGCGCCACGTCTACCGCACCCTGACCAGCCATTGTTAACAGCATTTGTTCCAGGACGTGCAACAGAGGAATGACGTCGTTCATCCCATAGTCCTGCCGACTCACGAATAGCGTGGCCTCCTCAAAGGGTCTGAGCAAGCGGCAGGTGTCACGCATGAGCTGCCAATGGCTGACATCTAAGTTACACAGGGGAGTACCTTTATCCGCTTGTAACATCAGGAAATCGGTGATGGCCTTTCGCTGTTCGTAAAGGCGGTCTAACATATGTAGGGTTGAATTCCACCTTGTTGCAACGTCACAGCATGAGGAGGCGGTACAGGGGCCCATGGCAGATTACGGGCCTGGCAGCAGCAATGGGAGGCCCGTAATCTGCCAGCACCCTATGACAAAATGGAACACGCCAGCAGTGTGAGGAGACCTGAAAGTGGCACATGGCAGAGTGTGGCGATGGAGACAGCAGCAATGGGAGGCCGTACAGGGACCCATGACAGATTACGGGCCTGGCAGCAGCATGAGGAGGCGGTACAGGGGCGCATGACAGATTACGGGCCTGGCAGCAGCAATGGGAGGCCCATAATCTGCCAGCACCCTATGACAAAATGGAACACACCAGCAGTGTGAGGAGACCTGAAAGTGGCACATGGCAGAGTGTGGCGATGGAGACAGCAGCAATGGGAGGCCGTACAGGGACCCATGAGAGACTATGGACCTGGCAGCAGCATGAGGAGGCGGTACAGGGGCCCATGGCAGATTACGGGCCTGGCAGCAGCAATGGGAGGCCCGTAATCTGCCAGCACCCTATGACAAAATGGAACACACCAGCAGTGTGAGGAGACCTGAAAGTGGCACATGGCAGAGTGTGGCGATAGAGACAGCAGCAATGGGAGGCCGTACAGGGACCCATGACAGATTACGGGCCTGGCAGCAGCATGAGGAGGCGGTACAGGGGCCCATGACAGATTACGGGCCTGGCAGCAGCAATGGGAGGCCCGTAATCTGCCAGCACCCTATGACAAAATGGAACACACCAGCAGTGTGAGGAGACCTGAAAGTGGCACATGGCAGAGTGTGGCGATGGAGACAGCAGCAATGGGAGGCCGTACAGGGACCCATGAGAGACTCTGGACCTGGCAGCAGCATGAGGAGGCGGTACAGGGGCCCATGGCAGATTACGGGCCTGGCAGAAGCAATGGGAGGCCCGTAATCTGCCAGCACCCTATGACAAAATGGAACACACCAGCAGTGTGAGGAGACCTGAAAGTGGCACATGGCAGAGTGTGGCGATGGAGACAGCAGCAATGGGAGGCCGTACAGGGACCCATGAGAGACTCTGGACCTGGCAGCAGCATGAGGAGGCGGTACAGGGGCCCATGGCAGATTACGGGCCTGGCAGCAGCAATGGGAGGCCCGTAATCTGCAAGCACCCTATGACAAAATGGAACACACCAGCAGTGTGAGGAGACCTGAAAGTGGCACATGGCAGAGTGTGGCGATGGAGACAGCAGCAATGGGAGGCCGTACAGGGACCCATGACAGATTACGGGCCTGGCAGCAGCATGAGGAGGCGGTACAGGGGCCCATGACAGATTACGGGCCTGGCAGCAGCAATGGGAGGCCTGTAATCTGCCAGCACCCTATGACAAAATGGAACACACCAGCAGTGTGAAGAGACCTGAAAGTGGCACATGGCAGAGTGTGGCGATGGAGACAGCAGCAATGGGAGGCCGTACAGGGACCCATGAGAGACTCTGGACCTGGCAGCAGCATGAGGAGGCGGTACAAGGGCCCATGGCAGATTACGGGGCTGGCAGCAGCAATGGGAGGCCCGTAATCTGCCAGCACCCTATGACAAAATGGAACACACCAGCAGTGTGAGGAGACCTGAAAGTGGCACATGGCAGAGTGTGGCGATGGAGACAGCAGCAATGGGAGGCCGTACAGGGACCCATGACAGATTACGGGCCTGGCAGCAGCATGAGGAGGCGGTACAGGGGCCCATGACAGATTACGGGCCTGGCAGCAGCAATGGGAGGCCCGTAATCTGCCAGCACCCAATGACAAAATGGAACCCACCAGCAGTGTGAGGAGACCTGAAAGTGGCACATGGCAGAGTGTGGCGATGGAGACAGCAGCAATGGGAGGCCGTACAGGGACCCATGAGAGACTCTGGAGCTGGCAGCAGCATGAGGAGGCGGTACAGGGGCCCATGACAGATTACGGGCCTGGCAGCAGCAATGGGAGGCCCGTAATCTGCCAGCACCCTATGACAAAATGGAACACACCAGCAGTGTGAAGAGACCTGAAAGTGGCACATGGCAGAGTGTGGCGATGGAGACAGCAGCAATGGGAGGCCGTACAGGGACCCATGAGAGACTCTGGACCTGGCAGCAGCATGAGGAGGCGGTACAGGGGCCCATGGCAGATTACGGGGCTGGCAGCAGCAATGGGAGGCCCGTAATCTGCCAGCACCCTATGACAAAATGGAACACACCAGCAGTGTGAGGAGACCTGAAAGTGGCACATGGCAGAGTGTGGCGATGGAGACAGCAGCAATGGGAGGCCGTACAGGGACCCATGACAGATTACGGGCCTGGCAGCAGCATGAGGAGGCGGTACAGGGGCCCATGACAGATTACGGGCCTGGCAGCAGCAATGGGAGGCCCGTAATCTGCCAGCACCCTATGACAAAATGGAACCCACCAGCAGTGTGAGGAGACCTGAAAGTGGCACATGGCAGAGTGTGGCGATGGAGACAGCAGCAATGGGAGGCCGTACAGGGACCCATGAGAGACTCTGGACCTGGCAGCAGCATGAGGAGGCGGTACAGGGGCCCATGACAGATTACGGGCCTGGCCGCAGCAATGGGAGGCCCGTAATCTGCCAGCACCCTATGACAAAATGGAACACACCAGCAGTGTGAGGAGACCTGAAAGTGGCACATGGCAGAGTGTGGCGATGGAGACAGCAGCAATGGGAGGCCGTACAGGGACCCATGAGAGACTATGGACCTGGCAGCAGCATGAGGAGGCGGTACAGGGGCCCATGGCAGATTACGGGCCTGGCAGCAGCAATGGGAGGCCCATAATCTGCCAGCACCCTATGACAAAATGGAACACACCAGCAGTGTGAGGAGACCTGAAAGTGGCACATGGCAGAGTGTGGCGATGGAGACAGCAGCAATGGGAGGCCGTACAGGGACCCATGAGACACTCTGGACCTGGCAGCAGCATGAGGAGGTGGTACGGGGGCCCATGGCAGATTACGGGCCTGACAGCAGCAATGGGAGGCCCGTAATCTGCCAGCACCCTATGACAAAATGGAACCCACCAGCAGTGTGAGGAGACCTGAAAGTGGCACATGGCAGAGTGTGGCGATGGAGACAGCAGCAATGGGAGGCCGTACAGGGACCCATGACACACTCTGGACCTGGCAGCAGCATGAGGAGGCGGTACGGGGGCCCATGGCAGATTACGGGCCTGGCAGCAGCAATGGGAGGCCCATAATCTGCCAGCACCCTATGACAAAATGGAACCCACCAACAGTGTAAGGAGACCTGAAAGTGGCACATGGCAGAGTCTGGCAATGAAGTCAGCAGCAATGGGAGGCCGTACAGGGACCCATGACACACTCTGGACCTGGCAGCAGCAAGAGGAGGCGGTACAGGGGCCCATGGCAGAGTGGCGAAGCGTAAGCAGCTTAAATTGAAGGCCATACAGAGGCCTATGTTAAAAATAATAACATGTTTGGGGCATGATTCATGGCGGATTTAGTCAGTTGTGTCAGGAACTGGTGGTTTGAAATCCAGACTAATCCACGCCTGATTCATTTTCACAAACGTGAGTCTCTCCACACTTTGGGTGGACAGTCGTGTCCTCCGCGGAGGTACAATACCTCCTGCCGCACTAAACACGCGCTCCGATGCCACGCTACTGGCCGGGCATGACAGCCTTTCAAGGGCAAATTCAGCTAGTTGGGGCCAAAGGTCAAGTTTCGTTGCCCAGTAGTCAAGGGGATTGTCTACCTCGGTTGGCAGGGTGCTGTCCAAGTAGGCCCGAGCCTGTTGTTTGAGGTCCTGCTCCAGGTCCACCTGATGCCGCTGCTGCTGCGGCTGGTTAGTAGTTTCCTCACTGCGCTGGTGAATAAAGCTACTCATCATCGACTGCAGACTGAGGCAGCTGCTGCTGGTGGAGCTGCCACTGCTCCTACCACCCCACCCCTCCCCTGCTGCCATGGCAGCGGAACGCGAGCGCACAGGGCCCACAGTGTCTGAGGATGGACGTTGGCGCAGAAAGGCAGAGACCAACTGACTACATAGGTGGTTTTTATAGTACGTTATTTTGGCCTCCCTCTCAGCAGGTGTGAAAAAGGCCACCATTTTTGAACGGTAGCGAGGGTCCAACAAGGTGGACAGCCAAAAGTCATCCCTCTGTCTGATGGTTATTATTCGGCTGTCGCTACGCAAGCAACCGAGCATGCTATGGGCCATTTGTGCCAAGGAATGCAAGGGACTCCCTGCCTCCATCTCCACAGCATACTGCCACGGTGCGTCTGGGTCCTCTGTCTCCTCCTCCTCCTCTACCAGATGCTCCTGCTCCTCCACTCCTGTCCGCTGAGTGGAAAAACCACCCATTTCACTCAATAATTCCTGAGCACCAATGTCCTCCTCTACCTCCTCCTCTTCTTCCTGTCCTGCCCCCACAGGGGTCATGTGGCGTTGAGATCTGTGCGCCACGTCTACCGCACCCTGACCAGCCATTGTTAACAGCATTTGTTCCAGGACGTGCAACAGAGGAATGACGTCGTTCATCCCATAGTCCTGCCGACTCACGAATAGCGTGGCCTCCTCAAAGGGTCTGAGCAAGCGGCAGGTGTCACGCATGAGCTGCCAATGGCTGACATCTAAGTTACACAGGGGAGTACCTTTATCCGCTTGTAACATCAGGAAATCGGTGATGGCCTTTCGCTGTTCGTAAAGGCGGTCTAACATATGTAGGGTTGAATTCCACCTTGTTGCAACGTCACAGCATGAGGAGGCGGTACAGGGGCCCATGGCAGATTACGGGCCTGGCAGCAGCAATGGGAGGCCCGTAATCTGCCAGCACCCTATGACAAAATGGAACACACCAGCAGTGTGAGGAGACCTGAAAGTGGCACATGGCAGAGTGTGGCGATGGAGACAGCAGCAATGGGAGGCCGTACAGGGACCCATGACAGATTACGGGCCTGGCAGCAGCATGAGGAGGCGGTACAGGGGCGCATGACAGATTACGGGCCTGGCAGCAGCAATGGGAGGCCCATAATCTGCCAGCACCCTATGACAAAATGGAACACACCAGCAGTGTGAGGAGACCTGAAAGTGGCACATGGCAGAGTGTGGCGATGGAGACAGCAGCAATGGGAGGCCGTACAGGGACCCATGAGAGACTATGGACCTGGCAGCAGCATGAGGAGGCGGTACAGGGGCCCATGGCAGATTACGGGCCTGGCAGCAGCAATGGGAGGCCCGTAATCTGCCAGCACCCTATGACAAAATGGAACACACCAGCAGTGTGAGGAGACCTGAAAGTGGCACATGGCAGAGTGTGGCGATGGAGACAGCAGCAATGGGAGGCCGTACAGGGACCCATGACAGATTACGGGCCTGGCAGCAGCATGAGGAGGCGGTACAGGGGCCCATGACAGATTACGGGCCTGGCAGCAGCAATGGGAGGCCCGTAATCTGCCAGCACCCTATGACAAAATGGAACACACCAGCAGTGTGAGGAGACCTGAAAGTGGCACATGGCAGAGTGTGGCGATGGAGACAGCAGCAATGGGAGGCCGTACAGGGACCCATGAGAGACTCTGGACCTGGCAGCAGCATGAGGAGGCGGTACAAGGGCCCATGGCAGATTACGGGGCTGGCAGCAGCAATGGGAGGCCCGTAATCTGCCAGCACCCTATGACAAAATGGAACACACCAGCAGTGTGAGGAGACCTGAAAGTGGCACATGGCAGAGTGTGGCGATGGAGACAGCAGCAATGGGAGGCCGTACAGGGACCCATGACAGATTACGGGCCTGGCAGCAGCATGAGGAGGCGGTACAGGGGCCCATGACAGATTACGGGCCTGGCAGCAGCAATGGGAGGCCCGTAATCTGCCAGCACCCAATGACAAAATGGAACCCACCAGCAGTGTGAGGAGACCTGAAAGTGGCACATGGCAGAGTGTGGCGATGGAGACAGCAGCAATGGGAGGCCGTACAGGGACCCATGAGAGACTCTGGAGCTGGCAGCAGCATGAGGAGGCGGTACAGGGGCCCATGACAGATTACGGGCCTGGCAGCAGCAATGGGAGGCCCGTAATCTGCCAGCACCCTATGACAAAATGGAACACACCAGCAGTGTGAAGAGACCTGAAAGTGGCACATGGCAGAGTGTGGCGATGGAGACAGCAGCAATGGGAGGCCGTACAGGGACCCATGAGAGACTCTGGACCTGGCAGCAGCATGAGGAGGCGGTACAGGGGCCCATGGCAGATTACGGGGCTGGCAGCAGCAATGGGAGGCCCGTAATCTGCCAGCACCCTATGACAAAATGGAACACACCAGCAGTGTGAGGAGACCTGAAAGTGGCACATGGCAGAGTGTGGCGATGGAGACAGCAGCAATGGGAGGCCGTACAGGGACCCATGACAGATTACGGGCCTGGCAGCAGCATGAGGAGGCGGTACAGGGGCCCATGACAGATTACGGGCCTGGCAGCAGCAATGGGAGGCCCGTAATCTGCCAGCACCCTATGACAAAATGGAACCCACCAGCAGTGTGAGGAGACCTGAAAGTGGCACATGGCAGAGTGTGGCGATGGAGACAGCAGCAATGGGAGGCCGTACAGGGACCCATGAGAGACTCTGGACCTGGCAGCAGCATGAGGAGGCGGTACAGGGGCCCATGACAGATTACGGGCCTGGCCGCAGCAATGGGAGGCCCGTAATCTGCCAGCACCCTATGACAAAATGGAACACACCAGCAGTGTGAGGAGACCTGAAAGTGGCACATGGCAGAGTGTGGCGATGGAGACAGCAGCAATGGGAGGCCGTACAGGGACCCATGAGAGACTATGGACCTGGCAGCAGCATGAGGAGGCGGTACAGGGGCCCATGGCAGATTACGGGCCTGGCAGCAGCAATGGGAGGCCCATAATCTGCCAGCACCCTATGACAAAATGGAACACACCAGCAGTGTGAGGAGACCTGAAAGTGGCACATGGCAGAGTGTGGCGATGGAGACAGCAGCAATGGGAGGCCGTACAGGGACCCATGAGACACTCTGGACCTGGCAGCAGCATGAGGAGGTGGTACGGGGGCCCATGGCAGATTACGGGCCTGACAGCAGCAATGGGAGGCCCGTAATCTGCCAGCACCCTATGACAAAATGGAACCCACCAGCAGTGTGAGGAGACCTGAAAGTGGCACATGGCAGAGTGTGGCGATGGAGACAGCAGCAATGGGAGGCCGTACAGGGACCCATGACACACTCTGGACCTGGCAGCAGCATGAGGAGGCGGTACGGGGGCCCATGGCAGATTACGGGCCTGGCAGCAGCAATGGGAGGCCCATAATCTGCCAGCACCCTATGACAAAATGGAACCCACCAACAGTGTAAGGAGACCTGAAAGTGGCACATGGCAGAGTCTGGCAATGAAGTCAGCAGCAATGGGAGGCCGTACAGGGACCCATGACACACTCTGGACCTGGCAGCAGCAAGAGGAGGCGGTACAGGGGCCCATGGCAGAGTGGCGAAGCGTAAGCAGCTTAAATTGAAGGCCATACAGAGGCCTATGTTAAAAATAATAACATGTTTGGGGCATGATTCATGGCGGATTTAGTCAGTTGTGTCAGGAACTGGTGGTTTGAAATCCAGACTAATCCACGCCTGATTCATTTTCACAAACGTGAGTCTCTCCACACTTTGGGTGGACAGTCGTGTCCTCCGCGGAGGTACAATACCTCCTGCCGCACTAAACACGCGCTCCGATGCCACGCTACTGGCCGGGCATGACAGCCTTTCAAGGGCAAATTCAGCTAGTTGGGGCCAAAGGTCAAGTTTCGTTGCCCAGTAGTCAAGGGGATTGTCTACCTCGGTTGGCAGGGTGCTGTCCAAGTAGGCCCGAGCCTGTTGTTTGAGGTCCTGCTCCAGGTCCACCTGATGCTGCTGCTGCTGCGGCTGGTTAGTAGTTTCCTCACTGCGCTGGTGAATAAAGCTACTCATCATCGACTGCAGACTGAGGCAGCTGCTGCTGGTGGAGCTGCCACTGCTCCTACCACCCCACCCCTCCCCTGCTGCCATGGCAGCGGAACGCGAGCGCACAGGGCCCACAGTGTCTGAGGATGGACGTTGGCGCAGAAAGGCAGAGACCAACTGACTACATAGGTGGTTTTTATAGTACGTTATTTTGGCCTCCCTCTCAGCAGGTGTGAAAAAGGCCACCATTTTTGAACGGTAGCGAGGGTCCAACAAGGTGGACAGCCAAAAGTCATCCCTCTGTCTGATGGTTATTATTCGGCTGTCGCTACGCAAGCAACCGAGCATGCTATGGGCCATTTGTGCCAAGGAATGCAAGGGACTCCCTGCCTCCATCTCCACAGCATACTGCCACGGTGCGTCTGGGTCCTCTGTCTCCTCCTCCTCCTCTACCAGATGCTCCTGCTCCTCCACTCCTGTCCGCTGAGTGGAAAAACCACCCATTTCACTCAATAATTCCTGAGCACCAATGTCCTCCTCTACCTCCTCCTCTTCTTCCTGTCCTGCCCCCACAGGGGTCATGTGGCGTTGAGATCTGTGCGCCACGTCTACCGCACCCTGACCAGCCATTGTTAACAGCATTTGTTCCAGGACGTGCAACAGAGGAATGACGTCGTTCATCCCATAGTCCTGCCGACTCACGAATAGCGTGGCCTCCTCAAAGGGTCTGAGCAAGCGGCAGGTGTCACGCATGAGCTGCCAATGGCTGACATCTAAGTTACACAGGGGAGTACCTTTATCCGCTTGTAACATCAGGAAATCGGTGATGGCCTTTCGCTGTTCGTAAAGGCGGTCTAACATATGTAGGGTTGAATTCCACCTTGTTGCAACGTCACAGCATGAGGAGGCGGTACAGGGGCCCATGGCAGATTACGGGCCTGGCAGCAGCAATGGGAGGCCCGTAATCTGCCAGCACCCTATGACAAAATGGAACACACCAGCAGTGTGAGGAGACCTGAAAGTGGCACATGGCAGAGTGTGGCGATGGAGACAGCAGCAATGGGAGGCCGTACAGGGACCCATGACAGATTACGGGCCTGGCAGCAGCATGAGGAGGCGGTACAGGGGCGCATGACAGATTACGGGCCTGGCAGCAGCAATGGGAGGCCCATAATCTGCCAGCACCCTATGACAAAATGGAACACACCAGCAGTGTGAGGAGACCTGAAAGTGGCACATGGCAGAGTGTGGCGATGGAGACAGCAGCAATGGGAGGCCGTACAGGGACCCATGAGAGACTATGGACCTGGCAGCAGCATGAGGAGGCGGTACAGGGGCCCATGGCAGATTACGGGCCTGGCAGCAGCAATGGGAGGCCCGTAATCTGCCAGCACCCTATGACAAAATGGAACACACCAGCAGTGTGAGGAGACCTGAAAGTGGCACATGGCAGAGTGTGGCGATGGAGACAGCAGCAATGGGAGGCCGTACAGGGACCCATGACAGATTACGGGCCTGGCAGCAGCATGAGGAGGCGGTACAGGGGCCCATGACAGATTACGGGCCTGGCAGCAGCAATGGGAGGCCCGTAATCTGCCAGCACCCTATGACAAAATGGAACACACCAGCAGTGTGAGGAGACCTGAAAGTGGCACATGGCAGAGTGTGGCGATGGAGACAGCAGCAATGGGAGGCCGTACAGGGACCCATGAGAGACTCTGGACCTGGCAGCAGCATGAGGAGGCGGTACAGGGGCCCATGGCAGATTACGGGCCTGGCAGAAGCAATGGGAGGCCCGTAATCTGCCAGCACCCTATGACAAAATGGAACACACCAGCAGTGTGAGGAGACCTGAAAGTGGCACATGGCAGAGTGTGGCGATGGAGACAGCAGCAATGGGAGGCCGTACAGGGACCCATGAGAGACTCTGGACCTGGCAGCAGCATGAGGAGGCGGTACAGGGGCCCATGGCAGAGTGTGGCGATGGAGACAGCAGCAATGGGACACACAATCGTTACTTAGGGACACAGAACCGTTTTGCTCGCTGCCAAGCTGGCACCCTCTTCTCCTGATGATGCGGAAGCAATAGCCTGATGACGACGAGGCTGCCAAGTGCGATCAGCCTCATCATCATCAATTAGGGTCTCCGCCTCACTACTAGCCCCCTCGGCTGCGTGTGGGTCAGGAGACAGACCTGTCCCTAGACCGGCTACCGAGCCACTCTCCTCGCCAGTACTTCTTTGCCTGGCTGCTGAAGAGGCGGATGTCTCCCCCTGTTCCTGACCGCCCTCTGTTAGCTCTTCCTCACTGTACAGTGGGGCTGAGCCCACAGCATGCGATACTTCGCTTGGTGAGGGAACACCAAAGGACAGGGGCAGGTAGAGGACACATGATTTCAGTGGGCTTGCTCCCGGGCCATGCCAACTAACGGTTGTGTCTGATGTACCCACCGACCGTTGGCTGTAGGTGTCAGAGGTGACCTGGGAAGAGGAAGACGACCGAGCCAACCAATCGATGACGGCAGGGTTGTCGGTGGAGACACGACCGCTGGATGACACCGGGAGCACTGGCCTCTGGCTGCGACTAGTGCTGCCTCGACCCCTTCCTCTGCTGCCACGTCTGCTCGCTCCTAAAACATTGCCTCCTCTGCCACTCCTCTGCGTGTTGTCTGA
Source organism: Staurois parvus (assembly GCF_062004578.1). Lineage (NCBI taxonomy): Eukaryota > Metazoa > Chordata > Amphibia > Anura > Ranidae > Staurois > Staurois parvus. The sequence goes on from NW_028317807.1 coordinate 8,362,970, forward strand.
CATACTCTTTAATTCAACGATTCTGTGTCCCTGAGTAACAATTCTGTGTCCCTCAGTAACAATTCTGTGTCTGTCCCTGAGTAACAATTCTGTGTCCCTGAGTAACAATTCTGTGTCCCTGAGTAACAATTCTGTGTCCCTCAGTAACAATTCTGTGTCCCTCAGTAACAATTCTGTGTCTGTCCCTGAGTAACAATTCTGTGTCCCTGAGTAACAATTCTGTGTCCCTGAGTAACAATTCTGTGTCCCTCAGTAACAATTCTGTGTCCCTGAGTAACAATTCTGTGCCTGTCCCTGAGTAACAATTCTGTGTCCCTCAGTAACAATTCTGTGTCCCTCAGTAACAATTCTGTGTCTGTCCCTGAGTAACAATTCTGTGTCCCTGAGTAACAATTCTGTGTCCCTGAGTAATAATTCTGTGTCCCTCAGTAACAATTCTGTGTCCCTCAGTAACAATTCTGTGTCTGTCCCTGAGTAACAATTCTGTGTCCCTGAGTAACAATTCTGTGTCCCTGAGTAACAATTCTGTGTCCCTCAGTAACAATTCTGTGTCCCTCAGTAACAATTCTGTGTCTGTCTCTGAGTAACAATTCTGTGTCCCTCAGTAACAATTCTGTGTCCCTCAGTAACAATTCTGTGTCTGTCCCTGAGTAACAATTCTGTGTCCCTGAGTAACAATTCTGTGTCCCTCAGTAACAATTCTGTGTCCCTCAGTAACAATTCTGTGTCTGTCCCTGAGTAACAATTCTGTGTCCCTGAGTAACAATTCTGTTTCCCTGAGTAACAATTCTGTGTCCCTGAGTAACAATTCTGTGTCCCTGAGTAACAATTCTGTGTCCCTCAGTAACAATTCTGTGTCCCTCAGTAACAATTCTGTGTCTGTCCCTGAGTAACAATTCTGTGTCCCTCAGTAACAATTCTGTGTCCCTCAGTAACAATTCTGTGTCTGTCCCTGAGTAACAATTCTGTGTCCCTCAGTAACAATTCTGTGTCTCTCAGTAACAATTCTGTGTCCCTCAGTAACAATTCTGTGTCTGTCCCTGAGTAACAATTCTGTGTCTGTCCCTGAGTAACAATTCTGTGTCTGTCCCTGAGTAACAATTCTGTGTCTGTCCCTGAGTAACAATTCTGTGTCCCTCAGTAACAATTCTGTGTCCCTCAGTAACAATTCTGTGTCCCTCAGTAACAATTCTGTGTCTGTCCCTGAGTAACAATTCTGTGTCTATCCCTGAGTAACAATTCTGTGTCCCTAAGTAACGGTTCTGTGTCCCTAAGTAACGGTTCTGTGTCCCTAAGTAACGATTGTGTGTCCCTAAGTAACGGTTCTGTGTCCCTAAATAACGGTTCTGTGTCCCTAAGTATCGGTTCTGTGTCCCTAAGTAACGGTTCTGTGTCCCTAAGTAATGATTCTGTGGCCCTAACTCTGTCCCTCAATACAGACAGGTGGTCTGTCTCTCTTGAATGACTGGAGGCTAATGGAGAATGCTAAAATGGCCGCAATTTATAGCTCGACCATTATACAGTGCTGGCTGGCTGGCTGCTGATTGGCTAATGCGATCACATGTCATGAATGAATGCATTATGGGTCAGCGCGCCTTGTCTGCGCGCCTTCCCAGAGATCCCCGCTCCGTCGCCGCAGATGTCGCCGCCATTTTTGGAAAATTTTCGGATTCGGCGCGAATCGAAATTTTCCTAATATTCGAAACGAATTCCAGTTCGCCAAGTTCGATTCGCTCATCTCTAATTAAGACCATTCTCTGTGTTTTCCTTCGATCTGACCTTCCGTTGCTGAACCCGGCCCGTGACCTGTGATTCTCTGTCTACTGTTCTGTACCGTTTTGTCCCGTTGTTGTCGACCCAGCTTGCCTGACTATTGTCATTCTCACCAGCTACACGCCATTGGCGGCGGCCATTACCGCAGCCGGGGTGTCTCGGGGGCCGCGACCTGGTACCTGGCTGCGTCAAGTCCATCCCCACCATCAGGGGCCCTGGTGAAGGGCAGCCTGGGACTTAGACTCCGCGCCCTGAGGGACTTCGGTCTGTTGGTGGTGGTTGTCGTCAGCCAGTGCGTTACCCTGCCACTAGGCCTACCTGTCCGTTCCACAGCCCTGCCCTGACATTACACAAGTGCCATGAATCCTGATGGTGCAGGTACGCCTTTGCTTCCAATGTTGGTCGCCAGACTGGATCAACAGGATCTCCTCTTGGATCAGTTTGCTCAGGCGTTGCAAACCCTGCTTGCACGCACCGCGCACCTTACTCCTGGTGTTATTAGGCCAGTTGTCACTCCGGTGGTCGCTCCCGCTGCTGTCCCGCTGGTTGCGCCTACCGCCGCGGCTGCTGCGGCACCCGTGGCGCCCAGAGGTATGACTGGTTCAGCCCCTCTTCCACAGCGCTTTGGGGGTGAGCCGAGTCAGTGTCGTGGGTTCCTCAACCAGGTGGGGATTTACTTTGAATTAATACCCCACGCTTTTCCGACTGAGAGGTCAAAGGTGGGTTTCCTAATATCGCTACTCTCAGACAAGGCCTTGGCCTGGGCAAATCCCTTATGGGAGAGGAATGACCCAGTGATTCACAAGTTTTCCGGTTTTGTCGATTCCTTCCGTAGGGTATTCGACGTACCGGCTTGCTCCGCCTCGGCTGCCAAGCTGCTCATGTCTATGCATCAGGGTTCACGGACCGTTGCCGAGTACGCCATAGAGTTTCGTACCCTGGCAGCAGAGGTGGGTTGGAACAATGAGGCTCTGGTGGCTGCGTTTTCTCAGGGTCTTTCTGATGCATTGAAGGATGAGATCGCAGCCAAGGAATTGCCTGTGGAGCTGGAGGCACTAATTTCCTTCCTGATCCTGATTGATACCAGGCTCAGGGAGAGGCCTTCACTCAAGGAACGCCTGCGGAGGCCTTCCAATCGACTGGCACCTGCGTTTTCTGTCCCACCCGTTCCTCCCTCTCCTCCCACGCCTCCTGGGGATAGATTGTCTGATGGTGAGCCCATGCAGCTGGGGTTTGCTCGCCTTTCCGAGGGAGAGCGGGCCGCTCGGCGTCGGGAGGGTTGCTGCCTGTACTGTGGTCTTGGTGGGCACTTTCGGCAGTCCTGTCCGGTCCGTCCGGGAAACGCTCGCACCTGAGATCCTGTCGGGGACAGATCTTGGGTGGAGTCTCCTCGTCCCCGGCGTTCCGCAGAGATAAGCCACTGATCACCGTTGTCCTCTCTTGGGCGGAGGGCTCGGTGACGGCCCAGGTGTTGGTAGATTCTAGGGCCGGCGGGTTGTTTATGGACAGCTCGTTTGCTGCCCAGCACTCCATTCCCCTGCAGGCTCGAGTTACCCCATTGGTTCTCGAGGCGATAGATGGCAGGCCCCTGCAACCACCGCAGGTTACCCACGAGACTATGCCAGTTGAAGTAGCTATTGGGGCTGTTCACAGGGAGTTGGCCTGTTTCCAGGTGATTTCTTCCCCTCACTATTCGGTGGTTTTGGGGTATCCCTGGCTCCAGATGCACAATCCAACCTTCAATTGGCAAACAGCCGAGATTCTCTCGTGGTCTCCACAGTGTGGGGTCGGGTGCATCCGTGGGCCGGTTAAGGTGTTGTGTGCCTCCTCGGACTCTGCGTTGCCCACCGACTATGGGGAGTACCAGGACGTGTTTGATAAGGTACGCGCTGGTGCCTTACCTGCTCATCGTCCTTACGACTGCGCCATATCCTTGCAACCCGGTGCCACTCCTCCGCGTGGCAGGGTGTATCCTCTCTCGGTTGCGGAGAATAAGGCCATGGAGGAGTACGTTGCGGATGCGCTTTCCCGGGGGCACATTCGTAAGTCTACTTCCCCAGCAGGAGCGGGCTTTTTCTTTGTTAAGAAGAAGGGTGGTGAATTGAGGCCTTGCATCGATTATAGGGGTCTTAATCGAATCACCACTAAGAATGCCTACCCGATTCCCTTGATTACTGAGTTGTTCGACCGCCTTAAGGGGGCAACAGTCTTTACAAAACTTGACCTTAGGGTGGCGTACAACCTCGTACGGATCAAACAGGGGGATGAGTGGAAGACCGCGTTTAACACCAGAACCGGTCACTACGAATACCTGGTGATGCCCTTCGGGTTGTGTAACGCGCCCGCAGTTTTTCAGGAATTCATAAATGATGTCCTGCGTGACTTGTTGCAGCAGTGCGTTGTGGTTTACCTGGATGACATCCTGGTTTAGTCTGCCTCCATGGAGTCCCATATCCAGGATGTCAAGCAGGTGCTGCAACGATTACATGAGAACGAACTTTTTTGTAAACTTGAGAAGTGCGAATTCCAAGTTGCCTTTTTAGGCTACATCATTTCTGCGGAGGGATTCTCCATGGACCCTCAGAAGGTTTCGGCGGTTCTGCAGTGGCCTCGTCCCAATGGTCTTCGGCCCATTCAGCGCTTTTTGGGTTTTGCCAACTACTATCGGACGTTCATCAGGAACTTCTCCACGCTGGCAAAGCCTCTCTCAGACCTAACCAAAAAGGGCAGTAATCCTCACGAGTGGCCATCCGAGGCCATCGTAGCTTTCGAGGCTCTGAAATCCGCCTTCGCTTCAGCTCCGATACTGTCTCATCCCAATCCTGGATTGCCCTTCGTCCTTGAGGTTGATGCATCCGAGACGGGAGTAGGCGCTCTCCTGTCTCAACGTCGGTCGCCCGATGGACCCCTACTTCCCTGTGGGTTCTACTCCAGGAAGCTTTCCTCTGCAGAGTGCAACTACCAGATTGGAGATAGGGAGTTGTTGGCAATCATTCTGGCTCTCAAGGAATGGAGGCACCTGCTCGAGGGCTCCGCGGTTCCAGTCCTCATTCTTACCGATCATAAGAACCTGACTTATCTTTCGGAGGCCAAAAGATTGACACCCCGTCAGGCCAGATGGGCCTTGTTCTTGTCGCGGTTCAACTATGTAGTCTCCTATTTGCCGGGTTCCAAGAATGTCAGGGCTGATGCATTATCGCGGCAATACTCTGAGTTGTCCAGGGAGGACTCTGAGCCAACCTCGGTCATACCTCCAGATCAGATCCTGGCTGCCATTCGCACCAGTCTGACTTCTCCCCTTGGGGAGCAGATTTTGGCGGCTCAAACTGATGCTCCTCCCGAGAGACCGGAGGGTAGATGTTTTGTACCCGAGGGGTTGCGCACCCGTCTGCTGCGTACCTACCATAACTCCAAAACTGCCGGGCATCTGGGGAGGAACCAGTTGTCTTGGGTCGTCTCTCGGTTGTTCTGGTGGCCAACTCTCCGTGCCGACATCGCCTCTTATGTAGCGGCATGTTCGATCTGTGCCCAGAATAAATCTCCACGGCATCTTCCAATGGGTCTTCTGCAACCCATTCCCAATGGGGAGCGTCCTTGGTCACACCTAGGCATGGACTTTATTGTAGACCTCCCTGTGTCTCGGGGTCATACGGTCATCCTCATGGTCGTCGATCGTTTTTCCAAAATGTGCCATTGTATTCCACTCAGGAAATTACCAACAGCGCAAGAACTGGCCACGGTCTTTTCCAGGGAGATTTTTCGCCTGCATGGGTTGCCCAAGGTGATTGTCTCGGACCGCGGGAGTCAGTTCGTGTCCAGATTCTGGCGCGCCTTCTGCTCCCAGTTGGATATTAGTCTCTCCTTTTCTTCAGCCTACCACCCGCAGTCCAATGGGGCTGCGGAGCGTTCCAATCAGGCCTTAGAACAATTCCTTCGGTGTTATATCTCGGACCATCAGGACGATTGGGCCGATCTCCTGCCTTGGGCAGAGTTTGCCAGGAACTCAGCGGTCAACTCCTCCTCCGGGATGTCTCCCTTCATGGCCAACTATGGGTACCAACCCGCGGTATTACCTGAGAGGTTCTCACCACAGGACATTCCGGCTGTGGAGAACCATCTTGCTGCCCTGCGTTCTTCATGGGGGCAGATCCAGTGGGCTTTGAGGGACTCGGCTCAGCGTCAGAAGTTCCAGGCTGATCGCAGACGGTTGCCGCTCCTTCATACCAGGTCGGCGATCGGGTGTGGTTGTCTACTCGTAACCTCAATCTTCGGGTACCCACACCCAAACTAGCTGCCCGTTTTGTCGATCCTTTTCGAATTCTTTGCAAGGTGAATCCGGTGGCCTATGCCCTTGCCCTTCCACCTGGGATGCGGATCTCCAATATCTTTCATGTATCACTGTTGAAACCTCTGATCTGCAATCGCTTCACTACCTCTCTGCCTCGGCCCCGTCCCATTCTGGTTGACGGTCATGAGGAGTATGAGGTGAGCCGGATCCTGGACTCTCGATTGGTGCGCGGCCGGTTACAGTTCCTGGTTCATTGGCGCGGTTATGGTCCCGAGGAGCGTTCCTGGGTTCCCTCCGCGGATGTCCATGCTCCTGCCCTCCTCCGCGCTTTTCATACCCGCTTTCCTCAGAAACCTTTTGTTGAGCCGCGGAGGGGGAGGGGCCCTTGAGGAGGAGGTACTGTCAAGGTCCTACCTTTTCCCTTAGGTTTTGTTACTCCATGTGCTGGCGTCCATCTTGGATTCTGCTGTGCATGGTGGGAATCCTTTTATGCCTTCAGGTCTCTGAGGTCCATCCCCCAGAGGGGTGTGGCTGATGACATATAAGCCTGTGGCCCGCACATGCTCTTTGCACTTGTGTCTTGTGTCTTTGTCTTCCTACAGCTCTGTGTATACGCTCGTGACTCTTCTGGTATTCTGACTCGGCTTGTGATTAAGACCATTCTCTGTGTTTTCCTTCGATCTGATGTTCCGTTGCTGAACCCGGCCCGTGACCTGTGATTCTCTGTCTACTGTTCTGTACCGTTTTGTCCCGTTGTTGTCGACCCATTACCGCAGGTGGGGTGTCTCGGGGGCCGCGACCTGGTACCTGGCTGCGTCAAGTCAATCCCCTCCATCAGGGGCCCTGGTGTAGGGCAGCCTGGGACTTAGACTCCGCGCCCTGAGGGACTTTGGTCTGTTGGTGGTGGTTGTCGTCAGCCAGTGTGTTACCCTGCCACTAGGCCTACCTGTCCGTTCCACAGCCCTGCCCTGACATTTCCTCAGAGTATTTTTTAGGAATACCTCCGGTTTCTTATTCGGTCAATAAATATTTGCTAATGTGCATTCTATTTCCTGTAATGTTCCCTTCTAGAACAGAAATCTCCCTTCCGGATCTACCAATCTCTCTTCCAACTTAAACCTCATATTTTTCGCAAAACCTATTGCCACTTCCTTAGCACGTTTAATTGGGGAATCTGCATAGAACAACGTTGGATAATATCTAGATTGTAGCTTCACATTTGTTTCTTGTACTAAATGTGTCTCCTGTAAAAAAACTACTGAAGAAAATCTATGTTAAATTTCTTTAAGAATCCTAAATTTCTTCCCAGGGCTATTTAATCCTCTAACATTATATGTCACAAAGTGAATCTCTTCCATTCTTCCCTTTTTCTCCCTACCTCTCATTCACCTTCCCCCTTCTCCTCCCTCTCCCTCTCTCCTCCATACCTTCCCCTTTGTTCTCTAGGATCCCTCCAGATGTATCTCCTACTCTCTCGCAGAGTCTTAAACTACCTACAAACTCCCCACCCCCTCCTCCCCATCCCATCCCACCCCCTCCCTTTTTAGGCCAGTATTTTGCCTATGAATCATTTGTGGGCCTAGTCCCACCCTATATTCCATTTCAGGGTGGAGCTCTGAGCATGCACACCTCACCCCAGTAGCACTCCCCCATCGTCCCACCGGAGAAGCCCAAAAGAAGAGAAGGAAAATGGAGGAAAAAAAAAAGGGAGGAAAGAGGGAGAAGGTAAGGGAGGAGAAAGGGAGGGGGAGAAGGAGAGAAAGAAAAGAGAAAAGGAAAAAAAAACAACAACAACACCCCCCTCTCCTCCACTCCCTCCCCCCCTGACATCTGATATATTCTTCTCCCCTCCCTCCCTCAATTTCCCCCCTGGACTACCTGCCACCTCTCATTTTCCACATTCCACCTCTCCTCCTCCCTTTCTCCCCACCCAGGAATATCAATATTCTGCAACTCAAGTCTTTCACAGAAGTCTCTCAATTCACCCGACTGTCGCCCCAATCCATCCGACTGTCGCCTTCCCTCCCCACATTCAGGCGCTCCCTCAAAACCCATCTCTTCAGGGAAGCCTACCCCACGCTCACCTAACGGCCATTCTCCCTCATTCCTCCCACCACTTCATCCCCCTCAGCCACTTCATTCCCCTCAGCCACTTCCTATTGTTCCACTACCCCCTCCCTCCTAGATTGTAAGCTTGAAAGAGTAGGGCCCTCTTACCCCTCGTACGCTGTCTGTTTTTGTTGTACTGTGCCATGTATTGTCCCCCCTATTGCGCTGAGCAAACCCTTTGGCGCTATATAAACTCGATGTAATAATAATAATAATAATAATTCTTCAGGAAACTTTAATCTTGCAGAACGCCCATTTTTCCATCCGATTAAACATGCTGGGAACCCCCAGCTGTATCGAACGTTCTGCTTCTTCATTTGTCCTACTAATGGTTTCAAAGTTCTTAACAGTGTCTCTGCAGTGAGATCAGCAAAGATATGTATATTTATTTCCCCATTTTTTATAGCTGCTCTTCCTTTCATCCTTTTCCATATCTCTTCTTTATCACGATAATAATGAAGTTGAACAATAACATCCCTCGAATTTCCTTTTCTACCTTCTTGATGAAATCTACCAATTCTATACACCCCATCAATTTTATAGGGTTCTGCTGAAGATCTATCCATTATTGTGGCAAACATTTTCTCTACTGTTTCCCTCAAATCTTCTCCTTGAGAAATCTCTGGAAGACCTTGTATCCTTAAGTTGCATCTTCTATCCCTATTTTCCTAATCTTCTAATTTATACTGCAGATTTCTTTGTTCTTTTTTCATTTCCACCATTTGTTTTTCTAAGATATGAATCACTTGGGCATGTTTATTTATTTTTCCTTCCGTCTCCTCCACTCTAAATAGCACCTGCCCCAGATCTTTGTGTAACTTCGCTATTTCTTGTTTTATAGATTTCTCTAAACCTTTAAACATTTCTGCTATTTCTAATTTAGTTGGCAGATGTGAATCTTGATCTTCTAAATTCTCCAACATGACTATTTTCTCAATATCTGCTTCTTCTAAATTTTGACTAATATTAGATATTCCCAGGGATAATCTGGAACTCTCTCCAGTGCTATTTTCCATCACACTCTTTTCGTTTATTCCAATTTGCCTCTCAGGAGTCCGTTTATCCTGCCCGGGAATATATTTTTTAATTGAACTTGATTGGGGGGGCCTTTGACCCACCTCCTTTTTGTTGCTTTATTTTTCATTTTGATAATTCGATCTTTCGATAATTCGATCTTCCCCTCTTTCTCTCTCCTTCTTTAACCCCCCTCAGGAACTAAAGTTATTTTCAGGTCCACTCTCTTTTATTTTTATCCTTCATCCATTTGAATTCAAGACACTCAATAATCTCAATAATGACCCCTGGATGCAACCCACACTCCTTTGTCCATCAAAACTTTACTTCATTTTTAATTTGACACTTAAAATGTATCACAGTCTATACTCTTCTGCCACTCTCACTCACCCTTTGAGCTCTTACTTCTTCACTTCTGGGGGGGTGGCATCTGATACTCTCACCGACAGGGGGTTGCAGGAATAAGCGCTTCCAGTTCAGCAGACTTTCCAGGGTGGGGTTCTCATCATATGTCCCCCTAGGGTCCCGACCACCACATCACTTTCAGCTTCAGTTATATTTTATTATAGAATTAAACTTGGGTTTTAGATTGGGGGGGTGAGGGAGAGAGGGGGGAGAAAGGAGAGATCTACACACCCTCCTGTGGACTGGCCGGCATCTCTCTCCTCCCAGCAATCCTTTGCGTTTGGTCACGTGGCCACCCAGCGTCCTCTGGGCTCTGGCTTTCAGGGCTCTCCTCCTCCTTAGCCTCAGCCCGCTCCACCACTCCACCCGAAACACCAGGGTCTGCGGGAGACAGACCGGACACTGGTGCTCTCCACACCTCTCCGGAACAGCAGCAGCCAAGTCCCCCTCTCCGCTTTAAGCTATCCTCCCATCAGCTTACGGCGGGATGCTGGAGGAGCCTGGTGTCAGGAGATCCTACTTCAATCTCCCATTTGGCGCCATACTCAGGCTCCTCCCCCCTATATTCTTGTTTTACCTGAAAAGTACCTCCTTTCTGCATCATCTATTGAGGGACACAGGCTTGTTAAGCAACCAATGATTACACTGCTGCCTAAAGGTGAAATAAACATTAGATACATAGAAAATGAAGGCCAGCTCTCTAAAGGTTTCAATCTGACCTGACTCCTGCTCCAATTCGTTTAACGTCCTTAAGAGAATGGAAGTCTACTTTCTGCTTGAATTGGAAGATTTCTCCATTATTAACAGATAATGGTAGATTCAGCCCAGATATTAGTAATCCATGATTCCTCCCCAGTTAGCCAACAAGTTTTCCCATTTGATTATACAGATTTTGTCTCTGTGATGGTCGTGTAGTTTGCATTGACTACTCATTTGTGTCCTAGTTGACTCAGGACTCCACTCTTCAATCCACACCATTTTTCAGGGGATTATTTTTGCAGAGTTAATGAAACCAGAGCTACAGGATGTGTACCGTGCCTGCCTCTGAAGGTATCACTGCTGATACTCCCGTAGCAGACTTTTGCTGTGTTAAGAGGATAGGGCAATGTATTGAGCTTTTATAGTGGTGGCTGCTTCTGCCAATATGCAATACAGGCGTTCTTTTCTTTTAGTTTTTGGTGGTTCTCCAATTCTCTCAGATGATTATTTTGACCTTACAAAGGGTGAATTTTCTTCTGTTATGCAAGGTTTAAGGTCTAAGTTAGGGCTCGTTCATACGTATTACTATACTGCTGCACCTCTGAAAAGCAATCCACAGTGGATGCAGTGAGAACGCAATATGTTAGCTCCTTACGACCTGATATTCCCTCAAAATGAAGACCCACTGGACCACAAATGCATGCAGAACATCCTGGTCGCAGTTTCAGTACAGCCCGAAAAAGACCCCATCCAGATGAAATTCAGATAGCAGTTGTTTCTCCAAAAAAGAAGGAATCTTTCTAATCAAGTTCATCCCTCTTTAAAATGAGAGAATTCCACTGCCACTTCACTTAACACAGGACCTTATCTGGTTCTCATAGGACTAAACATTCCAGGAAGGGGTTCTTCATTCAATATTCAAAATAATTTATCTACAAAGGTGAGAAACACCCAGACAAAAAATTACCCTTAATGGTTCTAGGCATTCCTGTTGTGTCTCCCCAACAAGTCTCTGACTATTTCTTCCAAAAAAACGTAATCTTTTAAGGACTAGATTGACAAGAAGTTGGAAGCTCTTTCTTGAGCTATCTATTATCCTTCAACCTCTGTTTGCCACTATTCTTATTTCCTAGACTAACTGGTCAAAAATGGCTAGTAAAGATGAGATGGTTGCTGGTTTCGAACCTTACTTTATTGTGTGCATTGTCCAGATGCCCATCACATCCAGTTTTATTTGCAACAATGTGCAGGAGGCCAGATCTATTCTGTCTCAGGCATCTCTTTCTTTTGTCCTGATCCCCAGAGCCATTTGGCTTAACTGTTGGTTGGTGGAGCAACAGTGTAAGAAGGCTTAATTGCAACTGGCCATAGTCAGAGACCATCATTTTGGCTTTTGGCTAGATAAAATCAAGGCTATAGGGGGGTAAGAATACTAACTTATCCCAGCTACCTCAACACTTTCCTATTCCGCATCAAAATGTTCCTTTCAATCTTCAAAATTAGGTTCAATTTCTTAAATCCAAAATCTTAAATCTTCCTCCACCCATCCAAACTCTGGGACTTCTAAGTGGCCTTGGCAGTATAAGAGCCCAAAACCTGCATCTCTGCATGAAGGTCCACTCTCTCCAGCTCCATCACATGTGGGTGGATGTCTGCTGGACTTTGCAGAGATTTGGGAAGCTCACATAGCTGACGTATGGGTGCAGGAGGTTGTATCCACAGATTACAAAACAGAGTTTCGCTTCCTTCCTTCTCCTCAATTTTTTAACTTCACACTTAACCATGTCACAGCATGGACCTTCTTTCAGCCATTCAGGAGTTTTTGATCCAGGGGGTTATTGTTCCCATTTCTCTAAACAAAAGATTTTAAGGCTTTTAATTCAAACACATTTACAGTTCTGAAACCCAAAGATGGCCCTCACCCTCTATTGGGTTTAAAGGTTCTCAGTCCTTTTGTGTGACCAGATGGAATCATGTTTGTCAGTTATCTCAGGGGAATCCCAGCCATCAAACATTTGGCTGATACGAACCATGGAGGACTTCAGATGTATACTGAACTTTGATAAGTTATCCTTGATCCAATCACATCGATTAGAGTACTTGGAACGTCTCCCGGATACTTTTCAAGAAAAGGTCTTTCTGCCCCAGGAGAGGTTGCAAGGTTAGGTTCAGCAACTCCAATCTCATTGTCGACCTTCCCTGGCATGCATTATGCAGTGCAGGAATCAATGGTATCCATCTTTAAAGCAGTTTAATTTGCCAGTTTCACTCCTTGACTGCATAACAGAAAAATCTAATTTTTTCTAGACAAGTTAATCTAACTACATTCTTGAACCAAGACGTCTTTGCCATAGTGGATTCTGTTCCCAGCTTTGTTGGTCATGGACATATGCCTAGGTCCATTTATTCTGTACGTGTCTGTATAACCCTTGATGCTTTAAAAAGCTGTGTCCCTCAATGGACTCCAAAAATGGATTTACTGTGCATTGAAACATCCTGCGTTTTGCAATGAATAGAAAAAACATACTCTAGAGTTCCCTAATGTGAGTTAACGCTTAGGCAAAGATCGCATGTTCTCTGTCCTTAAAGTGGAACTTCACTCTCTCAATCAACATTAACCATTTTTAATCCTAAAGCTGCTAGCATTAGTAAATAGATAGGGAAGTATATCATATGTACTTGTTTTAAACTTTTTTTTACATTTCTTCAGTAACTTCTTGGTTTCCTGCCTAAGCAAATGTCATACATCCCAGCAGTCTTCTGGAGGGGAGGGTGGGTTCTCATCCCAGCCATTACTTGAATTAAGGGTAGATTACATAGTTAGTCTGGCTGAAAAAAGATAAAAGTCCATCCAGTTCAACCATTAAAAAAAAAAAGTTATAATCCTATACCCACAGTTGATCCAGAGGAAGGCAAAAAAACCCAGCAAAGCATAATCCAGTTTGCTCCTGCAGGGAAAAAAATTCCTTCCTGATCCCCTGAGAGGCAAACGGATATTCCCTGGATCAACTTTACCTATAAAAGTTAGTATCCAGTTATATTATGTGTATCTAAGAAAGAATCCAGGCCTTTTTTAAAGTAATCCACTGAGCTGGTCAGAACCAGCTCTTGAGGGAGTTTATTCCACATTTTCACAGCTCTCACTGTAAAAAAACCTTTCCGTGTTAGATAGATTTCAATAAGTAAATGCTACATGAATCATCTGTCCTTACTCAAGATGGCCACTGCCAGAAATGCCAGGAGGTGTTTTTCAAATTTATGTCTCATAAAAATAAAGCTTGGAGACATGGTTGGATGACTGAGTTTGCTTTGAATATTAACAATTAATTAAAAAGCATTTTTGATTTGTGGTGCTAAGATGCAGTGCAGTTCCGCTTTAAGAAGCCTTGAGGGTGTTTCATATCAATAGAGATTGTAAAAAATCTGTGGTTCTCAAACAGACACTTACTATATATGTCATGACAAAATATGGCCACCCATATACATACAATAAATAATTATATAATATGTACAGAAGGGAACTGTGGCAGGGAAATGTCAGAAAAATTCTGTGAGCTTAAAGGGGCAGCAATAATTAAACTTTATCATGAACTGCAGCATCATCAGTGTGTTGCTCTCTTTAATTTATGATGTATGAATATTTAAAGCTTACCTCTTAGCAAACAGTTATATACACACACACTTGAAATATCTACTATATATGGGAGCTTTTTTCTTCCAAAGGATTCGTTCAGCCAGCCAAGAGGCTGGGCATATACAAATTTCGGTACATGTGTAGCCCTACCTGTTCAACAGAAGTCTGTCTAAAGACGGTCCTGCTGGAAAACCAGCATTCAATCAGGGCATCCAGCCAGTGGTGTAGATCAAAGTATTCTGAAGCGGGGGGGGAATCCCTTCTGTCTGAATACAATAGTGCAGTGGGGGATCCTTGCATTCACATTCTCTTGTGTGGCTGTGGGGATCTGCAAGTTTTTTTTTTTATTGTTCAACCTGCTGGTTGAACGAATAAAAAAAAAAACTTTCCATGTATACCGTGCTTTAGACATTGCTGTTGGACATTAGGGCCCAGTTGGTAACCTGACTTTTCCTGACTGCAGTTATGCAATACAACCTAGTCATCTTTGTGCCCTCTGCCTGTAACTGGACAGTGAAATTGATAAGGTCATTCCTGTTCCCTCTACTTGTGTCAAAATATTCTTTGTCAGCACATGTCCACTGCAAAACATCTGACTGGCTCCTAGTTCTGCCACACCCTCTCACAGTTATAGTGTGGAAGTGTAAAGGCTGATGGGAAGCTGATCCAAACTTATATCAGGGACTTGTGCTAGTTATTTTTAAAGGGACCCTGTCACCATTTATTTTAACATCAAACGTCCTAGATTAAATGTTCACTTAAAGCGGAGTTCCACCCAAAAGGGGAAGTTCAGCTTTAATGCTTTGCTCCCCGCTCCCCATTAAGGATTGGCACCTTTGGCACCGAATTTGACAAGTAGCTGCTCCCACTTCCGCTGCGATCGCCTAGGTTATTGGAAGCGGAAGTTGTCCCCCCCCCTTCTCTCCCCATAGTCTTCTGGGACACAGATCCCAGAAGACCACGGGACCATTCACACTACTTGCCATGCGCAGTGGGCATCTGGCTGTGAAGCCGCAAGCTGTCACAGCCAGGTGCCCACACTAAAGATGCCGGCACCAGGGAGAGAAGACGGCCGGTAAAACCAGAGGTGGAGAGGACACCACTGGACCGAGGGACAGGTAAGTGGCTGTATTTTAAAAGTCAGCTGCTACAGTTTTTGTAGCTGATGACTTTTTTTTTCAGCTGGAACTCCGCTTTAATGCATTTCAGTCACTTTTTTTTTCTTGGTAGATATCCAAAAGGCATCTTTAATGCGATGTCAGCAGCCTTAGAACTTTCACTCTCCTTTAATCATCCCCCAGCAGTTACATAAAAATGTATGTAGGGAGGAGTGGAGGAGCTGGGCCAGCACAGACATAAATCAGGCACTCCCAGAAGAGGAGAGGGCTATGACGTGTAATGAGGTGGGGCTGTGCTAGGAAATGACTCGCTAACACGTTCACAGGCACATTAGTAGTGAATTAAAATGGGTTAATGGAAAGGAATAACACTAAGTAAGCCTTTCAAAATACTTTATTTTCCCATGTTTTACCTGCATTTTTAAGTTGAGAACAGGGTCTCTAAGATACATTTTAATTATTTTTTTAATGAAAACATAACTGAATTATCTGGTGTTTTATGTATGTCTGGAATTAAAATTTAACTGTCAGAAAAGAAAAAAATTACTTTTTTGATGAGCCTTCAGATATATTTGTAAATATATTTGTAAGTAGCAATAGACAGTGAGGTGCATTTAGTGAATTTCGGTCAGACACACTGGCACGATCAAGCTGCTGAAAATCTTAATATAGCACACATGCTCAGTCCAAAAAATGGGATAAAAGGGCCTTTACTTCTAATGTTCTCAGCCTTATACCAGCTGTCATCAATTATGTTCATAGAGAAAAAACCTAGAGAATAATTTAGCCCAATGTGGAATTTGTTTTTAAAATGTCACAAAATCTTGATTTTGGATGAACAGCAAAATTAAAAGCACTCATTTAGGTGATATTTATGGATGGACCCACAAAATATTTAATTGATATCAGTTTGAAAAGTCCCAACAGATTAGATATTATTGTCACATGATCCAGACATTTACAGTGGGATCAGAAAACATTTGTATGACTGTAGCCACATAGCAATCTTTCTGGTACCACTACTATACTTTCTGGCTGACTAATAATAAAGAAGAATCAATCAGCATTTAATATTTGATCACTATTGTTTTTCAAGAAGTTGACGTTTAGGTACTCCCTAAAAAAAAAATTCTCATTTGCCCCATTTTTTTCTTTTGAAAGCATTTTGAAATTTGAAAGAAAACAAGTAGTGAAGTATTAGATTTAAAAGCATACATCCGTTAGTATGAAACATTATATCTAATGACACCAAGCAAATAGAAATGTGACCTTCATAGACAGGCACTTTGGAAAAAATAAAAATGTCAATTATGCATGCTAAAATGCATTTCAGACACATAACATAAAGGTTAATATAACCACACATGTGCATGTCAAAACACTCAATTTGCTTCTAAAATGTCTTACAGAATTTGACGTCATCCCTGCTTCCTGAAGGACCAACTTCCAGAGTATGATTGCTTCCTGAGCAACAGAAATGACTCTGTACCAGTGTAAATGCCTTCTTGACCTGTCAATGTGTTGGTGCTTACACTGCTGGCCTCTGCAATCTTTAAAGCTTTTATTGGACACATAAGGAATTTTTAAATGTTTTACCAGCTGAAACTGGACTCTGTGATGTCTGTGTGCATACAGTATTAGACCATTCCTGTAATATACAGTATATACTATATATGTGTGTGTACTACTGTGTATATACACACATTCTCAAATATGTCTCGTATATCAATTATTTAATAACAGACACATTTACACCCTGTTCCAAATTATTATGCAAATTATATTTTTCTCGTTTACCTAAATAATTGATGTAAATAACAGTCAGCATAATTCTCATGTTAAAAATGGGAATATCCTCCTGCGCTTAACTATAGAAACCTATTAAGTGAGCAAGCTGCTATCACCTATTCCATATACCCCAGGATGTCAATGATGATCAAAAAAATGGTGAAGCGCTAAACCAATAATTATACATAAACAAATGTTTGAATAATAAATAAATAAATGATATTAATATACAACCGTGACTCTCCAAATAAAAGTGACACCTGCTAAAATTACAAATACACAATAATGTGTACAATAATAGATACCTAATCTAATAAATTGAAGTGATATTAACAATAAAAATCATGAAAGGTGCTCAAGATATAAATATTGCAACAATATATCATCTATAAAAATCATTCAGTGCAAGTGAACAGTGCAAATACACAACAGTGATCAGTCCAAAAAAAACCCCAAAAAACCAGTGTTTCAATTCTGGAGAAGCCACGTGTCCATTGTGGTGTAACGCGTAGAGCGCATGCGTGGTGATGCACTTCCGGTAAGCGGAGACACACTTCCGGTTCCTGACGCCATCTTGGTACACCTGAATCCTCTAGTACACCCATAGCACATGGGAACTGCTGTACTGTAAAGGAAGCTAATGTGAGTGTTCAATTTTTGGCGTTTTTTAATGATTAAAGTGGTAATGCACTATGGAGATCTTTCTTTGTTTACTCCTTTCATACATGCTTGAGTCGGACTGTGTAAAAGGGCATTTTTGAGGTACGCTGAGTTAGGAGTGGAGTCCTATTTTAATCAGTGGAGTCGGTGGAGCCTGATTGTGGAACATCTTCCTGTGTGGGACAACTTAAGGCATTGTGGCCCTGAGGGGTCGATGTTGTGAGGTGAGGAGGCACTTTAGCCACATTGGGATAAGTTACACAAGAGTGTCACTGAGAGCACAAAGCAAGTGTGCACTGAAGATTGAAACTTTTTTTTTTTTGGACTGATCACTCTTGTGTATTTGCACTGTTCACTTGCACTGAATGATTTATATAGATGATTGTTGACCATATAGTTGCAATATTTATATTTTGAGCAACTTTCATGATTTTTATTGTTAATATCACTTAAATTTATTAGATTAGGTATCTGTTATTGTACACATTATTGGATTTGTAATTTTAGCAGGTGTTACTTTTATTTGGAGAGTCACGGTTGTATATTAATATCATTTACTTATTTATTATTCAAACATTTGTTTAAGTATAATTATTGGTTTAGCGCTTCACCATTTTTTTGATCATAATTCTCATGTTATCAACTATTAAGAGTACAATTCACATTTTATTGAACAAACCTCCTAATGATAACAGTATTTTTTTAAAACATAAAACACTTACAATGCACTGTTCCAAATTATTACGCACAGTAAGTTTCAAAACACTTTATAGGTTGTAAAAAACTGAAAATTGTCATTTGTTGTGTTTGCAGCATATTTACTGAAATCAAAAGCTATTTCAATCAAAATTTTAACAACATTTTAACTTTTTAAACATTTTAACAGGTCACGTTACATTTTACCATATGACCCCTTATTTGATAGCAGCTTCACAAGTCTTGCATCCATTGAACTTGTGAGTTTTTGGACAGTTTCTGCTTGAATTTGTTTGCAAGATGTCAGAATAGCCTCCCAGAGCTGCTGTTTGGATGTAGACTGCCTCCCACCCTCATAGATCTTTTGCTTGAGGATGCTCCAAAGGTTCTCAATAGGATTGAGGTCAGGGGAGGATGGAGGCCACACCATGGCTTTCTCTCCTTTTATCCCCATAGCAGCCATTGATGTAGAGGTATTCTTTGCAGCATGAGATGGTGCATTGTCATGTATGAAGGTGAGTTAGTTCTTCCTTCTGTACCAGGGAAGAATGTGGTCAGCCATAAACTCCACATACTTTGCAGAGGTCATCTTTACACCTTCGGGGACCCTAAAGGGGCTGACCAGCTCTGTTCCCATAATTCTGGCCCAAAATATGACTCCACCACTGCCTTGCTGACATTGCAGCCTTGTTGGAACAGGGTGGCCGTCCACCAACCATCCACTATTCCATCCATCTGGACCATCCAGGGTTGCACGGCACTCATCAGTGAACAGGACTGTTTGAAAATTAGTCTTCATGTATTTTTCTGCCCAATGCAGCCGTTTCTGCTTGTGAGCATTGGTTAGTGGTGGCCGAATAGAAGGTTTATGCACAGTTGCAAGACTCTGGAGGACTCTACACCTTGATGTCCGTGGGACTCCAGAGGCACCAGCAGCTTCAAATATCTGTTTGCTGCTATGTAATGGTATTTTAGCAGCTGCTCTCTTAATCCGATGCATGGATCTGGCAGGAATCTTCCTCAATGTGCCTTTATCTGCACGAACCCGTCTGTGCTCTGAATCAGCCACAAATCTCTTAGTGCGATGATCACGCTTAAGTTTTCGTGAAATATCTAATGTTTTCATACCTCGTCCAAGGCATTGAACTATTTCACTCTTTTCGGCAGCAGAGAGATCCTTTTTCTTCCCCATATTGCTTGAAAATGGTGCTCTGATTAATAATGTGGAACACCCTCCTTTAGTAGTTTTTCCTTAAATTGGGCTGACCTGCCAATCTAATTATCACAGGTGTCCGAGATTGTTTTCAGTGATCAAAAGAGCCCTGAGACACAATGCCATCCATGAGTTACACTGAAAAACAAAATATTTAATCTTTGTGACACTTAAATAGAATTTGCATAATAATTTGGAACAGGGTGTATAGGCACCCAGAATGCTTAATGCTTATATTAAAAAATATAAGGAATGCCACTCTTCTCAGTGTATAGTAAGTCAGAATATTTTGTATTTCTCATTGAATGCCGTGTTCATTTATCAGACATATAAATTGTGAATTTATGCCCCCTTTAGATGTTTTTAGGCAGAGTATAACATGTGTAAACCATTGATGTTATGTATAACGAACACAGCACATCTACGCAATAGATGTCATTAGGTGTTACCCATAAATGCTCATGTAGTGTCTCTCCAGCAAATTGTCTGTATGAGCTGAGTAATGTGCTAATCAAGGGTGTTACAAACAGATAGTTCCAAGATGTTAATCATAAGAAAGTACTGGTAAAAATGATTCTATTTCATGGTCATTGGGATACACTATATATATATATATATATGCACATATCATTCAAGTTCTTTAACCGCTAGCCTAAAGGGCACTTATACCCCCTTCCTGCCCAGGCCAATTTCCAGCTCTCAGCGCTGTCACACTTTGAATGACAATTGCACGGTCATGCAACACTGTACCCATATTAAATTTTTATCATTTTTTTGTGACAGATAGAGCTTTATTTTGGTGGTATTTAATCACCTCTGGGTTTTTTTTTTAAACAAACCACTGATAGGCACTGATGAGGAGGCACTGGTAGGTGGCACTGATGGGCATTGAAAGGCATCACTGATGGGCACTGATATATGGCACTGATAGGTGGCACTGACTGGCACTGTTAGGTGGCACTGACTGGCACTGATAGGCGGTACTGACTGGCACTGATAGGCGGCACTGACTGGCACTGATAGGCGGCACTGATTGGCAGCACTGATAGGTGGCACTGATTGGCATTGATAGGTGGCACTGACTGGCACTGATGGGTGACACTGAAAGGCAGCTCAGATGGGCACTAATATGTGGCATTGATGTGCACTGGTAGGCACTGATATGTGGCATTCATGTGGCACTGTTCAGCACTGACAGCTGGCACTGATGGACACTGACAGTGCCATGATGATCAGTGTACATGTCCACTCCACGGAATGCCGATTACCGGCTCTCCTCTCCTCACGAGCTGTCAGCGTGACAGCTCGTGAGGACAGAAATGCAGATAACTGGCATTTCCCTGTTTACATGTGATCAGCTGTGATTGGACACAGCTGATCACATGACCGAGCTGACATCTTCGGCTCTTTCCGTGGATCTGTGATCCGCTGTGTCCGAGGGACACAGCGCACCGCCGATCGCCACGCTGCGCGCTCCCTGAGCTGCGCATGCGCGGTGAGAATGGGAGGACGTCATATGATGTCCTCCCAGAACGAGACAACCACCTTGCGCCCGTCATTGGACTATATGGCGGGCAGGAGGTGGTTAAATAAGTAAGTCTAAAGCTGATCAAAAGAACGGGTTTGCTTTAATACCCAATGCCTACTTTCCAGCAGCACATACTCACCTCTCATGGAAGAACAGGTAGAAAAGTGCACTTGATCTTTAAAGTTCCCTAACAGATCCCAACCTCCCATCCAGTGATGTATACTTACCTCAGTGTGATGGTTGTGGCCTCTGGGGATTGTTTATATGTATGTGCTGCAAGTCCACTGTCTCTTGGTAATGCCTGTGCAGTAGAGCCCCAAAGAAGTTTATAGGGCTTGTCTCCCTCTGTCCCCTGGCTCATAAAACAGGGTGGAGGACACCAGGCCCGAGCTGGCCATAGGGCACACCGGGCATGTACCCTGTGGGCCAGGCTGCGTGTACATGAATATAATGTGGGGCTAGGGTGCAATTCAGAGCAGATGTGGCAGCTGAGCTGCTTCTTGTCTGCAGCCCACGCCACTCCTCGGTCTCTCCTTTCAGTCCAGTCAGAGTCCTTTTTGAGCAGGGGGGCAGAAGCTATCGTTAGCTGACCCATGGACTCTGAAGGGGAGGAGCTGGAGGTGACCCCATCACTTGATGCCTGTCACGAATCTGTGGTAGTGAGCCCTTGTAGATCGCTAACTTGGGGTTCCCCAGGGCGCGGAGTCTAAGCCCCAGCCTGCTTCTTCACCAGAGCGCTTGATGGTGGGGATGGACTTGCAGCAAGCTGGGACCAGGTCGCAGCCCCGGGTACGCCCAGCTGAGGATGAGGAGACCGCTGGCAGGAGCAGAGTACAATGGGAGGAGACAAACAAATCTGATAGACTAGCCGAAGTCAGGACAGGCAGAAAACAAGCACAGTCAGAGAACGAAGCTGGGGTTGGTACACAAGTAGTCAATGCAGGATACAGGAGATAGCAACACACAGGAGCTCAGACAACTCGGAAGTTGCTCAGGCAAAGTGGCCTAGACTGAGCATGTCTTATATAGGCAGGCAAACAAGGAGGCGGGCCAGGAAGTATTGGAAGGGAAGGAAATAAAACCCAGAGAACAGCAGACGACACCCATAGGTGAGCACAGACAAACACACATGTGAAAGAGATTAGAAACAGCACTGCAGCAAGGAGGTAACAATACACAAACAGGGAACTGCAGGCTAACTTGTGACAATGCCAAATAGGTGTCACTGCTGCCACTGCAGACACCACAGGGAGCTGGCCCGGACTGAAGAAAAAGTGAGTGCCAGCCTGCTACTGCCAGTCAGTGATAACTTATTGTTAGACCAAATTATAAGACAATTTGTATAGACTCAGTTTAACTCTGATGAGAGTCTCATCAGAGTTAGGCTCTATGTACACAAGCCTACCCTGACCACTGGCTGCAGGAAAACGCAAAACCGCGGCAAGACGCAGCAACCATGGTACAGCAATTTTGCTGCAGTTTTGATGCATTTTGTGGTTTCCTGTGGTCGGCGGTCAAAATGTTCCTATCCTGAACGTGATTCTTCCACATTCAGAAGAGGGAGATTTAACCTCACCTAAATGCGGCAGCTCCTAAACTCTGCTGAAAGACTATGTGTGCATGAACGATGGAAACTGCTGGAAAACGTAGGGTAAAAAATGTCTGTTTAGCTGCATTTGCATAACGCGTTTATGTGCGTTTGCTTTTAGAAGCGTTATTTAAAGATAAGCACAGGAGAACCTCCCAAATGCCCAGAATGCACAGAAAAGTGGTAAATTAGTAACTATTTCAGACTGTTTCAGAGAAATACAGGGAGTAGAGTCAGAGACAGCAGTACTTGTTGAAATTAGCTTAGGTGTGAGTTGCTTATTAACATTTCTTTTGTTTCCAAGGTTGGGAAAGGTGTCTGGTGGAGTGAGTCATTAAGGCCACCTGGCAGGGGGTCTTCATGAAGAATTTGAGGTGTTTATGGTCATTAACATATCTTTTGTTTCCAAGGGTTGGAGAGGTCTGAGGTGTGAATTGGTCATTACAATGTGTGACAAGCTTGGTAGGAACATCCTGTTTTCAGTGTTTTGTCCATCTGAGTACCTTGAAAACACTTTGCATGCATTTTTCATGATGAAAAAAGGCTCTGGACAGCATCGGGAACTGGAAGATTTTGAGACACAAACGCTTATAAACACGATTTGCCACATTTAGCAGCGTTTACAAGCATTTTGTGTTCCCCTCATGTATCGCATTGTATTGGTATTGTTCTGTCACATGTTCTGTCTCCCTTTGTAATGTACAGCGCTGAGCGAACTATTGGCGCTTTATAAATACTGTATAATAATAATAATAATAAAATCGATTGCTGAATGCAAATTTTCTGCATTCAAAAAAACGACTGTAAACTCAAATGCCTGTAAACGACTGTAAACGAAGGTGTGTACATGGACACATAGGAAAACATTAGGGTGAGTTCAGGGGCTGCTGAAAAAAACACTGAACAGCTCCTAAACGTGAGTTCATTAGCTGCAGTGTACATGAGCCCTAAATATTCATCATGAGACATGAGAGAATGCGTGAGTGTCTAGCTCTGTGTCTGTCATTTAACCTTCTGACATGACATGTGTCTGTTCAGTATCACCCACTTTGCAAGAGAGCAACAGTTCATGTCAAGAACTGTCTCTCTCTCTCTCACAATATGAATTAACTTCTTGGACCCAACATGGTGTCCTGCATTAAGGCCCGATTCACACTGCCATGATGTGGCACATCGCATGTGATTCACGCAGGAATCGCACCGAATTTTTTTGCTGCACCGGAATCAGATCGCATGTGTGTTCACACCCATGCAATCTGACTCTGCAAATCACAGTGCGTTTTGCAAACCAATTTTGGGGTGTTGTTAACTTAGCATGCAGACCCGCAATGGTTCACATGAGTGTATTGCCATTTTGATGCTGTGCTGGAAATGTACAGAAAACAGCAAATTCCGCACCGCATCAGTGTGAATCGGGCCTCTGTAGCGGGGGTGGATTGGGCTGTCTCTTTGCTTGACTGGGCTGTCTCTTTGCTGAACTGCGCTGTCTCTTTGCTGAATTGGGATGTCTCTTTGCTGGACTGGGCTGTCTCTGTTCTGGATTGGGATGTCTCTTTGCTGGATTGGGCTGTCTCTTTGCTGGAGTGGGCTGTCTCTTTTCTAGACTGGAATGTCTCTTTGCTGGATAGGGGTGTCTCTTTGCTGGATTGGGCTGTCTTTGCTGGACTGGGCTGTCTCTTTGCAGAATTGGACTCGTTTCTTTGCTGGATTTTGATGTCTCTTTTCTGGATGGGGCTGTCTCTTTGCTGGACTGGGCAGGCTCTTTGCTATATGGGGATGTCTCTTTGCTGGATGGGGATGTCTTTTTGCTGGATTGAGCTGTCTCTTTGCTTTATGGGGGTGTCTCTTTGCTGGATGGGGATGTCTCTGCTGAATATTTAGGAGGTACTGGGATTATAGAGAAAGGGAGGGCCCATGACTGCAAGTGTCACTGTGATAGGGGGCTGTGATTGCTAGGGGCACTGTAATGTAAGGTGGCAATGTGTTATAAAGGGAACTGCACTGTAAAGGTGCATTGTAATCAATACAGTGCCCCTTTACAGTGCAGTCCCCTCTATATCACAGTGCTCCTTTACATTACAGTACAGAAGACCAATTCTGTAAATATCTCTTCACCAATCACCCCCGCAAACGCCCAACCTCTATTTCCCCATCCCCACCCCCAGTCCCTAGAGAAATTGGCTGCTCAGTATAAAATGCCCGGGCCTATTTTTTGTCCCAGTCCGGGCCTGGAGAAGAACATAAAAATTTGAGGGGCTCTACTGTGTGGGCATAGCCAGGAGAAAGGGGACTTGTGATATGGGATGTAAACAATCCCTGGAGGCTGCTGCCACCAGAATGAGGTAACTATGCATCTCTGTCGGGGGGGGGGGGGGGGTGGAATCTGAAAGTGCAATTATTCTTTAAACTTTTTTAGTTACCACCTTCTTTTCTGCGAGAATAGGGTAAAATAATGTGGCCAACAAAGGGGCATTTTTTGGCCCCAAAACAGGTTTAAGCTAGTAAAATTAACTTCCATAGCCCTGTGGAGCCAATTGCAGCTTTAAAAACCACAAAAGATATGTTTATGTGTATGTTACCTTTAACAAACTTTTATTTGATCCCTTCTGGTTTTTAAATATACCATCTCTATGGTAGTATAAATTTAAATTTTGTTTTTAATCGAGATCCATTGTGTACTGATTGCTGTGTGGGCATTGTAGATGTTGCTTTCCATAAATGTAAATGTAGGCTGTAAAACATGTGTATGCACATCTTTCAGTAGTGGCACTGGGTGGGAATGTCTTGCAAAAACCATGATACAAATTATTTTAGAGGATCAGTTATCAAGCCCTATTACTAACAAGTATGCTAGTAGTTCCCCTTTCTCATAAGCTTTGGGATATAGCCCTTTGTGTCAATTTATTGAAACAGTCCTTGAAAATGTTTTTATATTTAGACTACAGAGTTTGAGAATACACTTCAATAAATAGACTCTTCTGGATCTAAACAGAGAGTTCCAACAATAGAAGTTCTGAAGCTTTTTTTAGTTATACCGTCCCCTCAGCTCAGAGGACTATGAAAGACAGGTTGAGTAGGCTAACATCCCTTTTAAACTGATTTGATTTGCCTTCCAGCAGCCACTTCTTCTGTGCTGGCTCAAACAGTCATATATCAACAAGCCATAAAGAAGTCTAATTTCTCAAGAGGAGTCTCCAGCTTGGACCAGTATATCAGTGGTAAATCAAGGAGCTCATGTCAGATGCGTCTGATGCCTGCAGTTAATTTACACCAATATCTCCACTTCATGGCTGAATAGAAAGCAGCTGGCAGGAGACTAACTTCAAAAATACACAATTTAACTTAGGCGATAAAGTTGCAGAATCCCAAATTTGACAACACACTCATATTTCATTTTTTTTACAAAAAGCAACACGCATTGGCTTGCCTGCTATGATAATGACACAAGATACAGATTTACATGGAAATAGTTTTTTAAATCATGTATGTAGTAAATAATACCATCTCCTTTACCCTGTACTGCACGGATCCAGAGAGAAGCAAAGCTGTCTACTTGACCAGTGATCTAAAGTTCAGAATGTGGTTAGTAGTGATCTATAGTTCAGTGTGTGCATTATATTAACAAAAGTTTTTCAATGGCTGGATGGTTTGTCGATGTAGTTAACTCTATGAGTTAGGAGGCATCTGTAAAATGTATACAGGCCAACTTTTTCCATAGTCAATACCATAACTGTTGTAGATGTAGCCAAGTATTGGGCTATGCAAGTATGGAGGAGAGGGGACCCTACTTTGCCCAATGACTTTCACTTTGCTATAATACTTTAATGCCTTTTCTTGATCACTAAAGGGGGGGGTTACCACTGAATAAGTAGCAGAGAATGCTGTTAGTTGTTTGACTGAAACCACCTTCTAACACTGTATTATGTTCTGATTAAACTGGAACTCTCAAGAAGCCTTGTGGCAGAAGGAGGATCAGAAGGCCTTATAAGAATTTGCTGTTGGTGGGTTCCCTCCCTCCTCCACAGCGCAGGACCATAGTGAGCACATCAGGGTGTACCAACATCTCCAGGAGGGAAAGGCCCTCAGTTACACTGTGGCTATCCCACTTTCAGCAGTCATCACATCAGTGGTTCAACGGTCAACACACCAGTGAATTCCTTTAGTGGTGCAATGGTCATCACATGGTGTATATCTTCCTTACACAGTGACCATCATCACCAGCACAGGAGTCTCAGCAGGACTACCATCACATTTGAGGATTGATGAGAGGGCTGTGTTATATCATGTCATTCTCGGAGTAGGTCCAGTTATATCACATCACTCTGAGAGCAAGCCCAGTTATACTATTCGTATTCTGAGAACAGAACTCTGCCCAGTGTAATACTATACATTCTACAAAAATACCTCTCTGCTAGCAGAATCATCAGCATTATTATTAAGCGGCTCCAAGACAAGGGCCTTAATGTTGCCGGTAGAAGATCTAGAATCCCCCACAGAACATTAGAATATTGTTATTTCTCAGAACTGCTATCCTTCTTCTCCTTCTCTTCTGTTGAACCTGCAACCTCTACTGTGTCTGAAGTCTCTTTTTGCTGAGCTGCCTGAGATGCTAGACAGTACCCGTCTCCATTGAATAATCCTACCTTGCTTCTGCCGAACTTTGAACTCCTTACTTCTACCATGAACTTCCCATTCATTACCAACCTTTGGTTTATTCCTCGAGTACGCTTCTGCTTAATGCCAACCTGTGACCACATATTACCAACCTTTGGTTTGTTTACTGACTACATTTCTGCATGAACCCTACATGCTATATCTGCTACTGGACCCAAGCTTGCTTACCTGCTGGTGGGGTGATCTTGAGGACCACAATCTGCTACTAACATGCAGCAAAACCCATCTCCACTATCAGCAGCTTTGGTTAACACTGTTTAGTGTTTAGACTCCGCACCTCAAGTGAGCCTGTATCATCTGCCAGGGTGACCTGCTGCTGCACATATTCAGCTGGTCGGTGGGAGCCTCTCTACTGCAATAGCTGCTGACCTCCAAACTTGTCCCCTGAATGTGACATCTTGATAACTACAGACTAGGCCCAGCATATCCCTGGGCGCTCTGTAGCAGCATAGCCTCCTTATCCAGTATATTCCTATTCTAGCTGCAATAGTTACATCTATGCTGAGTCCAGTTAGCTAGTTCATTTTATGTCAGTTATATTATTATTACCATGTATAGCTGTTTATCTACCTGTTTACAGCTTCTGATATACCTGATTGTTGTCTTTATTTTGAGTTGTGTCAATACAGCAAAACTCTCTTTTATTACTTTCCTAATGCTTTTTATTGTATGCTGAAAGCTAGCTGTGACAAACTCCTTGGTTTGGTTGCAAGACACATTACTAAACCTAGAGTGTCAGAAGGGTCGAAGTGTTCTGAAGATCAATGTAGACATAAAGGTCCTATACTATTCAGCGACTGCTATGGTAATATTGCTACATAGATTACATAACTGACACATTTTGCCAACAGCAAACTCTAGGCCCAGTTAAGCTTTGCCCTGGGATCATACATTTCGACTCAGAGGCCAGACCTATCAACTTCCAAAATGCAGGCAATCAAAAGTAAATAGCAAGTGTGCGATATACTGTATACTTTACACATGCCATGAGAAATGTAAAATATTTATGCTTTGTATGCATGCTTGTCAAGTGCTTTTCAAAGTGCAGTTTCATGACAGGGCATGAACACTCTGTACAGTTATATTGATGTTCAATGGCATGGCAACTGCTGGAGTATTGATCTATGCTGATGCTTTAGTTCTAGATTCCAAAATCATTTTTGGGCAGGCTTCTCACCTGGAAAAGCACTAAATTCCTGACTATTTTAAAGCTGAACTACAGGCACACATATACTGTATGAACCTCTGTCAATATGTTCATAAAATTCATGTGGTCAATTACATGGCCGCATCACCCAGGAGATTTTTGGGATGGGGTGTGAAAATTGTTATTTATGGTGAGTGAGCGACAGGTTTGCATGTGCAGTCAGTGAGTTATTTTCTTTCAGTGAGTTTGTGGGCATCGTTCTTTATGATTGACAGGGATTTGAATCGCTCGATGATGTAATTTATGGTGGACTTACATCTTGGGACATTTTTTGTATCCTTTCATTTTTTTAATAAAGGATTTGACAAAAAGTGTGTGTCTTGCCTTTAATTTCCATTTGCATTTTTGTGACTGAGCAGGGAAATGGGTAGTATCTGGGTGCCTTTTTTTTTAAAGGGGGCTTCCAGATTCTGATAAACCCCTTGCCCCATTACCCAACAATCACAGGGTTGAAGGCTTTTACCCTCATCAACAAGGTGCATTGCCAGATGGTGTCCCCTCAAGCAAGGTACCCTCCCCATGTTAAAGTCTTGTGACCTGTTATGGTTCACAAGGTTTTTTTTTGTTTTGTTTTTTTGCATGGATTCCTTCTTCACATCTATGCCAAAACCTCATCAAAGGAAACAAAATCCTCTCTTACAAGTCACTGGAGCAAGCGTCTCAATTAGAAAAATTGTCCTCAAGACAGTGGTCACCAGGAGAAATAGAAAGGGTGGATCTCCCAAGGGGCTGAAAGAGAAACAGAGGCACCCACAGGCTGGTGGGGATCGGGAGTAATTTCCCCGGGAAACCCGCAGAGGCCCAGTTCCTACTGATTTGAATGGCCAGGGGCCGAGGAGGCAGAGAGTCCATGGATCAGTGACCCCTGGGAGTGGTCGCCCCAGGGGTGCTCTTAGTAACACATTGTGAAAGGATCCCACGTGTGAAAAGTGCACATGGTCACTGTTCTAAACACTTTTTCTGCACTTCGCCTTTTAGGGCTAGGCCTCTAGGCTAAGTCCAGGGTAATTATTTTGCAATGGGCCTCAGGGCCTAGCCAGTGCACAATTGCACTGCTGCTTATATTTTTTTTTATTTTTCTTTTCATGTTTGTTTCACTTATGTGTGTGTGTTTTTTTTTCTCATTGGATAGAGGGTGTAGGGCCTCGAGCCTGCCCTGAAGTCTAGGGGGAGGATGAGTGGCCCTCAGGCTCCTTCCTCCCCCGATCCTTGAAGGGTATCTCTTCGGAAGAGCCCCTCGACCAAGTAGTTGATGGTCGGCTTTGGCTGATCACAAGGAAAGGGATCCGTGAGGCCTTTTGGCTAGGTGGGCCATGTTGGAAAATGTATTTGATGTGTATGTTGTTTTTCCCCAGAAATAGAACATCCCTTAAAACTGCTAATGTTTTAAAGTCTTATCACAATTACTTTGTTAAAAACTTGTTTATATTATATCATTACTGCTGTATGTTCTGAAAATTGTTATATTTATTTTAGGAGTGGTAATTGTAATGTTATGTGTACATGATATAATACTTTCAATTGATTTGATGGAAAACTGCTTTCTGTGCATTAGATTTTTTTCTTTACAATCTGAAAATATAAGCATACAATGTAGCTTATGAAACAGTCTTTTCTTAGTTTAGGAAAGTTTATACCACTTTTTTCTTAAAAATGCTTCTAGTTCTATTCAATTGCAAATTTTTAAAATATTGCAGAGAACATATTGGGCATATTGAGAGAGAAATTTGTAAGCATTTTATGTTTTCTGACAAGCAATACATTCCAAAAAGTGTTTCGACTGCTAAAAAGTTCTAACTATAACATGCAGTGAGCAAGATAGGTATAAGTGACTAATGACAAAGAAAATGATGAGACAGAATTTTTTTGCTCAGTTTTAGTAATATTGCACCAAAAAAAGGCATTCCATCTTTTCAATGAGAATAAAATATATAGCCTTGCTGATTATTTTTTGAATGGTCAAGTCCAGGATACTTTGTTAGAATTAAAGATCTGTCTAGGTATGCTACACTGTATATTATGTTATTTTTTAATTATATACATATAAATATCCATATAATTAACCAAGTAAAACATGTAAACAAATCAGAACATTCTACAGTATGCAAATACCCTGGAGAACTATACATATGTCTCTGGAATGGTTCAATTTCAGTTGTTAAATTAACAGTGGACTTCAGGGTGCATGGGGAAGCACACTGCGTGTGCTCTATTATGTGCCCTTAAACCTGCTGTCTGCAGACATCTTGGCCTGTAATCAGAGCAACTCCTGCTTAAATAAATACAGCACTCAATCCCAATACGTATACCCAAAACTTCAATTATTGTCGCTCAACCAAATGTGCAGTAATATCTCAACAATAAATGAATCAATATCCCCACTATGTGCAATGAAGTCAACTCTCAGTGTCAACTGAGTTCACTTGTACCAACAAGATATTCCAGTGTGTGCTCCCATCTAAGAAATATTCCAAGGAACTAATACTCAGCCTTACAATCATATAAAAAATTATTAAAATCAAAATATAAAAAATAATACATCCAAAACTTTAGCGATAAGCAAAAGACAGACATGTGAAAGAGATCTACGGATCAAAACTGAAAAACTGTATTGTTGCTATTTTGTACTTATTTTTGCTTTTTGAAGTACATAGGAAATAAAAATATACATATATACAGTTGTGTTCAAAATAATAGCAGTCAGCCATCACTAACCTGATCAATCACTGTTTTTGGTAGAAATTATATTTCTACATGGCAAATAATTTACTAGCAGGTGTAGTAGAGTAATAGAAATCCAACAGACCCAACAGTCATGACATGCATGCTGCTGATTCTGTGTAATTGAATCACTAATTGAAAGGGGCATGTTCAAAATAATAGCAACGTGGAGTTCTATTAGTGAGGTCATTCATTCTTTGAAAAACAGGTGGCAAATATTGCCCTTATTTAAGGAAGGAAGGCAGAAAATGTTGTACATGCTGGTTACAGTGCATTTCTCTCTGAAATTCTGAGGAAAATGGGTTGTTCCAGACATTGTTCAGAACAGTGTACCTTGATTAAAAAGTTGATTGGAGAGGGGAAAACATATAAAGAAGTGCACAAAATGATAGCATGCTCAGCTAAAATGATCGCAAATGCTTTAAAATGGCAACCAAAACCTGAAAGACGTGGAAAAAAGTGAAAAACTATCATTCAAATGGATAGAAGAATAGCCAAAATGGCAAGGACTCAGCCAACAATCAGCTCCAGGAAGATCAAAGAAAGTCTAAAGTTACCTGTGAGTATTGTTACAATTAGAAGATGCCTATGTGAAGCCAAGCTATCTGCAAGAAGCCCCCGCAAAGTCCCACTGTTGAAAAAAATGTGCTGAAGAGGTTACAATTTGCCAAAGAGCACATTGACTGGCCTAAAGAGAAATGGCGCAACATTTTGTGGACTGATGAAAGTAAGACTGTTCTTTTTTGGGTCTAGTGGCTGGAGACAGTTTGTCAGACGACCCCCAAACATCGAATTCAAGCCACAGTACACTGTGACGACAGTGAAACATGGTTGCGCAAGCATCATGATATGGGGATGTTTCTCATACTACTGCCTATTTATCGCATACCAGGGATCATGGTTCAGTTTGAATACATCAGAATACTTGAAGAGGTCATGCTGCCTTATGCTGAAGAGGAAATGCCCTTGAAATGGGTGTTCCAACAAGACAATGACCCCAAACACACCAGTAAACATGCAACATCTTGGTTTCAGACCAACAAGATTGATGTTATGGAGTAGCCAGCCCAATCCCCGGATCTTAATCCAATAGAAAACTTGTGGGGTGACATCAAAAATGCAGTTTCTGAGGCAAAACCAAGAAATAGAGAAGAACTGTGGAATGTAGTCCAATCATCCTTGGCTGGAATACCTGTTCACAGGTGCCAGAAGTTGGTTGACTCCATGCAACACAGATGTACAGCAGTTCTCAGAAACAGTGGTTATACAACTAAATATTAGGTGATTCAAAGGAAAGCAAAATCTTCAAACATTTTTCAGTTTATATAGTGAATGTTTGAGTTTGTAAAGAAGAATACAAACACTGCTATTTTTTTGAACAGTCTAATATTCACTTTTCTTAAATTCTTTTAGACGAACAACCCAATTTGATATATTTTTCTTCATGTTTTGATTTGGAATAGAATGTGTAGTGTTCCCAATGCAATTGTGTGTATGGAAATAAAAGCTATTAGAAGGATTTTGAGCTTTATTCACTTTTCTCAACACACTGCTATTATTTTGAACACAACTGTGTGTATATATATATATGTGTGTATATATATATATGTGTGTATATATGTATATAAATATATATACAGCATAGAACTGTGGTGTTAGCTGTGATAGTCTACAAAATCAGAAGGCACATAGCTAAAATAATGTAAAAAGGGGTCTGCTCCATAAGTGGTAAACAGCCACTGGTCCTGGGATGGTAAATGGGAAAGGCACAGATTTCTTAAAAAATCTGGTCACACAATCTTACGTGAAATACATGTTAGTATATTAAACTTCGACTCACATGCTGAATGAGTGAAAATGAGACGCACACACACCTGTGAAAAACTTGAACAATAGGTAGGAACAAGCAAAAACATAATTGGAAACCTTTTCCTCCTTATGACTCCAAACAACATTGACTGCTGCTGATGTTTTCACTGACCAGATGGTTAGACATCTTGAATGGGAAAGCCAGAGGTGACTGAAGGGCAGCTGCAGACGGATGCAAAGACATTAGTGGAAACCAGATACTCTAGATTCTATACCAATAGTGTGTGAAACCTTGTTACCCTTCCTGAATCTGCCTTTTATTTGCTATTAGACGTCATTTTTTATTCTGTATCAGGTTTCACACCCATTCTTTATTCCTTCTGGGGAATACTTAAAAAAATACTTACAGATGGACATAAGGAAGGAAAAGTGTATCATCTTCTTAAAGGTTTGCCTGTGTGCTTTAAGGAATAGGACTGGGGTACCCACAACATACAAAAAGATTTTTATTTAGAATTCAATTTCTAAAGAATTGTATGGTGGGAGTGGGGGGTCCTCCTGAGCTGCCAAAGTCTTTCAGTACTGACATAATAAACACATGCTTCTCTGCTCTCAGCAAGTACCAACATGGTGTATAAGAAAACATTATAAGTGTTTAAACAGCTACATGACATCTGTCCCTGGAGTCATGACATGCACATAAATGCTTTATGGACTGTTTTATTCCATACAAGCATAATAAAAATGTTGAAGGTAATCCAATTTGGTCATATTTTTTACAAATATTGGTATATGTTTGATTTTATGATACAATATATTGGGCTATTAATCTAAAGCTGGTCATATAATATTATTATACAGAATTTATATAGCGCCAACAGTTTGTTCAGCGCTTTACAATATAATATACTGATCAAAGTTCGCTCGGTTCGGCAGTGTGTGGCTGTCCCTGCTTGACAAAATTTGATTGTTTTATTGACTTATCAAAGTGGCATAATGGAAAATTCTTCTTGATCAGAATACAATGTCCTGGCGGGGGGAGGGGGGAATTCATCAATCCATCTTATTTGTGTCAATAGAGGAATCTGGGTTTTTTTCAGTCTATTAGTTGAACAAAAAAAAAAAAAAAAACAACTTCTATAGATAGCTTAAAGTGGTAGTAAAGCCACTTTGTTATTTTTACCTACAGGTAAACTTATAATAAAGCTTACCTGTAGGCAAAAAGAATATCTCCTAAACGTGCATTGTTTAAGAGATATTTGGGTTTTTCTTACAGCAGCACATGCGCTCTGAAGGAACGGCACACCCGTGCTGTTCCTTTTGAGCACTGTGCCATGTCCCGAGACTCTAGTGCGCATGTGCGGAGTGACGTCATCACGGTTCAGTCAGCCACTTGGCCGGAGCTCACGAGCCCAGATAGAAGACCGGGTGGAGATGGAAGCTTCTTACAGCAGTGACAGTGCAATGCTGAAGGGCTTTGTTTTAAGGTAAGTGTTGCATAATGTGCTAGTAGCATACTAGCACATTATGCCTTTACCTTGCAGAGGATTTCTAAAATTTGTTTACATTTTTTTTAGACATGCACAAATCCTCCCCCCCTCTCCAAATACCCCCCCCCCCCAAATTGCCCTTAAATATTCATGAAAGCATAAGGATGGATTCTGGAGCCAGTCACTTCAGTCTGGAAACCAGCACTCAATGTTAGGGACAAGGGAGCTTATACTTTCATTAAAACCAAAAAGAGTAAATGGTTACAAACTCTTTGTTACAGATATATTTTTAGCTACAGGGTGGACATTACTGTAGTGTTCAGAATAGAACCTTCCATACATGAGACTGGGGTAAGCATTCAACACATGCTCAACACATGGCAAACACAGGGTCACTGAAGAGATAAATGTCTTTAATGACTTCAGGCACTTGTAAATATATTTTTTTTATCACGGTGCATTGAGTAAACCTGAGTAGAACTTTAAGTGTTCCCTAGGTAGCTTTGACATCTATAAGAAAAAAAATAGCTCCACCTGCAATTCCAAAAAATGTAAATCCAGTTGTATTAAGTCCAGATTGCACAAAAATTATTTGTCCGATGCTTAAATTGCCTGAACGCACAAAATTGGATTACCTACATTGCAATGGAAGGTAGACATTTATGGTATTGTTTTTGTGGATTTTTTGTCCTTAGTTAGGAGAGACAGACAACAGATACTTAAAAACCCACATACATGAGATTTTGCCTTATTACCTCTGAGATCTACCCACGTATCAAATTATATCTATGCGTGCTTGTATCTGTTGCAACAGCTGTTCTAACTGTTGTAACTATAATCAATGCATGCATAATGGAAGAATCTTTCCTTTTTCCGATGGGAAGTGAAAAGATGAAAGATCATATACCCAGGGAGATTGTTGGTAGTATTGCTCAAACTAGTTCAATCTGTACTGAACATCAGCTTATGAATTGGCAACCTAAAGCTGGTCATACACATGTATAATTTCATTCCAAAATTTTTGTTTCCAAGAATTTTTGTTTGATTTTCTAACATAAGTGCAGTCAGATTGATGTTCATTTTTTACCTCAATGACAAGAAAAATTGAAGGTGTAGGATGGAAAAGTTTTCTCCAACAAATTAATTTCTAATAGTAAAAGTGATTTTCATTTGGGAAAATCCATTCACTCTAAAATCAAGTGTTAACAGCAAATGCTTTTTGAAGTACTTTTAAACTGCATTTGAATGTATTGATGAGAGTTTTTGTTAAAAAATCTACTAATGCATAGCCAACTTAAATGTGTAAGTGGGTTACAGTGCCCACAGTCAACAAAGAAATAGCTGAACCAGATCACAGAATAGCTATGGTATGTGACATTTTGTAGGAAGCTATCTCCTTCATCTACTATCTCAGAGAATTTTCAGACTGATGTCTGGATGAAATGTTAACCTGGCCATATACCAGTAGAATTTAATTTGAACATTCATACAGAAAATCTGAAAAATTGTTAATTGGAGAATTCAATCTTTCCGTCACTGAATCAACAAATTTTGCTTACAAGCCCTAAACTTTTCTCCAGATCTGCTACTTGAATGGAATCTCAAACATATTAAACAGATTTTCTTTTGTGCCTACAATATGCACATTAGAATATGCGCAATATATGAATGAAAACCACATGTACAGTTAGAACTTTGTTTAGTCAAGAAAGATTTTCTATCTTGCTTCTTCAAATTTTCTCATAACTACAGTCAAAAATTATCATCAATTTGACCCCACTAACCATTAGGGAATCAAAAATTTTTCTAATGAAATTCTGCTAATGTATGGCCTGCTTTAGGAAAAGCCTATTAGCGTTTTTGGACATAGACGCATTGTGATGGGGAAGACTTTGGGCTCAGCCAGACATCTTTGTGCCAGATAATCGTAAAACAACAACACAATCACGATTGGGTGCACCAGTCCAGCTGATCATTCTCTTCAAAATCCTTCCTTGGTTCTCATAGACATGATATTGTAATTTACACTAGAGAATGATCATCTCATTTCTATTCCTAGCTTTATAAAGTTCTGTATAGTGACTCCATTAACCTCACTACAAAGAATGGAGCTGTAGGCTCACCCACTGTGAACTTCACCCCTATGACCAATGAGAATGTGGATTTGACACTGAACCTTTATTGTGATCACAAACATGCCCAATAAACCTAGATATATAAATACTATACACATTGTAACTACCTTTATAATAGCAACATTATATATATATATATATATATATATATATATATATATATATATAAAATGGACCATTAACTATTTTAAATAAATAGGTTTAGTAATGTCCCATTATTTGCTAAGGTTTACATATTAAAGAGGTGGCACTTTTAGAGTCATGTTATACCTGGCAGGCAAGAAAGGACTCCTGAGAATCAGTCTGTCAAGTGAGATTAATGAATAATAGGACAAGCTTTGGCTAGATGGTGCTGAGACAAACTTAATGGGCCTTTCAGTCTTTATTTATCTTTAATTTCCTCTGTCTTGTTTTTCCCCCATGTCTCAGAATAGTTTATGTGGAAGGTCCTCAGGGGAGCTAAACTATCTTTCCTTTGATAAGTCTCACACGGAACATGAAAGATAAAAAGGGAAATATTTATATTCTGACAAAACAGCTTTTTCCTTCTTCACCTCATGTATTTTTTATTAGTTCATTGGAATCAAGTTTGTCTTTCCCCCTTAATATATTTACAGCGGGTAGTCTGGAGATATCCTGGGATCTTTCAACTACCTGTCAAATTTATATTTTGAAATCATAAGGACACGTGAATGCTTAAAGGAGCCCCTGGCAGTAAAAGCTGCAGAATGATCTTAACTTTGGAAATGGTGACGTACACATACAGTGTGCAGACTTGTGAGTGTCCATGTTATTGAGTTTTGGGTCTACACTGCAAAACTATGTAGGATTGGTTAAAATGTTCTAGACCAGTTGATAAAGTTCCTACCTGACTGTGGTTTTTGGTTTCTGTCTCAAAAGGAACCCCAAAGATATTGAGATTGTCACCCATTCTTGCTAAAATCCACAAGATCAGACAATAATATCTAATGTCTATAGGTGCCCTCACTGGCTCCTTAAAAGGCAGGCTGGCATACTTTCCATAAGCACATATATTGAGTTACAGTATTATTTATGGTTTACCTTAGGGTCCATGCACACTGGGCTTAAAAAAAATGCCAGTTCCGTTGGCAGAAAAAATGCTCATATAGAGTACTTTTGTACAGGTGTTAAGCCATGTTTAGGAGCTTCTAGAAGAGATTAGGAGCATTCAGCATTTTTTTCTGCCAGAAAACTGCTCTCAAAAACGCAAGCCAGAAGGGTTTTTTTCTGCCTCTAAATGCTGAGCTTAAAATATGCCTCTAAATGCCCTAATGTGCAAGGACACATAGGATAACACTGAGCTGATATTGCAGGCAAAACACTAAACTCCTGTAGAAGCAGCGTTTTTCTTTTCAAGCCAGTGTGCATGGACCCTAAAGTAATTCTTCATGGGACTTTTTTATGCTGGCTCATCCATATTTTTGTTTTTGCATTAAATATAGAGATCTGAGCATTAACTACTAGACAGAGCTATCAATCAATTTTCAATTAATTTGCCTCTCTTTGTGAACAATAGTTGAAATTAGATTAGCTATATAGGGAGTACAATATGTGATAGCACCGCAAAACAGGAAGCACTATAAATTCCATTTGTAGGTCATAATTCAACATGGCTGCCTCCATGTGCAGTAATTGCACTAAGCCATTGAGAGATCCTTCTAGTGGGTAATTTACTTATCCCTATAATTTATAAAAAAAAAAAAGAGCAAGCTTGCAAAAATATGAAGTTCATATAAAATGAGTTTAAAATAATATTGCAATAATAACCTAAAGTGAAACTAAAGTTAAAAACGCTGAGCAGGCAGCTGTTTATTGCACGCATGCTAAGTTTCTTCCGCAATAAAACAAACTTACCTGCCTGTTTGCTGTCTTCTATTGAATGTAGCTGGAGCTGCACATGCGCAGCCTAGCATAGATTCTACTCAGTGTATGGAAGAATAGTCATGTATTCCACTGGCCAGTTAAGAGGCTGAAAACCCTGGGCCCAGAAGAAGCTCAAGAAGAAGATGTCAGTGACCTGTGAGGAATCCAGCACTTGCATTGGAACGAAGGTGAGTTTTCTGTGGACTTTGGTTACGCTTTAAATATCACTATATATAATAATCTATAAATATCTCTTTTAAACTTTCCATTTAAAATACATCATGTGGATGGTTCCATGTTCTCTATAAATTGCTACACAAAAAATATCATCACCATATAAATTGGTAAATAAATGATACACACAGAAAAGAGCCTTATTTTGGTTATACCTTGCAACAGTTTAGTAGTAGAGGGAGGAAGATGTATTACTTCTTTCAATTCAAAGAAATGGAAATAGGAAGAGAGTGCTTTTTTTTCCACCTTTTTATGCTTCCAAAGACTTACTGTAAGGCATCTTTGAGGCATCAGTATTGTAGAGTACCTACAAAAGATTCCATGGGCCTTGCCCTTTCCCCCCAGAGTGCACAAAGACTGTCTGCCTTGGATCTCATCACATGCAAAATTAACACAATTATGGGTAAGGTCAAGCAAGTAGGTGTGGAAAGGGTAATGACAAAATTAATGCTCTGAATAATAATTGCAGATTGGGGACACCTACCCACTGGGCTGCAGTCATCAGAATTATACATCATGCCAGAGGAGCTTAAAAAAATATTCCTGATGTTATACTCACATTGTACTGTTTTTCATTTACAATTCCATTACAAATGTGCTGTTTATGTTAAATTTTTGTGTAACCCACACAGTAAGAATGGGTGTTATCAAGAAATTCCAGTGTCCTCCTCAATTAGCGTGATAAAGGCCAGTCTTAACTGTGCCAGTTAAAACCAGTTGTCTTTCAGTTGTAAAGGGGCACATTTTTTTAACTGTAAATTTTAATTTAGAGATGAAAAAGCTTGTTTACTTGTGCCTGACCTCGTCAGAATTGCTGACCTTAAAGTTCTTTATAATGTGTTTTGCAAAATCTGCTGAAAGATTGAAATCTGGAATGTGCCATATGACGAGAAACATAGTTTCTATTGATTACTACCCACATGGCTCTTTGAATCTTTATTTTCTAAAGACTCTCTGAAATCTACATATAGAAACTGATCAAATATAATAACATGATGCTTTATCTTCCTACTAACAGTGAAAAATATATCTGTTTCACCTACAAGTGTTCTTGAGTAGCAATTACTTTTCTTAAATGCTAACTCTAAACATTGTTTACAGTTTTGTCAGAGTGGATATACACTATATTGCCAAAAGTATTGGGACAATTGCCTTTACACGCATATGATCTTTAAAGGCATCCCAGTCTTAGTGTTCAATATGGAGTTGGCCCACCCTTTGCAGCTATAACAGCTCCAACTCTTCTGGGAAGGCTGTCTACAAGGTTTAGGAGTGTGTCTATGGGAATGTTTGCCCATTCTTCCAGAAGCGCATTTGTGAGGTCAGACACTGATGTCGGACGAGAAGGACTGGCTCGCAGTCTCCGCTCTAATTCACCCCAAAGGTGTTCTATCGGGTTGAGGTCAGGACTCTGTGCAGGCCAGTCAAGTTTGTCCACCCCAAACGCACTTATCCATGTCTTTATGGACCTTGCTTTGTGCACTGGTGTGCAGTCATGTTGGAACAGGAAGGGGCCATCCTTAAACTGTTCCCGCAAAGTTGGGAACATGAAATTGTCCAAAATGTCTTGGCATGCTGATGCCTTAAAAGTTCCCTTTACTGGAACTTAGAGGCTTAGCCCAACCCCTGAAAAACAATCCCACACCATAATCCCCCCTCCACCTGTCACAATGGAGTCAGATAAGTACCGTTCTCCTGGCAACCGCCAAACCCAGATACATCCATCAGATTGCCAGACAGAGAAGCGTGATTCATCACTTCAGAGAACACATCTCCACTGCTCTAGAGTCCAGTGGCAGCGTGCTTTACACCACTGCATCCGATGCTTTGCATTGCACTTGGTGATGTCAGTCTCGGATGCAGCTGCTTGCCCATTCCATGAATCTCTCTACACACTGTTATTGTGCTAATCTGAAGGCCGCACAAAGTTTGGAGGTCTTAAGCTATTGACTCTGCAGACAGTTGGAAACTCCTGAGCACTGTTGCTTCAGCATGCACTGACCCTGCTCTGCCATTTTATGTAGCGTACTACTTCGTAGCTGAGTTGCTGTTGTTCCCAGTTGCTTCCACTTTGTTATAATACCACTAACAGTTGACTGTGGAATATTTAGTAGCAAGGACATTTCAAGGATGTACTTATTGCACAGGTGGCAACCTATCACAGTACCATGCTTGAATTCACTGAGCTCTTGAGAGCCACTCATTCTTTCACAAATGTTTTTAGAAGAAGTCAGCATGCCTAGGTGCTTGATTTTATACATCTGTTGCCATGGAGGTGATTGGAACACCTGAATCCAATGATTTGGAGGGGTGTCCCAATACTTTTGGCAATATAGTGTATATTAAGAGTAACAGCACAACTAAAATATACACTGCTCCTGAAGAGAATGCTGCCCCAGACTGTTAAGTAATGTTAAGGAAATAAGTCATAACAATCAAGGCATTTGGCCACAAATACTCTGCTGGTGGTGGCAGGAATTTGCCAGTTTAAATATTGACCCTCTCCAGAACATAGAATCATACCAAGACAATTTTCAAAGTGGTTGTGTTTCTACAGGATGTGCTTGTGTATTGCCAACTTAAAAGAGTACCTATAAAGACAGAAATACAGAATTTGCCATGGCTGACTAGTTTTTGATGGTGCATGTTCTAAGTCAGCCTTTCTCAACCAGGGTGCTCAGGCACCCTGGGGTGTCTTGAGGTTTCTTCAGGGGTGCCTTGGCAAAATGTCTAAAAGTTGCCCAAAACTTGTATACAAGCCAGCAGGTGGCAGAAGCCTGACTTATAGTTACACAAAGTCACAGGTTTTCATTGTGTGCCATTACAACCTTCTAGCCACTGGCGTCCTGACAACCAATGACATCATCAGTTGATAAGGAGGATGTCACAGCATCCTTGTAGTGCTGGGGTCACATTAGCTCAATGATGGAGAAAAACTGAGAGAAACACTGTGATACTAGTCAGTATCAGTGTACAAAGTGTATTTTATTTGGAAGAATAAATCACCTCTAGCATTGGATGTCCATGTGTGGATGTTGCTGAGTTATATAAAACTATTAGAATAGTTTTTTACATTTTAGAGTGGGGTGCCTCAAGACTGTCCATAATTTTAAAGGGTGCCTTGGGACTGTCCATAATTTTAAAGGGTGCCTTGAAATTGTCCTTAATTTTAAAAGGTACCTTGGCTGAAAAAAGGTTGAGAAACACTGTTCTAAGTCCATCTTCCTTCCCAGTTTCTCTACTTGTGAATCACTGACCTGCATGAAGATCAGTTGTCAGGACATCTGATATGACAATGCTAATTGCGGGTCAGTGACTTGACAATGAATGTAGCTAGGATGAAGTTAAAGCCCCACAGCATGTAACTTACAAAACAAGCTATCAATAACAGTTCCCATACTTCTACCCCTACAGGTAATTTTTAAGCTTATTTTCATTATTGTTTCTTTGAGTAATTAAACATTTATAAAAGGTGGCAGCTCATTTTGGGTGTTTTGGTGGTTTAAGTCTACAGTGATTGGAGATCTTTTTCATTTATTTATAATAACCTGCTATATTCACTTATCCTTTATGATAACTGTTTTGTAAATTAGAATTAATTCTATAGACATGCATGCGTTGTAACAATAAGTTGTAAAACTAAAATGTTGCTGAATCCACAGGAAAATTGGTACAGGGATTCACAAAAGTCAGGGGTATAATAGTTTGCTGCTTTGAATAATTTATCCTGACTTTTCACCTGTGACATCTAACAAAACTTGTAAGACTAGGCAATAAATATCAAATATCTCTTAACATAAATTCCTACATTTTGTAGATCAGCAAAGAGTAAAAAAAAAAACAAAAAAGCATGAGACAAAATCAATTGTGTCAATAGCAATAGTACTCCAATGAACTTTTCCTCTAGAGCAACTCCCAAACCACAGCATATGGAGTTAAAGATTAAGGTATGTGAACATTATTTGAAGAAGATACAAAGTTATCTTGTGGGATAGCAAATATATCAGAGACAAAATGTAACAGAAACTCAAGATAAGGTTCAGTATCATTAATATTTCTGCCATTTTTGTTAAACAAAA
Source organism: Staurois parvus (assembly GCF_062004578.1). Taxonomy (NCBI): domain Eukaryota; kingdom Metazoa; phylum Chordata; class Amphibia; order Anura; family Ranidae; genus Staurois; species Staurois parvus. The sequence continues at coordinate 8,405,716 of NW_028317807.1, forward strand.
AGGAAATGCTTGGTTGACAAATGACCTTAAGTAATGTCCATGGCTCCTTCAAAAAGGCAATTATCTTCACTTAGAGTATATGTTCAGGCAAAACTCTTTTTTATATTCGGACAAGCAGGTAAGAAATAGAAACCTTATTGGGTTTATACTGCTATCCAGGGCTCCATTAGAGATATATCTTCACACGTTCTGTCCCAGTAACAACAGATCTCCAACACAGGCAAAAAAAAAAAAGTCATTGTTTACCAGAGTAGGCAAAGACTGGAACCCCTAACAACTATTATTTCTGTCTTTGTCCCTGTATTAATCACTATATAACCATCTTTGTATGCAAGATTGCTCATTGATTATATTTCCATGAATATACTCAAAACAAACTTAGTGAAGTTACTTAGTCAATAAGGATGTTCATCAAGTTTAATTTCCTTAATTGAAAAAAAACCCCCCAAATACTGCATTTCATCGATAGCAGTTCCAAAACCCAGATTTAGAGTTATCTCCTCAAAATAAAAGATATCATGTTAGACATGACCTATTATTCATAAACCCCTTCAGATCTCTTTTGAAAAAGGTTCTCTACTATATCTTTGTGCTTGCTATCACTTTTGCCTACATGTTTTAGCTGCTTACTATTCTGCAACAGTGGTACAATATTTACTGTACACCACTCTTGTGGAATTTTCTCCGTATAACGACAGCATAAAAATATAAGATATAGCTAACTACTTAATTTAATAGGCATGATTAGATATAGTTTTGGCCAGGTGCTTTACAAATATATAAAACAAATTTGGTTTAGACATAAGTATGTTTCTGTACGTATTAGACAAGTAACATTAAGGCACTGTTCACATAAGGTAATATGAAATCACAGCACAACATGCAACACATATGTGGGTCTTATTATTCTTTAATGGCACCCCAAATGCGGTGTGATTCTGCCAGGATTGTTGAACAGCAATTGCAGGAAAAGGCTCTGTTAAAAATCACACTAAGCTTGTTGGCCAAAAAGGAGCTGGAACATCTTTTGGGTGACAAGCGCACATAGGCCAGCCCATTGAAGTGGACATGCATTTGCGCGAGCAAAACGTGCTTTAAAAAGTCTGGGGTCTAATATATGTAAATGAACTGCTTGCTTCTCCAATTGTAGAGCAAACATTCTCAACAGTTAATTTACTAAAACTAGAGTGTAAAATCTGGTGCAGCTCTGCATTGAAACCAGCCATCTTCCAGGTTTTTATTTCAAAGCTTAATTGAACAAGCTTAGAAATGCGTTAAAAGTGTTAAAAGCTGATTGGCTACCATGCACAGCTGCACCAGATTTTGTACTCTGCAGTTTTAGTAAATCAACCCCAGAGTGTGCTGCCTGTAATTCCAGAACATAGGAGACCACATGGTTAGCACTCCTATCTGGCAGTACTAGAGTTGTTGGTTCAAATCCCAACCACGGCACCACCTGCCTGGAGTTTGCATGTTCTCCCTGTGCCTGCATGGGTTTCCGCTGGGTACTCTGGTTTCCTCCCACACTCCAAAGACATGCTGGTAGGTTAATTGGCTCCTGTCTAAAATTGGCCCTAGTATGTGTATGAATGTGAGTTAGGGATAGGGTTGCCACCTCATCCCTTTAAAACCAAACACATATTAAATACACAGGTTTTGAGGCTAATTTATTGCACATAAGGCACTCAGTGAGTTTAATTACCACCTTAATTAGCCACACAACCTGTGTAAATAATATGTGTTCAGTTTTAAAGGGATGAGGTGGCAACCCTAGTTAGGGACCTTAGATTGTACACTCCTTGAGGGTTAGGGACTGATGTGAATGTACCATATACAGTATATGTAAAGCACTGCATAAATTGATGGCGCTATATAAGTACCTGTAATAAATAATAATAAATAAATAAGGTGTTGAAGTCCTGGCATCCATATGCCAGAAGGATGTCCACATGTAATCCACACCCAGCCAGACTGGTATTGGTTGAGAGGATGTTCTAACTGGTGGGCCTGAGTGCAGCAGATTTGTTCTCTTGACCTGGCACAGATTGTATTTCTTTTTATGTATAATCACAGTTCTTTCACCTCTTCACACCGGCCAAGCGCAAATGTGCAGCCTCCCGGCGTCTGGGCCTAGATAACGAGCGGCCGCACATTTGCATTCTATTAAAAAAGAACATATGTGCTGAGAGCGTGTGCCCTGCACGCTCCCAGCACACATGTCCGTTACTCCTAGAAAGGTCCCGATCTCCTCTTTCCTGATCATGTGACCGCCGTGATGGCGTCTCACGGCGGTCACATGACCCTAAACCCTGCCCCGCCTCCTGGCTTCTGAAACCCTTAAAGGGCTGGGAGGCGCCGGCACGAAGGGGTTAACAAAGAGACACCGATGTCCACTGACAAATGAAGGCAGTACTATGACTATTTTGTCCTAGACTACAGGTATTTTCTCATCTAGTAAGCATGATGTCACGTACCTGATGGGAGACTGAAATGACAAGGTTGGCCTCACTTGTGTCACTAGCCCTGACCCCACTGGAGTTGGAACAGAGGGAGTCTAGGGACCAGGGGGACAAGAGCGCCAGTAGTTGTTGTTTGCAGCTCTTGCAGATAAGGACCTTGGAGGACTGATGATCTTCTGATTCAGGCACGGTAGTAACAAGCAGAGCAAGTCTTGTAGATTGCCAGGCGTGCACCAGAGCAAGGCAGGTAGTGAGGGTAAGAGACAGGAGCAGTGTCATAGGAATAGCCAGGGTCATCAACAGGCGGACAGCAAGGTACAGAATCAGAAGGAAAGCCAAGGTCAGGAGCAGAGCCGAAGTCAGGAACCAGTATCAATCAGGAGAGCAATGAGAGTCAGAAACAAGCCGGGTCAGCAACAAAGGAATCACACGGGAACAAGCAGGACACGGGGGAGCTGAAGACCAGTCAGCACCCAACATGGGCAGAGGCACTCTTTAAATAGCCCACCTGGCGCCAATCTTTGCCGTGCATGTGCACGTGCGTGTGTGCGATCGCGCATGCGCACAACCGATGACTCTTCTCCGGGAGTTCCTATGCGCATTTCTAATTGCGATTCGTCTTGCCGGAAATCCCTTACACATGAACCTAAGTACGCAAAGTCCTGCACTGGCTCCAGTTGACTCTTGCTGTGAATGATAATCCAGCTCAAATTCTTCAGTATCCTGAGTACTCTTTCCCTGATAAGACATTGTCCAAGAAATTGTGTATTCTTATACCTTCTTGTCTGGTTAATAAGACAACTGCTGAATGGAGCTCTGGAACTGTACATGGGGAGGTAAAGAGGCTGAAGAATAAACATAAGAATATACATATCTTCTAACAGACATTTCTCCCTGTGAACCAAAGGTATTTCTGGTGTATTTCTCAAATAATAACATGCAAGTACATATCTTTTAAATGAATAGATAGCATCCAATCTCATGGGATTATTGAAGTTTTGAACAACTATGTTTGTTGAGAACTGTGAAGTTGATCACTGGCCTCCACTCTCCAATTTTTTGTCCTTACCAAAAATCTTGTGCAGTATATCCTGATACCTTTGGTTCTGAGTAACATGGACAACTGCTTGTTTCTCCAGCTCTTCTGCAATATCCTTCAGAAAAAACAGTCTTTTTGCTCAGATCCCCTATAATCTTTGTGGGAACGAACCTATCCTTCGGTGAGAGATGAATATGCTATAGTGGATATATCATGGAGCAGTTCAAGCATAGAAAACCTGGACAGTATACCATTGAGACTGGGAATGTCTAACACATAAAATTACCCTGTGTCTGTTATCCTTGACATTGCAAATATCGACTCTTCTGTTTGGAGATACAAGTCCCCATCTTTTTTTTCTCTTTTTCCACCTACTTCCTCTCTTGTTTCCACCCCCAACATGCAGTCCCTTTCCTGTGTAAGGGGATGAATCTTTTAGGGTGTGCATTGAAGTACCAGCCATGTGCATTATATGTTTAAATGGAAAATACCTCTGGGTTCCTAAAGAAGCTTAACTGCAAAACATGTTGAACTGAACCATTCTCAATGTGTTGCATTTGTTTTAACATAGGATAATTATGTTATATCAGTAACCTCTGGGAGTTGGTCTACAGAGGCAGAGTCATACATTTTTATGTACTGTATATATACAGACATGCATATTTATGTATATATATTTATCTATACAGCTGTGCCTGTCTCCTCCCCAGCCTGGAACTCGAGTGAATGCTGGAGAAGAAGAGTGGAGAGTGGTGACTGACAATCACAGCTCTCCACTTGGAGCAAACTGAGCTATCAAGGGTCATGTGATCACTCAGTTCTTGGTGCTATAGTCAGGGTCAACAGCTGCAGCATTAAACATATGCTAAAGCATTGAGCTGAGCATGTATAATTATTGTTTTCAAAAGCCAGTTCTTCTCCTTTAATTTTTTCTTTGTCCTCAGATTCCCCAGTTACTGTGAAAACTACCATTTAATTGCTTCTCTGTCATGCCTACATTTTCTAATTCTGTCCCCACCCACAAATCCTAGTTTAAAATTTTATTAAATGATGTGCTGTCTGCTTCTTTGGCTTTAAGTTCCACATCAAAAACCAAAATTCTAGAATTCTACAGAAAGTGTCAGTGCACAGACTGAATTCTCAGCTATTTCACCTGTTTGGAACTGTTTCTCCTGCACCATTTCAAATCTTAGTGTCTGAAACACAAGCACACTGTGGCACTAATCGATATCCTTGTTCTCCAAAAATAATCCATACACATCCACTACTTAATGGCCTTGTAATATATTTTTCTTGAAATTGTTTCTTACTTTGTATTACCATTACATAAGCAGCAAAACTAAATGAACAGTGGACGTGTCTCAGGACATACAGTAAATATAGCAAATGACGCATTTAGTTATAATTACAAATATGCCAAAGTCACAAAAACATAAATTACTGCATAAATATCTCTAAATAACCATATTGAAACCTCAACACTAGTAAGTTATAACATTTCTGGAGCTGTCACACATGAAATGCCCTAATGATAATATAAGGGAGATGCTCCCTCATAGTCTAGCTGCTTGAATGCTGTATCGCTGATTATCTCATATATATTGCATTCTGAGAGCTGCGTCTGCAGTTATCTTTATACAGCAAGCAGAAAACCAAACTTATAGCCAGGGGCTAAAGACAAGGGGGAATACATCTCAGGACATAAATATAGCATCCAAAGCAATTTGTTATATTTACAAATATGCTTTGGAAAACATCTTCTTACTTCCAGCAATGCAGCACACTTATGCATAATATGTTAAAGAGCTGTTCCAAGCTACAAGAAAAGTCATTTAATTGACTGCCAATTTAATAATTAAAACATGGAAAGGTCTCTTTATTTAACTTAATGAGAACCAGTTAGAAATGGGCATTTGTAATAATATAAATCTTTATCTCAAGTTTAGGCCTGGGAATATTTACAGCTTAAAGCAATGTAAGTTAGCACGTCCCCGTGGAAGCTGAAAATCACTATAATAGGCACCGCTACTACGGCAATCTCCACTAGCTTCCAGGTATTGTGCCGATTGGCTGCCCTGCTGCCTTGAGAGCACAGGAGGTCATTTTCTTGGCATGGGCATTTTTTGAATGAATGCAAAGCATTCTCTGATTAGTCGAGGTGAAGAGACAGGATGGTGATGTCCACCTCCTTCAATCAGGGAAGGCTTTGAATTAATTGAGAAATTGCAAAGTGCTCTCTGAATGGCCCATGCCCATGAGCAAACTCTTGTGTTCAATAAGCAACAGGGCAACTGCTTGGCATGAGACCTGTGTGCTAGTGGCAATCACTGTAGTAGCAGTGCCTACTACAGTGATTTCCAGCTTCCATGGGGATCTCATAGGTATGGCACATACATGCTTACATTGGTCCAGCTTGCTGTCTGAAGACTGTTCAGATCGCTCTTCAAAGAGCATTTGACAGGTGGTGAGGAGACTTTGCTTTACCCCCGCACTGCAAACTCATGCATTCAGAATAGGTCACAATGAGCATGTGGTACCGCCCGCTGAACGCAACATTGGGGATTTTTTTTTTTTGGCCTCTTTTCATTTACAGCGCAAAAAAAATACCACTAAAAGAAAGCTCTATTAGTTTGAAAAAAATTATATAAATTTAATTTGTGTACAGTGTTACATGACTGCACAATTGTCAGTCAAAATAATACAGCGCTGTATAGCAAAAAATGGCCTGGTCATGAAGGGGGGGTAAATCTTCTGGAGGGCAAGTGGTAAAATAAAAACATGTCACCCATCTGCTTTATTTGACAGTATTATGCAAACCAATAAGGACTGACTGGCTCAGATTATTGACCTGCCCTCTTCTAATCTTAATGCTGCTGTGCAGAGGATACAGGAGGTTAGTATCAAGACAGATTCGGGTACTTTTTGTACACTAGTTCTATGTACAATATATTTAATGCTTGCATGATTAAATAAACAATGAACATTTTTTTTAAAGCTGCATGAGGTTACATTTTAACCTGCCAAATAACAGAAATAACTTTTTTTAACTTCTTTATTATTAGTTTTGTATATTTTAACAGTCAAAAGAATGACAGGAAACTGATGTGGTAATAATAAGTCATAAGAAAGAAAGTATACATTCTAATAGCAATATTCATATCTTATTCTACCATAACTAATATTTTACATTGGCATCTGTGATAATCAGCGATGATCAACTAGCTGTAAGAGCATCACTGCAAAAACAAAACAGTGTCAGAAGTGGCATGAAAACTTAACAGTATGCAGATATGGTAGATTGTCAGGCTATGATTAAGTTTCTATAGAGACCAGTGCATAAAACCATGGTGCCCATCTGCAGCCTGGGGTCCACATGCAGCTCTTTGGCACTTTTTCTGTGGTCCTCGGGGTCTCTGCAGACACTAATCTGTGTTTCCCTATTGCCCTATTTTAGTAGTGATTTGTAGCAGCCACATGTAAGCATGTCCCCAGTCTCCAACAACTATAGCATGTTCACAGTTTCTGACAGTTTACAGCAGCACGTCTGCAGTCTCCATCTCTTGTATCATGTCTGCGGTCTCTGACCATCTCTTGTACCATGCCTATAATCTTTGACTATATCCTGTTGTGTTTCTGCTGTCTCTGTTATTGAATATTCCCTGAATTTTATGTGTGGCCTTTTGGTGATGTTGGGGGCTGCACTTGAGGCCCCTAATGTCAAGAAAATTGACCACCATTGGCCTTGATGCTCAACAAGCCACCCAAAGTGGGGGGACACTGTAGGACTCCAGGTAGTACTAGTGTTCTTAGGGGTGTACATTTAGCTAAGGTAAGTTCGCCATTTTATTACTACCGGTCTCAAGTAAAAGTACGCTTTTCATTTTGGAATACCCTTTTAAATGCATGCCTGTTGCATATAAACAACTTTTTCAGCTTGCAATATTGCACATAACAATTATATAAAACAATTTATTTTTAACAAGTTTTATGTTGATTTTATCATAAGAGAGATTCAATATGACAAAAGAGAGCTAGAAAAGGGCAGCTTCTCATTAAACAAGTGTTGTAGTAAATTACTCTGGTAATGACTATTAGCATTTGGCCTATCTCACTTATATGCTGCCTATCTCTCCTAGACAATCTGGAATGTGCTGCACTGGGGATCGTGCCTGTAGGGAGGGAAATATTCCAAGCACAAGCTATGTTTGAAGGTGATAGTATTATCATAAACCAGATGATAAGTGACACTTTATGCTAGGATTTATCCTTAAACAAACATTTTTATCAGTTACCTGCTGGGAGCCAATGGAATGTTTCATTTGTTTAGTGCTTAACCTCAAAAAGACATCTGAGTGATGAGCAAATTAATCTTTCTGCTTCCATTAGCTCTGGTATATGTAAAAAAAACCTAAACTAATATATTAATTGAGAAAACGAACCACATTGTATCAATATTATTTCCTTCTATTAAAATAAACATAAAATGTATGTTATTATTTTATTGTTAATAAAAATTTAAAGAGGGCTTAGATGACATCCCAGCAACATTTGCATAAAATGTTATAAAAATAAATAATACAGAATTTTAAGGAAAAAGAATTACCTTGTGTGTGAGATGTAATTGTTCTTCATCACTGTATGCTGGATGCCTGGTTGCTCAAAATCTTGTGAAAATACACCTCTGCACTGTGTCACAGTGCATTTTCATTGGATTTTGAGCATCAGATCTCTAGACATGCAACAGTGAAGCATGGGGACATCACCCATGACTCATGAATTGTCAAAACCATGGTCTGAGGTGAGTATTTGAATCATAAACCACTGCGTACAGTTGCAAGAAAAAGTATGTGAACCCCTTGGGATTACGTGGAGTTTTGCATGAATTGGGCATAAAATGTGCTCTGAACGTCATCTAAGTCACAACAATAGAAGAACACAGTCTGCTGAACATAATACTACGCAAACATTAGATGTTGCCATGGTTTAATTGCACATAACATCTAAACATTCACAGTGCAGGGAGGAAAAAGTATGTGAACCTTTGGACTTAATAACTGGTTGAACCTCCTTTGGCAGCAATAACCTCAACCAAACGTTTCCTGTAGTTACAGATCAGACCTGCACAACGATCTGGAGTAATTTTGGACCACTCCTCTTCACAAAACTGTTTCAGTGTAGCACTATTCTTGGGATGTCTGGTGTGAATCGCTCTCTTAAGGTCATGCCACAGCATTTCAATCGGGTTGAGGTCAGGACTCTGACTGGGCCACTCCAGAAGGCGTATTCTGTGCTGTTGCAGCCATTGTTTTGTTGAATTACTTGTATGCTTTGGGTCATTGTCCTGTTGCATCACCCATCCTCTGCGGAGCTTCAGTTGGCGGACAGATGGTCGTACGGTTTCCTGCAAAATGTCTTGATAAACTCTGGAATTCATTTTCCCATCAATGACAACAATCCATCCAGGCCCTGAGGCAGCAAAGCAGCCCCAAACCATGATGCTCCCTCCGCCATGTTTTACAGTGGGGATGAGGTTTTGATGTTGGTGTGCTGTGCCTTTTTTTCTCCACACATAGTGTTTTGTGTTCTTCCCAAACAACTCAATCTTGGTTTCATCTGTCCACAGTATATTTTGCCAGTAGTGCTGTGAAACATCCAGGTGCTCTTTTGCAAACTTCAAACGTGCTGCAATATTCTTTTTGGACAGCAATGGCTTTCTCCGTGGTGTCCTCCCATGTACTCCATTCTTGTTTAATGTTTTCCTTATTGTAGATGTGTCAACAAAAATGTTAGCATGTGCCAGAGATTTCTGTAGGTCTTTAGCTGACACTCTGGGATTCTTCTTTACCTCATGCAGCATTCTGCGCTGTGCTCTTGCAGTCATTTTTACAGGACGACCATGCCTAGGGAGAATAGCAACAGTGCTAAACTTTCTCCATTTGTAGACAGTCTGTCTTACCGTGGACACATGAACATCAAGGCTTTTAGAGATACTTTTGTAACCCTTTCCAGCTTCATGCAAGTCAACAATTCTTGATCGTAGGTCTTCTGATAGCTCTTTTCTGCGAGGCATGGTTCACATCAGACAGTGCTTCTTGAAACCAGTAAACCCAAAACAGGTGTGTGTTTTTTAAGGGCAGGACAGCTGTCAGCAACACATCCAATATCATCACACTGATTGGAGTCAAGGTTGGCTCACTCCTGGCTCCAATTAGCTCTGGGAGAAGTCATTAAGCTAGGGCCTCACATACTTTTTCTTCCCTGCACTGTGAATGTTTACATGTTATGTGCAATTAAACCATGGCGCCATCTAATGTTTGTGTAGTATTATGTTCAGCAGACTGTGTTCTTCTATTATTGTGACTTAGATGACGTTCAGAGCACATTTTATGCCCAATTCATGCAAAACTCCACGTAATCCCAAGGGGTTCACATACTTTTTCTTGCAACTGTATATATAGAATAGTGAAGGATCTAAAGTAATCTATGCATACGCACCATTACTAGCAGCTCCTGGTGCTCTGTGGCTGTGTGCAACATTCAGGTAGTTTCAGGAAGATGTCAGCTTATCTATCGTCAGTCTTATAAACCATTTACACATATGCACTTTACAATGCATGTTCACACCAAGTAATACAAATATATATGCATCTATGTGCTGTGTGTGTTTTGTGGGTGCTCCCACCCATTTGTAATGGGCCTTGTAATACATATCCATGCAGTAAACAATGTATTGTATCCTCATTGAACCACAACAAATACATCAGAAAACACAAGTGCATATAGTGATACGGTTCATTAAATTTTTTGTGTATTGAATGCATGTTGAGGACCTACAGTGTAGGTAATTAATAGGCACATGTGCCCGAATCCATCCAGAAGTCCATAGGTATTAACAGAACCTTAGTTCAATAGTTCAGTGGACAAAGTTTGGAAAAAAATGTAAGCAATTGTATCAATAGTGTGCAATTTATATTGCAATTGTACAAATACTATTGAAAACTGTTTAATTTGTTCTGTCACAAAAAATTATATTGTATTGTTTAGAAGCCTATTAAGGTAGTGTTTACTAGGGAACAGATTTGGATTCAGGTTGACCATAAATTCGACCCAAACTCAAGTCATTTACAGTTCACAAAAATGGCAAAGTAATGTGGCATTTCACTAATATGGCATCCAATTACCAATCAAGCAATTTCTGGGCCACTGAACTATGGCCAGCTGGCTTAGAAAGACCAATACTGAGGGTTTTCTTATGTGCCCAACCCATCTCTATAAATGTCAGTGTTCTCAGCAGCCTTTCATCACTGTGTGTGGATCGGAACAGCTGACAGAGTGTTGTTTGTAGGGAGAGATAGTTGCTGTTATACCATGATGCTAACCTGTGCAGTGTACAGCTACATTGCTTTTATCTTTTCCCCCTTTTTAGAACTACCTTTGAGTTACCTCTCCGCACACTTCTTCAATTACCTCATCTGGTGAGAATATGAGAACTACCAGTCCTCCCCAAGTGACTAAAATGTTATGCAATGGTCCAAGTCCATGCTGTTTTGAAGCTGGCATGCCTGGAGAACAGGAACCTCTCTGGATCAGAGATTCTATCATCTCTTCTGAGGCAGACCAAAAGGTGGCTGATCCCATTCCATCTTGTTCTCAGCAAGGTTATGTATGAAAATTGCACCAACCTGCTGTCTACCTTCCGGCAAGGAAAGTTCACACACTAGCCTCTGTCTAGCCTGGTACATGTCCTGAACCAGGTGGTGTAGCATTTCCCAGTTAGGTACCCTTTCTTCCAGAATGCATTGCGTAAGCCAGAGGGAGTGCTGCCACTGTCTGAAATGCGATGGCAACACACGCTGCCTGCCTACCATTATTTTGGATGCCTGATACAAACAGAAAATTGCAGATCTCACATTGCCAGCACAGAGGGATCAGAAATGTGCCACATGGAAGAGGCACTGAACAGAAGAACCTCTTGACCGCCTTACTAGTGTGTGTCAGGATCACCTTTCATGGCTAATGTACCTCTAATCCACAGGTCTCTGAAAGAATGCCAAAGGTGGCTGTAGCTGCTTTAACGTTACTTTTAAAGAACTAAATCCTCCTATGCTTTACAGCTAAAGAAGATTCCATTTTAGCCTGTGTTTGAACCTGCAGTTGCCATACTGCTGCACATGTGATCAGTCATGACCAGGGGCAGACTGACAACTCATGGGGCCTCTGGGCAATAGGGGATCATGGGGTCCCTGTGTCTTTGCCAAAACTCAAAAAAGCCCATGAAAAAGGTACCAGGGGCATCTCATGGGGCCCCCACTGACCCCGGGCCCTCGGGCAGTGCCCGAGTTTTCAAATGGTCAGTCCGCCCCTGGTCATGACACCAGCCATTTGATGGCTTGATAGTTTGGTTGAGAGCAGAAGCAACTGTGAGAGTTATCGTTTACCGCATGCATGAATATAACTGTTTTGGGAAACAGTTAAATCATTGGGTTTAGTTCTGCTTTAAGTCATTTTTCAAACTGCCACAGACAGGCCTGGCTGCTGGTAGTAGTCACAAGCGGTGTAACAACCATTTGATGTTTTATTACCTGGGAACCAGGGCAGATTCAGGCAACCTTTTCAAAGGAGGACCCATGGACTTTTGGGTTTCTGGCTATTATCTGTCTGTAATAGACAGATAATAGGTGCCTCTACCCCTAGATAATGGTGCCTCTACCCCCTCCCTCCTAGATTGTAAGCTCGAAAGAGTAGGGCCCTCTAACCCCTTGTGTACTGTTTGATGTTACTGTTCTGTTTCATGTATTGTCCCCCCCCATTGTACAGCGCTGAGCAAACCCTTTGGCGCTATATAAACACGATAAATAAATAAATAAATAAATAAATAATAGTGCACTCTAATTGTGCTTTCTTTAATTAATAAAACCTGCCTGGTCCTTATTAAACTTTGGTCTAGTAAGAGTGCTTACATACTGCATGAATTGAGTTAGCGAACATTGCACTGGCTTACTCTGTGAAACCAATCTATTGTTGATTTTTTTAATTAAAAGCTGATTGTTGTCCCTCATGTTCCAAATGAGGCCTCTTCTAAGTGTTTCAATACTTTTTTTAGATTTTAAACAGTATTTTTTTTCTTTATTTTTTACAGTTTATTGTGCATTTTTGTGTGTCTGTTTAAAAATGCAGCTTACACAAAGGATTCTATTTATTAAAAACATTTCCTTTGCAAGCGAATGTTTCAGCATTCATGCAAGAGTCATGAATAATAATAATAATGTCTCTAATATGTTTGAAATATCCGCTTCTACTTGTTCTCTTTCACAGGGTGAATGTAAGAATGTAACATTCCCTAACATTCTATCCTAAGAGAAAAGAGTCTTAAGAATATTCAACCAAAATAGCCTAACATTATACACTGAAAACATTAAACCAGAAGAGAAAATAATATGAGGGACACCTCTGCACTGTGTAGTATATGGAGATTCCTGTGCTCACCACCAGCAGTGTAATGAATAAGCTACTGTAGAGAGTGAACTACTACCTATATAGAACTGATACAATGCTGTAGAGACGGAACTCCGTTGTTTACCTTAGGTTATTTGTTGCTCATCTGTGAAGAGTTTCAGTCCAGGAAAAAATGTGAAGTTACTGTATGTCCCTGCAACACTGTATTAATTCTGTGTAGCGCTATTTTTTCACCCTTTGCGGCTACTGGGGTATGATGGCGTCACAAAAATGTATATTATATAGGGCGCGCTTGTTGGAGCCCAACCTCTGTAGCTGTAAGATAAAGGTGCCAGATGGATATCAGGGATGGATGGATGGGAGCAGTAACACTGAGGCAGCTCTTAGACTGGAAGCAAGGCTCTAATGCAGTAACAAGATAAAGAGAGGACGGCACCTCTAAGTGCAGTATTGACAATTTAATTAATAAACAATGGATAAATTGCACTTACAAGATAAACGGTTAAAAAGACTCATTGTGTGGTAATTAGATCCAGGTGGGACATCCAGGCCTCCAGCAGCAAACTATGTCTATAGGATCAGGAAGTAGAGTCCAGGATGTGCCTGTGCATCAAAAATGAAGCTTGGAGAGCAGAGTCAGATGTAGCAGGTGAAGGGGGTGGTAATGCATTTCGGAGCATGCTCAATATTCTCTTTCTTCAGACCTCTATGATGGCGTCACCTGTATAGTATTTAGGAGCAGAGTCCTTATAATCTGTGTGATCAGGACAAGATCTCTAACAAGCGCTAGTGCCTCCACTCAATTGGGGCTTGTGCATAACAAGTGAAAGCCCAACTGAGAAACGTATCAACCACAGACAGTAATCCACACAGCATTGTATATGAAAGTCCATGTATTGAAGAAATAACATTCAGTGAACCATGCAACATAAAGTATCTTCCAAACAGGAACATTAAAGAATTAACAGTCTTTTCTGCATGTCTCAGTGAGGGGAGGCTGCAACACTTACAGTCTGAGCTCTCTCTCTCAGGAAATCCACACTTCCTTCTTTTTTTCACAAGTGCTCTCTCTGATTACCTCAACCTCAGTGCCCAGAGAACATAGCAGACATATTGGAAAAGGGCAAAACAAACACTGCATGATAGAAGTATACACTGGAAAATGGGCAAAGAAATTATCACATCACTACATCTGTATAATAGTTCATTTTCTACAGTAGCTGATTCAATAAACAGTTGGTAGTGAGCATAGAAATTATTTAATATTTTGGTCAAATGCTTTTAGCCTATAGTGTTGGGCTATTTTCTGTATTGGTTGTATGTCCTTTAACTCTTCTGGTTGAATGTTCTTATGGCTTTTTCCTCTTAGGAGTAAATATTACATGCACCCTGCAAAAGGCAGGTAAACAACCTGACATTTCAAACATATTACAAACATTATGGGCATTATTCATTACTTTTGGGCGAATGCTGGGACATTCACAAAACAAGTTTTTTTATACATAACCTTAAGTGTCTAAATACTGTTTATGGTGTCTGTACAGTATTCCTTCCTTTTTCTGTGAAATAGGTATACTTTCATGTGCATTTTTGGGTTGAGAAGCACCATATATTCACTATATACTGTTTATGGGTCCTGTCTGGTATTTCTTCCTTTTTTAGGAAATACTATATACATTATAATGTTACAGTTGTGACCAAAATTATTCAACCCCCAATGCTGTAAAGGGGTTTAGGGACTATAGTGTACATTTGGAATTGTATTCAGAATCAAATCCTACAAGGACGTTGTAACTACCCAAATGCAACTAAAATGACATCAATTGTTTATGTAATACAGTAGTAAATGGTTCTTATGTGGTTTCTTCATTGCCACAATTATTCAACCCCTTAAAGACTACCACTCTGAAGAACAGAGGTTCATACAGGTGCTTTCCATCAGGTATTGAAAACACCTGTGGATGTCACCGAGCAGCAATCAAGCATAATAAGCACCAATTAGGCAGCTTTAAAATGACTGTGATACTCAGCTCCTTCTAGACATTTACTGGTGTGGTTACAAACATGGTGAAGGCAAGAGAATGGTCCAGGAAGACAAGAGAAGAGGTGATTTCTCTTCACAGGAAGGGCAATGGCTATAAGAAGATTGCAAAGATGTTAAACATACCAAGAGACACCTTAGGAAGCATCATTCGCAAATTCAAGGCAAAGGGCACTGTTGAAACGCTACCTGGTCGTGGCAGAAAGAAGATGCTGACTTCGACTGCTGTGCGCTACCTGAAGCGTAGAGTGGAGAGAAGTCCCCGTGTGACTGCTGAGGAACTGAGAAAAGATTTGTCAGATGTGGGTACAGAAGTTTCAGCCCAGACAATAAGACGCACACTGCGTAATGAAGGCCTCCGTGCCAGAACTCCCAGGCGTACCCCCTTGCTGTCTCCAAAGAATAAGAAGAGTCGACTGCAGTATGCCAAAAGCCATGTGGACAAACCACAAAAGTTGTGGGATAGTGTTCTGTGGACTGATGAAACAAAATTAGAACTGTTTGGGCCCATGGATCAACGCTATGTTTGGAGGAGGAAGAACAAGGCCTATGATGAAAAGAACACCTTGCCTACTGTGAAGCATGGTGGAGGGTCAATCATGCTTTGGGGCTGTTTTGCTTCTGCAGGTACAGGGAAGCTTCAGCGTGTGCAAGGTACCATGAATTCTCTTCAGTACCAGGAGATATTGGATGGAAACGTGATGCAGTCCGTCACACACCTGAGGCTTGGGAGACGTTGGACCTTTCAACAGGACAATGATCCCAAGCATACCTCCAAGTCCACTAGAGCATGGTTGCAGAGGAAAGGCTGGAACATTTTGGAGTGGCCATCGCAGTCACCAGACTTAAATCCGATTGAGAACCTCTGGTGGGACTTAAAGAAAGCAGTTGCAGTGCGCAAGCCTAAGAATGTGACTGAACTGGAGGCCTTTGCCCATGAAGAATGGGCGAAGATACCCGTAGATCGCTGCAAGACACTTGTGTCAAGCTATGCTTCACGTTTAAAAGCTGTTATAACTGTAAAAGGATGCTGTACTAAGTACTAAGATTGAATGTCACTTGGGGGTTGAATAAAACTGATAATGCTGTGAGCACAGAAAAGACATTTGTGGTTATTTCATTATAACTGTTATGTTATATTTGTCTGACCTACAAGTGCCTCTTTAATGTAAATGTAAGCAAGATGACTGAATGATCAAAAGCAATGTCAAACTGGCCAAAACACTCAATTTCAGTGGGGGTTGAATAATTTTGGTCACAACTGTAATTTGTAGGCTATAAAACGGCATGCTGTTCGCCCTTTAAAAAAAAAGGGCCTATGCCAAGTGTTTAAATACTGTTTATGCAGTTTGTGCAGCGCTTTTCCTTTTATTCTGTGAAATACAGCACTTACACCAAAACTTAAATAATGTCTTTGAAGTCTGTAAAGTATACCTTCCATTTTTTCTATGAAATTTAAATGCTTTAATGTGCTTTTTGTTCTAAAAGGCTGCTTTCTGGTATTTATATTGAAAATGCAATCTACACCATGTGAATAAATACTGTTTATAGAGCCTGTACAATATTCCTTCCTTTTTTTCTTTTTTTTTATCAGATAAATTTTTATTAGACAAAGTACCAAATAATACAAACATTTGTACAGGCATAAAAGTACAAGAAATATGGAAAGAAACGAGAAAAATTAAAAAAAAAAGAAAAAAGGAAAAAATAACAGAAAGAAAAACAAGCATATAAAATAAATAACAAACAACCAAACATCTTGGAGTGTGTAGTACCCGTACCAGACATATTGGAGACAGAAGGCACTCGTATTGGATCGAGCAACCCAACAATAGAACAGTACACTACCCACCATATAATCCACCAGCCCTAGGACCTCATGGCTAACCCTTTAACACCCTACATTTCTCTGGTTAGAGCTGCAGCAATCTAGTAAGGGTAAGTTGTGTGTGTGTTTGGGGGGGGGGGGGCACCTCAGGGGTGTCCAACTAATCTTGCCAGATATTTCTAAATTTGTTAGGTGCATTCATATGCTGATAGGTATTCTTCTCTCTAATAAGTATCATATTGACCTGTTGAATCCACTGCTGACACGTTGGAGCCTGGGGGGATAACAAGTAACGTGCTTTCTAGCTAAGTACAGCAGTCTAATAAGAGCCACATAAGTAGGGGTGGAGTATAGTTCTTCTTCTAAACCACCAAGAAGACAAGTTAGCAGGTCTATATTCACTTGTGCCTGATACATTTGGTTAATAACCTTGATCACATCCTGCCAATATCACACTAATTTAGGACATTTCCAAAGCCCATATAGTAAATCCTCTGGATGAGCCTGGCATTTAGGGGATAAAGGGGAGTTCCTCCTGCCCTAGTAATGCAACTGCACCAGTGTTCTATAAGTGCAATGGAGAATGAATAGGTATGACAATTTTTGAGCAGCTGATACTGACACCAATGGGCCAGCCGGCAGTATCTGCTCCCAGCTGTCTCCATCAATTGGTCCAATATCTTTCTCCCACTTCTCTCTGCAGGGCAAAAGATCAGAAGCTTGTATGTAAGTTAATAGATGTGCACAGATTCGTGAAATAACACCTTTCTTATCAGATTCAGAGAAATAGAACTAAGAAATCCTGAGTCAGCCAAACGCAGGATGGAACATCTACCCAGAGTCAGATAGCGTTACTTAAGTTGTACGTATTTATAGTTACAATTGCGTAATAAGGGAAACTCTGGCAGCAATTGGTCAAAGGATTTAAATACCAAATCTTCAAATAATTGTGAGAGGTACTTAACCCCAGCATCTATCCAGGAGTAATTCAATAATTTCCACAGCTCAGTGTAGAATCTATTGCACCAAACGTGTACAGGTGAGAAAGCCTACAAGGCCCAAGCTATGTTTAAGTTCAGTCCAAAGCTTCATAAGCAATTGGACTGTAGGGCAATTAGGTGGAGCAGCGGGGAAGCCCATCTTCACCTAGGATAAGGCGGAGTAATTAGCAAAGGGGTGGACCAGCAAATCCCTGGAAGGATCAGAAGTGTATGGCAAGTTCCAACCAGTCAAATGCTGCAACTGGTGGCTAAGAAATATGTTAGGGAGTGTATTACAGCCATACCACCTTGATCCTTGGGATATTGCAAAGTTGTTAATTTTATGTGAGCTATACCATTTTTCCAGATAGGAGCACGGTATTGAGAATCTATACAATTAAACCAATATCGTGGTATCCATATGGTGAGTTATGAAGAATGTATAGCAACTGAGGAGCTCATACCATTTTAATTATATTAACTCACCCTTTCACAGACAAGGGTAGCTTATACCAGCTAGCACATTTATGTTTAGATTTTTGTAAAAAGGGTTTAAGGTTTAAAGAAATATAATTCCTAACATCCTCAGTCACTACTATTTCTAAATACCGTATTTGCCGGCGTATAAGACGACTGGGCGTATAAGACGACCCCCCTACTTTTCCTGCTAAAATGTAGTGTTTGGGCTATACTCGCCGTATAAGACTACCCCTCTTCCAATGCACACCAGTGGGAGGAATAGTGCCCCATCATTGATGTCAGTGGGAGGAATAGTGCCCCATCATTGGTATTAGTGGCAGGAATAGTGCCCCATCATTGGCATTAGTGGCAGGAATAGTGCCCCATCATTGGTATCAGTGGAGGAATAGTGCTCCATCATTGGTGTCAGTGGGAGGAATAGTGCCCCATCATTGGTATCAGTGGCAGGAATAGTGCCCCATCATTGGTATCAGTGGGAGGAATAGTGCCCCATCATTGGTATCAGTGGGGGGAATAGGTGCCCCATCATTGGTATCAGTGGCAGGAATGGTGCCCCATCATTGGTGTCAGTGGGAGGAATAGTGCCCCATCATTGATGTCAGTGGGAGGAATGGTGTCCCATCATTGGTGTCAGTGAGGGGTGGAATAGTGCCCCATCATTGGTGTCAGTGGGGGGGGGAATAGTGCCCCATCGTTGGTGTCAGTGGGGGGGAGGAATAGTGCCCCATCGTTGGTGTCAGTGGGAGGAATAGTGCCCCATCGTTGGTATCAGTGGGAGGAATAGTGCCCCATCATTGGTATCAGTGACACCAATGATGGGGCACTATTCCTCCCACTGAGACTTGCTGACCCTGTTCTCGTATGGTGCTGCTGCAGCCAGCATATGTGGTTGCAGCAGCACCTCTACACAGCACACTTACCTGCTGCTCCGGCACTCAATTTTCGCGGGGCCGCTCGGCTCCGCCCCCTCGCCGGTGATTGGCCGCCTGTGTGCCTTTCCTGAGCTACAGTTCTGGCGGCCAATCACCGGTGAGGAGGCGGAGCCGAGCAGCCGCACGAACATCCAGTGGCCGAACTGAAGGAGACGCCGCGCTTCCTGGACCGGATCGTCGTGGGACTGGATCCAGGTAAGAGACATCAGCCCCTGCAAACCCCTGTACTTAATGCCGCAGCCCCCCTAACATGTGTACCGGCGTATAAGACGACCCCCGACTTTTGAGAAGATTTTCAAGGGTCAAAAAGTCGTCTTATACGCCGGCAAATACGGTAATTAAAGGAATTAACAACCTCCACCTGAGACACTTCTGCTGGTAAGATTAAGGTCATTGGATCTTGTGGTAAAAGGGATGATTTGTGCCAGTTAATAGAGAAACCTGAGTACTGCCCAAACTGTTCGATGAGATGCATGACTCTAGGGAGCCAGCTGTGTCCCCCAGGTGTATTAAAGTATCATCCGTGTAGAAATTGTATCCTCCTTATCCCCATGATGGAACCCAACTATCTTTGGAGAAGCCAGCACCATGTCCGTCATGGTCCATCTCCACTCGATGCTCTCAGTAGCTTTGAAACTGACCCGAATTATCTACTGGAAGCTGAATATTTAAAAACAATTGTCATTTATTGAGGGCAGTAGACCTAGCTGGTATAAAACTGGACTAATCTGAGTGGACCATTGCCAGTCTCAAGGCAAGTACCCTGGCCAGCAACTGGACGTCAGTGTTTAACTGACTTTAAGGGATATATGTCTGTAAGAATCATGTTGCAGCGTATCCTCGCCTGGTTTTGGGATCACCATGATGATAGCCTCATTCATAGAAGATGGTAAATGGCCACTTCAAACAGGAGCATTAAGAGAATCTGAAAGTGGAGGTGAAAAGGAGTCACTATATCGCTTATATAGCTCCACAGGTAGACCATAAGTGCCTGGGGATTTACTATTAGCTATTTTAACAGTGTCCAGGGAAAGTTCTTCTATCGGTATTGGCGCATTTAACATCTTGCAATCTGCTGGCAACATCGATGGAAGAGAACATTGGCCCAAGAATTGAGCCAGATCCTCATCCGTGGGGTTGACTTAAATGGCATATAAATCTGTAAAAAAAATTGCTAAACGTGAGATGTGATATTGGCCATGCACCAATTCTCCCTTGGAGTTTTGAATGGTCTTTATATGAAATACGCGTTGCTGGGAATGGGCAATCACTACCAGTAAGCCCTGGGCTTTCTTTGTCATAAAAGTAGCGCTGCTGTAT